>NC_142053.1:15356072-15972322 GCF_982192425.1 Myodes glareolus | reverse complement strand
GCATCTGAGGTCTATAGTTGTGATTTCTCTGCCTGCTATAACTGCCCTATTAGTTTCCACCAAAGTACTTTTTAAATGCCTTCATTTATAACTGTCTTTGTTCCGGTACTGTAAGAATTCCATTCACCTGTTTCCACGTTGGAACATGGAACCTGAATTATAGTAGCTCCATGTTCCTAGGCCATAGTCACTCAATTCTGGGCCCAGAGTAAAATAGTCCTTACTCTCTTTGAGGTCAGAGCTGTTGGTTTTGCACTGACAACATCTCAGGGTGAACAGCACTTTCAACAGAATAAACACTATTTTTGACAGGATGAGACACAGTACACTGCTACATTTTCTTATCCATCTCATCTTAGACAAGTGAGAGCTGAGAAAGTTTGGTCACATAAGCAAGTACTAGAAAGAATCTGCATGTAATGATTCTAGTCCCCTCTTGAACTCCTTAGTTACAAGCCACAACACATTAAAACCTATCAGAAAGTAGAGGTTTGTGTACTGTTAAATTGGTATGTATACTATAGAAAATCATGTGTTTGTTTTCAAAAATAGTTAAAATAATTATTTTATTTTAATGTTCTTCAAAAATAATTAAAATTAAACCAGAATATACTCTAGCAATCCTATTACTGGGCATATATTTAAAATTTTAAAAATCCATATCATGAAGAATTCAACATTTCTTTACAGAATTATTAACAGAACTCAAACTATGAAATCAAGAGTGTCTATCATCAGACAGAACAGATATATGTTCACAATGGAATACTGTTCAATTTTTAAAAAGAAGGAATTCTTGCTCTTTTTAACAACATAGATGAACCTGGTGGGCATTATCAGTGAAATAAGGAAGGCAAATACTAAGAGACCTTATTGATGCTTGGAGTCTAAAATAAAGTTGTCATAGAAGCAGACTGTAAAATGTTGTTTACCAGGAGCTCCTGTTAACTATCTGGATAAAATGCCACTCTCTGTCACTTTTTAGGTGGAAATCGGTATATAAAATTCCAGCTAGACAGAAGGATGATTTTAGGTCATTTGGACATTATACTGACTAAAATCAATATATTGTTTATCTGAAAATTGCTGACAGAACAGGTTTGAAGTCTTAATTATTGCAAGAAATTGAAAATTAGGCGAAGTTAATTCAAAATAGTCAATGAATGCACATTTGCCGTGTTATGTTTACACGACACAATTGTGATTTGTTAAGCTAAACTAAATTAAATTAGTGTTTAATGTCAGTGGCACATGCCTGCAGCCATAGTGAGATCTTCTCAAGCAGATGAGTTTTCACAGTGAATACACAAGATGATATGAAACCATGTTCATATAGGGTCTATTTCCGGAGGGACAATCATTCCAATTCTCAAGTCAAAATTTTACTATACTGTCATAAGGCTAAAAGTATCTGAAACATAATTAATGAAAAAATTGGAAGCAAACTATTACTATTTATTACTTTGGAGTATCCAGATAGAGAGGTCTATGTTAGTGTTCTCTATACCTTTTGTATATATGATATCTCATTTAACTTAGCTCACCCTCACCTTGGCAGTGATTTATGGAACCTAATAAGGACAGCTTGCACAAGTCTGGCAGAGTAAAGGCCACACTTGTTTATTACATTTGTTTTTTTTTCCTGGCATTCACTTGTGTTGACATCTCAGATTTCAATGTGAAATTCAAAATGTACTGTTTGGCTCAACCATTAAAAACCCATAGATCAGTGCATCTCTCAGCCTTTATCAGAAAAAGCCTCTTCTTGCAGTAGGTAGATATGATCATGGAGACACTCAACTGGTCAGCATGGATAAAACTGAGAGACCATGGGGTGATCAGTACTGATGGGATAGATTTATCATACCCCTCCACCTAGGTCTCAATGAACTTCAAAGAAAGGGAGGCAGAAAGATAGTAGGAGCATTGTATGAAATTCTCAAAGAATGAATAAAAATACGTGTTGTTTTTATTTGTAGATGAGTAAAGCTATTTTGGCCAATGACTTAGCAGAGTAAAGCCAGGTGAGAAATCCAGAGATAGAGAAAGAGTAGGCAGAGTCAATGTAGCTGCCACAGGGGTAACATGTTGCACCAGTAAGCCACAGCCTCATGACAATAGACAGATTAATAGAAATGGGTTACTTTAGTTAGAGGCAGCCAGTAAGAAGTCTAAGACATTAGCCAAACAATTTTGTAATTAATATAGTTTCTGTATGATTATTTGAGTCTGAGGGCTGGGAAAATAAAATGGACACCCTCTGTGTTTATGACAGAAACTTGGAAAGTCCATTCCTGTGCAGGTACACATGGCTGATGTGTGTGTTCATTGTTGCAATATCAATTGTATATCAGGATGGTAGCCCTTAATGACACACTTCCCCAACTTCTAGCTCTTAAATTCTTTTTTATCTCTCATCTTTAGTTTCCTGGGCCTTGGGAGGTAATATATGAATGCTAAGTACTCACAAGTCACTATTTTCCAGTGTATAAAACAGTTTCTCTGCCCAAAACAGAGAGTAACATTAGTTCTTTAGTATAAAGATACATATTTAGAATCCCTATCAGCCTGCAAGCAGGTGAGAGACCTGCCTCCAGGATATTCTCCCACTCTGAGCCACCAACTGAACTCTATCCCTCAAGACATACACTGTGGCTCAATCCCACATATCTGAACATCCATCCTCCCAATGGTAAGCCCTCCCCTGAAACTTCAACAGGCACAAAGCCCAGGCACAAACAATACCAGCTGGAAAAATAGGAAAAGGTGCAAACCACAACAATTGGAAGAACAGGCACAGGCACAGCACACCAATTGGAAGAAAAGATGAGTAAATGCCGGTGTAAGAATTCATGCAACTGCAAATGGAGAAAAAGTATCCTGAGTGAGGTAACCAAGACTCTGAAAGATGAGCATGGTATGTACCCACTCATAGGTGAATACTAGTTGTAAAACAAAAGGTGAGGAGCCTATAATCCATGACACCAAAGAAGCTAAGTAACAAGACAAGGAGAACCCTATGAGAAGCATACATAGATCCCCCTTGGAAGGGCAAATAGAGAGGGTATCCTGAGAAAATTGGGAGCATGAAGGTGTGGTGACAAGGTAAAGCAGAAGGGCAGGAGGAGGGCAGAAGGGGAGAGAAGAGAAGAAATAGAGAGAAAGGGATGGTCGAGATGAGTGAAAGAAAGAGACAAAGAACAAGGAAAGAGATATCTTGATTGAGGGAACCATTATGGGGCCAGCAAGAAAACTAGCACTAGAGAAATTCCCAGGAATCCACAAGGATGACCCAAGCTAAGACCCTAAGTAATAGTGGAGAGGGGGCCTAAACTGGCCTTGCCCTTTATTCAGACTGATCACTATCTTAAATGTCATCATAGCACCTTGCTCCAGCAACTGATGGAAGCAGATGCAGAAAACCACAGCCAAGCATTGCGATGAGCTCCCAAAGTCCAGTCAAGAGTGGGGTGAGTGAGAATACAAAGAGGTTAAGACCATGATGGGGATACTTACTGAAACAGTTCACCTGAACTCATGGAAGCCTTTTAACTCTGTCTAGCCTGACAGTGAGAGAACCAGCATAGGACCAATCTAGGCCCTCTGAGTGTGGGTAACAGTTATATGACTGGAGCAGACTGTGGGATAATTGGCGGTGAGACCAGGATTTAACCCTACTGCTTGTTCTGGCTTTTGGAAACCCGTTCTCCCTGAAGGGATACCTTGCTCAGGCTAGATACAGTAGGAGGGCCTTGGTCCTTTTCAAAGTAATATGCTAGACTTTGTTGACTCCCTATGGGAAGCCTTACCCTCTCCTAGGAGTGGACAGGGGGTAGAATGGGGGGGATAGGAGCAGGGAAGGTAGAGGAAGCAGGAGAAGGGGAAGTAGTGGAAAATGGATTTGGCATGTAAAATGAGAAAATATAGTTTTTAAAGTAAATTAAAATTAAAAGAAAAGAATTCATGAAACAAGCAAAAAAGCAATATGACACCACCAGAATCCAATGATCCTATAACAACAAGACCTGAACATTATAATACAGCTGAAACACAAGAAAATGAACTTCAAAATTGCTTTATGGAGATGATAGGGGCTCTTAAAGAGGAAATGAAAAATTCCCTTAAAGAAGTTGACAAAAAGATGAACAAAAACCTGGAAGAAATCAATAAATCCCTAAAAGAAAGCAAAAAAGTCAAGAAAAAAATCAAACAGATGAAGGAAACAGTTCAAAACTTGAAAATTGAAATAGAGCCAACAAAGAAAACACAGAGAGAATTCTGGAAATGGAAAATCTGGAGAAGGAAACATGAACTACAGATGCAAGTATCACCAACAGAATATAAGAGATGGAAGAGAGAATCACAAGTGTTGAAGATATGATAGATGAAATAGATTCAAAAGTTAAAGAGAACATTCTTAGCACAAAACATCAGGAAATCTGGGACACCATGAAAAGACTAATAATAATAATAATAATAATAATAAGAAGAAGAAGAAGAAGAAGAAGAAGAAGAAGAAGAAAAGGAAGAAGAAAAAGAAGAAGAAGAATTCCAGCTCAAAAGAACAGAAAACATATTCAACAAAATCAAAGAAGAAAACTTTACCAACCTAAAGAAGGGCATGCCTACAAATGTGCAAGAAACTTACAGAACACCAAATAGGCAGGACCAAAAAGAAAGTCCCCTTGCCACATAATAATTAAAATACTAAACATAAAGAATAAATAAAGAATTTTAAGAACTGAAAAGGAAAAAGGTGAAAACACATCAAGACAGACCCATCAGAATTACACCTGAGTTCTCAGTAGAGACTCTAAAAGTTCAAAAGTACTGGACAGATGTTTGACAGACACAAAGGGACCTCGGATGCCAGTCTGGACTTCTATACCCAGAAAAACTTTCAATCAACATAGAGGAAGAAAACAAGCTATTTCACGACAAAACCAGATTTCAACAATACTTATCCAGCACTACAGAAAGTAGTAGAAGGAAAGCTCCAACCCAAGGAACTCAGTTACATCCATAAGAACAAAAGCAATAGATAATCTCACAACAACAAAAACCAGAGAAGGGAAACACATACTCTACAACCACCATCAAAACAAACAAATAACAAGAATTAACAATCAAAACATCTCTTAAAATCAGTGGACTCAATTCACCAATAAAAAGACAAAGACTCACAGAATGAATATGAAAACAGTATCCATTCTTTTGCTGCACACAAGAAATAACCTCAACTTCAAAGACATACGTTACCTCAGAGTTAAAGGTTGGGAAAATATTTTCCAATCAAGTGGACATAAGAAGCAAGCTGCTGTAGCTGTCCTAATATTTAACAAAAATGGCTTCAAACTAAAGCAAAAGAGATGGAGAAGGACATTATATACTCGTCAAAGAAAAAAATCCATCAAGATGAAATTTCAATTCTGAACAATTATGCCCCAAATACAAGGGCATCCACATTTGTGAAAGAAATGTTACTAATGTTTAAATCACACATCAAACCCCATACATTAATAGTGGGTTGTTTCAACACTCCACTCTCACCAATAAATAGGTCTGCCAGACAGAAACTTAAGAGAGAAACAATGGAACCAGCAAATGTTATGACTCAAATGGACTTAATAGACATATATAGACTATTCCACCAAAAAAAAAAAAACCTTCTTCTCAGTACCTCATGGGACCTTCTCTAAAATTGACCACATACTCGGTCATAAAGCAAATCTCAACAGATACAGAAAATTGAAATACCCCCTTGTATCTTATCAGACCACCATGAGTTAAAGTAGGAGTTTAAAAACTACATAAATCCTACAAATTCATGGAAACTGAACAACTCTCATCTGAACCATCACTCAGTCAAGAAAGAAAGAAAGAAATTAAAGACTTCCTAGAATTCCATGAAAATGAACGTATAACATACCAAAACTTATGGGACACAATGAAAGCAGTGTTTAGAGGAAAGTTCATAGCACTGAGTCCCAACATAAAGAATTTGGAGAAATCTCACACAAGTGACTTTACGGCAACCTGAAAGTTCTAAAACAAAAAGAAGCATAGGCAGGCAGGAGGAGTAGATGGCAGGAAATAATGAAACTTGGGGCTGAAATCAATAAATTTGAAACAAAGAAGCAGCAAAAATAATCAATTAAACAAAGAGTTGGTTCTTTGAAAAATTCAACAAGATAGACAAACCTTTATCTAATCTAACCAAAAGCCAGAGAAAGACTATCTATATTAGCAAAATCAGAAATGAAAATGAAGACATTAGTAACACACAATGATAAAATCCAGAGAAGCAATAGGTCATACTTCAAAATTCTGTACTCCACAAAATTGAAAAATCTAGAAGAAATGAACAACTTTTTTGATAAGCACAACATACAAAAGTTAAATCAAGACCAGATAAAAAACAGATAAACTATTTAAATAGACTTATAACCCCTAAAAAATAGAAACAGTCATTACAAGCCTCCCAACCAAGAATAAAAGTCCAGAGCCAGATGGTTTCAGTGTAGAATTCTACCATAATTTTAAACAAGAGCTAATACCAATACTCCTCAAATTGTTCCACACAAAAGAAACAGAAGGAATATTGCCAAATTCTTTTTATGAGGCCACAACTACCCTGGTACTTAAACTAAACAAAGACACAAACAAGAAAGAGAATTACAGACCAGTCTCCCTTATGAACATTGATGCAAAAATCATCAATAAAACATGGGCAAACCAAAGCACATCAAAATTATCAACCACCATGATCATGTAGGTTTTATCCCAGAGATGCAGGGATGGTTCAACATACAAAAATCTATCAATGTAATCCACCATATAAATAAATTAAAAGGAAAAAGCATGTGATCTTCTCCTTAAATGTTGAAAAAGCCTCCAACAAAATCCAATACCCGTTAATGATAAAGGTCATGGAGAAATCAGAGATACTAGGAACTTGTCTAAGCATAATAAAAGCAATGTACAGCAAGCCGACAGCTGACATCAAATTAAATGGACAGAAACTGAAAGCTATTTCCACTAAAATCAGTAACAAGACAAGGCTGTCTACCCTCTCCATATCTACTCAACATAGTTCTTGAAGTTGTAGCTACAACAATAAGACAACAAAAGGAAATCAAGAGGATTCAGATTGGAAAGGAAGAAGTCGAACTTTTGCTACTTGAAGATGATATGATAGTATATAAAGTGACCCCAAAACCTCTACCAGGGAACTCCTACAGCTGATAAATACCTTCAGTGAAGTGACAGGATACAAGATCAACTAAAAAAGTCAGTAGCCCTCCTATATATAAATGATAAAGTGTCTGAGAAAGAAATCAGGGAACCATCACCTTTCACAATAGCCACAAATAATATAAAATGCCTTGGGGTAACTCAGAAAGACCTATATGACAAGAATTTTAAAACTTTGAAGAAAGTAATTTGATAAGAGATCAGAAAATGGAAAAATCTCCCATGCTCATGGATTAACATGGTAAAAATGGCAACACAATTCTCCACAGACCTCGAAAAAAAATACTCAACTTCATACAGAAAAATAAAAAGTCCAGGATCGCTAAAACAATCATGTCAAATAAAAGAACTTCTGCAGGTATCAACAACCTTGACTTCAAGTACTACTATAAAGCTATGGCAACGAAAACAGTTTGATATTGGAATAAAAACAGACATGTGGATCAATGGAATCTAACCAAAAATTCTGACATAAATTCACATACCTATGAACACCTGATTTTTGACAAAGAAGCCAAAAATATACAATGGAAAAAAGAAAACATCTTCAACAAATGGTGCTGGCATACATAGAGGGCAACATGTAAAATAATGCAAATAGATTCATATCTATTGCCCTGCACAAAACTCAAGTCCAAGTGAAATAAAGACTTCAACATAAATCCAGTTACACTGAAGCTGATAAAAGAGAAAGTAGGAAAGAAGTAGTCTTGAATGCATGGACACATGAGAACACTTCCTGAATATAACACCAGTAGTATAGATACTGATATTGACAATTTATAAATGGGACCTGCTGAAACTGAAAATCTTCTGCATGACAAAGGACACTGTCAATAGAATCAAATAGCAGCCTATAGAACAGGAAAAGATCTTCACCAACCCCACACCTGACAAAGGACTGATCTCCAAAATATATAAAGAAGTCAAGAAACTAGTCATCAAAATACCAAATATTTCTATTAAAATTTGACTATAGATTTAAATAGAGAATTCTAAACAGAAGAATCTCGAGTGGCCATGATATACTTAAAGAATTGTTTAATATCCTTAGCTATCATAGAAATGTAAATCAAAACAACTCTGAGATACCATCATACATCTGTCAGAATGGCTAAGATCAAAGGCACTAATGACAGCCTGTTAGAGAGGATGTGAAGTAAGGGGAATACAAACTACAAACATGTACAGCCACCTTGGAAATCAGTGTGGTGGTTTCTCATAAAAATGGGAATCAACCTGTCTCGAGATCCAGTGATACCATGCTTGAGCATACACGCAAAGGATTCTCATACCACAAGGACACTTGCTTAACTATGTTCATAGCAGCATTATTTATAAGATCCAGAATCTGGAAACAACCTACATGCCCCTCAACTGAACATGGAGACAACCTAGATGCCCCTCAACTGAAGAATGAATTTTTAAAAATGTGGTAAAGCTACACAATGGAGTATTACTCAGTGGTTAAAAACAATGACATCATGAAATTTGCAGGAAAATGGATGGGACTACATGAACTACAATACTCAGCCCCAGAGAAGCCAAGTTAAAAAAGTGGATTCTAAGAAGAACAGAGGCGACAAGGAAATAGATGAGATGTCCTGGGCAAACTGGGAATAAGGGAAGGTAGAGGGGATGGAATGGGGGAATGGAAACATGAGGGATCAGAATGGTTGAGTTGGCAGAGGGACTGAGGAATAGAGTAATGAAAGAGATACCTTGGTAGAGGGAGCCATGATGGGGTTAGGGAGAGACCAGGTGCTAAGGAAATTCCCAGGAATCCCCAAGGATGACTCCAGCCAAGACTCCTAGCAATAGTAGAGAGGATGTCTGAACTAGCCTTCTCCTATAGTTCGATTAGTGACTACACTAATTGTTGCCATAGAACCTTCGTCCAGTTACTGATGGAAGTGGGTGCAGTGATCCACAGTCAAGCACTGTGTTGAGCTCTTGGAATTCAGTTAAGAGATGGATTAGGTATCGTATGAGCAAGGTGAGGGGGTCAAGATCATAGTGGGGAAACCTGCAGAGACAGCTGACTCAAGCTTGTTGGAGCTCACAGACTCTGGACTGACAGCTGGGTAACCTGCATTGGACCAAACTAGACCCTATGAATGTGGATGACAGTTAATGGTTTGATCTGTTTGTGGGGCCCCTGAATGTGGGACCAGGACTTATCCTGGGTGCATGAGCTGGCTTTTTTGAACCCATTCTCTATGGTGGGATACCTTGCTCAGCCTTGATGCAGGAGGGAATGGCCTGGGCCTGCATCAACTTAGTATGCTGGAATTTGTTGATGCCCCATGTGAGGCCTTACCCCATCTAAGGATTGGATGGGGGACAGAATAGGGAGCAAATGGGGAGCAGGAGAATAGGAGGGAGGGGAAACTGTGGTTGGCATGTAAAATAAAATTTTTTTAATAAAAAAGACAAATAAATCAACAAATAAAAATAAATTAGATCTTCTCAATCTTTGCCAATGTTTCCCTTGCTTTATGGAGATATATTTTTGGATGTCCTTATGCTGTTGCTTGTTCTGCAAGCCCATCCCCTTTTCTAAAGCTTTTTGTTTTTCATTTTTTCTTTTCCTTTTTTTTTGTTCTAAAAGCATATTGTCTCAATTTGAGGAAATTCATCTTACTTTTCTGGCTCTTTTCCTTATAGGGCTATCTACAATTATAACATCTAGATCATCTTAAGGTGGTTTTTCTACGTAGTGAAATACTATATTTAAATTTCATGATGAAATACATGAACACTGTTGATTCCAAAGTAGGTATTTATGAGTTGTAGCATCACTGATTTTGGAATGCATGATAAAATTTACATTAAGACAGCACTGCATCATAGTTTAATTTTCACTGTTAAAATTTTTCTAAGTGGCATATACTAAAAGATAGCAGTTTATGTAATTAACATAGTCTATGAGGTACATTAAGATAGTCCTATTCAGAAGGTTTTCAGAACAGTTAAGTCACTGCAAGCTGATTCAAGCTTTTTTTTATGGGGGGAAGATAATATTTATTCTATAGGTCTCAGACAACCCTAGGTATAATTAGACTATCCAAATCACTAACATCCCAATAAAACCCATTGAATGAAAATAATAGGTAGAGATTAATTGCAAATTCCAATGCTTTAATTTGTAACATTAGATGAAATCATAGAGGTCGCTGTCTAACTGCCTTTCTGTGTACACTGACTGCGGAACAGCTCAAAGTCATTTACAGGTAGTAGAAGAGGAGAATTAGATCCACGGTCTATTGCTCCTATTGTTCTTTTCTGTTAGACCAGTCTGTCTCTTACATCCTTTCTCTCTTAGCTTCACACTTATCTGTGTGCCATCTTATAAACTATTCTAAAGGCATTTTCTCTACCTAATGGGCAGTTAGAATGGAGACAGCTACGTTTTTTAGTCATTAAATTATATTTGTATTTCAAATAATGTGATTTCCACTTGGAAATAAATTTAAATTCCAAGATAAGCCAGGGCTCCATTGCAGACCAGATTCTCCTTCCAGACACCATCCAGATTATTGCTGGCAGGAAAGTAGGACTGGCAGAAGTCTAGTTAACCCTTGGTGGTGACTCAAATGTTTAGGAGGTACTAGGTCAAGAAATACAGGTTTTAGTCAGAGCCCTGACAATGGTTAGAGTTTGTGTGACCTGAATTTGTGACAGGTGGAGCACTACCTGCAGTTTATGAAGTTAAAAATAAAGCAATGTAAGAGCAAATAGTACGTGGATAAACCAGATAAAATGCCACATGCATAGGGATTAAGACTAATTATAAAGTATATATCCCCTTAGTGTAAAGTAAGTTTTTAGGAGGTTATTCATTGGGGATAGTAAGAGAGAATTATAAGTAATTAAAAATAAGTGATAGATAGGTAGATAGATAAATAGATAGATAGATAGATAGATAATATAAATACTGAAATAATTATTGCAGCAAAAAACTAGAAGTTTGTACAGTGCTCATATTTTCCCTGTTACATTACCCTTCCCTGTAACATGAAGGGCATGCTTCTTGGGGTTTCTGTTCCGCCTGGTACCCCACAGCCAGCATACCCCCAAGGAAAAATCACACACAGGACTCTATAAGATTATAAACTGATTGGTCCATTAGGTCAGGCTACTTATTAGCTCTTTTAACTTATGTTACCCCATTATCCTTATCTACATTAACCATATGGCTCAGTACCTTTCTCAGCTGGGCAGATTACATCTTTCCTCTCCGGTGGTCTGGGCAGAACTGGCAGAGGGAGCTTCCGCTTCCAGAATACTCCCAGTCTCTTTGCTCCATCCCTACTTCCTGTCTGGCTTTCCCGCCTATACTGCCAGCCTGGCCAATCAGCGTTTTATTAAAATATGATTGACAGAATACAGACAATTCTCCCACACCATTTCCCTCTTTTTTTTTAAATATGTAACATGAGGGCCGGCTTGTTGGGGTTTCTATCCCGCCCAGTACCCCACAACCGGCATGCCGTAGTTCTGCCCAGACCACCAGAGGGAAAGATGTAAGCTGCCTAGCTGAGAAAGGTATTGAGCCATGTCGTTAATGTAGATAAGGATAATGGGGTAACATAAGTTATAAGAGCTAATAAGAAGCCTGACCTAATGGGCCAATCAGTTTATAATCTTATAGAGTCCTGTATGTGATTTTTCCTTGGGATATGCCAGCTGTGAGGTATCTGGCGGGACAGAAACCCCAACAAGCAGGCCCGTCATGTTACAGATGGCGCCACATAACTGAATCCACAGAAAGCCTGAGAAAGCTTGGTAAAGAATAAAGCATGGCTTCTTGGTAGAAGCAATTTCTCGGGTCTACTCTGCTTGCTAGAAGCAAGCAAGCACTCTCATCTAAGAGAGGCTTCCTGACTCAGCTTGAGCTGCAAAACTTTGCAGCTCCTTTAAGAGGTCCTGCCAAGAAAAACTTCAACGGTGTTGGTGAAAAGCTGAATGCATGTTTTTTGGTTTTCAGCCATAGCTGGAAAAAAGCTGTGCTGTTTTAAAATGCCGGCCGTCCTGCCAGGGCAAACTCTGACTCTTTTAGGCAGCAGTCCAACTGAGTGGGGTCTGTGAACAGAATGCTGTAGCTTGCTTGCTGACAGGGACCTTGAAACACTGTAGAGTTGTGATAATAAAAATGGCTCCAGCAGTACCTCTGCCATGAGGCTGGAAAGCTAAGGAATGGGCTGGGTCTAGCTGTCAAAGCCACGACTTTCCATATTGCTTTGTAAATTAAAGGCTCATGTGATCATAAAAAAGAGAAATATACAGTAAAGAGAGATTCAAAGAGGAAGAAAACCTCTAAATGGTTTACTATGTGTTAAAAGTATATGCAGACTAAAGGTTACAGTTCTTAAAAGTAAAAAGAAAAAAAGGAAGTAGTTGGGTGTGGTGGACACACCTTTAATCTCAATGCCTGGGAGGCAGAGGTAGATTGACCTCTGTGACTTCAAGGTGTGGTAGCACACACCTTTAATCCCAGCACTGGGGAGGCAGAGAGAGAAAGATCTCTGTGAGTTCAAGGACAGCCTGGTCTACAGAGTTATTCCAGGACAAAGATATACAGAGAACCTGTCTCAAAAAGTAAAAGTAAAAATAAAAGAAATAGAGGTTAAAGTAAAGCCACATAAATTGGAAAATACACAGAGAATCTTGATACTATATGCTATTATGCTCTCTTTGAATTGTTTGAATGCTGAGGAAGGAACAATAGCTGCTAAAAGATACTTGTTTTTAAATGCTGCTGAACTAATCCAAGATAGATATTTTGAAAATATCTTGACTACAAAATTTGGATCTAAGGTTATGATGCTTTGGAAAAGTTCTTCTTTTGTTTTCACAGAGGATGAGACCCTGTGGATTGCTTCTATCCCAATATGGTATGATAGACCACGTCCTCCTGAAAGATTGCTGTGAACACCCTCAAAAAATTATATTCAACTGCCAACTGAGATGAAACTAGCACACAGGTTTTACCATGAAAGACCTGATTAACAATGCCCCCATACAGCAGGAAGAAGTTTGGAGAGAAATAACTACGTCCATATTCCCAAATATTGCTTATAAATGTTCTTTTACATTTAAAGGGGGATATGATATAGATATGAATAATTTGCATTGGTATGGATTTTAAGGTCAATTTTGTTATATGTATATATATATATATTTCTGATCTTGATTGAGGTATGGTGATTGTGTAGTTCATTTAAAAACGCAATATATAATCAAAAATATAGGTTGTTAATGGATAATCATCGATAATAGTCAAGCTTGTAGTAATGTTAGTTTGATTTTCTACATGTGCATAAATGTATTTCAGATAGGCATTCTTCATGTCTTTCAAAGACTACAGAACATGACATTTAATGTTCTAATAACTTAGGATTTTCCATGACAATGAGACACGTCTGCTCCTGGCAGCACCAATCTACTTCAAGAGGAAGATGGGCATCAAAGAGGCTACTTGTGGAGTTTGATAGCCATTTGGGCAAGAAACTGCTCTTGCCTGGACTGTTGCATAGACTGGACACAGAGAACCCACAGAGAGAGGACTGCTGAACTTGCTTAAAGGTGAGATGATCTTTCGGGGTTCCTGATTCATGAAAGAGTCTACGAGACATTCTGCAGGACACAGCAGATAGTGACTGAACTGCCTTGGAAATTTCCTGCTTCGTGGAAATGTCTGCTGGATACTATGGGCCTGAAGGAAGAAGATGGATGTCCCAATGGTACAGAGGAACTTTGGGTGACTGTCCAGGCAACAAAATGTCTCTGTCATTTCTAGAGTTTGGAAGTTGTTTATTTCTTGTTTACTTAGGTAATATTATATCCTTCTGGAGTCTTTGATGGAGTTGAAGAATGGATAGTTATAGTTTTCCTTAGTTATGATAAAAGATAAAATAGGTATATTTTAACTGTAATTCTTGCTTTATAACTGTTTTATTATATGTAATTTTACTATGTTAAAATGAAAGCCTTTCTTTTTTGTTTAAACAGAAAGGGGGAAATGATGGAGGAGGGTTATCTGTCTATTGTGTTACTTTCATTGGTTAATAAAGAGACTGCCTTGGCCCTTTGATAGGACAGAAAATTAGGTAGGAGGAGTAAACAGAACAGAATGCTGGGAGGAGGGCAATGAGGCAGACGCCATGGAGCCAGCCACCAGGTCAGACATGTTGAATCTTTCCCGGTAAGCTACCACCTTGTGGTGCTACACAGATTATTAGAAATGGGTTAATCAAGATGTGAGAGTTAGCCAGTAACTAACTCTCTAGAGATAATGGGCCAGACAGTGTTTAAATGAATACAATTTGTGTGTTGTTATTTCCAGGGCTAAGCTAGCCGTGCAGGAGCCGGGTGGGATGAAAAGCAGGCCTGCCCGCAGCTCCATGTTACACTTTCCCCTTTATCACTGGCCCACCTCTTCCCATCAAATAGCTTATTTCTGCTTTCATATCACATACATACACTGAAAAATCTGCACTCTATATACATTAGAAAACATTCAATAAATTATGCCCCCATTACTCATCTACAAAGAATAAGCAGTGCTTCCTAATTAAAAGTTCAATGTTAACAGTTGGGGGAAAAATAAAGACAAACTGATAAATTCAGAAGAGGCTAAGCAACAATGAAGAATGAAATTACAAAGTTGAAAATGGATCCTGATCAATGTGAATGGTGCCAACCAGGGGAAGATGGAATGGCATGTTCTGGCATATACTGGTGAAAGGCTCTATGCAGGAATGCAGGGCTAGGTCCTGGGAGCTCCAGAATCAGTTGCAAAAGCAAAACTACTCTGACCAAAGATTCCCCCAAGCAAAGTCTAGCACAGTGCCACTAATAAGTGTTCTATAAATGTTTAATGACTGAATAATGATAAACAGATACACAGCTATTAGTCACTCATTAAGGAACAAATTTCTTAACACAGCAGAGGAAAAATTGGCATGATTTCAGACAAACCTTCCAATTAATATTTCAGAAAGAAACACTTCATTTACACCAATTTGATATCTTCAAATAAATATATACACAAAGAGATTACTCACTTGGCTGTATTTCCATGGTTTCTTGCATTTGGGGAAAAATATGTCTCTAAGTTCAGTACAGAAAATAATGTATTGCATTAAAATAACTTTTTATCTTTACAAGATGATAAAATCCAAGTTTGCTTTCAAAGGGTCATGAGCAGTTGGCTGTGGTACAGTTCTCACTCTGGATCTAATGTGCTATGGGATGCTGAGAAGATCTATCTACCTTGCCTGTTGAGCTCAATGTCACTTGATCCAAATATTAAAAAAAAAACAAACCTGTGCATTCCTGTCCCATCTTCATTGGATTTTCTTGTATAAACTACACATATTCCCTTTTCCCAAATGGGAAATTGCTGAAATTAACCCTTGTGGGTCATAGTGGATGTTGACATTTAGAAAGAAAGGTTCATCCCAAGATAGACACAAGAGGTGTGTTGCATAAGGATGACCATTCTTCTTTCTTCTATATAGGTAATGACATGTTAGAGTGTATTTTAAAAATGTCTCTGAGATATTCTAGCAGTTGGAGTGACACTGCTGTTAATCAGTACATTTGCATATGCATAGGATGCAATAGCCATTGGTGTATGCAACTTTTATCATCTGTCCATGGAGCAAAAAGGATCACACCTAGTAACTTTATATTGCTTACTTTCCAGGTAGAAGAGGAAAGGATAAAAGGAAGCATATAAGAAAATCAAGTGACTAAGTTGTTTTTTCCGTCATATATCTCATTTGTCTCATTGGTGATTCTGATTTTATTTTCTTCTTCAACCCTCTCTCTTGACTTTATGGGCTTTCAGAAACTATTTTCCTCTATATTAATTAAATAAAACTATGCTCTATGACTCAAGTAGCATCTGCTTCACAGAACTTTAAAACTTTAAAATTACGGTCACTTCTACACTTTCCTCCCTCTAAATCCTGATTCCTCCTACTTCCCTTTAAATATATGACCTCTTTATATTTACTATTGTTACATATATAAATGTATAAATATATAAATACAACATTCTGAGTCTATTTTCATTGTTTTATGTACATGATTTCAGGGATGATCCTTTGTTTTGCACAACGAATTAGGAGCTCATCCCTGGGGAAGACTAATTCTCTCTCTCTCTCTCTCTCTCTCTCTCTCTCTCTCTCTTCAGTTATTAGATGTCTGGTCTTGGGGAGGAACCACCCACTGTTTCTCCCTTCCTCATTAGCATCTCTATTGTCATTGTCATAGCTTGGATCTTGACTAGGTAGACTTATTATTGAAGCATCATGTTGTAGTATCCATGCAGTTTCTAGAAGACACATTCTCAAAGCAGAATTCTTGGTCCTCTGACTCTCAGAATCCCCTTCTTTTGCAATGTACTCTGAATCTTAGGTGCAGGAATTAATTAAATAAAACTATCTTCTATGATCCAAATATCACCTGATTCACAGAAAAAGGCTTTTACAAAATTTTTAATAGGACTTGTTAATTGTACAAAACCTTCAACATCATAGCTTACTTTCATAACAGTATCCTTTGATTATCATATCCTGTATCCCCTTCCACTGTTCACCTTCAACTAACTATAGGCCCTCCTTCTATGTTCATTTATCATCTATGATATTTTCTATTTTTTTAAATTATTATTGCTATATGTTTACATACATAGAAATGTGTAAAAACAACATTATGAATCTAATTAGTGTTTCTTATTGTGTCTTTAACTTCTAACACATTGCAGCGCAAGCCTTCATGGTTGAGTGTCTCTCACATTGTGATCTAGGACCAAGATTTCACTAAGTTTCCAGTATTTTCTCCATTACTTTCATATAGAGAACCATGAAGAGAGGCTCATCTGAGCATACAATAGTTTAAATATGGTCATAAATTTTTATGTTTATTTTGTGGCATGGCTGTACAGCTCTAATCTTAACATGTGAGAATCTTGTAACTGTAGTTGAGGTTTGTGTCTTAGAAAAATAAAACATGAATGTTGGTATGAATGTGATAAGAGTATCTTCTATACCCTTCAAGGCTAAGGTTCCCCATTCTTTGATTTTTATTAAGGAAGAGAAATCACCAAGTTATTAGAAATCTCAACAAGTGGGATCCTGAAACTGACCACCGCATGACTAATACTGCCTCCAAATAACCTAGAATGGAAATTCAATCTACCAAATTAGAGGTTATCTGAATAAAGACAGAACTTTAACTGACAGAAAGGAGCAGCATTGTGACAGTAAAGTATTCAGTAGCTGAGTCACAGAATTGGAGAAGAGTGACAGGTGATCCATGACATGCACACTGCCTCCCAACCTATAACAATGACTCTGTTACTTAGACGTTGAAAAAATTAAGATGAATAAAATATTACATCAGTGCCCATGTGGCTTCAAACAGATTTCTGTTCTTTGGAGGATTGAATTTAAAAGAAAGAAAACAGGTCTGGTGATAAACAGTTTGGTGTTGTCAGTTGCCAGGCTTGAGACATTGAAAAAACAACTTAGTTTTTTCAATCCTGGGTTTTCTCATCAATAGTGACACCTTTCTCATAGATCTACTAGATGTGTAAATTTCATAAAAGTAACTGGTATAAAGCTTGTTATGCTGGTTTTAATTTTCAACTTGCCACAATCTAAAGTCTCCTAGAAAGAGTTTCAAAATAAAGGATTATCTAGAGCAAATTGGCCTATGAACATGTCTGTGGGGATTGTTGTGGCTTCCTTAATTGATATGGGAAGACTCAGCCTAGTGTAGGTGATACCATTTCCTGGATTTCGGTCCTGGGCTATATAAGAGTAGAGAAGTGACCTGAACATAAAGTATGCATGTACTCATTTCTGTCTGCTCTTGATTGTGAATGTGATGAGTCACTGTTTAAAGTTTCTTCTGCTTAAGCGCCCTAAGCCCTTTCTTCCCTTAGTTACTTTTGTTCAGGGTGTTTTATCACAACAACAAAACTGAAACTAAGATGCCTGGAATACAACAGTTCCTCAACAGAGGGTCTCTCTTTAAATATATTATTAAACTAATTTGCAATGAATGGCCTGCTTCTCTAGCCTATGTTCATTTTTTTCTCTTCAGTTCAAGTAGTAACAGTAGAAACAGAAAATAATAAAGTTGGAAAGCTAACAGGGATCTGAAGAGAATTTAAGGATTTGGACTAATTCTGAGGACATCCTCTCCCAGTTAGTTTCAGCTATTAATTTCACACAGTTGAGAATTATCCAAGGAAATCTTGAATGAGGGATTGCCTCCATAAGAATGACTTGTAGGAATGTCTAAGGAAGGTTTTCTTGATTACTAATTGATATAGGAGGACCAAGCTTACTGTGAATGACACCATCAATAATAGGTTAGAGAGACTACCCTGTATGTGAAAGCTAGCTGAGTCAAATCCAGAGAGAAAGTGAATCAACAGCTTTCTTCCATGGTTCCTGCCTCTGCCTGAAGAAGGATGCTGAAAAGAAATCCCACACTAGCTCAGAATTGAGTATAATAAAGGGTTATTTATTTAGGCAAAGACTCACAGATCAGAGTCCTCTGCATGAATGGGTAACAGGAACCAAATCACACTGCTGAAGAAAGGCCGGATGCATGCTTTATACCGGCATTTATAGTATAAGAGGTCATGTCCAAGTGAGCAGGTAATGTAAAGGCTACTGGTTGTAGGAATTCCCATAGCACCTCCCCCTTTTGTTTAAATAAGAAAGTTCTAAGCCTAATACAAAATTATATACAATAAGAAAGAATATCAGGTATAAAAATTAGAATTACAACTAGCATAAACAATATCAAGCAAGAAACATGTGATAAATGTTTTAATAATTATCTTATCCTAAGGTGTTTAAGTCTTGTATAATAAATAACTTGGCTAAATCATGAGATGAAAGTAGCTACAACTATCTAGTCTTCAACCCCATTGAAGATCTGAGAAAATAAATAATATTACTTGAGTAAGCAGGAAGTACAATCAAGCAAATTCCAAATATACAAGAAATGGCAGAGAAAACTGGCTACCTGGGCAATCACCTAAAGTCTCATTTGTAATGTTGACAAAGGCCTAGAGTAACTGACAGATCATTTACAGAGGCAGGAAATCTTTCAAAACAGTTTTACCCTATCTTGGCAAGACTTAACCGTCTTTTTTCTTGTATTTTGCTTGTCTTATCCGTAAATCTGCATTTTGTCAGTAGTCAAGGCATGGGCAGCTCCTTGCCCAAAGGCCAGTTTTGCAAAGAAGTAAACAAACTCCAAGGAGACTGTCTTTGGTGAGCAACATTCTCTCAGGAATAGATCAGTGCTGCCAGGAGCAATCATGTCTCACATCAAACAAAACCCTAACTTATTTAAATGCCATATTCTACAGCTCTTTGAAGTGGTTGAAGATTTCCTGTCTATGTAGAATACAATCTTCATGTATCTAAAGAACCTGATTAGTCTAACTATAAGTATGACAAACATGGATGACTATAGACCCAAAATTCTTTTTTTTAATAAAAGCTTATTAATTTATAAAAGTTTCCATTTCCGCCCCTCCTCCCAACACCCTCCCACTCCCCCCACTCCCTCTCCTCCTCCCTCTCCATCCCTAAGAGCAGTCAAGGTTTCCTGCACTGTGGGAAGCTCAAGTTCCTCCCCCCTCCCTCCAGGTCCAGGAAGGTGAGCATCCAAACAGACTGGATCCCAAAAATCCAGTATATGCAGAGGAAACAAGTCCCAGTGTCATTGTCAATGGCTTTTCAGAAAGACCCCGTGCCAGCCACATTCAGAGAATCTGGTCACATTCAGAGAATATGGTTGGATCACGTGCTCGTTCAGTCCCAGTCCAACTGGCCTTGGTGAACTCTCATTCGATCAGTCCCCTTGTATCAGTGGGTGAATGCACTCCTCACCGTCCTGCCTTTCTTGTTCATGTTCTCCCTCCTTCTGATCCTCATTTAGACCTTGGGGGCTCAGTCCAGTGCTCCAATGTGGGTCTCTGTCTCAATCCCCACCCATTGTCGGATGAAGGTTCCCTCTGACCTTGCCTTCTTTGCTCACGTTCTCTTTCCTTCTGCTTCTCGTTTGGACCTAGGGAGTTAAGTCCAGTGTTCCAATGTGGGTCTCTGTCTCTATCTCCATCCATCGCCAGATGAAGGTTCTATGGTGATATGCAAAATATTCATCAGTATGGTTATGGGCTAAGGCTGGTTCAGGCACCCTCTCCTCTGTCGGCACAGGAGACCACTTCCTAGGTAGAACCCCACTAGCACAGACAGTAAGAGAATCAATGAATAAATGGGACCTCCTGAAACTGAGAAGCTTCTGTAAAGCAAAGGACACCATCAGTAAGACAAAAAGGCTACCTTCTGACTGGGAGAAGATCTTCACCAACCCCTCATCAGACAAAGGTCTGAATTCCAAAATATACAAAGAACTCAAGAAACTAGACAATAAAACTCTAATTAACCAAATTAAAAAATGGGGTGCTGGTCTGAACAGAGAATTCTCAACAGAAGAACTTCGAATGGCCAAAAGACACTTAAGGTCATGCTCAACCTCCTTAGCGATCAGGGAAATGCAAATCAAAACAACTATGAGATACCATTTTACACCGGTCAGATTAGCTAAAGTCAAAAACACCAATGATAGCCTATGCTGGAGAGGATGTGGAGAGAGGGGAACTCTCATCCATTGTTGGTGGGAATGCAAACTTGTGCAGCCACTGTGGAAATCAGTGTGGCAGTTTCTCAGGAAACTGGGAGTCAACCTCCCTCAAGACCAAGCAATTCCATTCTTGGGAATATACCCAAGAGATGCCCTATCATACCACAAAAGCATTTGTTCAACTATGTTCATAGCAGCACTATTTGTAATAGCCAGAACCTGGAAAAAACCTAGGTGCCCCTCAATAGAAGAATGGTTAAAAAAAGTGTGGACCATATATACATTAGAGTTTTACTCAGCGGTAAAAAACAATGACATCTTGAATTTTGCATGCAAATGGATGGACATAGAAAACGCTTTACTGAGTGAGGTAACCCAGACCCAAAAAGAGGAATATGGTATGTATTCACTCATAAGTGGATTCTAGCCATAATTAAAGGTCTTTGAGCCTATTATTCGTGATCCTAAAGAAGCTAAATAAGAAGGTGAATCTGAAGAAAATCATGTAGTTATCCTCCTGGAGATTGTAAGTAGACAAGAGTGCCAGGCAGCCTCAGGTGCATGGGGGGTGGGGGGGTTGTTGGAAGGGGAGAGGGTTAGAGAGAAGGGAGTAGGGGAGGAATGGAGAAAACTCGGGGATTGGGATGGGGGAGGGAGGAAGGATGGATATGGGAGTAGGGAAGTATATATCTCAACTAAGGGAGTCATTTTAGGGTTTACAAGAGACTTGATTATAAAGGGGATCCCAGGTCCAAGGAGAGATGACCCAAAATTCTTAATACCTATATAGTTTAGAGTAAGACTTCGTATTAGAATATTAAACAGCTTTTAAACAACTGTGCAATGAATGAGAACAATGACCTCAAAATGTAAACAATATATAAGTATCTTGATCAGAGAAGGAAATGTATATTGCAATATGATAAATATATCTAAAAATTGTATCAATATACAAAATGTCTTAAGTAGAGGTAAAAGCATGCATGCATACAATGTGACAAAATAACGTTGCTTAGGTATACAAATATTTAAGATGAATATAGGAACATATTCAATATCTATACCAATGTAAATTGCCTATAAATAATAGCTCACAAGTATTCACTCCATTACTTACTATTATTATTAGTGTGAATACACTCACACTAATCTAGTATCCCATCAAATTTCCTTTTTTTCAAAGAGATCCCTGACCTTATATAATTTTTCCCCAACCCCCAACCCTATGACAATTATAATCAACCCCTAAATGAAGTCCCTAACCCTGAGGACAAATTTTGTTGGAAGAGGAGATGTTGTCTTCTAGAATTCCTTCCAGCTGTCATGGGGGCAATGTTCTTTCTATGGGATCCTGTGAAAGTAAAATGATGTTTAAGTTCCAAGGTTACTGTCTGATATAATTGTAAATATTCTTTGAGTATTCAGTAGGGTTTTTTTGAAGTTCCTAGTTGGAGTTCTGGCCAGAATGCTGTAAAAAAAAGTGCACCATTTCAGCCAACGAAGTTGGAACCACCTTGAACAGCTGGTACTCAATTTTCCTTTTATAACTTATTCAGAGACTTTTCCCATATAAGTTTTTAATTTTTTACTTGGTTTATGTGGTAAAAAGATTCACTCTAAGATAATATCTTCCCTTTGCATTAAAATTCCTGTAGGAGAAATTCTGGAATTCAATAAGACTAGAATGCAATTAAGATTTGAATTCACCCTATCCACATGTGCCTCCTATAATTTGTTTCAATGACAATCAATTCTTTTTCCACTTCAGCTGTTAATTCTCTGGGAATATTTAAGTCTTTGATACCATCTAAAGTATTTTTTAATGAACTATTAGATCAGGTGTTATCCCAAAGCTGGACATAGACTGGAAATGTCTCCTAACACTCTTTGAAAGTCATTTAAGAGTTTGTAATTGATTTCTCCTAATTTGTGCCTTTTGTGTTCTAATTTTCAGTAAGCCTATTTTATAACCTAAGTAATTGACAGGGTCTCCTCTCTATAGTATTTCAGGAGCATTTTCTAATCCCCATTTTGGCAAAACTTTCTTTACTTCTTCAAACATTCTTTCTAAAGTATCTATGTTTGAATCAGATAGCAAATTGTCAACCATATAACAGCAAATTATAGACTTAGGAAATTGTTTACATATAATTTCTAGTGGCTGACTTACAAAGTATTGGCCTGGGATGGAACTATTAAGAATTCCCTATGGAAGGATGGTCCACTAGTATCTCCTAGTAGGTTCAGAATTGTTATACATAGGCACCGTGGAGGCAAATTTTTCTCTGTCCTTTTCTTGTAAAGGTATGGTGAAGAAACAATCTTTTAAATCAATAACTATAAGAAACCATCCTTTTCGTAATAGAGAAAGCAGAGGAATTCCATATTGTAGACGACCCATAGGTTGAATTACCTTGTGGATAGCTCTTAGATTTGTCACCATTCTCCATTTATCAGATTTCTTTTTAAAAACAAATACAAAAGAATTCAAAGGGATGGTTGATTCTTCAATACGGTGAGCATCTAGTTGCTTCTGTCCCAGTTGTCCTAAAGCCTGCAGTTTGTCTTCTCTTAACAGCCACTGTTTAACCCAAACTGGTTTCTCAGTTAACCATTTTAAATGTAGGGCCATTGGTACCTCTAAAGGTTTGCTAGTTGCTTTGTGTTCTTGTACAGTCTGAATGGCTGATGACCTTTGTGTATAGTACCTTAAAATATCCTTCCCAGAATTATGAGTTCTTAGGACTGTAGGAATGTTAATCTGGGTATTCCATTGCTGCTGCAGGTCATGACCCAATAAATTCACTGCAATACGGCCTCAGCCTTCCTCTCTGTCCTTCTGGCCCTGTGCATTCAACTCATCTCATGCTTTGTTTCACTTGAGATAGGGCTCCAATTACTAGTAATTCAACATCTGCTTCTTGAAGAGGCCAATTTGGATGCTAAGATTCTGGAATAATGATACTCATGTCCACAAACATGTCTATCAAACCCACAAATACAATGCCATTTATATAAACTCTTAGCTTTGGTCTTTGATCATTTATAGAAGTCTGCCAGAATATACATTTCTTATTTCCTATTAAAAGTTTTTATTTATCCTCCATGTTTATTCCATCATCCAGAACAGTATGGTCTTTTACAGAAGGGTCTTGATTTTTTAATGTTCCTGGTGAGACATGTCCTCCACAGTGACTAGGAATAACTGGACCATTATTGTCTTGGGGGTCTGTGAGAAGCTCCCCAAGGAATTTCCCGATGGTATTTGGCTGCCTTGTCTGTCTTTTTTTAATTTGAATTCATTGGTCTAATGTTGGCACTTATCACATCTTCTACATATACATAAAAATTGAATCCTCCTATTCTTGCCATTCCCAGAGGAGATACTATTCCTAGGAATTTCTTGTCTACAATCCCTTCTCAGATGTCTTATTCTATCACACTTAAAATATTAGGCATTTTGATGTCTCCTCATTCCTTTGGAAATTTCTTCTCCTATCCAAGATTCAATATTATAGTCAAATGTCTCAATGTTCGTTGCATGTAGGATACATTCATCCATTAGTGCTGATCTAATCTTTAAGGGCCCAAGTATCATTTTGCATTCTAAGTTGGCATTTTCAAAGGCCAGAGATTCAATAAGTACTTGTCTAGCTTCTGGGTCTGTTACTCCTATTTGTACAGCCTTAGTTAGTCTCTGTAAAAAGTCACTAAAGGGTTATCTCTGACCCTGTTTAACCCTGGTATATGATATAATTCATTTTCCTAGTTCTTGAATCCTGTCCCAATCATTTAAGAATGTTTTGTGACATAGGGACAAAATTTGTTCATCATAAAGAACTTGACCCTGTGGGTCAGCATAAGTGGCCTCGCCAAGAATTTGATCTTGGGAAGTCTCAAGTCCTTTTGCTTTCCCTGTTCTAAAATTTTAGCCTCTTCTCTGAAATAGCTTTTAAACATCAGTTGAGACCCATCATGCAGAACTACTGAAACTAACTTAAGCCACTCATGTAGTGTGCCTTTATTGCTAGAAGCCCAGTCATCACCCATATAAGCCTTGCAGAATACAATCCATAGTATTAGCAAAAAAGTTAATAAAATCCTCTATGGTAATATTGTCAGAAATTATATAACTTTCAAGTTTACTGATTTATTAACTAATAAAATATTTACCTTATGTTATGAGGTCTGGTAAATTGTTTTAGATGTAATGCTCTTAATTGTCTAGCTGGTGTTGTGGTGTTTATCACAGTAAGAGAAGGCAAACTAGAACAGAAATTGGACTGAGAGTGAGGTCACTGCTCTGATGGATCTGACCATGTTTTGTGGAGGATTTGGGACTTTGAGTTAGAAAAAGTGATGTCTAATGGGCCATTCTGTGGGAACTTGGGATATAAGAATGCAGTGAGAGATGCTAACAATGGGGTGTCTGGCTTATGCTGTTTCCAAGAGAAACAAAAATTTTATAAGGGATTTTGGTATGTGATTTTAGAACAAGAATCTGTGGAAGCAAAGCATTTGCTTCAATGGGATAGTGGATAATGGGCAGCAGGGGCTTAAAAAAATAACTATAATAAATAAGAGGCCAGCATCATTGGGATGAAATCGTCTGTGAAAATAAATGAGTATCCTCATGGTCAACAAAGAAAAGCTATTGTCCAAAGGTGACAAGACTGTATCTCAAGCTGGCAGCTCTACTTGCAATATGTAAGAGTCCTTCAATGTGATAGTGATATTGGTGGCATGTAAACTCCAAGAATGGAGAGTGGTTAAGGCCTGGCACTGTATAGTAGTATAGCAGTCCCTAGTGATTTTAGGTGGGGCCATTAGTTAAGGAACAGCATCACTTGCAGTGGAGACTACACGATATTGGAGGTGCCAGGACCATGTGATGACTACCAAGCATAGTGGCAGGTGTAGAGTGGAGGCTAAGCCTACAGAAAAGCTAATATGCCATGGGTGGCAGACCCAAGAGCCAGAATATCAAGAGCAAGTCATAGATACTGTATATTAATCTATTTGATTTGATTTGATTAACACTGCTGATTTGGGGTTCTGTTTCAATTTTATAGTAATTATACTCTGGTCCTACGCTCTTGAAATAGGAAAGTATTTCACCTGTTTTTTTTTATTTTACAGAAGCCTAAAGTTAAGAGACTTCGGAAATTTTATAAAGACACTGAACTTTTGAAGCATTGGAATATCTTTAATACTGTGGGACTTTAAAACTGTATTGTATTATAATATTAATGTAAGGTCTTCTGGACAAAAAAGAAAGGAAATGCTATGGTTGAAAGTGATATGTTTGTGTGTCAAGTTGAGTCTTCTAGTTAATTTCAGTTGTAATTGATGCAGTTCTCTGGAACAGCCTGGAATTCTCTGAAGTGATTATCTCAATCATACTGGCCTATATGCATGGCTGTGAGGCATTTTTCTCAATTGTTAATTGATGTAGGATGATCCAATTCACTCTGGGTGGTACCATTCCGAGGCTGGAGGACCTGGGCTGTACAAGAAAGATTACTGAGTAGAAGGTAGAGGGCAATCCAGAAAGCAATGTTCCTCCATGACTCCTGTCTCTGTTTCTGCTTGGGTTCCTTCATTGTCTTCCCTTAATGATCGACTGTGCCCTTAAAGTATAAGCCAAATAATCCCTTCTTCTTCCAAGTTGCTTTTAGCCATGGTGTTCATCATAGCAACAGAAGCTAAACTTGAACAATATCTTTTATGAGTAACATTAGAGCCTGTTTTCTCAATGTTATTTGAATATTAGATGAAGTAATATATGTCGACCCTTAGCCAAGATTCGGTGCATCACAATCATCACTGTAATGATATGTGTTATTCCTCTTCTGAAAAGGTGAAAGTGATATGGTCATGGTGAGGAGAAAGAAATGATGGTGTGTCTCTCCCTGGTCTCAGACTTGTCAGTCTTGTAGAGGGTGAGAATGGGATCTAATGGAGGGTTTCATGTGAGTCACAAAGATCTGGAGGTGCCACTATAGTGACACTGGCCCCTTCTTTCCTACCTCATAGCGGGATGTATGGAGATAGGATGAGATCATGCCTCAATAATTCTTGGTGTTCCAGAGAAGAAAAATGTCTTACAAATTTAAGTCACTATTATTTTGAAAGCCAGATGCCAAGCTTTGAAATACAGCTTGCCTGTCTTCAATATCTCGTTATGTTTCCACAGCACAGGGGAAAACAGCCAACTGTTTATACACAGTAGTATTTCTGGTAACTGAACTTATTAGTTTAAAAGACAATATTTACAGAGCTTACAAAATAGCATGCTTTTGGTCCATAGAGACTGGTTTTAATTAAAGCTCTACCTTTAAAATTCATTAAAGTAATCAGTTCTAAGCGATTAGAGTTTGCATATTAGATTTCAACATGTGAGTGCTACAAAATCTCTTCCACAGGTGCAGGAGACAGAGATTTAAACAATCATAAAGATAGCTTCTTTCATTTAATTTCATTTCAGTTTTATTTAAAAGCATTGACTGGTTAGGTGCAAGAATTTCACTTTTATATTATGTCTATCATCATCTCATCAATTATTGTCACCTGGGGAGAGCTGTGACACATGCTGGCACTGGATCTCCTGGAGAAGAAAGGAGAGAACATATGTAGGAGACGGAACGTATGTAGGAGACATATGTAGGAGAGGAATGTATAAGGAGATGAAATGTCACCATACTCCCCTACTAGAAGGGACCTTTTCTTTTCTCTTTTGAGTCTCTGGTTGCAAGAGCTCAATTGAGCAGCTTAGGGTGGTAAGAATACAGCAACAATAGCAACCACTTCTACTATAACCATTACTACTGTGCACGGAACATTCACAATATATTAGCTATGCATATTATGCCTTGGGAGTCTCATAGCAACACTATGAAGTAGGCACTTTTGTCATTTTCCTTTCTTAGACTAGTCTTAGAGAGACTGTTATTTGTCTAGTCCAACATAAATATTAAGGGGGAGGAAGTTAGTACAGGAGGAAAAGAATCAGTGTTGGAATTCCCTTATGACCACTTTCTAAGGGAAAATCTTTGGTATTTGGTTTTTCAGATATAAAATGAACATAACTAGATCCATCCATATAGGGTTGCAGGAAGGACCAAATTAGGTAACACAAATAAACCATTTATGTTATAAAGGCTATGCCCAATACAGGACAGCAATTCACCATGAAACTAGGCATTCAACTTTTAGAAACCAACACCTTTGTGCCCCAACCACTTCCCTCCCATTCCCAAAAAGGAGGCATAGATGTCCCCCAAAGACAATATGGAAACTTATATCAGCTTGTTGCAGAGATATAGGCAAGTGCTTAGTACGAGGGGCTGTAGCAGCAGGAAACAGGCTTCTTGTCATAGAGAAAATGGGGCAGTGGTGTCCCGGAAGACATTGAAGTTGGTATCCTGATGTGGTGGTTTGAAAATATGGTCCCCAAAGAGAGTGGCACAATTAGGAGGTGTGGCTTTGATGAAGTAGATGTGGTCTTGTTGGAGAAAGTATGTCACTGTGGGGGCGTGCTTTGAGGTCTCAGATATGACCATGTAGGACATAAACCCCAACAAGCAGGCCCCTTCATGTTATAAAGATGTAAGACTCTCAGCTACTTTTCCAGCACTATGTTTGCCTGCACACCACAATGTCCCACCATGATGATAATGGACTAAACCTCTGAAACTATAAGCCACTCAATTAAATGTTTTCCTTTATAAGAGTTACCATGGTCGTAGTGTCTCTTCACAGCAATTAGAAACCCTAGTTAAGACAGAAGTTGGTACTAGGTACTATTGCTGTGATAGGCCTGTCCATGTTTTTGTTAGAAGAATTTGAACTTCGGTATTTGGGGAAAGGGAAGCACTGCTTCATGGGTCATATTAGTAGGTGCATGGAAGATAATGCTGCTGAGAATAATTTGAACTGTTGGGGGCATGCTCAAGAGATTTTGGAGGAGAATTTTAGCATGTTCCCTAGAGATTTGTCTTGTGATATTTTGGTTAACAAAGAGGATGCTTTTTGCCCTTGTCCAAAGGGTCTGCCTGAGGCCAAAGTGAAGAAACTTGGATTCATTCCTTTGACAGAAGAAATCTCAAAACAGCCTAGTATAGAGTCTGTTGTGTGGTTATTATTGTTCATACTTATGAAGATTTATAATGAAAAGGAGCAAGCTGAGAGGAAAAGGAAGCACCAGGAAGTAGAATGGAGCTAAATCCTGTGTTCAAGAAGACAAACGGATTAAAAAGGGGAACAAAGGGAGTAGAGATCCCAAAATGCTGGAGAGGCCAGAGCCATGGGATACCTGCTGAGGAGAGCTGCTAACAGGGTGTGGAACCAGCCCAAAAGAGAGAAGAGTGTTGCAGTCAGCAAAGCTGAAGGGAGCTGGAGATCTGAAGAGCGCTTTGACATCAGACATGGAGATACGGAGTTTGGAGTCTGCCTAGACGATTTCCAGCCCTGTTTTAGTCCAATATTTCTTCACTGTGCTCCCTTCTTTGTGTTACATATGGTAATGTATATTTTGTGTCATTATACAGTGGAAGTATATGATCTGCTTTATGATTTTGATTTTAAAGAGGATTACAGTTAAGAGACTGCATAAATTTCAGAAGACTTTGAACTTTATACTTTAAATGTTTGAGACTGCTATAGACTATGGAGACTTTTGAAGATGAACTAAATGCATTTTTGCATTAGGATACGTCTACAAGCCTTTGGGGGCTGTGGAGTGGAATATGGTGGTTTGAAAGAAAATGGCCCCCAAATGAAGTACACTATTAGGAGGTGTGGCCTTGATGGAGTAGGTATGGTCTTGTTGGAGGAAGTGTGTCACTGTAAAGGTGGGATTTGAGGTCAAGCCCTGCCCAGTGAGACAGATCACTTCCTCTTGCCTCTGAGTCAAGACACAGGACTCTGGACTACTTTTCCAGCAACACGTCTGTCTGCATGCCACCATGGGTTGCCATGATGATAATGGATTAATCCTCTGAAAAATGTAAGCCACCCTATTAAATTTTTTCCTTTGTAAGAGTTGTCATGGTCATGGCTTCTCCTCACAGCAATAGAAACCCTAAGGCATCTGGTGAAGGCTGACAGTACAGAGGCAACAGCCAAGCTCTAAAACAGACCTCAGCTGTGTCTCCGAAAAAAAAAAAATGTTGTCACTGACAGATAAAATACTAAAAAGTATCCTTAATGGAAATTTTATAACACTCCTTAATTTCCACATGAAGATATCAAGACTTCTTAGTTGTAAGTCTCATAACAGTCAAGGAGTGAATTTTTCTATTGTAGCTCAAGATAATTCTACCACTTTAATGCATGCATGGTCCTGGGGAAAAATTATTCAATTCTTGTGAGAAAAAGTTCTTTGTTTGTTTGTTTTATGAAAAGTAGTTAACCCAGCAACAATTCATGTTTCCTGAATTTTCCCCTTTGCTCTGATTAGCCAAACTCTAACAATAGAATGTGGCACAATTACCACCTAAGTCAGAGATAAAAAAACAGAAGCCATACTGTCCCAGTATGCTTGCTAGACCGGTTTGGGTCATGGAACACACTTTTTATTATAAGGACTGCTTTGTTGAGGTACTTTTGCTTTGTTCTTGTGTGCCTTTGTGCAACGCTGAGATTATTCTTTGTTTTTAGTCTTCCTTTATACACCTACTCTATTATAACTTTAAAAGGAATTAAAAGAGAGAATGGTGATAAGAAAAAAAGCTTTCCCTAATTCTCTGGAACTATATCCCCTGTCAGTCATATTTTCTTCTGCTCCTAAACACCATCTTGCATGGTTTCCCTTGTTTCCCCTCCCCCCCCCCCCCCGCCACCGCGGTCATATTTCTAACTACGATTTTTCACATTCCATATTTTGATCATATTCTTTCTCCTCCAGAAACTCCCCCCCATATGCTCCTCACTTCCCTACTTACCCACCTTCATGGTGCCTCCTTAAAAAAACCCCAAATCGAAAATCAAAGCAAACAAAAACTAATGAGACAAAAGAAACATCAAAACAAAACAAAAAGAACACATACAGAGTCTGCTTTGTGTAGGCAACCACTCCTGGACCTGGGGCCTGTATCACTACAGATATCGTCTATTCTGAAGGCCCTGGTAGGTGAAGGTGCTTCTGATCTGGGTTCTTCTCTGAGAAAAAGAAGCTTTAGAGCATTGCCTCAGGGATCTCCTCAGAACAGACCCACCTTGCAAACTGTGGCTTCTCCAGGTAAGTATACTCTTATCAACTAGGATTTCAGTAACAGGCTCATACAAACTTTCTCCTGTCTCTGAAGAAAAGCTAGGGCCTGTTTCTGGATCAGACTCAATTGGCACTAAGCTAAGTATAAGAATATAATGGTGAGCAAGAAGGATATGGTCTTAGTCCTCAAAAATATGAAATAACTTTAAATTTAAAACAACAAATAACAAAACAAGGTCATTCGTTCATTAATTTACTTAACTGGCATGGATTGAGTTTATATCTTGTGCCAAGCCATATGCTGCATTTTAGAACTGCCCTGCTGAATCAAAAGACACTGATGGTTAATGTTGATTTAACTCGACAGATTCGAAGGGATTATTAACCAGTGAGAAAGAACCCCTGACTCAAATTCAATTTTGTACACCACCTCCTATTTTCCCAGGAACATTAGAAAGAAAAACATCATAGCTGCCCTTCTTTGGGGCTTTAAATAGCACATGAATGGATGGAGCTATCAGGTCCATTAACGGAAAGTTACTTCCTTCTGGTCAAAAGAATGGATTCTTAATTTTACCTTTAGCCCTGGGTGCAGACATTGCATTCTGATCTGCATCAAAGAATAGAATATTGTTCTCTCTCTGCTTAAGAGTTAATCTAATTCCTGGCCTGTCAATCACCTGGTCAGGAGATTGCCCTACAGGAAATCTGATTCAACTGAAGACATATTAAGGAGATGGGAAGAATAATTATCTCCTTAATGAGATAATGTACTTACACTTCTCAGAAGCCCTTCCTCTGATGCAGCTGGTTATAGAGCTGCTGGCATGCAACATGTCGAAGCCTGCCCACTCCAGTGAGTTCTTACACAGAGAACAGAACTTTTCATTTTTCTCTATTTATCTATTTTTCAGATAATGGCCAATAGTTTTAGCATACTTTCTGACACTCTGTGATTTCCCACTTTTTCTCTGAAATTTCTCTACCTTTTTGCCACAGAGCTGCCTGTCAAGCTCTATTACTGAATATGCCACCTCACAGTAACATCTCAGTGGACACTGAGTTTAGGACCTATTCTTGTTAAACAGATGCTCTTCTTTTCTTTTCTTTTCTTCCTTTCTGCCTTCTTTCCAGCCTCGTTTTTTCCTTAAGGTCCAATCTATAACTGTAGAAGACTCACCAATTTTTATGGATAGTAGTAGAAAGAAATAATTTTAGATTTTAAGCAATAGAGTGACTCAATTTGACTATTTTTATTATAAAAAATAATTTAAGGTTCTTAAATCTGCACACAAAGAATTAGACCCCATTACATAATTTTCACTTTTTTGTTTTTGGAAGGTCTTACTCTCTAGCTTTGGCTGTCCTGGAACTCAATATGTAGACCTGGGTGATCTTGAACTCACAGAGATCTACCTGCCTCCATCCCTAGTGCTAGAATTAAAGGTGTGCACCATCACACACAGCTTCACTATAGTGTCAAATGATGTAGGAGGTCCTTATGTCTATGTGTTGCTTTTGTTGGTTAATGAATAAAGAAACTGCTTTGGCCAGTTGATAGGGCAGAACAGAAATAGGTGGGAAAAGCTAGGCTGTATGTTGGGAGAAAGAAGGAAGGAGTCAGAGAGATGCCATGTAGCCCCACTGGAGACAGACACCAGAACATTAGCTGATAAACCACAGCCATGTGACAATACACAGATTAATAGAAATGGGTTAAATTAATATGTAAGAGTTAGCCAATAAGAAACTAGAGCTAATGGGGCAAGCAGTGATTTAATTAATGCAGTTTTTTGTGATTATTTCGGAGCTGAGCAGCCGGGAACAAACTAGCGGCCTCCTTACTACAGTCAAAAATGTATGTTTTTACTTAATTCTCCTTTCAGCCATCTCTCCTACCCCCTGCTACAATAATTACCATTGTAATCTCTCCCTACCCATCTCTTTCCATTTTTCATGTCACACGTCTTTTGCCCACTCTCATTCTTCCTAATCACTTATTTTTATCTTCTCTTTGTCTTCTTTCTAGGTTTCTTAAATTTTACCCACAATTGCAGCCATTTATACATCATATACATGTATACATTACAGGCTAGGAGCCACATATACAAGAAAACATCCAGGGTTTTCTTTCTAAGTTTGAGTTCTCTCACTTAATATCATACTTTCCAAATCTACCCAATTTCCTGAAATTTTCACAATTACATTTTCACGAGAGAGATCGGGCTATTGTATACAAAATGGGATCTAGGAAGGCAGAATAGGTGGGATTATCCATCAAGAAGCATGAACTAGGGGATAGTAAGAGATAATGAGAAAAGTGAGTTGAAATTTGTATCAACATCATAACTAGAATGACATAGTGATCATGGAATGTGAAGGTGCCATGGGTAGATAGTAAGATGGCAAATGTGAGAAAGATCACATTTGCAATGTGGACAAAATATGTTGAGCTTAGTTTGAGACATTGAACTAAAATGAATTTGAGACATGAAAGTAGGCAGTTTGATAAATAGATCTGGAACGCAAGGAAGGAAAGAGAGCACCTAGAAATAGAAATCTGCCTGTTGTCAGTTCAGCACACTGGTGAAAACTGAAGCCAGAGAGTGAAAGAATTCACCAAGACAGAATGGATCATGAACACAAAAGAAGAACCAAGGTAGACCTCTGGTTAACCAATAGTTAAAAGTCAGGTAAGAGAGAGTAAACTCAGGAGAGCGAGGAGACTCATTCAGAAATGGGCATCCTAGCACAAAGAGTGCTTCATGAGGCTGTGGCTTCTGGCATAGATGGCATGTAAGAGATGAAGACTGAAAAATGTCCATTAAAGTTAGCAACATAGATGTAATCAATCAGGCAGGGTGGAGGACCTACATAACTCTTCCTGAGTTCTTCTTTATCTGAGAGGCATTATTCTGGCGAGGGGCACTAATTTTGGGGTATGGTCCCACTTCTCGCTCCTCATGAGGCCTTTTAACCTTTTCTAAACCCATGTGTGATTTAACAAAGATGTCAGCGTGCTGGACCATCTCCAGTACAGTTTATCTAGTCTTTCAGGTCTCTGGGTTATTCCCAACTGATTGCTGTTCCAGGCATCATTTTTATAACTACCACTTATCACTAATTTGGGCCTCATTCTGGCTTCACGTCGTTTTTCCTTTTAAGGGCTAATAGTTGTGCATTAGCTACAATTTATTCCTACAATTACTTTTCAAGGGCTCAGCAATGATAGTAGTTTTCAATCCCATAGTATAAAATGTGTTTTCAAGGCTATTATCATTAGATAATTATATAAATAAGTGAGTGAACAAATTAGGCAATGCAAAAAGCTGTCAGACTTCATGCACACCATCTTATTGCTTAGTATTGCAGGTACCTCCCAGTAACCTTCCTCAGCTCTGGCTTGGTGTGGAGAAATTAAAGCACAAGAATAGATTACTAAAGCATCATATTTTTTAAAAAGTTCATCTTAAAAATTGATTATGCAGATATCACTAAGAAGTGGACAGCTATTTAAAACTACAAAAATACATAATTAATTTAATCAAATGCAGGATCACAATTCAATTTCTTTTTCAAAATCAGTTGTTACTTTCTTATACAAGAAGACACTGAATATAGAGAACTAGATTTACCTCTCTGTAGAAGTCTGCCCATTAGCATCTCCTTTGAGGTTGCTTATTAAGCTTAGTTACAAAGACATTGGTGGCCACTTAACACTTGGGTAAAATGATTCCCTCTTACTCTCTGGCTGTGTTTGGATCTACTAGCAATAAATAAGCAGTATCTATCCAGGTTAGCATAAAAATGCTGTACAATTGTGAGTACAGGAAACCAAATGTGGTGTGTGCTTATCTCTTAATTCAGATAGAAATTCCTTCTGAAAGTACACATTCCCCCCAACTGGCCTCCTTAGCACTCTTGAGCTTTGCTGTCCTGTGTCCTGATTACACCCAGTGAACTCCATGAAGGTCTTCTCATTTGAGAAAGAAGCCAGTTTCACAGGCATCACCATCCCCGAATCTAGTAATGTATCCTCCAGAATAGAACTACCTGCTGTAAAGGCCTTCTTGCCGTTGTGTCACCTGTGACCAATATAATACAGCTCTTGATTATGCTAGAATGACAACTGTTTTGGTTCAAACCTACTGTGTTTCCAATACTATTTAAATATTGGTTCTAGAGGAATGTGAGTTCTCAACAGGTTTCTCCAGCTCTTGTATTTATCTCATTTCCACAGAAATATATCACATAAACTATCTAAGATGAAAAGAGACCACCAGTAAAACCTTCAGAAGTCTGGTTTTTAAGTTTTCCTTGCATATTTGTTTATTCTATTTTATTATTTGTGCGAAGATAGATAGATAGATAGATAGATAGATAGATAGATAGATAGATAGATAGATAGATGTGTGTGTGTGTGTGTGTGGAGAGAGAGAGAGAGAGAGAGAGAGAGAGAGAGAGAGAGAGAGGAGAGAGAGAGAGAGATAAAGACAAAGATTACGGAAAGATTACAGAGGCACAATGTGTATAGGGATCAGAGAGCAGGTCTCTTGGGAGTCAGTTCTCTCTCACTATATATTCCAGGAATTCAGGTCATCAGGTTTGTTTGGTAAGTGCCTTCATCTACAATACAAGGTCTATTTGTTTGGTTTTGCTATACTTTTTAATTGGTGAGTATTCATTGTACTATGTTTCAAGTTTAAGCATTATTTAAGATTTATTTCTCTGTCTCTGTCTTTGTCTCTCTCTGTCTATCTGTGTATGTGTCTGTGTCTGTGTGCTACAAGTATGTGGGGACCTCTGGAGGCCGAAGAGGATGTTAGATCCCCTAGAGATGGCGTTAAAGGCAGTGCTAGAGAGTCCTAAGTAAACAGTGTTTGGAGATATTTCAATTTGGTAGAAAAATCTGACCACTGAGACAGTTTGCTTGAGCTAATGGGAGCTCACCAACTCCAACTGGACTGGGAGTGAACGAGTGTGGAAACAACCAAGCCCCCCGGAAGGGGGTTGACAGCTGGGGCAGACTGAGGGGCCACTGATAGTGACACTGGGATGTATCTCTACTTGCATATACCGGCTTCATGGGATCCTATTCTCTTTGAATGTAAACCTTGCTCAATCTAGATGTAGTAGGGAGGGCCTTGGACTTTTCACAGGGCAGGGTGCATGACACTCCCTTAAGGTTGGAGGGGTGGAGGGAGGGTCTGTGGAGGGAGAGGGAGGGGACTGGAAGGAGGGGAGGGAGTGGGATTTGAATTGGTATTTTTTTAAGTAATAAAAAGAAAAAAAAAGAAAAATCTGACCAAATCTTACATTATCTGAATCTTTAGGACTCCCACCACTCCTAGCCTCTGATAGGTTAGCTTCTTTCTAACCAAAACTTGGGGAGTCTAGTAATCAGGACTTCCAGACACATATGGATATGACTTGACTTTAACGCCTATCTTGGATATATTACTGCACACACCTACTCAGGATGAAGCAATTTTTATATCCATTGAATATATTAGGTAATGAGGTGTCAGGGAGATGGCTCAGAGCTAAAAGCACAGAGTGCTTTTGCAGAGTACTCCAATTTAGTTCTAAGTAACCATATGGGGTATTTGCAGCAATAGGCTCTGCCATCTTGTTCTAGTGCACAGCCAAAGGCAGTAGCGATGGCCTATATTCTTTTGGGGATCTCTGTTGCCTCCCTGGCCCATAATAAATATGGATGTGTCTCACAACTAGTACTGAGATTTTCATTTAATAACTCATGTCTTCTGGAGGTATTGTTCACCAATACAGAGTACCTTCATCCACATTACTTCCTGTATAAACAAAGAAATAAATAAATAGCAATTGTACTTTTTAAATTACATTTTTTTCACAATCCTTAATTTTGCTTAGCTCAGCCCTACATTCTCTCCCTCCTTTCTCCGCTCCCACTCTCACGCCTTTAACACCCAGTCCTCCTCCTTCTACTTTCACATTGCATGTATTTTACTAATTCCTCTGTCCTTACAGGAATCCTCCCTTCCTTGATATCATGGGCCCCTTCTAGTCTCCTGTCTCTACCGGCACCCCTAATAAAACACACCAGTTAAGAGTCAAAGCTAGAATCACCATATGAGAAAGCATATAGCAATTGTCTTTCTGGGCCTAACTCACTTAGTATGATATTTTCCAGTTACATTCAGGCTCTTGAAAATTTTATAGTTTCATTTTTCTTCAAATCTGAGTAATATTCCATTGTGTCTATGTACCATATTTCATTATCAATTCATCAGCTGATAGGCATCTAGGCTGATATAATTTTTAGTTATTGGCAGCGGAGTGTTAGTAAATGTGGAATTGCAAATATTTTAGTAATAGGCTATGGAGTCCTTTAGGTATATGCCGAGAAGTGCTTTGCTGGATTATATGGAAGTTCAATTTTTAACATTTTTAGAAACCACTGCAATTACTGGCATGGTAGCTATAACAATTCATCCTCTCACCAACAATGGATAAATTTCCCCCTTTCTCCACATCCTGGATAGCTTACATAATCTGGATTTTTGATGATAGTCATTCTGACTGCCATGAGATCAAATCTCAAAGTGTAATCTGCATTTCCTGATGGCTAATGATGTTGAATACTCTTTTGAAAATCCACTACTCAGTTCCATAGCCCATTTTTAACTTTAAAAAAAGATACTAATTGTATTTTATGTGTATAAGAGTTTTGCCTGTGAATATGTATGTATATGCACCCTGTTTGTGACTGGCATTAATGGAGGTCAGAATTGGAGGACAGATCCCCAAGAACTGAAGTTACAGATGGTTGTAAGCTACCATGCAGATGCTGAAAGCTGAACCTAGGTCCTCTGAAAAACCAGTAAGTGTTCCTAACAATTGAGCTATTGCTCCAGCCCAATAGTCCACTTTTAATTTGGTTGATGCTTTCTTGTTATTTAGTTTCTTGAGTTTTGCTTATGTTCTATATTCCAATTCTCCCTCAAACATGTAGCTAAGAAAAGATTTTCTCCCACTCTGAATGCTGCATCTTCATTTGAACGACAGTTTCCATTGTTGTTCGAAGGTTTTTATTTTGATGAGATCCCATTTGCCAATTACGGGTCTTACTTCATAAACTATTGGAAGCCAATTCATTAAGTCCTTAACTGTGCCTTGAAGTACATTCCCTGCTTTTTCCTTCAGCAATTTTTCAGCATAAGGCATTGTGCTTTGGTCCTTGATTAATTTTGGATTGGTGTTTGTTAAGGCTGAGAAAAGAGTTTCAACCTTATTTTTTCTGCACACATCTATCAAATTTCTCAGGACTAGTTGTTGAAGATACTGTCTTTTTTCCAATGTGAATTTTGGCATCTTTGCCAAAAATCAGGTGACTATATTTGTATGGCATTATATCTATGTTCTCTATTATATACACTAATCCAAATGTCTGTTTCCATCCCAGAGCCAAGTTATTTTCATCACTATGGCTCTGTGGTATAACTTGAAATCAAGTATGGTGATATCTACCCCAAAACATATTCTTTTGCTCAATATTGCATCGGCTATTTCTGGTTTTCTATGCTTCCATATGAATTCTAAGATTGTTTTTTTTTATTTTTTTGAAAAGCATGTCAATAGAATTTGAGGAGGGTATCTTGACTCTGTAGATTGTTATTAGAGAGATGACCACTTTCACAGTATTGATTCTTCTGATCCATTGTCAAGGAAGGCTTTCCATGGTCCTAATTCTTCCTTAGTTTATTTCTTTAGTATTTTAAATTTTTAATTATAGAGATTATTCACATCCTTGGTTAAGTTTATTTCAAAGCATTTTGAAGCTATTGTCAATGGAATTGATTCCATAGTCTTTCTCTGTATGTTTGTCATTTATATTTAGAAACACTTTTGATATTTTTGTGTTAATTTTGCATCCTGTCACTTTGTTGATCATTGTAGTGAGGGGCTGCGGCCAGCCCTGCTTTTCATCCTGCCCGGCTCCCGCATAGCTAGCTTAGCCCCAGAAATAATAACACACAAGTTATATTCATTTAAACACTGCCTGGCCCATTATCTCTAGAGAGTTAGTTATTGACTAACTCTCATATCTTGATATTAACCCATTTCTAATAATCTTGTGGTAGCACCACGAGGTAGTGACTTACCGGAAAAGATTCAGCATGTCTGACCTGGTGGCTGGCTCCATGGCATCTGCCTCAATTCCCTCTTCCCAGCATTCTGTTCTGTTTACTCTGCCTACCTAACTTTCTGTCCTATCAAGGGGCCAAGGCAGTCTCTTTATTGACCAATGAAAATAACACAATAGACAGATAACCCTCCTCCATCATTTCCCCTTTTTCTGTTTAAACAAAAAAGAAAGGCTTTCATTTTAACATAGTAAAATTACACATAACAAAACAGTTATCAAGCAAGAATTACAGTCACAATATTTATAACTAGATCTTTATCATAATAATGGAAAACTATAACTATGACTATCCATTCTTCAACTCCATCAAAGACTCCAGAAGGATATATTACCTAAGTAAACAAGAAGTAAGCAACTTCCAAAACTCTAGAAATGACAGAGACATCTCGCTGCCTGAACAGTCACCCAAAGTTCCTCTGTATCGTTGGGGCATCCATTTTTGGCCTTCAGGCCCATAATATCCAGCAGACATTTCCATGAAGCAGGAACTTTTAAAGACAGTTCAGTCACTATCTGCTGTGTCCTGCAGAATGTCTCGCAGACTCCTTTATGAATCAGGAACCCCGAAAGATCATCTTACCTTTAGGCAAGTTTAGCAGTCCTCTCTCTGTGGGTTCTCTGTGTCCAGTTTATACAACAGTCCAGGCAAGAGCAGTTTCTTGCCCAAATGGCTAACCAACTCCATAAGGAGCCTCTTTGATGCCCATCTTCCTCTTGAAGTAGATTGGTGCTGCCAGGAGCAGACGTGTCTCATTGTCATGAAAAGTCCTAAGTTATTAAAACATTATATGCCATGCTCTGTAGCCTTTGAAAGATATGAAGAATGCATATCTGAAATATATCTATGCACATCTAGAAAATCAAACTAACATTACTACAAGCTTGACTATTATCAATGATTATCCATTAACAACCTATATTTTTAATTATACATTGCATTTTTAAATGAACTATACAATCACAATACATCAATCAAGATCAGAAATATATATACATATAACAAAATTGACCTTAAAATCCATACCAATGAAATTATTCATATCTATATCATATCCCCCTTTAAATGTAAAAGAACATTTATAAACAATATTTGGGAATATGGACGTGGTTATTTCTCTCCAAACTTCTTCCTGCTGTATAGGGGCGCTGTTAATCAGGTCTTTCATGGTAAAACCTGTCTGCCAGGTTCATCTCAGTTGGCATTTGAGTGAAGTAATTTCTTGAGGGTGTTCACAGCAACCTTTCAGGTGGACGTGGTCTATCATACCATATTGGGATAGAAGCAATCCACAGGGTCTCATCCTCTGTGAAAACAAAAGAAGAACCTCCTTTCCAAAGTATCATATCCTTAGATCCAAATTCAGAAGTCAAGGTATTTTTAACATATCTATCTTGGATTAGTTCAGCAGCATTCATAAACAAATATCTTTTAGCAGCTGTTGCTCCTTCCTCATCATTTAAACAATTTAAAGAGAGCATAATAGCATACAGTATCAAGATTCTCTGTGTATTTTCCATCTTTATGCAGCTTTATTTTTAACCTCTATTTCTTTTATTTTTATTTTTACTTTTTGAGACAGGTTCTCTGTATATCTTTGTCCTGGAATAACATTGTAGACCAGGCTGTACTTGAACTCACAGAAATCCTTCTGTCTCTGTCTCCCCAGTACTGGGCTCAAAGGTGTTTGCTACCACACCTTGAACTCACAGAGATCCACGTGTCTTTGCTTTCCCCAGTGCTAGGATTAAGGGTGTGTGCTACCACACCTTGAACTCAGAGATCTGTCTGTCTCTGCCTCCCAGGCATTGGGATACGTGGGCGCCATCTGTTTTGAGGGGCTGCGGGCAGCCCTGCTTTTCATCCTGCCCAGCTCCCGCATAGCTAGCTTAGCCCCAGAAATAATAACACACAAGTTATATTCATTTAAACACTGCCTGGCCCATTATCTCTAGAGAGTTAGTTATTGACTAACTCTCATATCTTGATATTAACCCATTTCTAATAATCTTGTGGTAGCACCACGAGGTAGTGGCTTACCGGAAAAGATTCAGCATGTCTGACCTGGTGGCTGGCTCCATGGCATCTGCCTCAATTCCCTCTTCCCAGCATTCTGTTCTGTTTACTCTGCCTACCTAACTTTCTGTCCTATCAAGGGGCCAAGGCAGTCTCTTTATTGACCAATGAAAATAACACAATAGACAGATAACCCTCCTCCATCAGATCATGTATATCTTTTCAAAGCCTTTTTTATTAAGAGATACTTTGATTTCTTCCTTTTCTGTCTGTGGTGATTTAAATGAGACATACCTCCCACAGACTCAGGCATCTGAATACTCGGTCCCCAGTTGGGGAGGTTAAGGAGAGAGTATGTCATTGGAGATAGACTTTGGGATTAAGAATCTTGTGACATTTTCAGTCCTCTCTCTCTTTCTCTCCTCTCTTTTGTTCTCTCTCTCTCTCTCTCTCTCTCTCTCTCTCTCTCTCTCTCTTTCTCTCTCTCTCTTTCTCCTTCTCTGTTTTGTGGTAGTGATTGAGGATGTGAGCTCTCAACTTCCTGCTCTGGCCACTGTGTCTGCTGTTTGCTGCCATGTTTTTCCATCATAAAGGACTCTTATAACTGTGGAATGTTAAGACAAATTTAATGTGTGATTACCCTCTGTATGGTGTGAATATCATTGGTTAATAAAGGAACTTTTTTGAGCCTGTGATAGGGTAGAATAGAGGTAGGCGAGGAAAACTAAAGTTAATGCTGGGAGAAAGAAGGTGGAATTGGAGAGAAGCCATGTAGCCCTGCCAGAGACAGACACTGGAACTTTGTCAAGTAAGCACAGCCTTATGGTGATACACAGATTAGTGGAAATGGGTTAATTCAAGATATGAGTTAGCCAGAAATGCACTTAAACTATTGGTCAAACATTATTGCAAATAATATGGTTTCTGTGTGATTATTTCAGGAGTCTGGGCATGTTATGCCCAAATCCACCAAGTCCCCACAAAAGCCAACAAGGAGACTGAGTCCCACATGTAAAAGCAAAGAGCCTTTATTTTAAGCAAGTTTGCAAACTCCATCTCTCCTTATATCCAATGTATTGGAATAACTGGAGAGCCCAGAGCTCAATTAGAATTGAGTTTTTATACTAGTAAAGGTGGGGGTGAGGGGTTTCTGAGGTTCAGGACCCCTGATTGGCTGACATTTACCTAGGGGTTTCCTGGTGAATGTGCCCTGGCAGGTGATTCTATCTACAGCAGTTGGAATGTTAGGCATTTCCTTTGAATGATCTGTTCTTGGGTGGTGGTCTGGTAATCTCATCTTGTGGTTCTTCCTGCAACCAGGTATTGCCTCAGGGTAAACTACTGAGACTCAAGCCTCTTACTAAACTTATGGATGGTTGAATTCTACTCTGGCAGGTGATAGTGGTTGGAAGTAAAAAACTTTCTTTGGGTGACCTACCCATACTTAGCAGCTTATCATGGCTGACTCCCACAGGCAGCCAGGAAGCAAATAAGCAAACTCCTACAGCACAAAATAAACTTTTTCTTCTATGTGTTGATTTGGTCATGGTGTCTTTTTTCACAGAAACAGGAAAGTAACTAATATAACATTTAGAATCCTTTATTTTCTTCCTATATCTTGCTGATCTAGGTAAGACTTCCAGTACTATATTGAGTAAGAGTCAAAAAAGTTGACACCCTTTTCTTGTTCTTGATTTTAATGTATATATCTTGATTTTTTCTCATTTAATATAGTGGTGGCTACAGTTTTGTCATATATAGCCTTTACTTTATATACATATATACTCCTTCTCTCCAAAGTTTCTTCAGGACTTTTGACATGAAGTAATATTGGGTTTTGTCAGAAGTCTTTTCTGCTTCTGATGAAATTACCATAATCTGAACTTGAGTCCAATTATGTAATTTATAACATTTGTTGATTTCCATATACTGAACCACTTCTATATCTCTGCAATAGAGTCAACATGACCATGGTAAATGAAAATTTTGGTATTTTTGAAATTAATTTGTAAATATTCTGTTGAGAATTTAACATCTATGTTTATCATAGAAATTGTTTTGTGGATTTTATTTTAACATTTCTTTATCTGATTTTTTTAGTGGGGTAATACTAGATTCATAAGAAGAACTTGTTAATGTTTCTCTCTTTTCTATTTTATGGACTAGTTTGAGAATAATTGGTTTTGGTTCTTCTTTGAATGTCTAACAAAAGTCACCAGAGAATCCATCTGGATCCAGACTTTTTTTATTTTTTAAGCTGAAAGATTTTTAATTATTGCTTCCATCACAGTGCTTGTTATATAGATCTGTTTAAACTGTTCATCTCATCTTGGTTTAATTTTAGTAGGTCATATGTATCTAGAAATGCATTCATTCCATTAGAATTTCTACTCAGTGAAATATATGTGTTTAAGCTCAGACCTCATAAATCTTTTTGTGAATTTTATAGGTATTTGTTGTAATGGTTCACTTTTCCTATCTGATTTTCATTAATTTGGCTCTTCTTTTCATTTTGGTTAATTTGGCTAAGACTTTGCTAATCTTATCATGTCAAATAAACAATCCTTTTTTATTGTTTCATTGTACTGTTTTTTGTTTTTGTTTTAAATTTAGAATTTATTTTGTGTATGATTGTTTTGCTCGCATGTATATCTACGTACCTCTTACATGCCTGGTGTCCACTGAAGTCAGAAGAGGGCATCAGATCCCCTGGAACTGGAGATACAGATTGTGACTCACCTAATGTTGGTACTGGGAATTGAACTCATGCCCTCTGGAGGGGCAGTGTTCTTAACTGTTGAGCCATCTTTTCTGCCTCACAGCCCCAGGTTTGATGACTTCTTCCTATCCACTGGTTTGAAGCTTGACTTGTTTTCTTTCAAGGGTCTTGGGGTGTCTCATTATTTTTTTGAGATTTCTCTGGTTTCTCTCTCTTTTTTATTGTTTGTTTTATTTTCTTAGATTATGATATAAATACATTATTTTGTCTTTACCTTTTATCCCTTCAGACTCTCCTTCCTCTCTTTCAAATTCATGGCCTCCTTTATCATACCCATGAGCTGCCAAGAAAATTACATTATACAGTGTTTGAATGGAATGTTCTGTAGATAGCTGATAGCATAGGAAAACGTAGAGGTATCTAGGCTTTGTTGAGACCCATTAAAGCAAAACTATTCCTTCTGGTCAAAAGGATAGAAGTTGCACCTCAAAGCCTGCATATAGATCTTTCATTCTAAGATGCCCAAAATGTTATATACTATTGTCTCCCACCTTTAAGATTTAATCCAGCTAGGTCTATCATTCACCTGGTCAAGAACTGTCTATCCTTCATCCCACATCCCAACAGCTGGTTGTTGTTATTTCCTTCACATCCGGGCTCCTACAGCTGTCAGCATTCAGGCAAAATGCTTATTCATCCTAGATGCTAGCCTTTCCAGGGTCCCACAGCCGCACATGCGCCATCAGAATTCAGGCAACTTGCCAAGTCACCCTAAAGCCTTATGTCCTATGTAATCTATATGCAGGTGCAATGTGGCTACATAATCTGTACAGCCACATAAGCCCCTATATGCATGTGCTGAGCTATTTTTAAAAGCAGACATGCTCACCTCACATTCTCTTTAGCCATGTTTCTTTCAGACAGACCTATGCACCATCCCTTTCTTCTTTCCCTTCATTAATAAAACCTCTTAAAGTAGGTTTTGTTGTATACCTTGTGGTCCGTTCTCACACACAGTAATATCACTGGTTCTCCTGAATACGTGCGAAGAGAATAAGGCACTGATGATCTCCCGTCTTTCTGCCACGGGACTACCTGTCTGCCGCTTGGTTGCTTAGAAGTGCCCCGGCATTTTCTCTTCCTCTCCTCTATCCCCCTTCTGATAAAAGTGTCCTTCAGCTTCCCAATGACTTCATTTTTATTTTATTAACAAGACAAAAGGGAGTCCTAACTTCCCCGGTAACAGCACTTCCCTTGAAGTTGCTGCGGCTGCTATAGCAGTACAACTTAATTATGCTGTGTTGTTTTACTGATTCTAGGGGCCTTGCAGCTGGGTTCCAGGATTAGAAGCTGGGCTCTGATTCTCAGCTCTCCTACTAGCTTTTCTGTAGCAATCTCCACTGACTTAATAAGTCCATTTACAAAATTTGTCTCTTAGAGAATAAGAAGTATATATCATCTCAATTGTTTTCTTTTACAGTTTTAGTGATGAGGTTTCATTTTTAATTTTTTAAAAAAAATTCATTTTACATTTCAGCCCCAGTTCTTCCTCCCACCCTTCTTCCCATCTCTGCTCACCTCCCCCCAGTCCAATCCTATCCACTCCTCCCAAAGTGTAAGGCCTCCCATGGGGAGTCAACAAAGCCTGGCCTTCTTGGAGCCCATTCTCAATGGTGGGATGTCGTGCTCAACCTTAATGCAGAGGGGAAGGGGCCTGGCCCTGCCTCAACTTAATGGTGAGATTTCTAATCTGCCATCCTATCCAAAAGTAATAAAGTAGTGTTTTAACTACCATCCACCCTGATTTTACATATTTTTTGAGTTGTTCATAACCTGGGTAACAAAACATTTCTTGAGCATTTGGAAGACTCCCACAAGCATCATGTGCCAGGCACGTATTCTACATTAAAGTAATATAATGGTAAGCTCCACAAACAGAAGCTATGTCTTTGTGGAGCTTATATTTCCATTTTCCCCAGGATCTATTTCTGCTACAAATTACATTTCTGTCACTATCACTTATGCAGTATATAAGCTCCAGGGAGTAGACCATCAAGGTAGTCTCCCAGCTGTGTGACATCAGTGGCTGACTCGGGATGCAGCGCAGCTTTTGTGCTCGTGCCTTTGCTAAGATGGCTTTGCTTAGAGTTGTGCTCCCAAGAGATGAGACTGCTGCTGAAATAGAGATAGAGTCCTTCCTATTACATCTAATGTTGAAATCTGTCACTTTTCCTTTTCAAATCTGTTCTCTGCCCATGCCCCAGAGGATGACTCCATGCCCAAACACACATAGGCAGCACTAATGGGACTCAGTGAGTTATTAAAACAGAAAAGACATGAAACTGAGTTGGAGATATGTTGGGGGGCCTAGGGGAGCTGTACAGGGGGATGTGGTAGATATGATTAAAATATATCGTGTACAATGTATGAAAATTTCAAAGAATCAAAACCCAAAAATATTTAGAAAAAGATTATTTTTATTTATATAAATCACATCAATACTGTGTGGTAGAATCAATGTTTTTGAAAGTTCTATGTTCAGTATTTAACATCACTTCTAATCCCTGAAAAAATGGTCTTGAAAAAATTGCAGACACAAATTTCTCAAATAAAATGAAGCTCCCCCAAATATTTTATATTGTATACTATAGGTTAAAGTTTCCAGGTTGCTCAAGTTATCTTAAGGATGCATGTCCAGAATCCTAACTTAGAACCACGTACAGGCATAGCTCCTACTATTAGATTTGCTTCATTAGATTCCACACAAGGTTTGTGTCAGCTTTGTATTGAACAAGTCTGTTGGCAACATTTTTCTAACAGCTCAACTGGTTGTTAGCATTTTTGATAATAATGCCTTTTTTTAAATTGGAGCATATATCTTGCCTTTTTCCAGACATAGTGCTACTATCCCCTTGGTAGACTTTGTATAGTATAAAGATATGTTTTGTGCACTAGTTTGCCACAAAATATTCTAACTCGTTGACTATGGTATTTACTTTCTTACAATGGTCTGGAACTTAGCCTGAAATATCTTCATGATACACCTGCATAATTTTACTATACATATTGGCATTATCTCTAATCAGTAGGCTCAAGCAACAGACTTTGACCAACTGATAAAATGCTTAGAAATGTGGTTACTCTAATCTCTGCTTGTATGCAAAGCTCATATACACAGTGTAGGATACCTAAAACTCCATCTCCTCAGAAGTAGGCTTCATCTCATGCTTGCTGACAGAAACTTGATCTCTGGAGTACCTTAGCCTATGGATACTTGCTCCGCTGACCTGAAATACACCCTTCCCTTCAAATCTCATTGTGTGTATCCAGGCACAACTGTTAGCATGTCAGTTCTTTGCTGCTGTTAGAACTCTGCTCTGCTTCCCCAATTCACATTGAGCTAACGCCCAAAATTTGAGATAACTAGCTTTGCAATCATCTTTTCCATATGTTATATGATTATATTGTGAAAGTCCAAGTCACTTGTGACCTAAAACAAATTTTGACTAGAGTGAGAATTAAGGATTCCAATGCAGTTGGTGTTGAAAATGTCAGGTAAGTGGAAGTCAATTAAGATTTATTCAGAAGAAAAAGAAATAGTGTCTGTTTCTGCTTCATCATCTCCAAATTCTCACCCACTGTCCTAATTATGAGCTTATTATGGTGATTATTTTCTGAGCTATGAGTATTTAATCAAAATATTCTATCAAACAAAATTTTATGCAGCAAGTGTGAAATATACTCAGAAATACAGTTTGTGTCCTCAAAGAGCAGTTTGGTTGTAGAGTTTGATTGCTTAATACAATGGCAAAAATTTGAAATGGCTGCCAGTTTCAAATATAAAGCACAAATTATTGAAGTTGGTTAACAGAATAGACTAGAAAGTGGTAGCGTGCAGATATAATTCAATAGTGTAATACTTGTCTGGGCTGTAAGATCTTAAGTTCAGTCCCAAGTACTACAAAACCAAGGTAAAATAAAGGAGTGGGTATACCTGCTCTACTTAAAAACTTATCAGTATAGATCTTGTGCAGCCAACCACAGATGCTTTGAATTTATATGTGCAACAGCTAAGTCATGGCCAGAAGACAGTATTTTATAGCACCCCCTATTTTATCTCTGCCATCTTCTACAATATTCCCTGAGCCTTGGGATCTAGGGAAGGTTGGTATGGATGTCCCATCTATGGTTAAACATTCAGAGCCACTTATTTTCTCGGCATTTTGAATGGCACTATGACTCAATGCCTACATACTATAGTAAGAAGCTTTTCTGACTGTTGCAAGGAGGCTGCTTGTTCATCCCGGCTGTCCAGAACCAAAATAATCACACAGAAACCATATTATTTAAATCACTGCTTGGCCCATTAGATCTAGCTTCTTATTGGCTAACTCTTACATGTTAATTTAACCCATTTCTATTAATCTGTGCACCACCATGTGGCTGTGGCTTACTGGCTAAACTTCTGGCAACTATCTCTGGTGGGGCTACATGGCTTCTCTCATTCCACCTCCTTTCTCCCAGCATTCTGTTTAGTTTTATCCAGCTAGCTCTGTTCCCCTATAGCTCGGCTATAGGCACAAAGCAGTTTCTTTATTGGTAATCACAGGACACAGAGATAAATAGCACATCATCTGACTAAGATGAGAGTATCACAACTCTACAAATATAAGCATAAATATTTAGAAGGGACTTTGAAAATATGACCAGTTAGTCAAACAATAGCTATATATAGTGATATTTTGTTTATGATCTAACAAATAAAGCTTGCCTGAAGTTCAGAGAGCAAAGCTAGCCACACTAGTCAGCCATAGTGGTCAGGTAGTAGTGGTGCACGCCTTTAATCCCAGCACTAGACAGGAATATAAGGATGAGAGAGGAACTTTCTCTCTTTACAGTCTGAAGATTTTGTAGAGGTAAGAGCTCTCTAGTGGTTGGCTGCTTTGCTTTTCTGTTCTTCAGCCTAAACCCCAATAACTGTCTCTGGGTTCTTATTTTTCATACTATACCTGCAAATTTCCACTCTAAGATCTCTGACCTTTCTATCCATGGAGTTTGATCATATTTACAGTAGCAAGCATAAAAGCATCAAACAATTTTAAATCTTTGAAGAAAGAAATTGAAGAAGACACCAGAAAGTGGAAAGATCTCCTATGCTCTTAGGTAGACAGAATTAACATTGTAAAAATGGCAATCTTACCGAAAGCAATCTACATATTCAATGCAATGCCCATCAAAATCCAAACACAACTTTTCACAGACCTTGAAAGAACAGTACTCAACTTCATATGGAAATGCAAAAAACCCAGGATAGCCAAAGCAATCCTGTACAATAAAAAAACTTCTGGAGGCATCACAATCCCTGATTTCAAACTCTGCTACAGAGCTACAGTACTGAAAACAGCCTGGTATTAACATAAAAACAAACAGGAGGACCAATGTAACTCAATAAAAGACCTGGATATTAATCCACACACCTTTGAACACCTGATTTTTGACAAAGAAGGAAAAAATATCAAATGGAAAAAAGAAAGTATATTTAACAAATAGTGCTGGCATAACTGGATATCAACATGTAGAAGGATGAAAATAGACCCACATCTATCACCATGCACAAAACTCAAGTCCAAATGGATCGAAGACCACAACATAAGGCCAGCCACACTGAACCTTATAGAAGAGAAAGTGGGAAGTACACTTGAATGCATTGGCACAGGAGACCACTTTCTAAATGTAACACCAGCAGCACAGACACTGAGAGAAACAATTAATAAATGGAATCTCCTGAAACTTAAAAGCTTCTGTAAAGCAAAGGACACAGTCAACAAGACAAAACGACTGCCTACAGAATGGGAAAAGATCTTCACTAACCCCACTTCAGACAGAGGTCTGATCTCCAAAATATACAAAGAACTATAGAAATTTGTCATCAAAAGAACAAATAATCCAATAAAAACATGGAGTACAGACCTAAACAGAGAACTCTCAACAGAGGAATCTAAAAAGGCTGAAGGACACTTAAGGAAATGTTAAACATCCTTAGTTATCAGAGAAATGTAAATCAAAACAACTCTGAGATTCCATCTTACACCTGTCAGAATGGCCAAGATCAAAAACACTGATGATGACTTATGCTGGAGAGGTTGTGGGGGAATGGGAACACTCCTGCATTGCTGGTGGGAGTACAAGCTGGTACAGCCCCATTGGATGTCAGTGTGGTGATTTCTCAGAAAATTAGGAAACAACCTTCCTCAAGACCCAGTAATACCACTTTTAGGTATATATCCAAAGGATGCTCAATTGTACCACAAGGACATGTGCTCAACTATGTTCATAGCAGCTTTGTTTGTCATAGCCAGGACCTGAAAACAACCTAAATGCCCCACAACTGAATAATGGATAAGGAAGATGTGGTACATTTACACAATGGAGTACTACACAGCAGAAAAAATAACAACATCTTGAATTTTACAGGAAAATTGATGGAGCTAGAAAGCATTATTTGAGTGAGGTAACCCAGACACAAAAAGACAATTATCATATGTACTCACTCATATGTGGTTTTTAAACATAAAACAAAGAAAGCCAGCCTACAAACCACAATCCCAGAGAACTTAGACAACAATGAAGACCCTAAGAGAGACTTACATAGATCTAATCTACATGGGAAGCAGAAAAAGACAAGATCTCCTGAGTAAATTGGGAGCATGGAGATCTTGGGGGAGGGTTGAAGGGGAGAGGGGAAAGACAGGGAGGGAAGCAGAGAAAAATGTAGAGCTCAATAAAAATCAATTAAAAATGAAAATAACACTATATTCTTTGTTCTATTTTGAATAAAAGGATATTATTTTATTCAAAATAGACTTAGGTAGAATTTCATATCTTCTAACATTATACTCTATAATATTATATAAATCCCTATCCTTTATTTTTGTAATGAATTTCATAGTTTGCTATTTCCTTATTAAAATACATTATTAGTTTCTTGAGAATTTCATGCAATGTATTTCATCATATTCGCCTCTTCACCAACTCTGCCTACGTACACCCACCTTTCTTAACCATCCCATATTATGTTCTCTTTCTCTAAAATCACAAACCATCAAGTCCAATTTGTCTTACCCTTAGTGTGGCACAAATGTTATTAGAGTAACAATCACTTTCTAATTGTACTAATGATGTACTCCACAAGATGAAACTCATGTCTGGCACCATTATTAGGACCAAGAAATTGTGGCAAGATAGGTCACAGTCCAAAAGAGAATACATCACTATTATTCTGCCAAATGTAGACAGTACTAAACTGATTCTTAATTATTTATCATTATGAGAGTATCTCTCAACCTTCATCAGAGAAACTTTTATCTGTAGTAGATTGCAATTACTACAGAGACCCACAACTGGCCAAGGTATAGAGAGTAAGAGATTGTAGAATTCTCAGCTCTAAACGAAACATCTATATCACATCCCCTCCTCCCGAGAATTAGAAATCGTTGCACAAGATGAAACAGAAAAGTTGTAAATTAATTTAAATATTGTGCATTTAATGTTTACAGTGTGGTGTGTTAATATGATTCACATAGTGAATGAATTTCAATAATTAAACTAATTAACATATCCATCTCCATATAACTGCCATGGTTAGCATATGGTAAGAATCTTTAAGATCAATTCTCTTGGCAAATGTCAAGTATACAATGCAGTATTATTACCTACAATTCTAGACTGTAAATTACATCTCTAGAAGGACTTCATTTCCTTATTTCTTAAAATTTTTAACTAAATTGCCTTTAGGCACTAAAGATCCTTTATTCCTAACACACTTTGTCTGATTTCTAATCTTTCCTTAAAGAATGAGGGTGTTTACAAGATGTCCCCAAGACACTATGAAAGAATACGTTCTACTGAGACTTGGTGCATGTACACACATATAGATGATTTGGGATTGGATCTAGTGGCAGCATTCCCACATGGCCTTTTTCCAGTAATGCTGATATATAGGTCTGACTCATAAATAATTGTGAGGAAAACAATTTAAAAGAGATGCTGGCTAAGCAGTTTTTGCTCATAATTCATTGATTAGTTATTCCCTACTCAAATAATTTGAGGACTATAGCCACTATGAATATTGGGGTAAGTGAGCAAGCCCTTGTCTGATGAAACTGATTAACACACAGAAGAAAAAAGTAAGCCTCAGAGGATGGGGTACGAGCTGTGGAACGGTGTTCTCAGGGCCTGACAGAACTGTTGCATGCATGACCTCACAGCAACCGCGCTTGCCTGCACAAGACCCATACAGAATCAAAAAAATCCAGCAGGTATGGTTGATGGGCTCCCCAAATCCCACCCTAACTGAGGAGCTATTGAAAGCTGATGATACTCAGGAGGAAGAGTCAGCTTTCGGTGTTACAGTCATTGCTAGGCTTTTCCACTTTGGGTTATCCTTGGGACTACAGTGGGACAGAAAGAGTGGAGTAGAATGGTGAATTTTACACACAGCATCTCCATCTGGATGGAATTTCCATACTGGCATTCCTTCTGTGATTTCAATTCCAAAGAGTTTTATCAGTTATGAAAAGATGGAAAACAATTCCACCCTACTCACAGATGTACACACCCCAATTTCTAAAGTTTGTGCATATATTATCTTATAAAGCAAATGGGGCTTAGCAGGCAGATTTCAATTAAGTATTTTAATAGGAACAGTTAATCCTAGATTATACAAAACAGCCAATATAATCAAAGAACTCAAATAGGAGAGAGGCAGGAGAACAGGGTCAGAAAAACAAACACAGCATGTACTCACTCATAAGTGGTTATTAGACACAAAGAAAAGATAACCAGGCTACAATCCACAACCCCAGAGAAGCTAGGTAAAAAGGAAGACCCTGAGAGGGACATGCATGGCAGGCTTCAGGAAAAGGAAATAGTTAAGATCTCCTGGGTAAACTGAGAGACGGGTAGAAGTGAAGGGGATGGGAACATTGCGACTCCAGAGGGCCAAGTTGGTGGCAGGGGCAGAGAGTGAAAGCAATGAAGGAGACATCTTGATAGAAAGAACTGTTATAGAGTTAGGGAGAAACCAGGTGCTAGGGAAATTCCCAGGAATCCGCAGGGATGACCCCAGCTAAGACTCCTAGCAATAGTGGAGAGGGGGCCTGAACTGGTCTTGCCCTGTAGTCAGATTGATGACTACCTTAATTGTCATCATAGAACCTTCATCCAGTAACTGATGGAAGCAGATATAGAGCTCCACAGCCAAGCATTAGGATGAGTTTCTGGAGTTCAGTTGAAGAGAGGCAGAAGGGATCATATGAACAAGTGGGGTCAAGACCGTGATGGGGAAACCCACAGAAACTGCTGACCTGATCTAGTGGGAGCTCACGAACTCTGGACTGATAGCTGGGGAGTCTGCATGAGACTGAACTAGGCTAAATGTGGGTTACAGTTAGTGGTTTGATCTGTTTGTGGGGCCTTTGACAGTGGGACCAGGACTTATCCTGGGAGCATTAACTGGTTTTTTGGAACCCATTCTCTATGGTGGGATATCTTGTCCAGCCTTGATACAGGAAGGAGGGGCTCGGTCCTGCCTCAACTTGGTATGTTGGATAGTTTCTTCCCATAGGCACTCTAAGGAGTGGATGGGGGCTGAAGATGGTTGAGTTGGAGAAGGAGAGGTAGGGGCACCTGGGCCGGGATGTAAAATGAATATATATATATATGTATGTATATATATAATTAAAATATATATAATCAGTAAAAAAGGAAAGACAAAGAAAAAAACTTAATGACCATTGAATAGTGGAGAAGTAACATGAAGTAGCCCTGCTAGAAATTTCTGATTTGGTTTTTAGAATCTGTACTAAATACCAGAGAGGAAGGGTTTTTGTCTTTGGTTTATGTGTACATGCGACTTTTGTTTTGCTTAAAAACTAGAACATTCTTGCTTTCAGAGGAGAGGATAATTGTCCACGTATCCAGGCTGTAGGCAACTTTACTATAAAATTATCTATGTGACACATACAGTACATTTAGCAATCAACTAATAACTCGTTTTAAGAAAAGATTGGAAGTTGGTATGTTAAGCCTTTAGGATTATTTGGTTGTATGTTGAATATTAAAATCAAAAACCCATTCAATGCTTTGAATTCCTAAGCTTATTCTATCCAGGGCTTGATTTATGTATCAAATAGCTTACATAAATTTGTGGTTTGAAAAGAAATGTAGCGTTAGCTACCAGACAAGTGACTAATTACCCTGGACAGCAATTACATGAATAGACATCACCCTCTAATTAAATTTTAGATGTAATATCTAAAGCACTAATGTCAGTTTAGAAAATACAATGGAAATCTAAATCTTTCAGCATCATTGTATAAAAGGTTGTAAATATGAAACACAATGTTTCATTTTAGGACTCATTTCATAATTCTCTAAATGCCTTCCTTTATCTCAAAAATTTTCATTTTAATAGTGATGGAATAGAATGGCTTTGAAAACATGAAATCAACACACTGAATGCTGAAAGGATAATAGATATGGTTGCTCTAAAACAAAAGTCAGTATCTTTGTAGACAAACAAGGGGCTTAGAATTAATACCCAGTGTGTGATATATGTATTTCCCTTTACTAAATAAAACCTACATTTAATGACAAATACTCTGGCTAAGAGTTTTTGCCTTAAAAACCCTATTCATCGTCCTCCCCTTGCCCAAAGTAGTGGAAGGTATGCCCTTATTGCTGAAGACACCATGCACTTCAGACACAGGGTCTAGAGGACCCTAGTTGGACCTAAAAGCTTCCTCCTGGAAGACTAGCATTCATAATACCAGAGGTGTTGTACAAGCTTCCAAAGAAGAGAAGTAACCAACAATTCTACCCAGCTATGACAATAAATGATGGACCTATACTATAATTTTTAAAAATAATTTAAATGTTATGTTCCACACTCAACAAATGTACCTAAATATTATGTCTCAATAAAATAATTTAAAATCAAATAAAATAACCTTAAAATGCAACAAAATTCTACCAAAGGAAAAATAAATTCACAATAAAAATGGCAGAGGTTGTGAAATTAAGCCACTTCAATTCAATAATCATCTTTTCTTCCTTGCTGTCTAACCTTGAAAAAATACCTTCTCCAATCTTAGTTTCCTTGTCTATAAAGTGCTTTTGATAACAGTCATTCAGGGATGACAGTCCTTTTCTCACATGATTGTTTTGAGCTTAGAAGTTACTAAATAATTGTAGGCTCTCGATTTTTTTCATGAAATTCATGCTCAGTGATGTATTAATTTTAATAATTCTATGTCACAACTGATATATTTATAACAAGAATGAAGACCCAATGCCCTACATATTTTGTGGCTAGCATGTTAATATAGAATACTTGGTGATCAAGGATGAGACAGCAACATGAGCCTTCTTTTGTCACTATGCCTTTTTGAAGAAAATTATTTGCTATTCTTTCTAATTTCTCAGTAAGCACTTCATATATGGCAGTGATCAGATGCTTAGCACAGAACTATCTTATACTTCAGAGATATAAATGGTCCTAACTTCCCCGGGGTATATATAGCTTTTATACTGAAGGACTGATAGACTTGTCCCATGGGCTGCATATGACCACAAATTTCTAAGCTCACCTAAAATATTATGAGACTGTGTTACAACTTTAATTACAACTTGATTATGTAATTCTTGAGCTCACATGATAATGATGTCATGTGGCAGTGTCAAAAGGTTGTGCATACCTGGAAAGTCTTGCATTTACTTGTTCAGAAAAGAACCAAGTTAGATTCTGCATACCATATTTTTACTGGTAAGGAGAATACTGTGCCAGGAAGCTATTAATTTCTTCCAGACAAAATAACCTATCATTTCCAAACATGGACCCAATAATGCTCCTTAGAAAATTATATTTCTGTTACTAAAGCACTGCTTCATCCAGAAGGAAAATTGGCCATTCATACAGTCAGACGAGGATGAATAAAACATGCAGGATGTGAAATACACAAGGTATGATGTCCCATTTAATTCCCTTCCACAAAGTCAGCACATTCTGCAGGATAACTTTCCTAGCCTGCTGGGGGGAGGGGTTGCTATGGAACACTTAAAATAGTGGAGAGATTAGGAAGCTTGTTGCTTCACAGCATGTTGACTTAGACATATCCAAGAACAGCATTTTTGTAAAAGTAGAAGTTCCCCTGCTCCTCAAAAAATGTGTAGGATTGATTCAGTTGAAGACAATGACTCCAATTAAAAACTGATGGAGCTTGAGCACATTCTGAGAGTCTCCGAATTGAGCCAACTTCTCTCAGCATATCAGCTATTTCGTGAGAGGCCAGCACTGATTAGTTGTTTGTTGTCATCGTTGTTGTCCTTGTTCTTGTTTTGCCAACTCAGTATCATCTGGAAAGAGGGAACCTTAACTGAAGGATCATCTCCATTATATTGACTGTAGGTAAATCTATGGGACATTTTCTTGTTTAACAATTGATGTGTTGGCATCCATCCCACTATGGGCACTGCCATTCTGGGAATGTGCTCCTGAGTGGCATAAGAAAGTAAGGTGAGCAAATCAGGGGAGAAATTAAATAAGGAACATTACTCTATTGCCTCTGCTTCAGTTTCTCTTTCCAGGTTCCCACTCAGAATTACCTTCATGGTGAAATGTAAGCTCTAAGATGAAATAAACCCTTTCATCTCCAAGTTCATTCTTTCATGGAATTTGTTTTTGTTTTGTTTAGTTTTGGTTTTGATTTTTTTTCATTCAAAAAGACACTTTTATTGTCTCGTTTCTTCTTTACCCCTCCTTATTCTTTTTTAAAAATTTTTTCATTCAATTATTTGCACTTCCTTCCCTCCTCCCAATCCCCTCCCGCTCCCCCATACCCTCCCCTCCCGCTCCCACCCTGAAAGCAAACTAGGACAGGGTCATTCATCATATAAATTATAATCTATATTTATAAATCTTCTATGTAGTATAAATAAGACAATGCATGACTCCTCTAATGGCCTTTATTTGAAAATCTAAGGATTAATAAGACAGAAGAATCCATTGACCTATGATAGCAAAATGATATCATCATTGCTAAGTTTTGTAATTATTTACTGAATACTTATTTTATAGCTTTGCATGCAAGCCAGAGAGAGGGTACTACTGTGACCTCTATACATTCCCAGATATACCATCTTGGACAAGTCACATTATTCTTCAGTTCCTCTACGGATTCATTGCTAAAATGCATGTCTGTAGGAACTATTTGACCTCACCTCACAGGTTCAAACACACACACGCACGCACACGCACATGCACATACACACAGAGAGAGAAAGAGAAAGAGAGATGTGGGGGAGTCAAGAGTGAAGCCAATGATTTGCCACTATGTGTTTTTGGATGAACCTGGTCTGTCTTTGAGGGACTCCTAACAGTACTGAGTACTTCACATAAGGACTAAAATTGCCAACTACGTCCAAATTGGTACAGTGCACCCTTAGAAGAAGAAAACTTACTGAGCACTGAGATATGGTTTCCTGCTTGGTTGCTTTAAACAAGAGCATTATCCATTCCAAGCACTCTGGATTCTTTTTGTTTAACATATATTGAAGTAACTGAAATAATGTTTATTATTTGCATGTAATGAAATAATGAAATAAATTATATCATAATTCAAAATGACATATGTAATAGTTTTATGTATATACAGCATTATCAACTACAAATATTTTCATTGATGTTTCATTTAAACAAGTCCACAAGACCTATTCCACCATCTATTCCTCCAAGAATATTGATTCATAAGAATATAAATATTGCTCATAGGAGACTGGACATTTTTAAAATGTTAGCTTAGGCACTTCGCATTAATTGCAAACCATTAATAAGTTTAGAAAACAACAAAATGGTGGTGTAAGTAGTTTTCTTGTTATCAGAAGTTTGAGCCATGGAAATTCAGAAGATTGTTACTAACTTGGTTTGATTCTCACTTCTACCAGTTCCTAAATTTGTGAGTTTAAATAAGTTGTTTAAAATTGTCATGCCACCTTGTCTTTATCCATGATAGGTAGCACCTGTTTAACAGCACATTCTTTCAAGGATTAAGGCAAATAACATGCAAAGGGCTTAGCACAATGGCTGTCCCATAATATGGGTTTGGCAATTTTCCACTATTGCTATTGTTATTTTCTGTTAAATATGGATAAAAGTATTTAATCTTGTTGCGAGAATGTCATGTGGGGGAAATTCAATGATACTTCCAAATGCATAGCATTTTAAATGCAATGTCTAAGTCAGAAAAGACTCTAAAAGCCCACTTTTCTGTGCCTTTCTTATTCAATGTCAATTCCAAATGTTGCATCTTTGTAAAATCCTTAAAGTAGACAGAATTCCCAGAGCATCTAACCTGCGAGTTCTCCCTCCTGGTAGACATATACTGTTATAAATGCTATCCAGTCACACATCGCATAACCCTGAGGTCAAGAAGTCCTTTTTGACTTGATAAGGTTGATGCTCATCCCCCTTTCGAGCTTTAGGATAAGTAAGAAGATAACAACTTACAAATCACCCACGTCTCTTTTCTATCCAGTAGACACAGAAGATGCCTGTAGTATTGAGGAGAATCAATTATAAGATATATCAAAGTCCATTGTGACTAAGAAAAATACATATTTATCAAGAATGCTATGCTTGACAAGGATCTTAAAATGTGTATATATTTAAATTTATGGTCAATTTGTTTTTGTATTTATTTTTTCTAATAGCAAAGGCTAAAAGCAAGAAAATGTTTAGTGCTGATTAAATGATGCATAATACAGTTGAATGACATGTAAGTATGAAATGTTTTCAGCAAAATTAACTCACTTAGAAATATTCTCATCTGGGCGGTGGTGGCGCATGCCTTTAATCCCAGCACTTGGGAGGCAGAGGCAAGTGGATCTCTGTGAGTTAGAAGCCAGCCTGGTCTACAAGAGCTAGTTCCAGGACAGGCTCCAAAGCTACAGAGAAACTCTGTCTTGAAAAAAAAGAAAGAAAGAAAAAGAAAGAAAAAAATATTCTCACAATAGGACACTAAATAGTGGGCCTTCAAGATGACTCAGCAGTTTATAAAGGTACTTGCCTCCAAGCCTGATGACCTGAGTTCAATTTCTAGAACCCACTTAGTGGGTTGTCTTCTGACATCTACAAGTGTGCCATGGCACATTGAAGCACACATACATACAAATTAGTGAATGAATGAAGTTGTTAAAGGGTTAAATGCTAAAACCAGTGAACAATGAATAAAACATGTTAACTATTAGAAAAATCAGCGTATTCATCAGGGGTTAAGGTATAGGTAAAGGAATTCTGTATCCATTTTATTCTTGTTTTCATCATTACTCCTTTTTCTTTTCAACTTTTCTCTGATAACAGCACATGAAGACAAAAGCTAGTAGTGGAAAAGTGTACAGAAAATCCAGGTTCAAATTCATGTATTGCCACTTCCTGTCTGTGACCACGTTTAAAACAAGAAATTATTTGGACTTTCATTTTTTTTCAAAGTTTATTAAATTATAAAAGTTTCCATTTCCGCCCCTCCTCCCAACACCCTCCCACTCCCCCCACTCCCTCTCCTCCTCCCTCTCCATCCCCAAGAGCAGTCAGGGTTTCCTGCCCTGTGGGAAGTTCAAGGTCCTCCCCCCTCCCTCCAGGTCCAGGAAGGTGAGTATCCAAACAGACTGGATCCCAAAAATACAGTGTATGCAGAGGAAACAAGTCCCAGTGTCATTGTCAATGGCTTTTCAGAAAGACTCCAGGCCAGCCACATTCAGAGAATCTGGTTGGATCACGTGCTCGTTCAGTCCCAGTCCAACTGGCCTTGGTGAACTCTCATTAGATCAGTCCCCTTGTATCAGTGGGTGATCGCACCCCTCGCGGTCCTGATTTCCTTTTTCATTTTCTTCCTACTTCTGCTCCTCATTTGGACCTTGGGGGGGCTCGGTCCGGTGCTCCAATGTGGGTCTCCGTCTGTATCGCCATCCATCGTCGGATGAAGGTTCCCTCTGGTCTTGCCTTCTTTGCTCACGTTCTCTTTCCTTCTGCTTCTCGTTTGGACCTAGGGAGTTAAGTCCAGTGTTCCAATGTTGGTCACTGTCTCTTTCTCCATCCATCACCAGATAAAGGTTCTGGGACTCTTGACTTTCATTTTTGTATGAAATGGAAAATAATAGTTACCTCTAAAAATTTTACAGACTATTCAATGAAGACATAAGAATAAGCCAAGTACTGGAACCTTAACTTGACTCAAGAGTTTATGATTATTATGCAATACTAATTCTGATTATTTTCATAATCAGAAAGATAATGTTATTTTAGAGACAGCTATTGGCCAGAGACTCCAGGTACTTTGTTTGCCTGGAAGCTTGCTGGATTGTAAACTATGAGCAATGGAAAGAAAATAATTAACTAAAAATCATATTTAAAACACAGAATATAAAACTTGTCCTGGATGAAAAAAAGAGCTACACTCTAATATTCAGACAGGGTAAACCAAAGCAGACAAATTCTTTCCATCTGGGCATATAGCTGGCAAAATTAGAGAGTTGTCTAGCACCATGGTAAATGGACTCTGCATCTCACCAGTGATCCTTTCCAAATAAGATGTATCAGATCATACTATACAGGCCCATCAGCTTCCAAATGCAAACTTGAGGTATTAAAGAACACTGGGTAAGAGACAGTATGAACCATATAGCAAATGGTTCATTAATCATACTCCAACACCCCAGGCAGTTACAATTATTCAATCATTTTCCACGATGAAATAAGCTCAGATAAGAAAGCTCAGAGTCCTTTTGAAACAGCAACATCATAGCCCAGTGTCAAGACAAGAACCCAGAGTTTTAAACATATGAAATATTTCATACAATTGATCAAACTGTTATATGTAGAGCAAACAACATTCATTCAATGCAGACCAAGGGCATACTAAGACAAATGATAGAAGGAACCTATCTAGAGTAGAATAACAGTGTGAAATGAGAGTCTGGTGATTTGCCAAAATATTGGCAATGACTCAGTGTGAGTAAGAGCTACACTGTGCAAACTTACCAAAAATTTTATGTAGGAATCATGGGTAGGGAGGTCACATTCCTCCTTGTTTCATTAGTCATGGACAATCTGAATCGTCTCAACAACTTCAAAAATGTCCTTCTGGTATAGTGTGGGGGTACACACCTAGAAGAAGAAACAAGTGAATCTTTCTGAGTTCAAGAGCAATCTGGTGATATGGGATGTCCTTCTGTATATGTGTTGCTTTATTGGTTTATGAATAAAGCTGTTTGGGCCAATGGTTCAGCAGAGTGAAGCCAGGTGGAAATCCTAACAGAGATAAAGAGAGAGAGTGGGTAGAGTAAAAGAGACGCCATATAGCTGCTGAAGGAGAAGGGTATGCTGGAACCTTAGGAACCATACACGCAAACCCAGACTCGTGGTGATACACAGATTGAGGGAATAGAAATTGGTTAATCTAGGATGTAAGAGCTAGTTAGGAATACAGTAGAGTTATTGGTCAAATAGTGTTGTAATTAATATAGTTTTTTTGTGATTATTTGCATCTGGATGGCCGGGAAATGAGCAGTTTGCCTACTGCCTGGTATACATAGCAAATTTCAGGACTGTTAGGGATACATACTCTGTCTCATTTTTAAAAGTTCATGAGAAGATAACAGTTGCACCCTGCCCATCCCGCTAGGTACAGAGGTAGAGCACATTTTCTAGATACCATTGCAGCTTGATGCTATCATGTAACTGATCACTGGCCAATAAAAAGAGAGAACTCACTATAACCTTCCATGATAGTCCTCCCAAACCTATAGCAGTAAACAGCACTCATCACCCCTTAGCATAAGTTACATTGTAATGGGGAATTAATTTTTCGGGGGGGGGGAATTAATTTTTTTTCTGTGTTCAGCAACTAAGTATTTCGAAAGTTGCTCATTACAGCAGTTAACCTACTCTGATTATGTAACTTATCATATACTATTTTTTTAATCCTTTGATGAGCACCACTATTACAATCCAAAGGTACATCTTCGTTTTAAGAAAATATTTTGTTTATTGTTTATGAGTATTCTGCCTGCATTTATGTATATGTCTACCACACGCAGTCCTAATATGCGCAGAGGCCGAAAGATGCTGCCAGAGGACCTGGAGTTAAAGCTGGTTGAGAGGTACCTTGTGGGTGCTGGGAACCAAAGCCAGGTCTTCTGCAAGAACAAGTGCTCTAATCATGAGCCATCTCTCCACCGTCTAAAGTTAATCCCCTAGATATGCTATCAACTCTCTTTAAAAGACATTTCTTCTTAGCATACTATTAGTGAATATACAGTGCAAGAAATAATGAAAAGATAACTAACTAATACAAGGAACACACTAAAGATCATTTACTATTATCATCTACAATTGCAGGAAAACCAAGGTTGACATTTTGGTACAAACCCTACACATAACTTTTAGAGGGTGTTTGCATAGCCATGTATTTAAAAACTGAAGAGCTACAAGTGCTCTTATTACTCAACCATCTCTCTGCAATATATATATTGCAGTGGATACGGGCAAGCATTCACCTCCTACAGTAATGTGGAGTGCTCTCCATTGCATTAGTGTCTTTGCATCACTTCTTGGGAAGTTATTTAAGTTTCATGTCTATATTCTTAAGGATTTTTAAAAATGAAACCAAATATATATGTGTACATATATATATATATATATACATACACACATGTGTGTATGTGTATGTTTTAGCATGCAAATGCCATGACAGACATGAAGATGTCAGAGGAGGAGTTAGTTATTATCTTCTATCATGTGGGTCTTAGAAATTGGACTCTGTATTCAGGCTTGGCAGCAAGCACCTTTATTCGTTGGTCTATCTCATCAGGCCCAAATACATCTTTAAAATTGATTCCTTGTAAAAGAATTATGTCAAGTCAATAGGGATAATTGAATTACACAATAATTTTGGGGGGCGAATTGACTAGTCTTTGAGGGAAAATGTGATCACGTACCTATCTCATTAACTGTATCAAAATAAATTCTAGATGGAAAAATGATGTTATTTCTTTAGTGATACAAAACCACAAAAAAAGTAAACAAGAAAGACTTACTTTCCACATTCTCAGAAATAAGCCTGAGGCATTGCCACAGAGTCATTAAAAAGAAACAATGGTGAGTAACTACGGTGAATGTTAAATTTCTTAATGTACCAATATCCTATGCATTACATGAACAAAGTTAGATAAAACAATTTCAAAATACATGACAAAAAATCTAAACTCTCAACATACAAAGATTTTTTTACAGAAGAAAATAATTTCAATTACCTGTAAGATACATGGACGATGAATACATAAGAGTATATATTTATATATGCATATACATATAGAACATGAATTACTTTTAAATATTGGGCAAGATAATCAATTGATTCATAGGAAAAAGGGTACAATAATAAATCAAAATGAGTTAACATTTCCCAATTGATAAAGCCATAAAGTGTTAGTTCAGGATGTGATGAGACATCCTTGTTCATTATTGATAAGTAAATCAATACAGTCTCTTTGAAGAACAAAAGAACAATTTTACCATATTTCTCAAACTTAAAAATGTTTAAATTTGATCTGGTGATTCTAGTAATAGTCGTTTATCCCGTGATTGTTTGCATAAATTAATGGATATTCATATGTTTCAATATACCAAAGTCATTAAAAATAAAAAGTAGTGCCTGGCATGATGGCACATGTCTACAGTCCTAGCACTTGAGAGTCAAAGGCAGATAGACCATGAATTTGAGATCAACCTGGGTTATTTAGTGAAACCCTCTCTCAAAACTAACAAACAAAAATAATGAGAGAAAAAACTATTCATAGGGAAAATGGCCAAAATACACTACTAAATGGTTTAAAAAGCAAGTCCATGGGAAATAGCAAGATAATGAACATTATACAAACATGCTTGAACAGAATATTTCTTGAAAGCTGGGCTGTGGTGGCACACACCTTTAATCTCAGCACAGAAGAGGCAGAGGCAAAAGGATCTCTGTGCGTTTAAGGTCAGCCTGGTCTACAGAGCAAGTTCCAGGATGGCCAGAACTGCTACACAGAGAAACCCTGTCTTGAAAAAAAAGAAATAAAAGAAAAAAGAAATAATTGCCATGGTTACTTCTAAATTAGTGAGTTGAGAGTTAGGGTGGTAGAAAACAGCAGTATAATAACCTTTGGTAGCTCTGCTTTTTTCCTTTGGGCACATACTTTTCAAATAGAAAGTAAGAAACGATTCAATTTTTTGAAACCTCTGGGATGCACTAATTCTTTGAGGGACTAGAATTTCCACGTAAGCAGCCAGAGAACAGAATGCATGGGTTTTTCAGAGAAAAAACTCGAGTACAAGATTGCTCCAGCTCAGTGTGCCAATTTGTCCAAATTCTTATGTAGCACGGATTGCACATTATTAAATTTCAGCAATGATTACTGCAATGCTGAAACTGAAAGCAGCCAACTTTCTAAAGAAAGGAAGTATCTATGACTACAGGTAAGGGAAGGACAGTTAATAGATACTGGATTATATACGTGGCATGCACTTTCTCATTTAATCTTCATGGCAAATGTGTGACACACAAGTTATCTCCTGCACAAATGAGGAAACAGACTCATAGGGAAGAATGAATTTGCTCGGGGTGACAAAGCTTATGCCTCTGAGAAAGGATAGAGATAACTGTCTGTGTTATTTCTCAAAGGTCTGTGCCTTTCTTGCCAGGTCAGGCAATATCTAATGAAGTCGAGTAATATATAGCCCTTGTGATCTCCAACTCTATTCTGAAGCACACTATTCTTCTCTGTCTCAAATGACATTAAGCTCACAATTAGGAGATGGATTCTAATTTCTATTCATGTCAGATTGCTTATCCATAAAATGAGACCCATGAATGCAGCCCGCCTGTTACCAAGATTCAAAATTTTATCTAAATTGTCTGGCACATCATGGATACTCAACAAATTTTGACTACAATCACTATTAGCTAAAATTAAGCTTACATGGGCAATAGTGGGATTCTGTTCTAGGTGATGGAAATTTCTGGAAGTAGGATAGTGGAGCATGTAAAGATGTGAATTTGTGAACTAGACTGTCCTCTGTCTGAATTCTGACACCATGTTGTTCTGACTATATGACCCTTTATATATCACCTAACCCTTGACCTTCATTTCCTCCTGTCCTGGTTTGTCATATGCAAACCACATTGAGGATGGAGAAAAAGACTTGTGTGGTTTACAGTCCATCCTTGAGAGAAGCAAAGGCAAGAACTCAAGGCAGAAACTTGGATTTGGGAATTGAAGCTGGAAACATTAAAAATCACTGCTTATTGGCTTGTTTCCAGGATCATATTCAGCCACCTTTATTATACAATTATCTGGCTATCAATGGCACCACCTACAGTGGGATGAGTCCTCCTACATCAATTAGCAATCAAAAAATAACCCCGCAGACATGCCCATAAGCCAATCTGATGGAGATAATTTCTCAATTGAGGCTTGCTTCCTTTAGGTATGTCAAGTTGATAACTGAAGATAACTGTGGCATTTCCCATGTATAAAGAAACATGTTTTGAAGATTTATCTATCATCATATCTTAAAGACTTATAAGGATTCAATGAAATAATTCCCATGGTATTTTTAGCACACACATGGCATGTATTAATTATTCAATAAATATTATCTTCCGTTTTTTATTCATACACTCTTCCTGCATTTAAGTGTACCCAAACTCACAGACTCTGGTTTGGGATATTCAAGTACAGACAGACTCATAATAAAGAAAGAGTAAAATCTTATCAATAAACATCACTTTTTCCTCTCAGAAATCCTCTTTGGTGTGAATTAAATTCTGCTTCTCTCGTTATTCTTTTCCTGTCTATCATTTCCATTTTCCATTCTATCATGTCTCCGTGTGGTAGTTGGAGAGAAAATGGCCCCCAAAAGGAGTGGCACTACTAGGAGGTGTGGCCTTGTTGGAAGAAGTAGTTGCTGGAGACATGCTTTGAGGTCTCCTTTGCTCAAGGTTCCCTCAGTGTGACTGTCAGTTGACTTCCTGTATCCGGAAGGATGTAGCGTTCTCAGCTCCAGCACAATGTCTGCCTGCTGATTGTCGTGCTCCCCTTCATAATGATAATGGATTGAACCTCTGAAACTGTAAGCAAGCCACCCTAAACTAAATGCTTTATTAATAATAGTAGTTATGACCATGGTATCTTTTAAGAGCACTAAAAATCCTAAGTAAGACACTTAGTTACTAGGTGCATAACCAAGGTTGATTATATTAAAAAAAAGCATCTAACTGGGGGGTTTTCATTACAGTTTCAGAGGGTCAGTCCAAGGTCATCATGGTATAAAGCATATCAGCAGGAAGGTAGTAGGCATGGTGTTGGTGCAATAGCTGATAGTTCACATTTTACATTTTATCTATAATCATAAAGCATGAAGAGAATTAGACAGGACCTGGTTTGAGATTTTTAAATCTAAAAGTCTACTCCAAGTGACACGCTTCGTTCAATAAGGTCACACCTTCTAATCTCTCCCAAAAAGTTCCAACAAATGAGAATCAAACATTAGATATATGAGCTTATGAGGGTTATTCCCATTAAAACCATAACATGCCCTAAGAAAGAACAAATTGGTTTTGACCTAGGACTTTTACAACCTCTTCTTTATATTCCTGCTACACCATATGTGGGAACTCAAATCCCTTAGTTAGGCTAGATGTATGAATTACTCTATAAATTGAGGCGTTTTGAAAATGAGAGGGAAAATATTAATGAGTTCACTGAAACAACAAGAATAAAACAACACTCTCCAAGAGAAACTAAGATCTCTATGTAACTCCATGTCTAGTATAATGAAAAAGAGCACTGGTTCAGAGAAAGCCTGGTTCTACCTGGCATTAGTTCTATGACAAGAGACAATGTCTGCATAAAGTGGGCAATTAGCAAATGACTATTATTTATGCACCGTTACTACATAATAAATTCTGAGCTTCTTGAAGCAGGCAGACCAGATTTAAATTGCTTTTATAACTCCCCAGTTCTTTTACATGATACCTGAAAACTGTTAAGTTCTTGGGGAACTGCTGAGGAAGTGACACTTGTTACCATCTCCAAGGAAAGTGTCCTGCTGCACAGCAGAGAGAGAACACATAGCATGGAAATGCCTGCATCTCCGCAGCCATCAACCTCCTCTAAAATCTCAGCACACTCTGAGCTTTGACATCTCCAAGGAAGGGATGACTTACACAGGCGGTAGATGGTGAAGTCCTTAACTCCAAAAGAAGAGCTAGAGCACAATCATGCTTCACTGGGGATCAGCACCTATACTTCTCATGCTTCAAACAAAGGACCCTATACCCTTCCTGCCAGCAACAGATAGAAACAGCACCACTGCCCAGGTGCCACATGCTGTAGCACACATATAGACTAAAACAAGAAAAAATATCCCCACATGAAAACATACCAGAAAGCACTTTAATGTGTCACCATGGTAACAAAATTTGGCCATCATTTCTTGAATGTTTACATGGACACAGGCTGTGCAGAGTCCAGGACCAAAACAGAAAATGATACAGACCCATTCCTTTACAGTGGGAGTTATAAAACTGCACACCTGAGACTGACTTTCCAAAGAGTGTTTACTGAATAGAAATGGTGAGAATTGATATATCTTGCATGTTTGTATAACATCTATGTAGCTAACTAGATCTAAAGACCTATGAGAGAAAGGAGCCATTGCCACTAAGTACACATAGAAAATAAAGTTCAGGCCCGCGGTAGAAGCCAGGCTAGGAGGACTTCAGACTTTCCCCGTCCCCCTTGACTCCCTGGTCACCCTGCAGTGGTGGCTCCACTCTGCTAACCTCTCCCGCCTCCCATCCCAGCTTCCATCCAGGTACACATTCCTTTTTCCCCCCTTACCCCTGGGGACATAAAATTTCCCCAACTCAGCTCCCTTGCACTCTGGGCCTGGGCAGGAAGCACAACCCGGCAGGAGGAAGTTCCTGGGTTTCGATAGCCTGCCTGAGGAAAGGTAGGCCTTCTGTCAGTGAAGTCCCTGTCCAACAAGGGAACCTGACACAATATCAGAAGATCCAATAGAGAACATTTGAAGGAAGAGATGGGCAGACACCAAGGCAAGAACTCCTACAACAATCTAAAAAACATGAAAACACCAGACCCCAACGACCCTACAGTACAAGGACTTGAACACCTTAATCCAGAAGAAGTGGAAAAAAGTGCCATTAAGAAAGCAATAGAGTCCCTTAAACAGGATACGAATAACTCCCTTTAAGAATTGGATGAGAAGTATAACAAAAAGTTTGAAGAAATGAGTAAATCCGTGAATGATACCCTGGGAAAACAAGAAAAAACAATCAAACAGGTAATGGAAACAGTTCAAGAATTGAAAACTGAAATGGAGGCAATGAAGAAAACACAAAACGAGGGCTGGCTGGATATGGAAAATCTAGGTAAACGAACAGAGACTACAGAATCAAGGATAACCAATAGAATACAAGAGATAGAAGAACGAATCTCAGAGTCTGAAGACACCACAGAGAAAATAAACGCTCTAATCAAAGAAAACGGCAAATCCAACAAATTCTCATCACAAAACATTCAAGAAATCTGGGACACAATAAAAAAAAACCAAATCTAAGAATAATAGGGATTGAAGAAGGAGAAGAATTGCAGCTCAAAGGCCCAGAAAATATATTCAACAAAATTATAGAAGAAAACTTTCCCAACCTAAAGAACGATATTCCTACGAAGGTTCAAGAAGCATACAGAACACCGAATAGACTTGATAAAAAATCCCCTTACCATATAATAATCAAAACACAAAATGTGCCCTCCTGTACACAAAGGATAAAGAAGTAGAGAGGGAAATCAGAGAAACATCACCTTTCACGATAGCCACAAATAGCATAAAGTATCTTGGAGTAACTCTAACCAAGGAAGTGAAAGACCTATTTGACAAGAACTTTAAGTCTTTGAAGAAAAAAATTGAGGATACCAGAAAATAGAAAGACCTCCCCTGCTCTTGGATTGGGAGAATCAACATACTATGGCAATGTATACCAAAAATGGCAATTCTACCAAAAGCAATCTATAGATTCAATGCAATCCCCATCAAAATCCCATCAAACTTCTTCACAGACCTTGAGATAACAATAATAAAGTTTATATGGAAAAACAAAAAAACCCAGGATAGCCAAAACAATCTTATACAGTAAAGGAACTTCTGGAGGCATTACCATCCCTGACTTCAAACTCTATTACAGAGCTACAGTATTGAAAACAGCTTGGTATTGGCATAAGAAGAGAGAAGTCGACCTATGCAATTGAATAGAAGACCCAGATATTAACCCACAAACCTATGAACAACTGATTTTCGACAAGAGAGCTAAAGGTATACAATGAAAGAAGGAAAGCATCTTTAACAAATGGTGCTGGCATAACTGGATGTCAACCCATAGAAGAATGAAAGTAGATCCATATCTATCATCATGCACAAAAATCAAGTCCAAATGGATTAAAGACATCAACATTAATCTGACCACTTTGAACCTGATAGAAGAGAAAGTGGGAAGTAGTCTACAAGATATAGGCACAGGAGACCACTTCCTAGGTAGAACCCCAGTAGCACAGACAATAAGAGAATCAATGAATAAATGGGACCTACTGAAACTGAGAAGCTTCTGTAAAGCAAAGGAAACTGTCAGTAAGACAAAAAGGCTACCTTCTCACTGGGAGAAGATCTTCACCAACCCCTCATCAGACAAAGGTCTGATCTCCAAAATATACAAAGAACTCAAGAAACTAGACACTAAAACTCTAATTAACTCAATTAAAAAATGGTGTACTGAACTGAACAGAGAATTCACAACGGATGAACTTCGAATGGCCAAAAGGCACTTAAGGTCATGCTCAACCTCCTTAGAGATCAAGGAAATGCAAATCAAAACAACTTTGTGATACCATCTTACACATGTCAGAATAACCAAACTCAAAAACATCAAAGACAGCCTATGCTGGAGAGGATGTGGAATGAGGGGAACACTCATCCCTTGTTGGTGGGAATGCAAACTTGTGCAGCCACTGTGGAAATCAGTGTGGCGGTTTCTCAGGGACCTGGGAGTCAACCTCCCTCACGACCCAGCAATACCACTCTTGGGAATATACCCTAGAGATTCCCTATCACACTACAAAAGCATTTGTTCAACTATGTTCATAGCAGCACTATTTGTAATAGCCAGAAAATGGAAACAACCTAGGTGCCCCTCAATAGAAGAATGGTTTAAAAAGGTGTGGAACATATACACATTAGAATTTTACTCAGCGGTAAAAAACAATGACATCTTGAATTTTGCATGGAAATAGAAAACACTTTATTAAGTGAGGTAACCCAGACCCAAAAAGAGGAATGTGGTATGTACTCACTCATAAGTGGATTCTAGTCATAGTTAAAGATCTTTGAACCTATAATTCGTGATCCTAGAGAAGCTAAATAAGAAGTTGAACCTGAAGAAAGTCATATAGTTATCCTCCTGGATATTGGAAGTAGAAAGATTGCCAGGCAATCTTGGGTGCACGGGGTGGGGTGGGGTGGAGGGTGGAAGTAAGGGGAGATGGTTAGAGAGAAGGGAGAGGGGGAGGATTGGGGATGGCTTGGGGGAATGGGATGAGGGGAGGGAGGAAGGATGGATATGGGAGCAGGGAAGTATATATCTCAACTAAGGGAGCCATTCTAGGGTTTGCAAGAGACTTGATTCTGTAGGAGTTCCCAGGCCCAAGGAGAGGTCCCCAGATTGTTCCCTGGGCTTCAGAGAAGAGGGTGCCTGAGCTGGCCTTGGCCCATAACCGTACTGATGAATATTTTGCATATCACCATAGAACCTTCATCTGGCGATGGATGGAGATAGAGACATAGACACATATTGAAACACTGGACTTAACTCCCTAGGTCCAAATGAGAAGCAGAAAGAGGGAGAACGTGAGCAAGAAAGGCAGGACTAGAGGGAACCTTCATCTGACGATGGATGGAGATAGAGACAGAGATCCACATTGGAGCACTAGACTGAGCCCCCAAGGTCCAAATAAGGAGCAGAAGGAGGGAGAACATGAAAAAGGAAATCAGAACATCGAGGGGTGCGTTCACCCTCTGATACAAGGGGACTGATCTAATGAGAGCTCACCAAGGCCAGCTGGACTGGGACTGAACGAGCATGTGATCAAACTGGAGTCTTTGAATGTGGCTGACATGGGGGCTGACTGAGAAGCCATTGACAATGGCACTGTGTCTTGTTTTGTCTGCATGTACTGGCTTTTTTGGATTCTAGTCTGTTTGGGTGCTCACCTTCCTAGACCTGGAGGGAGAGGGGAGGAATTTGAACTTCCCACAGGGCAGGAAACCATGACTGCTCTTAGGACTGGAGAGGGAGGAGGAGAGGGAGTTGGGGGGGAGAAGAGTAAGTGGGGAGAATGGGAGGATATGGGGAGGAGGGGAGGAAGTGGAAATTTTTATAAACAAATAAATTAATTAATTGAAAAAATAATGTTAGCAAACTAAACATTAAAGGTAATTTGCAATTACAAGATTAAGTCTACTCTTTCTGCCTACCAAAAGTATGTTTGAATTTTTCACTAAAGCAAGTGTTTTTGTGTGTATATATACTGGATTATATTTTTGTATGGATGTATGAATTGTCTAAAATAATGCCAAGATAGCTATAACTACTGACACTTGGCCCATCATCTTCCATGTCTTTTTGCATGGGTTATACTCTATGAGAAGTTTAGGGTGCAATTGGGGATTATCATTATAGTCATATTTTGTTAGAAAAAAAAGAAAATAAAGTTCAGCTCAGAGGAAGTCATGATAATGTATTTATTGATACATTAATTTAAATGCTTGACTATTTGTTAAATGCTGAGTACAAGGCACCAGATACAATGGTAAAAAACGACTTAACCATTGTCCTCAAGAAGTCCAGTGAATCTTTTAAATGATATTTATTTTAGTGTGTGCTTATATGTGTGTCTGTGTGTGTGTCTGTGTCTCTCTCTCTCTGTGTGTGTGTGTGTGTGTGTGTGTGTGTGTGCACGCATGCACACAGGCACATGTGCAGATCCATAAAATTATAAACTGATTGGCCCATTAGGTCAGGCTACTTATTAGCTCTTATAACTTATGTTACCCCATTATCCTTATCTATGTTAGCACATGGCTCCATACCTTTCTCAGCAGGGCAGGTTACATGCTGCCTCTTCAGTGGTCTGCACAGGAATGGCTGAAGGAGCTTTCCCCTCTGTAGCCTTATTCTATTCTCATTGCCCCGCCTCTACTTCCTGTCTGGTTGACCCGGCTATACTTCCTGCCTGGCCAATCAGCGTTTTATTAAAATACATGATTGACAGAATACAGATAATTCTCCCGAACCACAACAGTGTTTATGGAGAGTGTAGGCAAGAAAACTGTTTATCACAGCAGATTGTAAAAAGTGCTCTGATAGAGGTAGACTCAAAAGTAGTACTCATACCCAAACCTAAAGAACAAGATCTCATTCTAGAATGTTAGAATTTAAAGCTGGAAAAGATGTCAGAAAGAACTTTAATGTGGCACGATGGTAATAAAATTTGGCCATCATTTCTTGAGTTTACTATGCACCAGTCAGGAGGTTGAGATTTCCTTGGCCTTTACTTCACAACGATCCTTTGAAATAAGTATAATGTTTGTCATTGATTTACATATGAAAAACTGAAAATCAAAGGATTATGTGACATTCTTTTTAATTTTTTTTTTCTGAGTGGTATCAGAATTTTTTTTAAAGAAATACCAGTTCACTCTATTGTTAATATTCCCTAGGAATTTTTGAAACTAGCCAGTTTTGCATAATTTTACCTTAGATAAAATTAATAGTTTTCTTGGAATATAAACCTAGTTCTATCTTCTATTGAGCTTCCCAATTAAATAAAAACATTACAATGTGCTATTTTTTATAGAAAAATAATTTTATATAATATACTCTGCTCACACTTATCCCTCCCAACTCTTCCCTCATACAGCTCACCTTCCCACCCACCAACATCTATGCATTTTTTTCTCATTCTCTTTGGAAAACAAATAGGCAAATAAAAAAGAAACAAACAGAAAAAAAGGAGGAAATAAAACAAACACACATACACACACATAAAAGAAAAACCCACAAACTAGGAAACCATAACCTACAAGCAAAAGACAGTAATAAAAATGTTCAAACACACTGGACTTAACTCCCTAGGTCCAACCGAGAAGCAGAAGGAAGAAGAACGTGAACAGGGAGGGCAAGATCAGAGGGAACCTTCATCTGGCGATGGATGGCGATGCAGACGGAGACCCACATTGGAGCACCGGACTGAGCCCCCCAAGTTCCAAAGGAGGAGCAGAAGGAGGAAGAACATGAAAAAGGAAATCAGAACCGCAAGGGGAGCGATCACCCACTGATACAAGGGGACTGATCTAATGAGAGTTCACCAAGGCCAGTTGACTGGGACTGAAGGAGCGCTTGATCCAACCAGATTCTCTGGAGGAGGCTGGATTCTCTGAATGTGGCTGGCCCGAAGTCTTTCTAAAAAGCCATTGACAATGACTCTGGGACTTGTTTCCTCTGCATATTCTGGATTTTTGGGGATCCAGTCTGATTGGATACTCACCTTCCTGGTCCTAGAGGGAGCGGGGAGGAACTTGAACTACCCACAGGGCAGGAAACCCTGACTGCTCTTAGGGATGGAGAGGGAAGAGGAGAGGGAGTGGGGGGAGTGGGAGGGTGTTGGGAGGAGGGGCGAAAATGGACACTTTTATATTTTAATAAACTTAAAAAAAAGAAAAAAAAGAAAAAAAGGAAAAAAATAAAAATGTTCAATATGAGACAAAAAAAAACCTTTTAAAATGGCATTTGTCTATCTAGGGCATGAGTCCTACTCTTAAGTGTGTTTAATATACCCAGTGGGAGCCCATTGGAGAAAACTATTTTATTTTCTTTGCAAACTGATATAAGTTGCAGACAGTAAGATCCTATGTGTCTAAGCATGGGTTCCATCTTACGGAATAGGCCTTAGCGTTGATGACAAAACATGTCTAGTCAGGGCATTGTCTCCCCCATTATTAGATGACTTCATTTACATTTATTTTATATAGATGAATATTTTAGAAAATACTAGTAGGTTTTCATATTGCTCCTCAAATAGTCGTTAATGTTAGTTGTCTCTCCCCATATTCCCTCCCTTACTCCTTCTCTTGCATCTTCCTCCCCATTCAGTCCTCACATTCCAGTCTGCCTCTGTCTCTCTATAATTATATATTCTATTTCCCCTTCATCAAGATATTCTCTCACGCCCCAGTCCCTTACTCTTGGCTAATATCTGTGGTTATATGCCCTGCAGCACAGTTATCAGCGGCTCAGAGGCTTAAAAGCTAATATCTGCATAGAAGAGAAAACACACACTATTTGTTTTTGTGGATCTGAGTTTCCTTGGCCAGCATTATTTTTCTAGCTCCATCAATTTACCTAAAAATCTCATAATTTCTTTTCTTTTAACCAGTGAAAAAATTCTATTGTGTAAATGTTCCGTATTTTCATTATGTATTCCGCCGTTGAAGGACATCTGGGCAGTTTCCCCTTTCTGACTGCTATGAATAGGAGAGCAATGAGCATGGTTCAGCAAATATCTCTGTGGTAGGATGAAGGATCCTTTGGGTACATACCCAAGAGTTGTATAGCTAGATTTTGAGATAAATAGATTCTCATCTTCCTGAGGAACTGCTACACCGATTTCCATAGTGACTGTACTAGTTTGCACTCCCACTAGCAATGAATTTCCCCATATTCTTGCCAGCATGAGCTGACATTTATTTTATTGATCTTGGTCATCCTGACTGGTGTAAGATGAAATCTGAAAATAGTTTGTATTTGCATTTCCCTGGTGACTAAATGTTGTGAACATTTTTATACACAAAGGAATGAAGAGAAGGCTAAGAGGGCCTGCAGGAAAGAGCTGAGCTAAGCTCCCAGATAATGCTTCATCAGTCAAAGAGAACCCTGAAAATTTGACCAGCCTCTCCTCTCACCCTCAGGAATCACCTAGACTTTGGGTCGCACAGGCTCCTCCAGACCCACAGTATCTGCTTCCTGTGCAAGTAAGAAAAGGGCCTTGTATCCAATATTCCACTCAATAGTTTTCTCAGATCAAGTCTTCATTGAGGCCCTGAGACCAAGATATCCTTTTATTGTCTTCTCTTTTATCCTGGGAGCAGGAAATCATATATATTTCCTGGTTACCTGAAGGCCAGAAGAAGAGAGAAAGGACCCACCCCAAGGGACACGAGGGCTGTACTTTCATTTCCAAAGGTTTCCCTTACCCTTACAGATGGAAGTTGGCACTCTTACAGCAGAGACCTGGGGATATTTCATCAGGTGTGAATGGATATAAAAACATCTCAGGGATGGCCTACATGGTTCTCTGAGAAATTGGTGGGCTCTCCAAATCAATTTTTCACAGAGAAAATTAAGTATGATTTCTAAGAAAACAGTTTTAGAGACTTAGGCCTTAGAAGAGCCAGACTACATGACTCTGGCACTCCACTTGTTACCTTGGTCTCTAAGTGGTTTGGTTGAGTTCACATATCTTACTGTTTTTGCCTCTGTGATAGACAAGAAAAAAAAATGTACCTGGAGTGACACAGAGAAGAATTATAATAGAATCTGCTCTGTCACCCACAAGCAATATGATAGCACTTGATTCTCTGGACCTTAGTTTCCCTTTCCGTTCAACAAACGCACACTGTGTGGAGTACATGAAATAATACGTAGAAAGTTCATTGTAAATGAAAACATTGAGTACAGGTGTTATCTATACATGTATAAGAAATGAGCTGTACATGTATAAGAAATGAGTGGCTGTAATAACATATGACCTAGGGAAGTCTCCAGACATGAATAACTGAAATGGACATGAACAACACAAGGGTATGGCAGAATTTGCTCAAAGGCAACATGTGGCTTTCTCCTCACATATCACAGCATGTTATGATGCTTTCTAACTTGGACAGTTGAGGTCATAGTTAAAGGTGACTATTCTTTAACAATCATTTCAAACAGTAATCTTCACCTTGTCTAATATAATGTTTTATTATTAAGTATTTATTAGACTGAAATAGAATTTCTCAAATTTATTCATAGTAAACACAGCTTTGCAAATTACCCATGTCATCTCTTCCAGATGGTGGGTAGAAATGTTATCCAATGCAAGTATTTATTTATTGGGTGCATTTATTTAGGTGCAAACTTGGGTTTGACATTCTGCCCCTCGTTACTTGTATGCAAATAAAAAGTTTATTTTGAGAAATTGAAGGCATTTTTAAAAAACACTGATTAGTATACAAACAATTAGTAGTGAAGTTTTTCTTAATGAGCTACAGTTTTGCTGGCATTTAGGATATAATATGAGGTAGATGGATTCCGTGTGTAATGAGCACAAACATCAATGCTTCCTGCACTAAGATCATGTACCGTTTCATTGAAGCAGTTCTCTCTGGAGCTGAAAACACACACATACTTTCATTGATGTGTGAAAACAATTTTGCATCCATGATAATGTGATAGGCTTTGCCATACTCTAAGCCGAAAAAAAAAGTTGGTGTGAAACGTAGGGCAACACTAGCTTATTATAAGCATAAATCAAGAAAAAACACAAGTCTAGAAGGCTGGCACAGTTTTCTGGAAACCAAAAGGCATCAAAGTCTATTTTCTGCATCACAAATGTGAAACAAGGACTCAGCATTAGCCACCAGTCGGAAACTCTAAGATCAATCCAGTCTGATTTGAGAAAGGTAAAGCTGCAGCCCCTCAGTAAATAAAGGCACCATTTCTGCTTCTAAGTGTACTCTCTACATGATCAATAAATAGATAGTATGTATACATTGATCAGTATGAGTTGACTAAACATTGATATGATCTAAAGAGCCAGCTCAGAAAGCAGTCTTGCTCAGTGTTCTGAAGATATGGTCATTCTAAATCCAAAATAACTAACAAGCATAAACCTAGCAATTATTTTAAAGGTGAATATATTAGTAATGCTTAGTCTTTATTAATCAGTTTGTGTTTATGTGTGTGTATGCATGTGTGTGCATGAAGACCAGAGGTTGACATTAGTTTCCTCAATCACTACTTACCTTATTTTGTTGGATTTTTTATATGAATAAATGTTTTACCTGCATATATGTCTGTGCACCACATGCATACCTGGTGCCCATAGAGGGATGCCCACAGAAGTCCGAAGAGGGCATGGATTCCCTGGAACTAGAGTTACAGGTGGTTGTGAGGCACCCTGTGGGTGCTGGGAACCAAACCCAGGCTATTTGCAAGAGCAATAATGTGTTCTTAATCACTGAACCATCTCTCCAACCTCTCTACTTTATTTTTTATACATTCTTTCTCACTAAACTAGGAGCTCATGGCCGGAAAGCCCAGAAATATTTCTGTTTCTGCCTTTCCTAAACTGGCATTAGAGGTACATACCACTGTGTTAGACTTATATATGGATACTGAGGATCAAATTCAGGTCTTAGTTTCTTTTTAAATACTTTACCAAATGAACCATCTCTCCATCCTTCTTATTTTTAAGTTCAAGATCATATACATGTGTTATGATTTTGCTAAAGTATGTTATATTTCAAAGCTACTTTAAAGAGAACTATTTAAGTTTTGCTAAGTGTTCTTCTTTTGCCACAATAAAGATATTAGTGTTCTTTTTTATTAAACCACGTTGCTAAGTTCACTTAGCAGTTTTAAATATTGCCTTAAATTGGGTTCATTAAAATTCTCTCCCTAAAGAATATGTGTATGAATAAAAATAATTTTGCATTTCCTTTCCGACATATCTTGTATTTATTTATCTTGACTTATTGTACTTTATCTCTAGAAAAATTCTGGAAATGGTAGCAATTGGCATCTTTGCCTAATTCTGAACTTTGGAGTAAATGTTTTTACTTCATTGCTAAATATCATGAGAGATGGCAATTATCAGACAAGGAGACTCTTTCTAGCCTACTTTATGGTGTATTCCAAAATCTCAATAAGGTATTTCTGTAGTTGTGAAGAATTTTGCCTGCTGTGTAGAGAACACAAAATCATTTATAAACCATAAAAATACCGCTAAGTTATGTTGTAGTATTGTTTTATATCCTTTTGAGTTTGTTTTTTTGTTTTAGAGGAGTGTTTCCTGGGTGGGGGATTGTTTGGTTTGATTTGGGTTCATTGTTTGTTTGGTTGGTTGGTTTGGTTTTTTGAGACAGGATTACTCTGTGTAGCCCTGATTGTCATGGAACTCTGCATACCAAGCTGGCCTAGAATTCACAGAGATTCACCTGCCTCTGCCTCTGCCTCTACCTCTGCCTCTCAAGTACTGGAATTAAATGTGTGTGCTTCCACTGCCTGTCTAAAACTTCTGGGTTTTAATATTTTTAAGGACTTTTGCATCTATCTGAAAAAGGTACATTATATTGATTTCTATTAATTTTCTGTAATAGTTTAGAAGAGTTTGATTTCAAAGTTTTGTAGCTTCATGGAAAAACAGGACTAGCCTTCCTACTTCCATTTTTTTAAATTAAAGTAGATTGTGTCTAATTAGAACTACCTCTGATTTAAATATGTGATTAATTTTATTAACAGAAAACATGTGTCCATAGCTTTCATTATATGAAACTGACAAAAATAAAAATAACATTTATCAGAATCTTTGAGATGCTACAAAGACAATTTTAAGAGGCAATTTTTCTCTGTTTTTTTTCTTTTGGTTTTTTGAATAAGGGATTTTCTATGTAGTCTTGGCTGTCCTGAAACTCACTCTGTAGACCAAGTTGACCTCAAACTCAGAGATTTGCCTGTCTCTGCCTTCCTGAGAATTGGAACTAAAGGTGTGCACCACCATGCCACGTTTAAGAAGTGATTTTATAGTTACAAGTACTTACATTAAAAAACAAAGGTATCTCAAGTAAGTATTTCAATTTTATACTTCGAGGTCTTAACAGAACTAGAATAAGCCAAACTCAAAATTAGCAGAATAATACAAAAGAACAATAAAACAAAGAATTGCTTTTTTAAAACAATAAACAGGAACAACAAATCCCTAGTCAAACTAAGCATAATAAAGACAGAGAACATTCAAATTAAAATTAGAAAATAATAAAAGGATATTATAATCGATACCACTGAAATACAGAGGAAAATTTGGGGAATATTTTAGAAACATATAAGAAAGGGAAGATGAGTGAATGAATGAATGAATGTGATTTATTGTTTCCTATTTATGTAAATGTTAGAATAAAGATACAAACTGGGACCTTTTTAAAAACGAAATAAATTTCTAGATTTGTATGATCTACAAAAATTAAGCAATGTTTATTAACAGACTAATAATGAGATAGATGCAATAATTGTCTCTTAACAAATATAAGCCTAAGAAGAGATATATTAATAATGGAATTCCACCAAGAATTTTAAGAGCACCAAAGCTTTTCAAATTGCTCCATAAAGTAGAAGCAAAAGGAATAATTTAAAACTAATTGCACAGAGCTATCTAAAATTACCCTGATACTATATATAACTTAACCAAAATTAATAAAATTTTTGCAATCAAATTTAATAGCCAAATTAACAAAAATAAACCTTGCCAGGCAGTAGTGGCACATACCTTTAATCCCAGCACTTGGGAGGTCGAGGCAGGCTGATCCCTGTGAGTTCAAGGCCAGCCTGGCCTATAAAATGAGTTACAGGACAGGCTCCAAACAAGCCATACAGAGAATTCCAGGGATTCAAGAATGATTCAACATACATAAATCAATAAACACAATTACATGATTCATCTCAATGATTCAGAAAAGGTTTTTGACAATGCTCAACATCCTAGAGAGATGGTTCAGTATATATGAACGCTAGCTGTACAAGCATGAGGACCAGAGTTCAGATTTTACCACCCACATAAAAATCTAGGTCTGGCTATACATGTGAGTATAAATCCTGCACTATGGTTTGTGGAAACAGAAAGATTAAGGATGCTAGCTAGCAGCCTAGATTCATGTTCGATAAGAGACCTATCTCAAGGGAATATACCAAAGAGTGATGCTCCAGGATGTTTAGTATGCACATCTACTTGTACCCACCACATACACATACATGCACATATACTATACACAAATACATCATGCTTATACACACATATACATGTGTACAAAATCCACCACCTCCAGAATTCAACATCCCTACATGATAAAGTGTCTTCAGAAACTCTTAATAGAAGGAACATACTTCAACATAATAAAGACTATAGCCCACATTATCTTGAAACCATGAATGACACAAACATGTTCACATCCTCCTCAATTATCCTATGTAGTCCTTTAAATCTTATACAGAGCTTTAAGGCAAGTGAAGGAAATGGATGTGATACAAACAGGGAAGAAAGAAGTCCAATTACCTTTCTCTGTAATAAATACAATTTTCTAAATAAAAAAACCTTGGGGGGCTCAGTCCGGTGCTCCAATGTGGGTCTCCGTCTGTATCGCCATCCATCGCCAGATGAAGGATCTATGGTGATAAGCAAAATATTCATCAGTATGGTTATGGGCCAAGGCCGGTTCAGGCACCCTCTCCTCTGTCCAGAGAACAATCTGGGGATCTCTCCTTGGACCTGGGATCCCATATATAATCAAGTTTCCTATAAACCCTAAAATGACTCCCTTAGTTGAAATATATTCTTCCCTGATCCCATATTCATCCTTCCCAGATTCTCTGAATGTGGCCAGATTCTCTGAATGTGGCTGGCCCAGAGTCTTTCTGAGAAGACATTGACAATGACACTGGGACTAGTTTCCTCTGCATATACTGGATTTTTGGGATCCAGTCTGTTTGGATACTCACCTTCCTGGACCTGGAGGGAGGGGGGACGAACTTGAACTTCCCACAGGGCTGGAAACCCTGACTGCCCTTAGGGACAAAGAGGGAGGAGGAGAGGGGGGGGAGTGGGAGGGTGTTGGGAAGAGGGGCGTAAATGGAAACTTTTATAATTTAATAAAATTACTTTCAAAAAATAAAAAAATAAAAAAACCTTAAAAATTCCAGTAGAAAAAATTGTAGATATGACAAACACATTCAACAAAGAACAAAATTAACTTATAAAAATCAGGAAAAGTTCTATTTACAAATAATGAGCATGCTGAGAGAGCATATGGAAAGAGAAATGGCCACAAGTGGCAAAAAAATCCTAGGCAGGAACATTTGTTGGAGGCATCAAAATATTAGATTTCAAAGTAGTTCATAAAGTCGCAGTAACAAAAATATCATGGGATATGTATAAAACAGACATGCTACCAATAGGATACAATCATAACAGTGAGGGAGCTGGCCCTCCGTTTTACCAGCCGCACTCAGGGATGTGGGCTCTGCACCTCCTCTGGGTAGCACAGTGGGATTGATACTGTTGACTGTCTCCGGTGGGCTAAGAAAGCGAGCATGGGTGATGTGGCCCTTCCCTCATCTGCTGTATTGTGGCATGGGCAGGGGGACAGATACTCAACCCCATCCCACTCCTCACCACCTACAGTGGGTGGAGAGCTAGCCCTGAAGTCATAAGAGCAGAAGAGCTGGTCCTGCCCCTGACCAGCTGCAGCACACGGGAGGGTGGCCCCTGCCTGTACCTTGCCTGGGCAACACAGTAGAGCTGGCCCTGGTTGTATAGGTGTGGGAGAGCCTGAGGACATGAAAGCAGAACCAGCTCCGCAACTTTCGCATCACTGCATAGGGTGAGCTAGCTAGGGCAGTGCTAGAGAGCACACCCTTGTAGTGGTAGTGAGAACCAGAGAGAAGGGACAGGCTGGCCAATCCTACAACAACCCAGGCCCAGAACCAGGGCAATGAGTTGGCCCCAAAATCTAACCCATCTATGATCTGCTAGAGCACAGGAAGGGGCACGTCCTACAGACACAAAGATGCAGAATCTCCATGACACAGGGCTACAACAGGATATCCAAGAGGATTCCAAGTGAGGGCCCAGAATCAAAAGTGTATCAGAAACCAGAGGCCTCAAACTATTCTTTGCAGTGAACACATGCAAAGTAAAGTTATAAGGCTAAAATTCACTGCGTGACTCACTGTGTCACACACTATAGCTTCCATGACAAGATTTTTCATTTTCTTTTTCTTCTTACATTTTATTTTATTTGGGAGGGAGGTTGCAAGGGCAGAGGGCAGATACGAAAGGATGAGGCAATGAATGGGATCAAGATGCATGATGTGAAACACACAAAGAATAAATTAAAAAGCAAGTTCTTTTTTAAAAAAAAGAAATAAAATCAAGGACTCAGAAATGACTCTATACATATGGCTATCTGATTTTTAGTCCAATATCTTCTTTAATTAATTATTTTTTAGAAAATATTTTCTCATTTTACAAACCAATCCCAGTTCCCACTCTGTCCCTCCTCCCATTCCCTCTACCTTCCTCTTCACCTCTTCCCTCATCCACTCCTCAGAGATGATATCTGAACTGACCTTCCCCTGTAGTCAGATTCATGACTATCTTTTTTTCTTTTTTTATTAATTAATTTATTTGTTTATAAAAATTTCCACTTCCTCCCCTCCTCCCCATACCCTCCCATTCTCCCCACTCCCTCTCCTCCCCCCCCCCACTCCCACACCTCCTTCCTCTCCAGTCCTAAGAGCAGTCAGGGTTTCCTGCCCTGTGGGAAGTTCAAGTTCCTCTCCTCTCCCTCCAGGTCTAGGAAGGTGAGCATCCAAACAGACTAGGATCCCAGAAAGCTATTACATGCAGACAAAACAAGACCCAGTGCCATTGACAATGGCTTCTCAGTCAGTCCCCATGTCAGTCACATTTAAAGACTCCGGATTGATCACATGCTCGTTCAGTTCCAGTTCAGCTGGCCTTGGTGAGCTCTCATTCGAACAGTCCCCTTGTATCCAAGGGTGAACGCATCCCACACGGTTCTGATTTCCTTTTTCATGATCTCTCTCCTTCTGCTCCATATTTGGACCTTGGGGGCTCAGTCCAGTGCTCCAATGTGGTTCTCCATCTCTATCTCCATCTATCGTCAGATGAAGGTTCCCTCTAGTCCTGCCTTTCTTTTTTTTTGTAATTTTATTAAATTATAAAAGTTTCCATTTCCGCCCCTCCTCCCAACACCCTCCCACTCCCCCTACTCCCTCTCCTCCTCCCTCTCCATCCCTAAGAGCAGTCAGGGTTTCCTGCCCAGTGGGAAGTTCAAGTTCCTCCTGCCTCCCTCCAGGTCCAGGAAGGTGAGTGTCCAGACGGAAAGGATCCGCAAAATCCAGTATATGCAGAGGAAACAAGTCCCAGTGTCATTGTCAATGGCTTTTCAGAAAGACTCCAGGCCAGCCACATTCAGAGAATCCGGCCACATTCAGAGAATCTGGTTGGATTGCGTCCTCGTTCAATCCCAGTCCAACTGGCCTTGGTAAACTCTCATTAGATCCGTCCCCTTGTATCAGTGGGTGATCGCATCCCTCGCAGTCCTTATTTCCTTTTTCATTTTCTTCCTCCTTCTGCTCCTCATTTGGACCTTGGGGGGCTAGGTCCGGTGTTCCAATGTGGGTCTCCGTCTATATCACCATCCATCGTGGGATGAAGATTCTCTCTGATCTTGCCTTCTTTGCTCACGTTCTCTTTCCTTCTGCTTCTCGTTTGGACCTAGGGAGTTAAGTCCAGTATTCAGATGTGGGTCTCTGTCTCTATCTCCATCCATTGCCAGATGAAGGTTCTATGGTGATAAGCAAAATATTCATCAGTATGGTTATGGGCCTAGGCCGTTTCAGGCACCCTCTCTTCTGTCCAGAGAACAATCTGGGGATCTCCTTGGACCTGGGATCCCATTTATAATCAAATCTCCTGTAAACCCTAAAATGACTCCCTTAGTTGAAATAAATTCTTCCCTGATCTCATATCCATCCGTCCTCCCTCCTCCCATCCCAGTCCACCTAGCTTTCACCTCCAGAATCAATACTCCTGAAAACCCTAAAATTGCTCCCTTAGTTGAGATATATACTTCCCTAGTCCCATATCCATCCTTCCTCCCCTTCCCATTCCCCCAAGCCATCCCCAATCCTCCCCCTCTCCCTTCTCTCTAATCATCTCCCCTTACTTCCACCTGTCCACCCCACCCCACCCCTGCACCCAAGTTTGCCTGGCAATCTTGTATACTTCCAATATCCAAGAGGATAACTATAAGATTTTCTTCAGGTTCACCTTCTTATTTAGCTTCTCTAGGATCACGAATTATAGACTCAAAGACCTTTAACTATGGCTAGAATCCACTTATGAGTGAGTACATACAATTTTCCTCTTTTTGTTCTGGGTTACCTCACTCAGTAAAGCGTTTTCTATTTCCATCCATTTGCATGCAAAATTCAAGATGTCATTGTTTTTTACCGCTGAGTAAAACTCTAATGTGTATATGTTCCACACCTTTTTTAACCATTCTTCTATTGAGGGGCACCTAGATTGTTTCCATTTTCTGGCTATTACAAATAGTGCTGCTATGAACATAGTTGAACAAATGCTTGTGTAGTATGTTAGGGAATCTCTAGGGTATATTCCCAAGAGTGAAATTGCTGGGTCTTGAGGGAGGTTGACTACCAGTTTCCTGAGAAACCGCCACACTTATTTCCACAGTGGCTGCACAAGTTTGCATTCCTACCAACAAGGGATGAGTGTTCCCCTCATACCACATCCTCTCCAGCATAGGCTATCATTGGTGTTTTTGAGTTTGGCTATTCTGACAGGTGTAAGATGGTATCACAAAGTTGTTTTGATTTGCATTTCCCTGATCGCTAAGGAGGTTGAGCATGACCTTAAGTGTCTTCTGGCCATTGGAAGTTCATCTGTTGTGAATTCTCTGTTAAGTTCAGTACCCCATTTTTTAATTGGGTTAATTAGAGTTTTAGTGCCTAGTTTCTTGAGTTCTTTGTATATTTTGGAGATCAGACCTTTGTCTGATGAGGGGTTGGTGAAGATCTTCTCCCAGTCAGAAGGCAGCCTTTTTGTCTTACTGACAGTGTCATTTGCTTTACAGAAGCTTCTCAGTTTCAGTAGATCCCATTTATTCATTGTTTCTCTTATTGTCTGTGCTGCTGGGGTCCTACTTAGGAAGAGGCCTCCTGTGCCTATATCTTGTAGATTACTTCCCACTTTCTCTTCTATCAGGTTCAAAGTGGTCAGATTAATGTTGATGTCTTTAATCCATTTGGACTTCATTTTTGTGCATGGTGATAGATATGGATCTACTTTCATTTTTTTAACAGGTTGACATCCAGTTATGCCAGCACCATTTGTTGAAGATGCTTTCCTTCTTCCATTGTATACCTTTAGCTCCCTTGTCGAAAATCAGGTGTCCATAGGTTTGTGGGTAAATATCCGGGTCTTCTATTTGATTCCATAGGTTGACATCTCTGTTCTTATGCCAATACCAAGCTGTCTTCAATACTGTAGCTCTGTAATAGAGTTTGAAGTCAGGGATGGTAAAGCCTCCAGAAGTTCCTTTATTGTATAAGATTGTATTGGTTATCCTGGGTTTTTTTGTTTTTCCATATAAACTTTATTATTGTTCTCTCAAGGTCTGTGAAGGAGTTTGATGGGATTTTGATGGGAATTGCATTGAATCTATAGATTGCTTTTGGTAGAATTGCCATTTTTACTATGTTGATTTTCCCAATCTAAGATCAGGGGAGGTCTTTCCATTTTCTGGTATCCTCCTCAATTTCTTTCTTCAAGGTCTTAAAGTTCTTGTCAAATAGGTCTTTCACTTCCTTGGTTAGAGTTACCCCAAGATATTTTATGCTATTTGTGGCTATCATGAAAGGTGATGTTTCTCTGATTTCCCTCTCTGCTTCTTTATCCTTTGTGTATAGTAGGGCAACCGATTTTTTGGAGTTGATCTTGTATCCTGCCACATTACTAAAGGTGTTTATCAACTGTAGGAGTTCTTTGGTAGAGTTTTTGGGGTCGCTTATGTACACTATCATATCGTCTGCAAATAACGAAAGTTTAACTTCATCCTTTCCAATTCGAATCCCCTTGATCCCCTTATGTTGTCTTATTGCTATTGCTAGAACTTCAAGCACTATATTGAAGAGGTATGGAGAGAGTAGACAGCCTTGCCGTGTTCCTGATTTTAGTGGAATGGCTTTGAGTTTCTCTCCATTCAATTTGATGTTTGCTGTCGGCTTTTTATATATTGCTTTTATTATATTTAGGTATGATCCTCGTATCCCCAATCTCTCTAACACCTTTATCATAAAGGGGTGTTGAATTTTGTCAAATGCTTTTTCAGCATCCAATGCAATGATCATATGGTTTTTTTCTTTCATTTTATTTATATGATGGATTACATTGATAGATTTGTGTATGTTGAACCAGCCCTGCATCTCTGGGATGAAGCCTACTTGATCATAATGGATAATTTTTCTAATGTGTTCTTGGATTCGGTTTGCCAGGATTTTATTGAGTATTTTTGCGTCAATGTTCATGAGTGAGATTGGTCTGTGATGCGGGAGAATTGTCTGTATTCTGTCAATCATATTTTAATAAAATGCTGATTGGCCAGGCAGGCAGTATAGGCAGGAAAACCAGACAGGAAGCAGAGGTGATGCAATGAGAACAGGAGAATTCTTGGAAGCAGAAAGTTTCCTCCGCCATTCCTGCACAGACCACCGAAGAGGCAACATGTAAGCTGCCCCCACTGGAAAAGGTACTGAGCCATTATGGCTAACATACATAATGATAATGGATTAATATAAGTTACAAGGACTAATAAAAAGCCTGACCCAATGGGAATATCAGTTTATAATCTTATGGAGTTGTGTGTGATTTCTTTGGGACTTGCCGGTTGTGGGGTATCGGCGGGAATAGATACCCCAACAAGCCAGCCCTCATGTTACAGGTCTGTAATTCTCTTTCTTGGTTGTGTCTTTGTGTGGTTTTGGTATCAGGGTAACTATAGCTTCATAAAAAGAGTTTGGCAATGATTCTTCTGTTTCTATATTGTGAAATACATTAAGGAGTATAGGTATTAGCTCTTTCTGGAACTTCTGGTAGAATTCTTCATTGAAACCATCTGGTCCTGGGCTTTTTTTGGTAGGGAGATTTTTGATAACAGCTTCTAATTCTTCACGACTGACAGGTCTATTTAGATTGTTCACCTGGTCTTGGTTCAACTTTGGTATAGGGTACTTATCTAAAAAAATATCCATTTCTTTTACATTTTCCAACTTTGTGGCATATAAATTTTCGTAGTAAGATCTAATGATTCTCTGAATTTCCTCTGTGTCTGTGGTTATGTGCCCCTTTTCATTTCTGATCCTATTAATTTGCATGTTCTCTCTCTGCCGTTCGATTAATTTGGATAGGGGTTTGTCCATCTTGTTGATTTTCTCCAAGAACCAGCTTTTTGATTCATTGATTCTTTGGATTGTTTTCTCTGTTTCTATTTTGTTGATTTCAGCCCTCAGTTTATTTCCAGTCTTCTAGACCTCCTGGGTGAATCAGCTGCTTTTTTTCTAGAGCTTTCAAGTGTGCTGTTAAGTCTCCAACGTGTGCTTTCTCCGTTTTCTTTAATTGGGCACTTAGTGCTATGAACTTTCCTCTTAGCACTGCTTTCATAGTGTCCCATAGGTATGAGTATGTTGTGTCTTTATTTTCATTAAATTCAAGGAAGAGTTTAATTTCTTTCTTTATTTCTTCCTTGACCCAGGGGTGATTTAGTAGTTGACTGTTCAACTTCCATGAGTTTGTTATCTTCCTGGGGGTAGCACTGTTGTTGAATAATAACTTTAATCCATGGTGGTCTGACAAGACACAGGTGGTTACTAATATTTTTTTCTATCTGTGGAAGTTTGCTTTGTTACCAAGTATGTGGTCAATTTTCGAGAAGGTTCCATGAGCTGCAGAAAAGAAGGTATATTCTTTTCTATTTGGGTGGAATGTTCTATAGATGTCTGTTAAGTCCATTTGATTCAATACCTCCAATAATTCTCTTATTTCTCTGTTAGGTTTCTGTCTGATTGACCTGTCCATTGGTGAGAGAGGAGTGTTGAAGTCTCCTACTATTAGTGTCTGTGGTTTGATGACTGCCTTGAGTTCTAGAAGTGTTTCTTTTACATAAGTAGGAGGCTTTATATTAGGGGCATAGATATTCAGGACTGAGACTTCCTCCTGATGAATTGTTCCTGTTATGAGTATAAAATGTCTGTCTCCATCTCTTCTGATTGATTTTAGTTTGAAGTCAATTTTGTTAGATTTAGAATGGCCACACCTGCTTGTTTCTTAGGTCCGTTTGCTTGAAAAACCTTTTCCCAACCCTTTACTCTGAGTAGATGTCTGTGTTTGTGGTTGAGGTGTGTTTCTTGTAAACGGCAGAGTGTTGGATCCTGTATTCATATCCAATCTCTTAGTCTGTGCCTTTTTATAGGTGAATTGAGTCCATTAATATTAAGTGATATTAATGACCAGTGGTTGTTGACTCCGGTTATTATTATTTTTTGTTTGTTTGTTTAATAGAGTTTGTATGTGTCCCTTCTTTGAGTTAAGCTCGTGAAGGGTCGCTAGATGTCTGAGTTATTGTAGGCAGTGTTGGCAATGTTGGATTCCTTGGGTTGCGATTTTCCTTCTATTACTTTCTGTAAGGCTGGGATTGTGGCTACGAATTGTTTACATTTGTTCTTATCCTGGAATATTTTGTTTTCTGCATTGATAGTGAATGATAACTTGGCTGGGTATAGTAGTCTGAGCTTGCCTCCATGGTCTCTTAGTTTCTGCAGTACCTCTATCCAGAACCTTCTGGCTTTCATGGATTCCATAGAGAAGTTCGGTGTAAGTCTGATAGGTTTACCTTTATAAGTTACTTGACCTTTTTCCTTTGCAGCTCTTAATATACTTTCTTTAATCTGTATGTTTTGTGTTTTGATTATTTAATGGCGAGGGGATTTTTTTTTGATCATGTCTATTCGGTGTTCTGTATGCTTCTTGAACCTTCATAGGAATATCATTCTTTAGGTTGGGAAAGTTTTCTTCTATAATTTTGTTAAATATATTTTCTGGGCCTTTGAGCTGCAGTTCTTCTCCTTCAATCCCTATTATTCTTAGATTTGGTTTTTTTATTGTGTCGCAGATTTCTTGATTGTTTTGTGACGAGAATTTGTTGGATTTGCTGTTTTCTTTGATCTGAGCATTTATTTTCTCTATGCTATCTTCAGACTCTGAGATTCCTTCTTCCATCTCTTGTATCCTATTTGTTATGCTTGATTCTGTAGTCTCGGTTCGTTTACCTAGATTTTCCATATCCAGCCAACCCTCGTTTTGTGTTTTCTTCATTGCCTCCATTTCAGTTTTCAATTCTTGAACTGTTTCCATTACCTGTTTGATTGTTTTTTCTTGGTTTCCCAGTGTATCATTCACGGATTTACTCATTTCTTCGAACTTTTTGTTATACTTCTCCTCCATTTCTTTACTCATTTCTTCAATCTTTTTGTTGTACTTCTCATCCAGTTCTTTAAGGGAGTTATTCACATCCTGTTTAAGGGACTCTATTGCTTTCATAATGGCACTTTTTTCCACTTCTTCTGAATTAAGAGTTTCAAGTCCTTCTATTGTAGGGTCGTTGGGATCTGGTGTTTTCATGTTGTTATTTAGATTGTTGGAGGAGTTCCTGCCTTGGCGTCTGCCCATCTCTTCCTTCAAATGCTCTCTATTGGATCTTCTGGTACCTGGTCAGGTTCCCTTGTTGGGCAGGGACTTCACTGACAGAAGGCCTACCTTTCCTCAGGCAGTCTGTTGAAACACAGGCACTCCCTCCTGCCGGGTTGCACTCACAGCCCAGGCCCAGCGCGCAAGGGAACTGCTCTGGGGAGATCCCTCCTCCAATGGATGTCTGCTAGAAGATCACTGCCTCTTGCTGGCCAGTAATGTGGCTGAACTGACACAGGGCCCACCTGTCCTCAGGCAGGCTATCAAAACACAGGAACTGCCCCTGCTGGGTTGAGCCCACAGCCCAGGCCCAGCGTGCAAGGGAGCTGCTCTGGGGAGATCTTGTGGTCACAGGGGGAAGGGGGGAAGAGAGGAAGGTGTACCTGGATGAAGGCTGGGATGGGATTCGGGAGAGCTCCGCAGGGTGGAGCCTCCACTGCAGGGTCTCATGACTATCTTAAATGTCACCATAGAACCTCCATCCAGCAACTGTTGGAAGCAGATGCAGAGATCATAGTGAAGCACTGGGCTAAGTTCCCAAAGTTCAGTCAAAGAAAGGGAGGAGCAATGATATGAGCAAAGGGGTCAAGACCATCATGTGGATACCCACTGAAATGGCTATCTGATTTTTGACAAAATTAATATTTAAAAGTGGTAGAGAATTTCCTTATGTGTCTTTCAGCCATTTTAGATTCCTGTGTTGAGAGTTCTCTGTTTAGGTCTGTTCTCCATTTTTTTAATGGGTGATTTGTTCTTTTGATGATCAATTTCTTAAGTTCTTTGTATATTTTGGAGATCGGCCCTCTGATAGATGTGGGGTTGGTGAAGCTCTTTTCCCATTCTGTAGGCTGTCGTTTTGTCTTGTTTACTGTGTCCTTTGCTTTACAGAAGCTTTTCAGTTTCAGGAGGTGCCATTTATTAGTTGCTTCTTTCAGTGTCTGTGCTACTGGGTTTATAGTCATCAGAGAAATGTAAACCAGAACAACTCTAAGATTTCATCTTACGCCTGTAAGAATGGCTAAGATCAAAAACACTGATGACAACTTATGCTGGAAAGAATATGGGGTAAAGAGAACACTCCTGCATTGCTGGTGGGAGTGAAAATTGACACAGCCCTTTTGGATATCAGAATGGCGATTTCCCAGAAAATTGGGAAACAACATTCCTCAAGACCCAGCAATAATACTTTTGGGTATATACCCAAAGGATTGTCAATCATACCATAAGGACGCATGCTCAACAATGTTCATAGCATTGTTTGTCATAGTCAGAACTTGGAAACAACCTAAATGCCCCTTAACTGAAGAATGGATAAGGAAAATGTGGTACATTTACACAATGGAGTACTAAACTGCAGAAAAAAATAATGACATTTTGAAATTTTGCAAATGGATGGATCTAGAAAACATCATACTGAGTGAGGTAACCGAAACCCAGAAAGACAAATATTATATGTATTGACTCATAAGTGGATTTTAAACATAAAGCAAAGAAAACCAACCTACAATTCGCAATCCTAGAGAATTTAGACAATAATGAGGACCCTAAGAGAGAGAGATACATGGATCTAGTCTACATGGGAAGTAGAAAAAGACAAGATCTCCTGAGTAAATTGGGAGAATGGGGACCATGAGAAAGGGTTGAAGGGGAGGGAAGAAAAGGGAAGAGGAGCAGAGAAAATATGTAGTCCAATAAAATCAATGAAAAATGAAGTAGTTAAAAACAAAAAAAAAGGTGTTAGAGAAAGGACACCTTCTTTATGAAAAATAGTGCTGGGAAAATTGAATACCTACATGTAGAAAAGTGAACTAAATTCCTGTGACTCACCTTAAACAAAAATCAGTTCAAGATTAATCAAAGGTCTAAAATATTAAAACCACTAAAAGAAAATAAAACAAAAACATTTAAAGTTCTAAATATAGGCAACAATGTTCTGAGTAGATCTCTGGGCTAGTTAGGTTTTATCAAGTTGGCAAAACCTAACATCACCCAAGGAAACAGAACTTCCACCAAACTGGCCTGTAGGCAAGTCTATGGACCATTTTCTTGTATGGTGATGGATTGTGGGAGCACTCAGCTCAGTATGGGCAGTTGGTCCTAGATTGTATAAGGAAGCAAGTTAAGTAAGCCACAGGGAACAAACCTGTAAGCAGCACTTTGCCATAGCCTCTGCGTCAGTTCTTGCCCCTGGCTCCTGACTTGACCTCCTGCCCTGAGTTCCTTTCATGATGGACTTTAACCATAAAATGAAATAAATCCTATCCTCCAAAAGCTGTTTTGGGTTAGTATTTTATAATAGCAACAGAGAAGGAAACTGGAACAGATTCAAATAGCTCAAAAAATAACTAATAAATTAAATTGCATGAAATAAAAATTAATTGAGCAAAGAAAACAACATATAGAGTGGAAAAAAGTATGTTACCTACCTATTCATCAGATATAGGATTGGTATATATAATAAGGAAAGAACCCAAAACAGTTAAACACCAAAAAATCCAAATTGTTGAATCAGCAAATGGGCGATAATTATTTGAAAAGTGTCCACCATCATTAGCCATTGGGAAAATGCAAATTAAAACAACATTACATTTCACCTCACTACATTCAGAATTATTTTTATCAAGAAAACATACAACAGCAAACTCTAGTAAGGATGCAAGACTCCTCATAAACTGCTGGTTGTGAAATAAATTAGTGAAAATGCTATGGAAATCATTACGGAGGTTCATTTTATAAAAAACTAAAAATGCAACTAATATATGATTCATTGATAACACTTGTATGCCCAAAAGAGTCAAAGCCAGCATACTATTTAGGTATCTGCACACCCACACATATAACAGCATTACTCAAAATAACAAAGTAATGAAATTAGACTAGATGCTTTAATTTAAGCAGAGGCAGCAGGATCTCTGTGAGTTCAAGGCCAGCCTGGTCTACAAGAGCTAGTTACAGGACAGGCTCCAAAGCTACAGAGAAACACTGTCTTGAAAAACCAAATAAATAAGTAAATAAATAACATATACATGTGTACATATATAAATATGTATCTGTACTAGTAATATACTTAAAAGGGAAACTGCTGAAAATGCTCTTCAGTAGGTTTCTTATTGTCACTGAATTTCATTGTATGCAATGTCATTTGTTACAATTCTTTTTTGCTTGATTTTTCCTCACACTACGATTAAGCATATCTGATCTCTTAGTGGCAGTTTAGCCCCATTGCACAGGCAATCCAAAGTATCTCTATCTGTGAACACTTAAGGTGCTAGAAAAACATGTCATCAAACTCAGAGGTTGTACACTGAGCTTAGCAGCTAACTTACATATAAAACAATGATCACAAATAAAATAGGTAGTATTGTAGAAACAGACCTCTCCGCCACTGATGTCAAGGTTTCTAGGCAACAAAAGTTACATCAGGGTTCTACATTTTCTTTACTCAGAATCTCTAGTAGCATCTGTAGATTGAAAGTACTATTTATATTGACTGGTTGAGTACTAATATCTTAACAAGAACTGGAGAAAACTTGATATAGGTGAGGAATTGGACATGTTGCTCTCAGGTAATCATTTTAATAATTTGCTTTGTTCTGATTGTTATCTGCAAGATCTCAAGCAGTTAAGATGATAAAAACAGTATTCCTGATATTTTTCTATAAACACCAAAATGGTGGCTATCTGGAAAGCATATCAGTAAAATTCTTCCCACTTCAGCTTAAAATAAAAAATACAAACTCAAAAATATTTTGTTGGAAATATTAATGTTATTCATTATTTATAAAAATTCCTTTTACTAAAGTCATGATTACAAGAAGTTCATTAATTTAATAAAATGAATTTCATTGTATTAGTTACTTTTGCTGCTATTCTCAAATAAAATGACAAAATCAACTGAAGGAAGTGTTTATTATTTTGGCTTATAGTTCCAGGAGAATAGAACCCACAGTGGTGGGGAAGGCATGGAAGCCAAAGCAAGAAGTTGTCTGACCTCATTTCATCCACATACAGGAAGCAGAGACAGAAGAGGAAGCCAAGACAGGTTACCAACCTCACCTCCAGTGAAGCACTTCCTCCAGCCATGCTAAACCTCCTAAATGCTCCATAGCCCCCACAAGCAATACTATCAATGGGGTTCAAGTGTTCAAATCAACCTATATGGAACATTTCTCATTTAAAACATAAAACCCTATCTTCCACTAATTTATAGCAAATAATAATCTCTTACCAAGCATAACTTAAAAGTTGTATAAGCACTTTTTAAACTTTCTGTTTCTAGACATCATATAGTTAAGAAGGCAAACTGACCTCAGAATCAATAGTGGCACTGCCTTCCAAAGTGTTTGTCGATGAAGATTTAGTATTAAGGAGCAGATTATGAACAGAACCAGGAAGCTAATAGAGGTGATAAGGAGCAATTTAGACATTAGTGTGTTGTTAAGGAAATGCCAAATCTTCAAAAGAGAGAAGGCCTTAGTAAAAACCCAGTGCTTTTTTATGCCCATACAGGATGTAATTTGCATTCAAGAGAATAAATGTATAAAAGACCTTGACAAACTAAAATCTCATGTCTTCCTGGCTGGCTGACTGGACAATACTGAGCTCAGTCCACTCTACCTCTTTGCCCAAGGCTGAAAATTTACTCAAGATGTCTCCTATTTCTATGTGCATAATCCTATAGCAAATAAAACTCACCAAATTTAGTAAGAGCTAATACCAACGAATGTAGGGGGCCCCATCCTATTTATAGGTAAAACAGTATTTAAATTATTTTATTTACTTATTTTATAAATGTGAAATTGTAAGTTTAAGAAAAGGTCTGACCTCCAAAATATACAAAGAACACAAGAAACTAGACACTAAAACTCTAATTAACCCAATTAAAAAATGGGGTACTGAACTGAACAGAGAATTCACAACACATGAACTTCGAATGGCCAAAAGACACTTAAGGTCAGGCTCAACCTCCTTAGTGATCAGGGAAATGCAAATCAAAACCACTTTGAGATACCATCTTACACCTGTCAGAATAACCAAACTCAAAAACACCAATGATAGCCTATGCTGGAGAGGATATGGAGTGAGGGGAACACTCATCCATTGGTGAGAATGCAAACTTGTGCAGCCACTGTGGAAATCAGTGTGGCGGTTTCTCAGGAACCTGGGAGTCAACCTCCCTCAGGACCCAGCAATTCCACTCTTGGAAATATACCCAAGAGATGCCCTATCATACTACAAAAGCATTTGTTCAACTATGTTCATAGCAGTACTATTTGTAATAGCCAGTACCTGGAAACAACCTAGGTGCCCCTCAATAGAAGAATGGTTAAAAAAGGTGTGGAACATATACACGTTAAAGTTTTACTCAGCGGTAAAAAACAATGACATCTTGAATTTTGCATGCAAATGGATGGAAATAGAAAATGCTTTACTGAGTGAGGTAACCCAGACCCAAAAAGAGGAATATGGTATGTACTCACTCATAAGTGGATTCTAGCCATAGTTAAAGGTCTTTGAGTCTATAATTCGTGATCCTAAAGAAGCTAAATAAGAAGATGAACCTGAAGAAAATCATATAGTTATCCTCCTGGATATTAGAAGCAGACAAGATTGCCAGACAAACTTGGGTGCATGGGGGGATGGGGGGCTGGAAGTAAGGGGAGATAGTTAGGGAGAGGGGAGAGGGGGAAGATTGGGGATGGCTTGGGGGAATGGGATGGGGGGGGAGGAAGGATGGTTATGGGAGCAGGGAAGTATATATCTCAACTAAGAGAGCCATTTTAGGGTTTGCAAGAGACTTGATTCTGGAGGGGTTCCCAGGTCCAAGGAGAGGTACCCCAGATTGTTCCCTCGGCTTCAGAGAAGAGGGTGCCTGAACTGGCCTTGGCCCATAACCATACTGATGAATATTTTGCATGTCACCACAGAACCTTCATCTGGCGATGGATGGAGATAGAGACAGAGACACATATTGGAACACTGGACTTAACTCCCTAGGTCCAAATGAGAAGCAGAGGGAGGGAGAAAGTGAGCAAGGAAGGCAGAACCAGAGGGAACCTTCATCCGACGATGGATGGAGATAGAGTTGAAGACCCACATTGGAGCACGGGACTGAGCCCCCAAGGTCCAAATAAAGAGCAGAAGGAGGGAGAACATGAAAAAGGAAGTCAGGACCGCGAAGGGTGCGTTCACCCACTGAGACAAGGGGGCTGATCTAATGAGAGCTCACCAAGGCCAGCTGGAATGGGACTGAAGGAGCATGTGATCAAACCGGAGTCTCTCAATGTGGCTGACATGGTGGCTGACTGAGAAGCCATTGACAATGGCACTGGGTCTTGTTTTGTCTGCATATACTGGCTTTTTTGGATCCTGGACTGTTTGGATGCTCACCTTCATGGACCTGGAAGGAGGGGGGAGGAACTTGGACTTCCCACAGGGCAGGAAACCCTGACTGCTCTTGGGACTGGTGAGGGAGGAGGAGAGGGAGTGGGGGGAGCAGGAGGGTATTGGGAGGAGGGGAGGAAGTGGAAATTCTTTAAATAAATAAATAAGGAAAAAAGAAAACTATAAATAAGACAAAGTGCATGGAAAGAAATGCTAGGAGAAGATCTTTAATCAAAATGTAGATTAGGAAGATTGAGATGGAGATTAGGAAGAAAGAAAATTAATTTCATCATAAACACCCTTAGAAAATAACATAGGGAAGCTAGGATTCCCATTATGCCATACTCAAAGGCTTAGAGGAAAGCACACAAAGCATTGCTGGTAAATGCCAAGGCCATTAGCAAACATGAGCCTGTGGCTAAAGAGTATTCATGGCCTAATAGGTTAAGCTTAGTTCATGTTAAGGATTTTAGATTTCAGCCAAAAATCTGGGGAACCTTCGTAGTATTTAGAACAACTCCATACTCTACTTTTTATTTGGAAAGTACTCAGAAAAATGCAAAAAACTTTAAATATGGCTAGAATCCACTTATGAGTGAGTACATACCATATTCCTCTTTTTGGGTCTGGGTTACCTCACTCAGTAAAGCATTTTCTATTTCCATCCATTTGCATGAAAAATTCAAGATGTCATTGTTTTTTACCGCTGAGTAAAACTCTAACGTGTATATGTTCCACACCTTTTTTAACCATTCTTCTATTGAGGGGCACCTAGGTTGTTTCCAGGTACTGGCTATTACAAATAGTACTGCTATGAACATAGTTGAACAAATGCTTTTGTAGTATGATAGGGCATCTCTTGGGTATATTTCCAAGAGTGGAATTGCTGGGTCCTGAGGGAGGTTGACTCCCAGGTTCCTGAGAAACCGCCACACTGATTTCCACAGTGGCTGCACAAGTTTGCATTCCCACCAACAATGAATGAGTGTTCCCCTCACTCCATATCCTCTCCAGCATAGGCTATCATTGGTGTTTTTGAGTTTGGCTATTCTGACAGGTGTAAGATGGTATCTCAAAGTGGTTTTGATTTGCATTTCCCTGATCGCTAAGGAGGTTGAACATGACCTTAAGTGCCTTTTGGCCATTCGAAGTTCATCTGTTGTGAATTCTCTGTTCAGTTCAGTACACCATTTTTTAACTGGGTTAATTAGAGTTTTAGTGCCTAGTTTCTTGAGTTCTTTGTATATTTTGGAGATCAGACCTTTGTCTGATGAGGGGTTAGTGAAGATCTTTTCCCAGTCAGAAGGTAGCCTTTTTGTCTTACTGACAGTGTCCTTTGATTTACCGAAGCTTCTCAATTTCAGTAGGTCCCATTTATTCATTGATTCTCTTATTGTCTGTGCTACTGGGGTGCTACTTAGGAAGTGGTCTCCTGTGCCTATATCTTGTAGACTACTTCCCACTTTCTCTTCTATCAGGTTCAAAGTGGTCAGATTAATGTTGATGTCTTTAATCCATTTGGACTTGATTTTTGTGCATGGTGATAGATATGGATCTACTTTCATTCTTCTATGGGTTTACATCCAGTTATGCCAGCACCATTTGTTAAAGATGCTTTCCTTCTTCCATTGTATACCTTTAGCTCCCTTGTCGAAAATCAGGTGTTCATAGGTTTGTGGGTTAATATCCAGGTCTTCTATTCGATTCCATAGGTCGACCTCTCTGTTGTTATGTCTTTGAGCCTATAATTCATGATCCTAGAGAAGCTAAATAAGAAGGTGAACCTGAAGAAAGTCATATAGTTATCCTCCTGGATATTGGAAGTAGTCAAAATTATCAGGCAAACTTGGGTGCACGGGGGGATGGGGGTGGATGTAAGGGGAGAGGGTTAGAGAGAAGGGAGAGGGCGAGGATTGGGTATGGCTTGGGGGAATGGGATGGGGGGGAAGGATAGATATGGGAGCAGGGAAGTATATATCTCAACTAAGGGAGCCATTTTAGGGTTTGCAAGAGACTTGATTCTGGAGGTGTTCCCAGGCCCAAGGTGAGGTCCCCAGATTGTTCCCTGGGCAGCAGAGAAGAGGGTGCCTGAACTGGCCTTGGCCCATAACCATACTGATGAATATTTTGCATGTCACCACAGAACCTTCATCTGGCGATGGATGGAGATAGAGACAGAGACACATATTGGAACACTGGACTTAACTCCCTAGGTTCAAATGAGAAGCAGAAGGAGGTAGACTATGAGCAAGAAAGGCAGGACTGAGGGAACCTTCATCTGACAATAGATGGAGATAGGGACGGAGACCCACATTGGAGCACTGGACTGAGCCCCTAAGGTCCAAATGAGGAGCAGAAGGAGCGAGAACATGAAAAAGGAAGTCAGGATGGCGATGGGTGCGATCATCCTCTGATACAAGGGGACTGATCGAATGAGAGCTCACCAAGGCCAGCTGAACTGGGACTGAACGAGCATGTGAACAAACCGGAGTTTCTGAATGTGATGGACATGGTCGCTGACTGAGAAGCCATTGACAATGGCACTGGGTCTTGTTTAGTCTGCATGTACTGGCTTTTTGGGATCCTAGTCTGTTGGGGTGCTCACCTTCCTAAACCTGGAGGGAGAGGGGAGGAACTTGAACTTCCCACAGGGCAGGAAACCCTGACTGCTCTTAGGACTGGAGAGGGTGGAGGAGAGGGAGTGGGGGGGGCGAGGAGAGGGAGTGGGGGGAATGGGAGGGTATGGGGAGGAGGGGAGGAAGTGGAAATTTTTATAAACAAATAAATTAATTAATTTAAAAAAATAGAAAAAATGCAGAAAATTTCAAAAATGAAAAGTATGTGAATAATGCAGATAAGATACTGTGTGTTAAACTCTGGTCACACTAATGGCTATATAATAATTGAAAACAAGCCAAACCAAAAGCAAGCCTGTCAGATAGAATGGATAAGATATGCAAAATAAGGGAGGGGAGAGAAAAAAATGGGGTGTAATCCTACATTTTCTGCTTTTATTGACAAGGTTAATAGTATCAGGATCAAGTATGCTATCAGGGGACCATGGGACAAGAAAAGATTTGCTGCTGATATATGTCAAAATATCCTGAGATGCCTAAAGACCTCACATACTTTTTCATTGGCTAACGAAATGAGCCAAGGAAGAAAATATACTCTTTTTAGTCTTGTATGAAGAACAGGTCACAGAGCCGGACTAGATAATTTATTTCTGGTTACTCAAATAGGGATTAATAGTAGCCCAGGGAAAAGAGAAAAGAGCTGCATTAGAACCTTGAAAAGTAATAGCATTCAAAGTCTTGACTACATTTTTTCTACTATAGAAGCTATATCTTTAAACTTATACCAAATGCAAAGAAATGTAAGTATTTCTGTTTTCAGAGAAAATGGTCAGACAAAAAGTATCATTTTGCTAAAATTGTGATGCCAAAATGAAGGATACAAGATATGGTCTATCAGAGGACCTCATGGTCAGCTTGACCTATTTACACGTCTCCCCTGCTGAGTAGAAGTTTAGTGTCATCCAGAGAACTAAAAGTAGAACATAGTATTGGAATACAACATTGCAGAAATCTTCCAGAAAATGTGAAAAACAGTCAGGATATAGAAAATAGGAGATAAGCTATTTTCCAAAGAAAGCTGTCTTCTGGACATGACAGCACCTCTGTAGCTCTGAACTCATAGCAGCTGTGGTTGACTGTACAAGACTACACAGCATCAAGTCAGTCAGTGTTCCAGCAGAGAACTGCAATTCTCAGCATCCTTACTCCATTTTTGTTCCCATTTTCATTCTAAGATTATAAAATTGTACACAGATTCTGGGATGGTTGTTTTCTTATTCCCTTGCATGTGGTATCTCTCAAATTTGACTCATTCTCTTGTAAAGCTTTATTCTTATTTACATGTTTGAATGTTTTGCCCGAATGTATGTATGTGAAGTATGCGTGTGCCTGGTGCCCACAGAAGCAGGAAGAACTGGAGTTACAGTCAGTTATGAGTTGTTATGTGGGTGCTGGGAACAAAAATAAAAAACCCTGGTCTTGCGCAGGAGCAGCAAGTACTCTTTCTTAACCTCTGAGTCAATTAAGCATCCCCAACTAACCATACTTTAAGATCTGAGCTTTGATGTTACTTCTGCAGTGAAAGTGCCCCTGGTTCCTAGGAGTACCCAAGTACAACTTCTCTACTTCTTGTATTTGCTCAAGGCCACTTAAAATTAACTCCCAAGAGATTAAGTTCCTTGAGAATTTGCAACTTACCTTTTTGACTTCCTCTCAATAATTACTATAGTCATAAGTACAAGTTTGTCCATGATGGCGGGATAAATGAAAAGACTAACAAATAAGACATGAAAAGAAGTCTACTGTGGGAAGGAGAGGCTGGAGAGAAGAGGGCTCAGATTGGTAGGAGGTTATGCTATAGAAGACACGCGCTATACAGTGCTAATAACTTTTCTGTTGCTATAGTAGACTTCCCTGACAAAAATTAAATTAGGGAAGAAAGGTTACAGTTACAAAGGTGCTAAAGTCCATAAAAGTGGGGGAAGACATGGCGGGAGGAGTATAAAGCCAGCCTGGCAATCAGGAAGCAGAGTGAGATCAAGCCATTTAAGCTAAGATCATGTCTTTGTCATTGAGTAATGCCACAGTGCACATGTTGATGTAGATGTTTTATCAACATACTGATTTCATTTCCTTTGACTATAGAACTGGTAGTGGGACTGCAGCAACACATGGTAGCTCTCTTTAATTATTACCTTCACACTGTTTTCCATGATAACAGATAACATAACATCGTGCCAATGGTATGCAAATATTTCCTTTTCCACAGGCTCTCAGAACTTCTTGTTTTGTTTGTTTCTTTTCTGTAGAGTAATCTTCTTATACACTGTAAAGAGTTGTCATTCAAATTGGTTTAATAAAACATTGATTGGCCAGTAGCTGGCAGGAAGTATAGGTGGGACAACTGAACTAAGGATGATGGGAAAGAGGAGGGTTAGGACAGAGGAGATGACAGCCAGACACCAAGGAAGCAGGACATTTAAAAATGAGGTAACAAGTCATGAGCCACATGGCAAAGCATAAATAGAAATGAGGGTTAATTTAAGTATAAGGGTTAGCTAATAAGAAGCCTAAGCTATCAGTCGAGCGTTCTTATAAGGAATATTAAGCCTCAGAGTCAATTAATTGGGAAGTGACTTTCAGGTATTTGGGAACAGACAGGCAGGAAAGAAACATCTGTTTACATTCATTTGTTTCCTTTTTCAAGACAGGCTTTTGCCCTGGCTGTCCTGGAACCTGCTCTGCAGACTAGACTGGTCTTACATTCAGAGATCCACATGCCTCTACCTCCCAAGTGCTGGAATTAAAGGCGTGTGCTACCACTGCCTGATGTTATCAGCACTTCTTTTTTATTTAATTTTTATTTATTTAAAATCTTAAATTTCTTTTAATTAAAACCTTTAAAATTTTACATACATCCCATTTTCCTTCCTTCATTTCTCCTGCCTGTACCTCTCCCAGTTTGCTTCCCCATTCACTTCTCAGAGGATTATCAGCACTTCAACAACACTGATTTTTTTTTTTATGCAAGCCAACGAACAGGTGAGAGTTAATATCTCATGTGGTTTTGATTTGCTGTTTCTTGATGATTAATGATGTTGAATTATTTTTACTGTATTCCTTTTGTACGTGTGTGTACATATTCTTTTGATAAATGTCTATTCAGATTAGGTCATTTTAAGTCAGCTGAATTGTTTTTTGTCATTTTGTTGTTAAGAGACTGAGAAAGAGTACTGTTTGTCTTTCCTAGAATACAAAGCCAAATATAAAAGTAAAATTAAAGGAATAAATAACTTTAGGTGTTCTAATGAAAATGTTACTGAAAATGCTAATAGGTCAGATAGCTCTCGTTAATATAAAAAAGTCAAACACTTCCAAAATTATATTGGCCCTAGGTAACCTAAGTGTTACCTACCACATTTGCTGTTGGCCCAGACTCTTTGGTTTGTGCAGTCTTGCTTCTAAAGTGGCTGAGATTTACATTTAGCTCAAAAAATCGTAGAGAATTTATCAGTTAATTGTCCTGAAGACTTGTTCCCTAGCTTTTCTCATTTACTCAGAATAGATCAAATCTTTTCAGAAGTTCTGATGTGCATCAAATCATGCCTGGCTGGTTTCTAGATTCTAAACATCGGTTCCTTTCTTCCCTACTGATAGGCTCTAGGAAATGTTACCAACTGCTGTCGATATTATTGATATTTACCATCAAGCATGAAGGGATTCGAAACTTTTAAATTATACGTGCCATTTTCCTGAACAGACTTAAAATGTGATGAGTAAGGCAGCATAAATGACAAAGTACAAACACAAAGAATCCATATTTTCTATACAGTTTAGCATCAAAGTACAAGTCTCTGGGAGGCCAGAAGAACTGGAGTTACAGCCACTTGTGAGTTGTCATGTGGGTGCTGGGAATGGAACAATATGGTCCTGTGCAGAAGCAGCAAGTGCTCTTAACCTCTGAGCCATCATTCCTCCATCCTCAACGCATCACCCATTAAGTCTCAGCTTCCATAGGAAAAGAATCCTTGATTGCTTGGTATAGTTAAGTGCAACACACACACACACACACACACACACACACACACACACACACACACAAACACACACACACATCTTTGGTTATGATCTCAAGTCTAGAATCACAAGGATATTAAAAAAACGGGTATCTTTTTTTCTTTTCTTTTTCTTTACTTATTAAAATACTAACTTTGTGGAGTAAGGGTGGGAAGGCAAACTTGTGTAGCCACTTTGGAAATCAGTATGGAGGTTTTTCAGAAAATTGGGAATCAACCTACTTCAAGACCCAGCAATACCCCTCTTGAGCATATACCCAAAGGAAGCTCAGTCATACTACAAGGACATTTGTTCAGCTATGTTCCTAGCAACATTATTTGTAAGATCCAGAACCTGGAAACAACCTAGATGCCCCTCAACTGAAGAATGGATAAAGAAAATGTGGTACATTTACACAACGGAGCACTACTCAGTGGTTTAAAAAAAATGACATCTTGAAATTTGCATGCAAACGGATGGAACTAGAAAAAAAATATCCTGAGTAAGGTAACCCAGACCCAGAAAGACAAACACAGCCTGGACTCACTCATCAGTGGATACTAGATGTAAAGCAAAGGATAACCAGGCCACAATGCACAGCCCCAGAGAAGCTAGGTAACAAGGAGGACCCTAAGATGGACACTCATGGATCACCCTGAGAAGGGTAAATAGATGAGATCTCCAGAGTAAGTTGGGGGTTGGGGTGGTAGATGTGAGGGGATGAGGGATGAGAACACAAGGGAACAGGGTAGTCCAGTTACAGGAGGGATGGTGTGGGAGAGCAATGAAAGAGATACCTTGATAGAGGGAGCTGTTATGGGGTTAGGGAGCAAAGTGGTGCTAAGAAAATTCTCAGGAATCCACAATGATGAGCCCAGCTAAGACTTCTAGAAGCAGTAGTGGAGAGGGTGCTGTAACTGGCCTTTGCCTGTAATCAGATCGTTGATGGCCCTAGTTGTCATCATAGAGCTTTTATTCAGAAACTGATGGAAACAGATGTAGAGATCCACAGCCAAGCACCAGGCAGAGCTCAGGGAGTCCAGTTGAAGAGAAGGAGGACGGATTACATGAACAGTGGGGGACAAGATCATGATGGGGAACCACAGAGACAGCTGACCCACGTTAGTTGGAGCTCATGCAGCTTGGGAGCCTGCAAGGAACCAAACTAGGCCTGCTGTGTATGGGTGACAGTTGTGTGGCCTGGTCTGTTTGTGGGTCCTCTGAAAGTGGTACCAGGATATATCCCTGGTGCACTAGTTGGCCTTTTGAAACCCATTCCCTATGGTGGGATGCCTTGTTCAGCCTTGATGAATGGGGGAGGGGCTTGATCCTGCCTCAACTGAATGAGCCAGGCTTTCTTGATTCCCCACGGGAGACCTTACCATTTCTGAGGCGTGGATGGGATGGAAGGAGTGGATGGGGTGGGAGGGGGAACTGTGGTTGGTATGTAAAATTAGTAAAAAGATAAAATGCCATGTGTTGACCCCCCACAATCTCCATATCTGGCCACTACTACTACACTGTCTTGTCACAGCATATTCCATATTCCATATTCTCTTAGCAAAATAGAATTTTATCTTTTAAAGCTAACCAGACATTTTATACAACACAACCTTGGCAAAAGAACCTGACCAATATTTATCAAACACAGTAGGAAACGTTCTCATTTTGATTATGAAAGGGCAGCCTGATATCAATTGTTACAGAAATAAAATAAGAGAAATGTTCCACACACCGTTTAAACTATTTTCCCAAACGTATTTAAACACTGTCACAGATCCTACATAGCCTCTTCCTGGCTAGTCACCCCAAAGCAATTCACCTACCAGATCAACTTGGCTTCCACTTTGGGAAGATCACCTTTTTCTGTACTTGCTGCCATTTTACTTAATTGTGTTCTGAATAACTAGATCCTAGGTGGTTGCTTGGGGAGTGTTTCTTGACTTGGTCCTGCTGGTTGTGAGTTTTTCTATGTTGGCTTCACTTCTGTGCATTTTGGGGTAGAGTTCCTCGTGTAGATTCCTTCGCTGTAACTTTTGATTCTGTTTTCTCCTTATCATTGTTCCCATCTGCAGCACTGCCAGCATCACCTTTGCTAGCCTCAAGCCTCCCTCTTCAGTTCTGTTGTACTATCATACCATTTCAGGGAACAATCCCTTTCCAAACATGCTTAAGAGCCATACAACCTCCTTTTCTTTATCATCTCAGTCTCCTCACAACACAGGTAAGTGTTGCTAATTAATCTCCACAGGCCATGAACCACACTTAAGGCCATAATATTAAGCCCCCAAGGGAACCATTGACTGTACAGACTCTTTTCAAAGCTGTCACTGTCGCTTTCACTAGATGACCTTCCAAATCCATTGCCTCTGCCTCAGTGCTGTATGAATCATCCTGTGGTTCTAGCCCCGGAGCTGACCATTCTTAGTGGCAGCTGGTGCTCATTTTCCTCGTTATCCACCTTAAAATGATCATCATCGTCAGCCTTTGGTTTACAACCCAAAAACCAGTTCTGAGTCCCCAGGGAGCTCACGTTTATGCCCATCTAATCTTTTAATGGTATGCTGGCACACAACTAGGTGAGAGAAGACAGATGGAGACAATTGACAACTCCTCCTGAGAACAGGCATACAGGACAGAATCTCCAGGGTGTGAATCATTTTTCAATGAAAATTTTCTCCTCCAAGGAAACTAGCAAAATTGTGTGAACTCTGTGAAGTGTGTCCATATGGAAGCTTTGACTCCTTGTGGTACTTACAATGGCATTAAGCACAAAGTTTTGTGTTTGAAAATCTAGATATTGCCTAAGATACTTGTATGCGATTTTTAATACAAATAATACATGCATGTGATTTTTAAGAAGTGTTACAAAAGAGCATTTTTGTGTTTGTATGTATCATGTACCATATTTAATAATCTGTTCATCAGCTAAATGTGCTTTAGGACTGTATACATAGTCAACAATAGATTTTGAGGTAAGAGCAGAGAACTCAAATTCAGGATACTGGTTGTCACTGGAGGAAAGAATGGGAGAAATGTAATTTGAGAGAAGATATGGCTTTTAAGCTACTTGATAATATGTTCTGTTTCTTAAGTTAGGTGGTAAGTGAAAGCTATTGCTTTTTATTTATTGAGTTAAGAAGCATATTTTAAAAGTACCTTCTCCAACCTTGACAACCTTGATTTCCAAAACATCATTACTTCCACATTTCCATATATCTCCCTCCAGCAAATTCTCATTCCTAAGATACAGCTCTGTATGACATGTAATTTTCCTCTGTATGTTGTAGCTTTTTAGTTTCATGCAATTTTATTATGTATTTTATTACCATTAAGGAATAAAGAAATTGCTTTGGACCTATAACAGGGCAGAACTTAACTAGGTGAGGAAAACTAAGCTGAATGTGATAGAGAAGGGTTATCTGTCTATTGTGTTATTTTCATTGGTCAATAAAGAGACTGCCTTGGCCCCTTGATAGGACAGAAAATAAGGTAGACGGAGTAAACAGAACAAAATGCTGGGAAGAGGGCTATGAGCCAGACGCCATGGAGCCAGCCACTAGGTCAGGCATGCTGAATCTTTTCCGGGCTAAGCTAGCTGTGCGGGAGCCGGTCAGGAAGAAAAGCAGGCCTGCCCGCAGCCCCTCACTACAGATGGCACCAACGTGGATAACTGAATCCACAGAAAGCTTGAGAAAGCTTGGGAACGAATAGAGTAAAGCATGTTTTGTTGGTAGCAGCAATTTCTCAGGTCTGCTCTGTTTGCTAGAGCAAGCAAGTGCTCTCGTCTAAGGGAGGCTTCCTGACTCAGCTTTAGCTGCAAAACTTTGTAGCTCATTAAGAGGTCCTGCCTCGAAACACTTAAACGGTGTTGGTGAAAAACTGAATGCATGCTTTTTGGTTTTCAGCCGTAGCAGGAAAAAAAGCTGTGCTGTTTTAAAATGCCGTCTTTCTGGGCTGCCCTGCCAGGGCAATCTCTGACTCTTTCAGGCAGGCAGTCCGACTGAGTGTGGTCTGTGAGCAGAATGCTCCAGCTTGCTTGCTAGCAGGGACCTTGAAATTCCACAGAGTTGTGGCAATAAAAATGGCTTCAGCAGTACCTCTACCATGAGGCTGAAAAGCTAAGAAATGGCCTAGATCCAGCCATCAAAGCCACGGTTTTAGGCTCATGTGGTCAGAAAAAAGGAGAGATATACAGTAAAGAGAGATTCAAAGACAAAAAAAAAAAAACCTCTAAATGGTTTATAGTGTATTACAAATAAATGCAGGATAAAAGTTAAAGTTCTTAAAGTAAAAAGAGAGTAGTTGGTTGTGGTAGGACACACCTTTAATCCCAATGCCTGGGAGGCAGAGGTACGTTGACCTCTGAGACTTTAAGGGGCAGAGGTAGTTGACCTCTGTGACTTCAAGGTGTGGTAGAACACACCTTTAATCCCAGCACTGTGGAGGCAGAGACAGACAGATCTCTGTGAGTTCAAGGACAGCCTGGTCTACAGAGTTATTCCAGGACAAAGATATACAGAGAACCTGTGTCAAAAAGTAAAAGTAAAAATAAAAGAAATAGAGCTTAAAAATAAAGCTGCATAAAGATGAAAAATACACAGAGAATCTTGATACTGTATGCTATTATGCTCCCTTTAAATTGTTTAAATGCTGAGAAAGGAGCAACAGCTGCTAAAAGATATTTGTTTATAAATGCTGCTGAACTAATCCAAGATAGATATGTTGAAAATACCTTGACTTCTGAATTTGGATCTAAGGATATGATACTTTGGAAAGGAGGTTCTTCTTTTGTTTTCACAGAGGATGAGACCCTGTGGATTGCTTCTATCCCAATATGGTATGATAGACCACATCCTCCTGAAAGGTTTCTGTGAATACCCTCAAAAAATTTCTTCACTCAACTGCCGACTGAGATGAACCTGGCAGACAGATTATACCATGAAAGACCTGATTAACTGCGCCCCTATACAGCAGGAAGAAGTTTGAAGAGAAATAACTACGTCCATATTTCCAAATATTGTTTATAAATGTTCTTTTACATTTAAAGGGGGATATGATATAGATATGAGTAATTTCATTGGTATGGATTTTAAGGTCAATTTTGTTATATGTATATATATTTCTGATCTTGACTGATGTATTGTGATTGTGTAGTTCATTTTAAAAATGTAATGTATAATTAGAAAATATAGGTTGTTAATGGATAATCATTGATAATAGTAAAGCTTGTAGTAATGTTAGTCTGATTTTCTAGAAGTGCATAGATATATGTCAGATAGACATTCATATCTTTCAAAGACTACAGAGCATGGCATATAATGTTTTAATAACTTAGGACTTTTCATGACAATGAGACACGTCTGCTCCTGGCAGCACCAATCTACTTCAAGAGGAAGATGGGCATCGAAGAGGCTCCTTATGGAGTTGGTTAGCCATTTGGGCAAGAAACTGCTCTTGCCTGGACTGTTATATAAACTGGACACAGAGAACCTGCAGAGAGAGGACTGCTGAACTTGCCTAAAGGTGAGATGATCTTTCGGGGTTCCTGATTCATGAAAGAGTCTGCGAGACATTCTGCAGGACACAGCAGATAGTGACTGAATTGCCTTTGAAATTTCCTGCTTCATGAAAATGTCTCTGGATATTATGGGCCTGAAGGCTGAAGATGGGTGCCCCAACGATACAGAGGAACTTTGGGTGACTGTTCAGGCAGCGAGATGTCTCTGTCATTTCTAGAGTTTTGGAAGTTGCTTACTTCTTGTTTACTTAGGTAATATATCCTTCTGGAGTCTTTGATGGAGTTAAAGAATGGATAGTCATAGTTATAGTTTTCCATTATTATGATAAAGATCTAGTTATAAATATTGTGACTGTAATTCTTGCTTGATAACTGTTTTGTTATGTGTAATTTTACTATGTTAAAATGAAAGCCTTTCTTTTTTGTTTAAACAGAAAAAGGGGAAATGATGGAGAAGGTTTACCTGTCTATTGTGTTATTTTCATTGGTCAATAAAGAGACTGCCTTGGCCCCTTGATAGGACAGAAAATTAGGTAGACGGAGTAAACAGAACAAAATGCTGGAAAGAGGGCTATGAGCCAGACGCCATGGAGCCAGCCACTAGGTCAGACATGCTGAATCTTTTCCGGGCTAAGCTAGCTGTGCGGGAGCCAGTCAGGATGAAAAGCAGGCCTGCCCGCAGCCCCTCACTACATGAATGCTGGGAGAAAGAAGGCGGAGTCAGAGAGAAGCCATGGAGCCATCCAAGACAGACACTGGGAACTTTCACCAGTAAACCACTGTCACTTGAACAATACACAGATTAATAAAAATGGGTTGAATTAATATGTAAGAGATAGCCAATAAAAATTTATAGCTAATGGGTCAAGCAGATTTAATTAATACAGTTCCTGAGTGATTGTTTTGGGTCTAAGCTAGCCAGGTGGCCAGGAATCAACAAACAGCTCTCTCCCCTCTACATCTGTATGCATGCAAACTTTCCCACCATAACCAGGACCACATTATACAACTGTTTCATTAGATTTTTCCTACTGGACAGGAAAGCCTTTCATTACTATAAAGTCCGGTTTCCTCATCTTTTCTACAGACATCTAGAATAGATTCTAAAATGTTACCAACTGGTTTAACTGCCTACAAATCTCGTATTATCTCAATGAAAATTTCAAGGAGACAATCTTTTTTTCAGAATGCTGTCTTCCATTTTCTTGTCTCTGTTCATTTAAAAAATCAGAATATTTATTTTCTACTATAAATTATATAGATTTTTGTTTTGTTCATTTGTTTTGTAAATTTGGGGTACTCACCTCTTATCTGATATGTGGTTCGTAAACATCTCTCCTGTATATAGGTTGCATTTCCATTTTGAATGTTTCCTTTTCTATGGAGAAGCTTTTTAATTTCATGTAATTTTATTACGTTATTGTAAATTTCATACATGAGTATGATGGCATTTTATTTAAATCAAAAACACTCCCTTTCTCTCCACTCCAACTCCTCCCATGCCTTCCACCATTTTTCCCTCCCAACTTAATGTACTCGCTTTTCTTTATGGTTTTGGTGTTTAAACTGAACTTTTAGTGTAATGTCAGAATTTCAACTTTCAGTTTTACTCTCCTATATACTAAAATTCAATTTTCTGAAGGCAAGATCCTTAGGTCATTGTGTCCTTTTGGTGAAATTGTTGAAAATTAGTTGACTAAACAATCTTTGGGTATATTTCAAAGTCCATTGAACTTTGTTTTCATTTTTATGAAATGACCATACTATTTTAAATGATGGAATCTTTGTAGTATAATTTTAAATTAGAAAATATGATTTCTATTATCAACTTTTTATCATATTAAATGAGGAAACCACATGCATTTAAATATTTTGACCTTCCTAGCTTCTAAATATAATTATCTTGAGTATTAGATGATTCTACGAATTTTATAACTTTAATATCTGCTTTATAAGATTCATGAGAAAATGACAAGTCTCTAGGTGTGTACCTATATATTCCTCTTCCATGTGTCATCCCATCTTTCATTCTGATTCTCCAAAGTTCATTCACTCTTTCATCCTTTTATTTAAAGAACTCTGAATCAGCATATGATACTAATTATACTAGTGGTAAATTCTTTTAATTTTCCTGTGTCAAAAGAAAGCTTTGGGGATTATAAAGATTGTTTGGTAGTTAATATCACCAATTTCTATTCCAGATGACCCAGGTTCAGTTTCCGGCATGCACATACTGGCTCCCAAGCTTTTGTAACTCCAGTTCCAGGAGATCTGATACTCCCTTTTGGCCTCTGAGGGAAGTGCATGTGCATGGTGCATTTACACACAAGCAGGCAAAACATTTTATATACATAAAATAAAAATAAATAAGTCTTTTTAAAAGGAAGGCTATGTTTTCCTTAATTTAATAGATATACAAATTTTAACTGACAGTTTTGTTTTAATTATACACAATCTGCTAGTTTTATATGATGTACACTTTTCCATTTGTTTAATAAAAATTTCAAATTGATTTTATTAAAAGGTGATTATGTCATATTTTTCTGGCTGCATTCAAGATATTTTTCTTTGTCTTAATTTTTTAAAGAACTATAATATATTTTATGATGACATTTGTCTTGAATTTCTATGGATCACTCAGATTCTTTGACCTCTGGATTTATGTCTTCTGTGACAAATAAAAATTTTCAGGCTTTATACCCCCAAATGTTGCTTCAGCCTCCTAAACTCAAACTCATATCCTTTCTGACACTAGTTATATAAATGTTGTAATATTTTCTAATTATTCTTTAGGTCACTTATGCTTTATTTCTTTTCAGCTTATTTTCTGCCTGTTGTTCAAACTGGATAAGCTTTATTAGTCTGTCCTTAAATTTATGTCCTCTGTCATTTCCACTCTCCTATTAAGCCCATTCAGCAAGCCATTTACTTCAGTTGTTGTATTTTTCAGTTCTATAATTTTCATTTGGTTCCTTTTGACTTGTTTTTGCTATATTCTGTTTTCTTCAATTATTTCAAGAGAATATGTAATTGATTGCAGAAGCTTCTTTATGATAAATGCTTTGAAATCCTTGTCAGATAATTTCAACATCAGATTTATTTTAGTCTCAGCATCAATTGATTTTTTTCTTCATTCAAGTTGTGATTTTCTTCTTATGATGGTTTTTAAATTTATCTTGGACATTGTGTCCATATGTTAGGACACTCTGAAGGCTATAATTTTTTCCCAACAAGCTATCACCGTTTTAGTCTAGCACGCAGGTCTTGACCTAATTTTTTTTAATAAATATCATTTTCCTTTAAGGATTTTATTCAATATGTTTTTATAATATTTAACCTCCTTTCTCAACTTGGGCAAATTTTTCCCCACCTCCCCACCCAACCAACTCCATGTTCTATCTCTCTCTTTAAAACTGAACAGAATGTTCCAAGGAATCTGGTTTGTGTTGGCCAATTACTCCTGGAGAGTGGTTAATGAAAAATGTGTCCCATCAATGAAGAAAACTGACTTTCTCTCAACAGTAGCAATCAATGTTAATAGCTCCTTGCTAATTATGGTACTTAGCGCCCACCTTCCTTTATCCACACTAGAATTTTTTTCTGGCTTGAGCTTGCATGCTGTTCCAATCACTATGAGCTATTTTATTCATCTATCTTGTTGTTATTGGGAAATTGTTTCCTTGAAGTTATTCTCTCTCCCTGACTCTTAAAATATTTCTGTCCCCTCTCCAAATAGATTCCTGAGCCTTCAGAAGAGAGACAATATACAGACATCCCATTTTGTGGGCTATAGTTGCAAGGGCAGACTTAATGGTGTTACTTTGGTCAGCTTCTTTAAGATGGTGCCATTAGTGCACCCTCTATTTCTTTCTAGTACTGATGGGTCTTGAAAATGTCATTGTTAGGATACAAGGTGTCCTAGTATAGTACATAGGGAAGCTATGTAGAGATCCCTTTACAGATTTCTCAAATTGCTCCGGTACTTCTTAATAGGAGTAAAGAACTAGGAGATTCAGAAATGTCCAGTATCTGATCACTTACTGTTGCACAGCTTATTTTGTTCAGTACTTCTTGCCCTCCTGATGTGACTCACAAAGGAGCATAGTGTAGTGTTCATGTGAATAAAGATCCCTCCAAGCAGGGCCTTTGGTCATCCATAAAAATCTTTATTTTGATACCTTTATTGAAGTGCAATATAAATAATGAAAAATTCACCCATGTTAGCATTAGAAAATGATTTTAGTGAAGATTTGAACTTGTATAAACATAATGAAAGTCTAGTTTTAGAATATTTTTAGAATATTTCATACACTTGGTTTCTTGATATCCTTTTGAATTAAACCATGCCTCCATCTCCAGACTGATTTGCTTCAGGTCTCTGTGAACTTATCTTTTATGGCTAGCTCTAGCTCATACAATAAGAATCAGACAAAATGTAGAGCTTGGGAAATAGTTTTTGTTTTAGTTATCATAATGTTTTTTAAAGCTTTAGTTGTGTTGTTGCATATATTAGTAACTTATCCTTTTTATTTCAGACATCAATCTATTTTATATCCTACTACATTTCCCTTATCATTACCAGATGTGGGGACCCAAAATTGTGAGCCTCTTCCACCTTGTCTGAAGGTCAGAGAGTCTGAGCTTATATGGCTCTTTCAAAGTTGTTGACAACAGGTGTGACTACAAAATAAGATATCCTGACCTAGGGTGTAATTACTTGGTGTTTTGGACATTAAGATGGCCCAAAAAGGTAGATTTGCTCCATCCTGACCAAAGCTCAGAGAATTCAAGCATACTTTTGCTCCTTCTTTTGAAATAGGAGATATGACTTAGAGAGTAGCTGCCTTCAGGATATTTGTCTAGGTTGTATTCACTGTCCCAGACATCAGATGCTTTTCCCAAGAATTAATGACTTGATGTCTCAAGTATTGGAGCAAGTAACTGTTCTGGTTGTCCTTTTTCTATCACATTAAAAAAGTCTTTTGTCTTCTTCCCCTTTTTGTATTGGGGTATAAAAATGTATGGAAAGTAAATTCAGGCAAAAATTCAGGATTCAGGATTCACTGAGTTTCCCTCCTGTTATTATCCTATGTCTCTGTGTTTCTTTCTTATCTCTGTTCCCCATACCTAACCTTTCTAATCCTCATGTTCCTACTCTGGAACATATGAACCCATTGTGGCTGAATCACAGCAAAAGTCACCCCAAAAAGTGGCTCACAACAACCAGATTTATGTCCTTTTTAATTATTATACTTTGTTTGGGAAAATTAAGAATAATGTCGCTACAAATATTTAAATGTATATGTTAGTATAGACATATGTTTCCATTTGTCTTAAGTTTATGTGTAGGAAAAATAGTTGTATATTAAGAGATCAAGCCAATCTACATTGCAAATTATGTTAATTTATTGTGGAAAATTTGTCTTGATTGTGGACAAGATAGGGGATCTTTGCAGGAGATTCTGAACTATATCAAATGATGTGGTGTGGGAGAATTGTCTGTATTCTGTCAATCATGTTTAAATAAACGCTGATTGGCCAGGCAGGAGGTATAGGTTGGAAACCCAGACAGGAAGTGGAAATGATACAAGGAGAGCAGGAGAATTCTGGGAAGGAGGAAGCTGATTCCTCCCACTCCTGTCCAGGCCACTGAAGCAGCAGGATGTGAGCTGCCCCGCTGAAAAAGGTACTGAGCCACATGGCTAACATAGATCAGAAAAATGGGTTAATCAAGATGTGAGAGTTAGCTAATAAGTAGCCTGACCTAAAGGGCCAATCAGCTTTATAACTTATAGAGATCTCAGTGTGATTTTTCTTTAGGACTAAACAGCTGGGGGGCAGGGCAGGACAGAAACACAAACAAGCAGGCCCGGCCTTCTCATGTTACAATGATGAAAGCTGTTGTGGAAAAAATTCTTTGTACATTGTGGAGATTTGTTGCTGTGATTGATTTAATAAAGAAGCTGACTGGCCAATAGCTGAACAGGATAAAGTTAGGTAGGAAATTCAAATGGAGAATGTTGCAAAGGAGAAGTGCAGAGTCAAATGTCACCAGCCAGATGCAGAGGGCAGGAGATGAACATGCCATTCTCATAAAGTTACTGCCATGTGGTAGGGTATAAATAAAAAATATAAGTCAACTTAAAATGGAAGAGCTAATTAGTAATAAGCCTGAGTTATTAACTGAGCATTTATAATTCATATAAGTCTCTGAGTCAAGTATTTTGGAAGCAGCTGTCAGGTATTTGGGGACATGTGGGTGGGAGAGAAACATCCAATTACAGAAAACAATCAAGCACAAATATGAATTCATTACTCTCTGTTCCTAAGTCCCCACCATGATGAACTATACCTGGAATTAAATCCCAGGATAAATATTTCACTTTTAAGTTATTTTGTTGGGGTTATTTATCATAGTAACAGAAGATAAACTAAGACAAACTAGCAGACACAGCTTACAGAGGACGGATTTCTTTTTAGCTCACTATTTCAAAGGGTTTAGTCTGTATAAACTTGTTTCCATGTACTTGAGCTCCATGAAAGTGCTAGAAGCTTTTCTTTATTTATTGGTAGACAGAAAGCAGAGAGAAGAGTCAGTAAAGGAAGGAGAAAAGATAAGATATGCCCCAACGACACAGTCACACAGACTGTTTTCTTCCAACTAGACCCTAGCTCCTAATTTCCAACATCCCTCAATAATGCCTTCATATAATCAAGTTATTGATCTTCAAATTATCAAGTTATTCACCTGTTCATTAGATCAAAGGACTTACATTGGGAAAAAATTACATACACACCCAGAGTTGAACATCTTTAATTCATTGGAATTTATTAATCTGAGGGAGTTGAATTCAATTTAACTACTGCAAAGTCTATCTGCTTAAAGATACTGATGAATCTACCACTATGAGTAGCCAACATTCATTTGGATGATGTACTCGACTACCTCAAACCAGAGCCTTTCCACCCTCTGATGCTGAACCTCTGTCTGAGTGGGAAATTGAACTCAACATTCAAGCACTTTGTACGTTTGTTCCAGTCTTTCTTTCTACTGGGCCTCCTCACATTTCTCACGCCATGTGTAAGGATTTTGCAGGTTGCTAAGGCCTTCTTTCATCTCTCCTTTTTATACCTGCTGCACATGCACAAGCTTGACTTCCAAAGATATGTAGATATTTATCAAGGCCTACTATAGCTGTCTCACTCTTCAGACTTTGCTGTTTAACTTTAGACCAGTCTTAAGAATATTGCTTACCAACAAATATCTCAAAATCAAACTATGATGCTTTCCTTCCTCCACTCATTTGTCACCAAGACCACCCCTGTTTTTTATTCTCGAGAGTGTAGAGGTTTCTCTGATGCACTCCTAATCAAATCAGCTACCTCGGAAGCAAAGTTGTCAGATTTGCAGCTTGCTTTACCTTATTAGAACTATTGCACTGATGGAGATAGTGAGATATGAGCAGCCAAGATGAAAAGAGATCTGATGGTCCTATCTGAGATGCAGTAGTTGCTGTTTTCTTTTAAGCGACACATTCAACACAGAATGTAATAGGGTACCCTATGATGTTTTGAACTATTTTTAAATTGTGTGATATTTTCATAAAAGTATGTATTTCCTCAATCTTTTATCATTTATTAATGGTTTAAGAAAACAATTAAAAATCCATTCTTACAGCATTTTTTGAAATATACAATACATAATCAAGTCTTAATGTGTTAAATATATGATCAATTCTTAATGTGTTATATATTTTTGCTTGACTTCCCAAGTCCAAAGTTTTGGGAGGGTAGATTTTAGCCATTCTTATAGCGACATTGTGTGCAAAAAAATAAAAAAGTAGTTGTTTTTCTCTGTTGACATAATTCATAAGAGTATATTACTGTTTCCAATGCCATTCTTGATGTGCTACATTTCCTTCCTCAAGAAGTGGCCAGATCATATGCTTGCTCTATTTAAAACACACTACTAAATTTCCATAAAGTATAAAATCCCAGTTCCTCAGTGTATCCTGGGAGACTCTTCGTGCCCTGACACCTGCTACTCTCATAAAGGGCACCTCTTATCACTCTTCTCATTGTTACTTCCAATAAATCCACTCTGGAGGCACCACGATGCCATTCTTCTCACATCTGCAACAAGCACAACTGTGATGACTAGTTTTATTTTTATTATTTTTTTTGTCAACTTGAAACAAGCTGGGATCATTTTGGAAGAGGGAAGCTCAATTGAAACACTGCTCCCATCTGATTGGTCTGTATGGAAGTCTGTGGGGCATTTCTTGATAAATAATTGCAGTGGAAGGGTCTGGCCCACCGTGGGGGAGTGCCACCTCTGGGCAAGTGGTGTTGTGTTGTATTAAAAAAAAGCGAACTGAGCAAGCCAGTAAGCAACATTCCTTCATGGCCTCTGTTTCAAATCCTGCCTCCATGGTTATGCCCTACTTGAACCTTGGCTTCCCTTCACAGTAGACTGTGAAATAAACCCTCCCCTTCCCACGTTGTTTCTGGCATAGTATTTTCTCACAGGAATGGAAAAGCAAACTAAGACGATACCCTTACCTTAGCTGTTAGCTTGTATTTGTTTTTCCCTTTGCCAGAAAAAAAGAATAGTACTTTTATTCGAATTGTTTATATGTAACTACCTAAGACATACCTTCTCTGACCACTGAAAACATCACCTCTGATCCTATCACTCCATTCAATATTAACATTAGTGATAGCAATCAAGTTACAGCATTTCTGTTAGTTCATTGTTTGTGCTAAGACCTTCTAATACAAGCCCCACTAGGGTAACTGGAATTCTGTGTGATGTCAAGCCATAGTTTGTGTAGCAGTTAATTATCAGTGGATATTTTTGCATATATATATATATATATATATATATATAAACAAAAATGCATGTTGCTATCTTGCCATACTTTTATAATTATTTGTCACGGGTACTTTCCCTTGTGTATACTGCACTATTGTCCATGCTTCTGAACATTTTCTTAGTATACAAACTTAATATCACTAATAATGCACTTGTTACTTGATTATAGTTCTGTACCTCTCTCCTTGAACACAACCTTCAGCCAAAATACCTCTTCTGATGCTACTTTATTCCTAGAGGTCGCTCTTCTCTATATATTCCACTCCCCTGTTTTCTCTATTAACTCACTATTAAACAGTAGAAATACCCTGAGTCCTTTTCTTTTCCTTTACCTTTTTCTTTCCACTCATACTAACAATAACCATTGTATTATTGCACATAGTATGATCATTACCCTTTTACTTCCCAGATGACTGACACTGGAGGGCACACCTTTATTTTATTTGACAATTTATTGTTGTACTTTAATCGTGGTCCTAACCTTTCATAGTGATGGCTCTTGAAGAATGGAGAATTAAAAACTGGTGCACAGGTCAACAAACTAGCAAATGGAAATAACACTTCACTCTCCAACAGCAGAGTCCCTCTTGAACACTGCTAAAACTCTATCTAAAAGAATTGCAGTAATCTAAAAATATTTAAACATACTAAATTCAACCAAGAACCTAGCTTCAGATATACAAATGTCACTTTTAAAAACATATGTAACACAGACCCAGAAAGACAAATATCATATGTACTAACTCATAAGTGACTTTTAGACATAAAGCAAAGAAAACCAGCCTACAAGTCACAATCCCAGAGAACCTAGACAATAATGAGGACCCTAAGAGATACATACATGGATGTAATCTGCATGGGAAGTAGAGAAAGACAAGATCTCCTGAGTAAATTGGGAGCATGGGTCCATTGGAGAAGGTTGAAGGGGATGGGAGAAAAAGGGAGAGGAGAAGAGAAAAATGTAGAGCTCAATAAAATCAATAAAAAGGGAAAAACATATAACATGCAACATGAAAAGGGAGTGTAAATGCTTCAATAATTGTTAATCTCACACTATCTCCATTGGAAGTGAACTTAAATGAAATTGCAGTTGAAGAACATGGAAGAATGACTATAGTTATATTAAAAGAAACCAAATAAGACACAAATTCCTGAAGGAATTTCAAAAGAATATAAAAAGTTGAATGAAATAAAATGTCAGTGCAGTATGTGAAAGCAGAATTCAATAAAGAGATCTAAATGCTGAATAAAAACCGAATGGAAATACTGGAAATGAAGATAAGTCAATTTAGAAACTCTGTGAAAAGGCCTACCAACAGAATAGGTCAAGGAAAAAGTAATCTACCAGAAATTAAAGACACAGTAGAGTAATAATTGTAACACTCACACAAGGACAAAGATAAACTAATAAATAATAAGCAATAACTTCAAGATATGTAGGACACTGCAAGAAAACTAAATCTATGAATCATGATTACAGAAGGAGAATTTCTAAAATCATAGAAAATATTTTCAACTAAATCATGGTGCCCTGCCCATCACCCAGTGAGATCAGTGTGCATGGGAAACCCGCCTGGCCACTACACCACAGAAAGGCACAGCTGGGCCCATTACCTGGAAAGACAGATGCTCCATTGTTTCTAGCCCTACCTCCTTGCACCTTGATATCATTGGAAGAGGTTCCAGCCTTGCTTATTCACCCCCTGAGATTATCACATGTGAATACACACACACACACACACACACACACACACACACACACGGCCGGGGTAGGGAGAGAAGGTTCCAGCACTAATCATGCCTGCTGCTCACCCCTAGTATTCAGTGCAGGAGTCTCCTGGCCTACATATCACCCAGTGAAACTATGGTATCAGAGGTTCTACTATTACCTACTTCCCAGTGAAATCAACACATGGGAAACTTCAGTCCAATTCTTCACCTCACAGGATAAGCATGAGGAAAACTGCATCCTGGCCATCCTTATACAACATCAGCATCAGTCCTCAATAACATCCCACATATTTTGGCTATGAGGAGCTCCAGCCATCCTCATCACCCAATAGTTCAATATAGGAAGCTCCAGTCTACTCTTCTTTCTCCCGAGATCAGCACCTGAAAGACCTCATTTCAGCTATCGTTCCACAATATCACCTTGTGGAACATCCCCGGAGGCTGTATCACAAGTTCAGCCTGAGAGGCTCCAACTCCGTTCATCACCTGCTGAGTTCAGTGCAGAAGTCTGTGACCCTGACAACAACCCTGTGAGATCACCACACAAGAAGCTCCAGGCTGGTACCCACCACACAGTATCAGTGCTATTAATGCTGAGACCAGTGCATGAGAGGTTCCAACATAGCTATAGTCTAATGAGGTAAGTCACAAAACAATCCCACACCAGTTTGGAATTATGATTAATAAAAGAGTTATTTCTTTAAAGGGAAAAAAACTTACAGATCACCGTCCTAGACAACAGTCTCCTGCACGACCAGAAAAAGCATCTGATAGCCAGAAGCGGAATCCAAAGCAAGAGAGCGAGCAGAGGGCTGCTGTCGCTTTTTTAAAGCAAAAGATACCACACCCCAGTGTACTAGAATCTCAAAGGCTATTGGCTGAAGGAGCAAAAGTAGCTCCCAAAGCAATAGTCCTATGAGATCATCTTCTGGGAGGCTTCAATCCTACTCCTCACCACAGTATCATCAAGAAATGCAAGAGATAAAATGTTGTTTTAAAAATTACCCAGTCTATCATATTTTTTCTATTCATATATTTTCTTTTTTAAATTTTTATTTTATTTTATTACTTAACAAATAACCAATCCAAACTCCCATTTCCTCTCCTCCTCCCACTCCCCTCCCACTCCCTCCACACACCCTCCCACCCTGCCCCCTCTAATCCTAAGAGAGGACAATGCACCCCGCCCTGTATAAAGTCCAAGGCCCTTCCTACTACATCTAGGTAGAGCAAGGTATACATCCAAAGAGAATAGGATCCCAAAAAGCCAGTACATGCAGTAGAGCAAATCCCAGTGTCACTATTAGTGGCCCCTCAGCTTTCCATGACTGTCAACCACATTCAGAGGGACTAGTTTGATCCCATGCTTGTTCACACCCAGTCCAGTTGGAGTTGGTAAACTCCCACTAGCTCAGACACATTGCCTCAGTGGATGAATACCTCATAATCTTGACTTCCTTGCTCATACTCTAACTCCTTATACTCTTCAACTGGATCTTGGGAGCATTTGTTCAACTATGTTCATAGCAGCATTATTTGTAATAGCCAGAACCTGAAAACAACCTAAATGACCCTCAACTGAAGAATGGATAAAGAAAGTGTGGAATATCTACATATTAGAGTACTACTTAGCAGTACAAAACAATGACATCTTGAATTTTGCATGCAAATGGATGGAATTAGAAAACACTATCCTGAGTGAGGTAACCCAGACCCCCCAAAAAAACCAAATATGGTATGTGCTCACTCATAAGTGGATACTAGCCATAAACAAAGGACATTGAGCCTATAGTTCATGATCTTAGAGAAGCTAAGCAATAAGGTGATCCCAAAGAAAAACATATATAGACCCACTTGGAAATTGGAAACATACAAGATTGCCTGGCAAAATTTGGGAGCATGGGGGCAGGGGGTAAAAGGAAGTGGAGAGGGGGAAGAGTAGGAAAGAAGAGGATAGTTGGGGAGAGATTGGGGGAATGAGATAGTTGAGGTGGAGGAAGGACAGATATGAGAGCAAAGAAAGAGGTATCTTGATTGAGGGAGCCATTATGGGGTTAGTAAGAAATCTGGCTCTAGAAAAATGCCCAGGAATTCACAAGTATGACCCCAGCTAAGACCCTAAGCAATAGAGAAGATGGTGTCTGAACTGGTCTTGCCCTGTAGTCAGGCTGATGATTATCTTAAATATCACCATAGAACTTTCATTCAACAGCAGATGGGAACAGAGGCAATGACCCACATCAGAGCACTGGACTGAACCTATCGTATTTTGATATCGAAGCTTAAACAGGCTTAGTTCAGAAAAGGCAAACCAGAGGAGTAGGGAGATGACTTAGTCAGTAAAGTGCTTGCCATGCAATCATGAGACCTGAGTTCGACCCCTAGAATCCACATAAGGAAGCAGCATGGTAGTGTGTGCCTATAAACTTCAGTGTCTAGATGTAGGTAGAGATATTAGAACCCTGCAGCCAGCCAGTCTAGCCAAATCAGAGATCCCTAGGTTCATTGAGAGACTGTCACTTAAAACATAAGATAGAGGGGAGAAAAGATGAGACTATGTGGTAAAAAAGACTAAAATTCATTGTATAAATATATGAAACTGAAAATATATATGAAAAATAGGGTGAAGAGTGATTCACTCAACAGTAATATCCGGCCTCAGCACACACGTGCATGCACACAAAAAAAGAAAAAGAAAAGAAACAAAACAAACAAGAAACTTAAGATGCATAAGTAACACATATCACTTCCACTCTGGTTATTCAAGCTCAAAATGGTGTTATGGTTTAAAAAAGCTGCCAATAAAAGGCCAGAAAATCAAGAGCAGGTAAGGGCTATCTATGGGCACATAAAACCTCTGCAAAGACTACCAAATGGATAACAGATTATTTCTCACTTTTAAACACTGTTATTAAGTTGAAGGAAGTTTTACATGAGACACACAAAAAATGAACATAAAAGAAAAATAAGCTTAAAGTTGACATACTTAAGGCACAGTCTCTTCCTAATTGGAAAGACCTCTCTGACTCCTGAGACCATTTGAAGGATTTACACTGGGCAAAGTACAAAGGCACTGGGGAAAAACATATGGATAAATCCTAAAGGTGAAAAGAAAGAGCAAAGCCAACAAGATCTAGCAGCATCACTTAGATTTGAGGAAAATCCAGAAGACAAAAATTATGTGGGATATCCCCCTGTATGTTATGAATATGTTGTATTAACATTTGTTATTAAAGAAGCTGCTTTGGCCTATGGCAGGACAGAATAGTGCTAGGCAGGGAAAACTAAACTGAATGCAGGGAGAAAGAAGTCAGAGTCAGAGAGATGCCATATAACTGAGGAAGGAGAAAGACACCAGAACCTTATCAGTAGGCCACAGCCTCATGGTGATACATAGATTAATAAAAATGTGTTAATTTAAGATATAAGAGCTGACTAGAAATATGCCTGGACTGTTGGCCAAACGGTCTTGTAATTAATATAGTTTCTGTGTGATTAGAACAAAAGCAGTCTCCATGTAGACATTTGAGATATAAAATGATGGAGGTGTAGGGGTATCTGTAGCAGGAGAAGAAAGTTTTATAAATAATTTTATGAGTATTTTGTCAACCTTGAGATTGGTATCCATTTTAGTGCATCTTAGACTACACCTATTTTGTTCATTGCAACCATTTTCATATGGTTCACAACAATGTTTCTTTGCTGATGATCTCATGCCAAGACTGAGACCTCAAGTAGATTAGAGCTTTGAGACCTCAAGTAGATTAGAACTTTAGAAACTACATAAAAGTTTTTGGAGAAAGTGTTAACAAATTGTTGCATCAAGTTTTTTTTTGGTTTCAAAAGACCAAAACAGAGCTGATATTCTGCATTCAGATTTTTCTTAGAATGGATCCTAGTGACTAAAGGGTAGTTTGACTATCATTAAGGTTCCTTGAATATGACTTCAAACTCCACCATGGGTTTTATTCAATTTACACATTTCAAATGGGACTGTGCAAGACTTGGAGAGATGGAGCAGCAGTTAAGAGCACTTACTGCTCTAGCAGAGGACACGGGCTTGGTTCCTAGCACCTATATGAGCTAACTCACAACTACCTGCAATTCCAGTTTCAGGGGATCCAAAGCCTCTAGTCTCAAAGAGGAACCCACCCTCACATGCACACATCTTCCATAGATATACATAATTAAAAATTAAATATATCTTTAAAATGGAACCTTACAATCAAAATAAATTTGGTCCTACCCTGCTACTGAGAAATGCATATAGAAGTAACTTACTGGTTGAACATGAGCAGAAACTCTGTCATTATGTGTTCTTGTTATTCTATATGGATTCATTAATTTTACTATGTGACCTTAGACAAATTACACAAGAATTTTGAGTCCAAATTTCTTCTTCTGTTAAATGATGGAAATGGCATTGCCTCACATATTACAATGAAGAGTTAGCAATCACAAATAGAAAGGATGAATATTTTTCTTGACTAACAGTTCCTTTACATGCATTAAAAGCCTTTCACTTTCATGTTCTAGCAACCAAAGCTACAAGAAGATTAGAAAATACATTGTATGTGAGATGTACGATGGGAACGGGGTACATTCGTAGGCACAAGAGCAATGAAAAACCTGAAAGAGTTGGGTGATTTAGACAGTTGTTGAAAACAGTAGAGATTTTGGGGGAAGCTGGGTCCTGAGAAACACAAAGTCACATGGGTGAATGAAATAAGGATATGACCATTCCCTTGTATGGTTTAGGAGAAAGGTTTGTTTTTTTAATTATACATATAATTAATTATGATGTCATATGGTGTTTACATGTTCTCTTTTGGATCTTAAGATTATCTTTTTTAAAAAATTATATATTTATTTATTTATTAAAAATTTCCACCTCCACCCCGCCTCCCTTTTCCCTCCCCCCTCCCTACCTCCTCCTCCCTCTCTAGTCCTAAGAGCAGTCAGGGTTCCCTGCCCCGTGGGAAGTTCAAGGTCCTCCCCCCTCCATCCAGGTCTATAAAGGTGAGCATCCAAACAAACCAGGCTCCCACAAAGTCAGTCCATGCAGAAGAATCAAAACCCAGTGCAATTGTCCTTGGCTTCTCAGTCAGCCTTCATTGTCAGCCACATTCAGAATGTTCAGTTTGATCACATGCTCCATCACTCCCAGTCCAGAAGGGTTTTTATTGTAGATATGAAGGACAGAATAGCCAGAGGCATCTGGAAGAGTTCATAGCACGGAGAGAAAGTAGTAGAGTGCACACGGCTGATAGACTGAGGTAGGTTATAAGAGGAGAAATGGGGAAATGAGAGTGAGGAAAAGAAGAGAATGTGGGCAAAGGAGAACAAGAGAAAGGGAGCATGAGACAGACGACCAAGAAAGGGGGGCCAAGGGAGAGGACAAGTGGACCCAAAAAGCATCTGGACAAAATGGCATGGTTATATAAGAATGAGCAGCTGGGGGAAGGGAAGCCCATGAGCAGGAGAAGTTTAGAGTAGGGGGTAGGGTGAGAACAGTGAACCTCAAGGCCAGCAGACACTTTGATATGCTAATAGGCACCACAAGTAGCCATTTCTCCCTAGTTTCCTTTAGACCTGACAGTGGGTTTGACACCAGACTTCTGGTCTTCCGTGAACTACTCCAATGACCTGCCTGGCATTGTCTGTATAATAGCACTCTTTACTTCTTATTGCTAACCACAATTACCCTTCTTTGGGTTTTTGGATATTCTACATTTCCCCAACACTTGCTTCCCACAGGGCCTGTTCTAGTTTTCTGGTACTGTTATGAATACCATGACCTAAAGAAATTTGGGGAATGTGCTAGCTAGTTTTATGTCAACTTGACACAGGTTAGAGTCTTCTGGGGAACCTCAATTGGGAAACTGCCTCAATAAAATGTGGCTGCAGGCAAGCATGTAGGAAATCGTCTTACTTAGACATTGATGTGGGAGGACCCAATCCACTGTGGGTGGTATCACCCCTGGGCTAGTGGCCCTGGGTTCTATAAGCAAGCAGGTTGAGCAAGCCATGGAGACTAAGGCAGTAAGATGTACTCCTTCATGGCTCCTGGTTGTGGAGTATTAGTTGAAGATGTGTTACATTCATTTATGCTGTGGAATAGTTGTTTAATGTTGCGAAGATGTGTGGTATTCTTTTATTTTGCATTTGTTTAACTCTGTAAAAGGGTATTAATTTGCCTATCTAAAGCACCTGAGTGGTCTAATAAAGACCTGAACAGCCAATAGCTAGGCAGGAGAGAAGGATAGGTGGGACTGCCAGACAGAAGGAATAAATAAGAGGAGAAAACTTGGCACAAAAGGAAGAGTGTAAGGAGTGAGAAAAGGAAGAGAGGAGGACGCCAGGGGCCAGGCACCCAGCCAGTCATGGAGTGAGAAGGAAAGCAAGATATATAGAATAAAAAGAGGTAAAAGGCTCAGAGGCAAAACCTAGTTAAACAGAAACAAGTCAAACTAAGGTCAGGAATTCATAAGTAAGAATAAGTCTCTGTGTATTTATTTGGAAGATAGGTTGCAGCAGGCCTTTAAAGAGTTAAAAAAAAAACTAACTACAGCTTCATCAACTCCTGCCTCCAGGTTCCTGTTTGAGGACCTGCCGTGACTACCTTTAGTGATGAACTGTGATATGGAAATATAAGTAAAATAAACCCTTTCTTCCCCAAGTTGACTTTATTTATGGTATTTCATCATGGCAATTGAAACCCTGAGGAAGACAAAGAGGAAAATCCTTATTTGACTCGCACTTCCCAGTCACCATCCATCATTGAGGGAAGTCAGTATAAGCATTCAAACAGAAACAGAGGCAGGAACCATGAAAGAGAGCTGTTTACTGGCTTGTTCATAGGGTCACATTCAGCTATTTTATATATATATATATATATATATATATATATATATATATATATATATATATATATATATATATATATATATATATATATCCTATGGCTACCAATCTAGGGATGGAAACACCCAGAGTGGGCTACTCCTCCCGCTCATCATTAGCCAGGAAAATGTCCCATAGGCCAGTGTGATGCTTCACCTGAGGCTTTTTCTTCCCAGTGTGTGTTGTTTCCTCTGTCTAGAATGCTTATCCCAACAATATGTAATTTTAATTTGTATCATGAAGGATGATTTGGAATTTATGTTACTTTGTGTAGTTGTTAAACTTTACATCCGTAAGTTAATATGATTTGTTTAGCTCATAGTTGTCCTAACACCTAACATAAAGAAGATACTCAATCACTACATTTTCAGCCTACAGGCATTTAAATATTCTTTGTAGGCTATAGGTTGATAGATACCTGCTTTGTGGTCCTGTTTTTATCCCCTAGGTATGTTATACATGAAACAGTCTTCGAGATTTGGACAGCAATTCAAAACTCTCCCAGAAATGCTATACTCCAAGTCCTTTAAATAAAAAATAATTATATTCTCTGATTAAATTGAGCTTCCAGGATCTCTAAGCAAGGATTGTCTCTGCTCACAAGCCTAATAAGAGTCAGCATGCAGAGGTAAAGCTATAAGCTCTTATTTTGTCCCAGATGCTATTTTATTTTGTAAACAAGAGTTTGAGTTTCTCAATCGTGTGTGTGTGTGTGTGTGTGTGTGTGTGTGTGTGTGTGTGTGTGTGTGTGTGTAAGGAGCCACCTGGAGAAATCGCCATTACGAGATGGCACAGGTGGTCCTACAGCTTGGAGGTATACAAGTCCATATTTGGCATAGCCACGTGGGGTTGAGTGCCCTTGCCTGCACATGCGTAACTGAGCCTTGGTTCCCTAGCCTATCCCGAACCCCCAGGCACCAGCAGAATGGTATTCACCAATCAGGACAGTTTCTGAGTCCCTCCACCCTTTAAAAGCAGCTTCCTCTGGGCCTTTCGCTCTTTCTCACTTCCTCTCCCTCTTGCTCTCCCTCTCTCTTTCTCTCTCTCCCTCTCTCATTCCCCGCTTTTCCCCCTTCAACCGAGGGCTCCAATAAAGGCGTGATTTGGGAAGGATTCTCGATTTCGTGGTTGATTCTGCTTGCTGGCCAAGCAGCAGCGCCCCGTGTGTGTGTGTGTGTGTGTGTGTGTGTGTGTGTGTTGTCCATATGTTCACAGAAATGCAGGTACCTAAAGAGACCAGATGAATCAAATTTTTCTGGAACTGGAGTTACATGCTTCTATAAACCACCAAGCATGGATGCTAGGAACTAGGAACGGAACATGATCTTAACCACTGAGCCATCTCTCTAGCCCCCAGTTGCTATTTTCAACTTAAGAGTTTACACATTCTGTGCTTCCCACAAGGAAAGGCTTGGACCACAGAATAGATTAGTGGTCAATTCTAGTTCATATATGCAAAAATTAACAGAACTAGTCCAGAAGAAATGGTGGTGCTAAGAGACAATGAGTTTCCTGTTTCTGGAAGTATTCAAAATAAGACTTGATGGATCACCGAAAAAGTAACAGTGGAACAGATTCCAAAGAAAATGGGGTTCCTTCCAAAAGTTTCATTAGGAGATTCTATGATGAATATTCTTGAGCTGTCTTTCCAGTCATAAGGCTTGATGTATTTACACTGAGTCAGCTCCATTCTCTCTTGTGGATTGCCGTAACCTTAATAATCTTCTTGCTGGGTTTAGGGTACAATCTTTAGCCACATAATGTAACTGAGTTAATGGGCATGCAGAGACTGAACCCGTGACCTTGTCCTCATTAGCTCTGTTCTCTAATCCCCCAAGTTTACAGGGAAACTTCGGATAGGCAAGAGTGAACTTAAGTCTAAGGAAAGAGTTTCACACCATGTAAAGTGATATAATCTGGTGATATGCCATTTCAGCATAATAACATTGTGCTCTATTGAAAAATGAAATTTTTAGGGTGATAAAAATTAAAATGGTAGTTTTGAACTATTTGAGAGAGGAGTTTTCTATAAAAGTGAGAGGAAATGTTATGCAAAAGGATTTGCAGCTTCAATCCTGCAGAGACATAAATATCACATATTAATAGATTTGACCTAGTTGCAATCATAGACAGCTCATTCTCATCTTGTCTCGCTCACATGTTTGTTCTCTATTTGGGTAACTTCTCTGAAAGCTCATTGGCTAACTCAATATGCTAGAATAATAAGTGAATGGATAGTGCAATAATAAAACTGGCAATAGAGCAGTCTCAAATAAATATTTTTAGCATTTCTAATCTGACACCAAATTATTCAGGTTTGTTGATTACTGGTCCTTATTACCTTTGTCAATGACTAATTTAAAACACACATTAACTTATTTCACTCCATAACCAGATTTTCAACTACACTTAGAAGTGGCAAACAAAACACAGCCATTGCTAAGATACCTGTTGAGTTCTTTATTACCCTCCTGTCAAACAAGAAAAAGCTATAATAAAATTGTAAACTTTAGAGTTACATGGGAACGTCAAATACACCTACTTCATAAAATTTTCAATTTTAGTGACTATATGAACATCTGAGAATCACATAAAAGCAATATACTTTGTCTTCAGAACAAAGCACATTTATATTTATACACACAATTTTACATAGTTTCCTCATAATTACGTATTCCTCTTTCTTGAAGACTGCGCTAGCTAGTTTTATGTCAACTTGATACAAGAAAATGCTCCCACCAGATTGGCTTGTGGCCAAGTCTATACTGCACTTTCTTGATTGATGATAAATATAGGCAGGCTCAGTTTACCATGGTGATGCCACCCCTGGTCTTGTGGTCCTTGGTGTTATAAGAAAGAAAACTGGGCAAACCTTGAGGATCAAGCCAGTAAGCGGTACTCTTCCATGGATTCTGTATCAGTTCCTACCTCCTTGTTCCTGCCTTGAGTTCTTTTCCTGACTTCTTTCCAGAGAATTGTAACCTGAAATAAATCCTTTCCTCCCCAAGTTACTTTTGGTCAAAAATGTGTTTATCACAGCAATAGAGACCCTAAGACAAACCCATCCACAGACCTCAGATTAAGATGCTGTATTCTTATGCAACTTTTTCCATTTAAAGACAAGGAAACTGAGCCAAGGTAGCACTGGTGGTGCGTACTCATACTCCCATACTCATAGCAGGCAGAGCCAGAATGATCACTCTGAGTTAAAGGTCTACATAGTGAGCTTGAGATCAACCAGGGTTATGTAGCAAGGCTCAATTTTAAAAGCAAGCAAACAAAACACACAAAAGAACGAGGCTAAGCAAAAGACCATTCTAAGATTATCTCCTGAAGGATCTCCACTCACAATCTGGTTAAAACATAGAAAACTTGTTTTGGGTGTGGAGAGGTAGTAGGTTACAGCATATGTGTGTACACATGTGCGTGGGGGTGCACATGTGTGTGTATAGAGATCAGAGGTCAATGTTGGATATTTTCCTTGATTACTTTCCAACATATTGTTTGAGACAGGATCTCGTACTGAATCTATTAATCACTAAATTAGCTAGCAACTCACTAGTGAAATCCAATGATCACTTGTCTTCAAAATACACACACACACACACACACACACACACACACACATTATAGATGCATATGGCCAAGTCTGAATTTTTAAAATATGAGCTCAGGATGCCCAAACTCAAGTCATCATGTTTGCATGTCAGGAAATTTACTGACTGAGCCATCTCTCCAGACTCTAAAGCACAGAAAACATGAAGCAGGAGTTGAAGACAGTTTAAGAAAAGATACTCCCTTGTTTAAGACACAAAAATTTCTATAAATAAACTTTGAGAATCTGGAGGCATTTACTAAAATGTAAGGCTTGAATACACAAATGGAACACGTTTAACAGAGCGTCTGTGTGCAGCTCAGGCTGGCCTGAAGTTCACGACCCTCTGCCCCAACCTTCAGAACGACCTCTCATGCTCTTCCCACTCACACCAATTGCTCTCTTTTTTCAACTAGTCCACCTCCTACCCTCACATCTCTCTTGCCTTTTTCTTTTAAGTCCTGTGCAAGCAATCATAACTGCTATATGCTCATGATAAACGTAACCATGTCATGTCCAGAAGACAGCACCCCACTGTACTCCTCACCCCCTTTGATTCTTACATTCTTTCTGCCCGTGTGTGTGTGTGTGTGTGTGTGTATCTGTGTGTCTGTGTGTATCTGTGTGTGTGTCTGAGTGTGTTTGTGTGTATGTGTGTGTGTGTCTGTGTGTGTGTCTGTGTGTGTTTGTGTGTATGTGAGTATGTGTGTGTTTAGTGTTGAGTATTCAATAGTCACTTATTCTCAGAAATTTGATCTGTGATGAGCCTCTGCATTAGCTGCTGCCCACTACCAAAAGAAGCTTCTCATAAAGTCTAAGAGCAACACTACTCTATGGATGTAAACATGATTTTTTATTGGCAATTTACATGTTCATTTGACAAAATGTCAGTAATAGAATACAGGACCCGTACCTTTGGATACCTCAGACATCCACGCCACCATTGTACCATTGAATGTATTTTGTCAGGCAGTTCAGTAATATAGAATGAAATATCTACAGTGGGGTGTGATTGTTGATGATTCTTCTCCCCAACAGCCTGCATAGTACCTTCTGGGTCTATGAACACTAGCCAACAAGGAGGAAGGCTGCAGCTCAGTTTCAGCTTGGTTCTTCTGTGTCCTGAAACCCGAGTGCCTGGTTTCATAAATAATGGGATCTTACTGTCTAGTTCTGACTAGAACCCTATTAGTTTCTGTGAAGAAATGTTCAAAACAGATTGAACTACATTTTATATGAAGTCTAGGGAAGGCCTACAAGTGTAAAGTTTGTTTGTTTGTCTATCTGTGGTGAGAATTTAGAATGGACATACTTGCACGTGAAAGTACTTATGAGTCTTTCAAAAACTTCTGGAAGAGGAAATTGAGGATTTCTGAATTCTGCAAACTCCGTTTCCAAACTGTCTGCCTTGGAATGGTTTCCCCAGGTGACGGTTTTGAGGGTCAGCCTATTAATGCTACCTGCAGTGACTGCTTTAGAATGACATAACTGAAGACAATTATCTGCGCCCTGAGCCAAGTCGCAGTTACCCAGAGAGCAATGGGAAATCTATGGCTAGACACTGAATCCAGAAATCACGTCAGCACCACTGGTGGGCTCCCACAGATCCTTGCTTCTCTTGAGCATGAGAAACGCATTGAGTTCTGATATGCCCTAGAAACCTTAAAGCAAATGTTGCCATCCTAAAGATGAGCACGGCTCCTGGCTACAACGTTGGTGCTAACAGATTGGATGCCATGGAAACCAAGACATACCTAATTTAAGCAGAAACCACTGCAATTTATTTATTTAATTTATTTTGATCAGCCTTCTAAACTAAGAATGAATAAGAGTTTGGGTGCTTCTAAAAATAACAGATGTGGAATACTTAAAACCACTTGTGGGCCTTTTTTCCTATAATGTAGGGAAAGGAAAAAATTTTCTCAGCACCTGCTTTTCCTTTACAGTAAATTTGTCACTTGAGGACTATGAAATTTTTGAGTTGTGTTTTAAATCATTTTATCAGTTGGTATGAGTGTACAGAATCCTGAATCTTCACCTACACATTACCATGCCCTTGAAACTGTTTCAGAAAGCATTTGACTATACTACTAGCTAATAAAGCTGCCCACACTCTTTCAGGAATATGGCATGTCAAGTGTTGGATTTGCTTTCTTTCATTTGAACAAATGGGTTATCTGGTCTACACCAGAATTGCCAAGAGAAGAAACATTTGACTAGAGAAAATGATCAAATTGAAATTTTTCAAGAGAAGAGGCACAAGCCAAAATTATTTCTTTTCTACGTGTCAATCATTCTTGTTCTTGATAGCTCTGGGATGGAGTTTGCGTTGAGGTCACCAAGTGCAAGAAGAGCAGACAAGCACACAACCCCACATAAAGCATGAAGTTCCTGTATTGCACTCCAGGCTTTAACAACAACCTTTCAGGCATGGGAGCCAAGTTAAAGTACAGGTGGTCTGTCCTGAGGCAATTGCACGGGATCACACTATGACCACCTGGCATTTCAGGATCACACTATGACCACCTGGCATCTCTCTGAGATCAGATATGGTCTGGTGGGTTATGTGCTCCAGTCAGACTACTCAGATTCCGGCTGCTCAATTCGCAACTTCCTGACTGTGATCTGAGGAAGTTGCATTACCTGTCTTGGTATCAGTCTCTAAATGCATAAGATGGGGATGATGATGATGAAAATAAGCCTACAGCTCTCAAGCTTGGTGTAGTGATTAGGCAAAATAATGATCAGACCAAGCACTTACAACAGCTCCAAACACTCAGTGGAAAACAGCTATTATTACTGGATTGTGCCCAGTTACCGAAGAAGTAAGACACATGTACTGAGGGAACAAACACTTTTCTCCCTTCTTTGACATGGTTAAAAGAGGAAAGGAGGTGGATCCTGGATGGTATGAATAGGAATCGCACTTCACACCAACGAATTTTAATCTCAGCTCTGCACTCCTTCCCCTGGTCCCTCGAAGGTCCCATGAATGCTACAGGTTTCACCATTAATGAGTCAGCCATCTGTCCAAGATTTGTCTTCTCTCACTTGGGAATTAAATGAAAATGCAAATCAACCGCTTCCTTTTTTGAATTGTAACAGCTCCTCAGAAACCAAATGCATAAAATTTCTAGTACCTTTGTGTGAAGGCATTACAATACAGACCATTTGGAAGGCGATGTCATCAGACTCCCTCCTAACTGATGACCTGTGGGAAAATGACTTACTACGGAACAATGGGCTTGAAAACACAGGCTGCAGCTGACTAAGAACCAAACACCTCCTACTGCTTCACTGACTCTAGAGCAAATTCTGGTTGCCAGCCAAAGCATGACTCTTGGTTGCTTCTGACTGAGTCTCCCATGGAAAATGGGCACACAGCAATCAAAATGCTGAAGAATCAAGAACAGGTAAACTTTTGAGATCCTCTGAGAGTCTCGTATTATGGCCAAGTAGTCTGAACAAAGCACAGGTCAGTGTTTGACAAATGAACGGTGTGGTCAAACACAACTAGAAAACATAAGGTGGTTCTATAAGTATTTGCTAGGGGACCCCAGGCAAGTCATGTAATACCTTCTCTAAAGGTACATATCAGATGGAAGGAATAACTATATTCAAAGGGGAATTATTAGATTGGCTTATGGGGTGTGGTCCAGGTAATCCAACAATAGCTATGCCACCCTAGAAAGGCCAAGAAGCCACTAATTATTCAGTCCATGAAGCTGAATTTCCCAGCAGTTCCAACCTAGCACTGAAGACATGGAGGATGCTTGAGGAGCTTCTGGTCTTCAGTCTACACCGAAATCCTGAAGATGTTAACTCTACTTGTGAAGGAATGCCACAACAACAGGACAGGCAAATTTGCCAGCAAGGGTAAGAGGAAGCAGATGGCAAACCCTGCACTGGCAGACCACAGTGAAACTAAATTGAAGTAATGTGGCTATGTTAACCAACCCTCCCTTTCCACAGATATGGAGCTTAGAAGACCACAACACAATGGTAAAGGTAGAACAGGGTTATGCATTGTTTTCCTGCCTGTCCAGAACACTCATTAAGTTGCATTGACCTTTGAACATAATTCTTCCAACCGCCTAAGTGTCTACTATACACACACACACCAGCATTTAGCCCACTGGTATCATAAAACTGACTTGGACATGGGCCAAATCTCAACGGTAGTTTTACTAACTTACACTTTCAAGCATACACCTTTCATGCAATCACCCTTCCCTATGCGTCTCAGTCCTCTTATATATGATGGAAGATAGAGCATATTAAGAGTTCAGAAGCTCTGATATCCTAGGGCCCTGTGAGTTTACATTTGTGTAAGTATACAGAGACATCATGTTCTTGGGGTTTTAATAATATAATAAAAAGATGGGGGGAAGGAATGCCCCAACAGTAGAGTTAATTCATGTAGACAGTGATGAGTTTAACCTATAGGACTAAAATGAGGAAAGGGAGAGGTGTAGAATTTCCACAGAAACTTACAAGCAAGGAATAAGGAAGTGGTTACAGAGTTAACCAGCCAATGAAGACAGGAAGTGATCAATGATGGTGATATATTTACCTCTCCCATTGCCTCACCCACAGACACGGTGTGCCCCTGAAAACCCACAGAGTATGGCCACTTCTGCCCACAGAGCTTACAGACTGGGAGGGACTGTGGACTAACAAGAGCTGGTCATAGCCAAGGGTTTGTCATACAAGAAATGGTGTTCTATGCACCAAGGCCAATTTGAATGCAAGTTTACCCACTTAGCTCTTGGCATGAAGAGAGAAACAGATTTGTTTGAACAGAGCAGTCTTTCTATTTGCAATCATACCACTGTGTGCTGTGATCCTATTAATTCTCACAAGGAAAGCAGCTCTGCAGGGCTTGCTGCCTCCATCCACAAACACGCACACATGCACACACACACACACACGCACACACACACGTGCACGCACACACAAATGAACCTCAAATTGACATCATGGAGGAAGTAGGTTCCAGTCCTTGACTTTCTAACTCACAAGAGTTCAGGGGTGGGAAGCTGTGTCCTTCTGGAAGCAAAAGAACGGTCCTGAGTACTGTGTTAGCACCAGGAATTCTCTCTTTTTGAGGTTGATGGACATGAACAAATGTGTTCCTCACAAAGTGTAGCAGAGAAACCCCAGTCCATTCATTGAGGAGAGGGAATCTGTTGTAGCTAAAATCATGGAGTCTTAAATTGCCTGGGCTTGTTTCCGTACCTTCACAGTTTATCTCTGAGACCTTGGGCACTAAGTTATCTGTGCCTCGGTTTCCTCATATATAAAGTGGAGAGAATAATAGAGTCTCGCTCCTAGGAGTGTAGAGAAAACTGAGTGATTTAATACTTATAAATCAATTATAACAATGCCTAGTAGAGTAAGTGCTATGTAGCTATTAAGAAAAATAAATCATCTTTATATGCTTGGCACTGCCTACATTATCTCAAGGTCAAGAGTAATTCTGCTGCTTTTCTGCTTTGTTAAAAAACCTGTAGCCTGCCTGCAGAGTGCAAACACTAATGGTGGTAATCAGCAGAAAACTTCGAAATGACTTTATATCACTTTAAATTAATGACCAAACTTAGAGACAAATTATGAATCCAGAAAGATGTATCTCACATTGGGTATTTCTGTTAATTAGGGGAAGTTCGCTTCTAGAACAAGCAGAACAAACATGTATTATACTACACATTTTCTTCCCACACACTTAAAATCTCACATAGTTATTCCTGTTAAGCAGCAGCTCTCTCTTCCCAATGAAGCTTAGACACAGCTTCTCATCTACCTTGTAGCTCCACCATCTTCAATAAATGCCTTCCCAGGTCATTCTGTTCCTCTGCATTAGACTGGTACAAAGGGAAACTAGGTGTAAAAAATTCACATTTGCTCCAGAAGTTATACCTTCCCCTTTCACCCTTATGTCCCTGGCAGGAACTAGGCACATAACGTCTTCAAATGATAAAAAGCCTGGAAACATTGCGCTTAACCGCAAAGCCACTTTCCCAGCAATGATGTCACAAAATGAAAGGGAAATCTGAACTTGTCCAGTTAGCCATCTGTAGCACAGCTTCTAGGGTATCAAGCCCAGAACTGAGAGAGTAAAGATGAGATAAGAGCCTGAGACTGTTAAAGAACAAGGACTATCTTGTATTGGAGTTTTCAGAACCCTGCTCATTTCTGTGTGGAGGACAAAAAAAAGAAAAAACCAAACAAACAAATAAGCAATGTACCAGTAGAGTCTCAAAGTTTTCATTCTTGTAAACAGTTATTTACATCTTTGAATATTTGCATCTATGTATACGTATAGATGTATACAAATATATGTATACTACATATATGTCTGTTCATTTGTGTATGCATCTCATATTTGTGTATTCCAATGTATGCCTAGCTGTGTAATTTTGTATTTTGTATGAAAATATACATATGTATATACACATTAATTTCTGTATTTGTGAACACGTATGTGTCAGCAGATTGTACATTAATTCACACATATGCACATGTTTTTGTGTATATACAGGAATGCATGTGTCTCTTTGTATACATGTCCACATGTTTTTGTAGTTTGCATATCTAGAAATAGATGTATATGTTGTGAGCATATACATTTTTATAACTGGTGCATGTAACAGATGCACATATTTACATCCATAAAGCTACATATTTTCATTGCAATGTTTATGTACACATATGGCTTATGTGTATGCGTGCATATGAGATATATGAGCATATATATACATATACATAGAAATACATGAGACCAATTTAATGAAATAAAATTTATACTTACAATATTCACTGTACCCATATTTTTATCACTTATTATCTCAACAAAATATTTATGTCATAAATGGCTTTTGTTATCTGTTAATTAATTTTGCTGCCTACCTATTAATCACATATATCTAGTATCTGCACCATGGGCCATAGTGGCCAGCTGCCCTATTATTGGCTACAATTACTCAAGAGAACCTGGCACTGTTTACTGAGCTGATGGGCACAGATGCATCTGTATCATATGCAGCTGTGAGATGTAGCCTTTATTCTCTAAGAAGTTTCATTATTATATTTCTTCCAGTAGTAATGTTCCCAAGTCTTGGCCTTCAGTCAGTCCCAGGACTTGAGAGATACAGTAAATCGAAGTGACTGAATCTTTCTGGTATGTCTGATTGCATTATGGACACAAATCCATGGCCTTCATAATCTTTATGTGTCTTGTTTTGATATCTCCTTGTTGGATACAATAATAACTGCAAACATTATTAAGACCTCTGCAAGTCTATTTTGGTTTTCACACGTGACAACTGGACTTTTCTCTGTGTCTTTTTGGACTTGTCTTTAACTCTTTACACCTGGTCTCTGCTTTCCAACCCCCTGTTTAGATCACAAGTAGCTCAAGGCCTGAATGGTCTATCTCCATTCCTGGGTGTTCCCAGCTACTTAGGGGAAGCACTTTGCATACAAGTGCTCTAGCACAACTGTCCCTCACTTGCCAGTGAACTGAGCTTGTGTGCCTGGTGCTCACTGATGCTGTAAACTGCGGATACAGAGCCAGAAGACAACACCCCTGGCATTAAAGAGCTCTGTGTAACTAGCATACTAGGATAGATCAGCTCAGTTTCATTTGGCTTGATGGTGAGGCAAGCACTCCATTGCTCCCCTTGAGAAGAAACGAAATTGTCTGCCATTCTCCACAATAATAACCCAATAATGCAAATGCTTACCCTTAAAACTGTCCTCCTTTCCTCAAAAATGTCTCATTCTTTTTTAAGCAACAAGACCTAGACAATGACGACATTAGTTGACTTGCAAATGTAGATACAGGAAACCCCACAAGGCCCTGCCCCTAGATTAAGAGTTACAGGCAATTAATGGCTGCTCAAAGTGGACAAATTGATCTTCTCTAGACAAGCCTCCTGATAGGCTATCCATTTCCAAACAGTCAGCCCTAAACACATGTACATGAGAGCAACACCGAATGGACTCTGCAGGTTGTGCATATTTCTGTCTGTGTGTGTGTGTGTGTGTGTGTGTGTGTGTGTGTGTGTGTTTGTGTCTCTGTGTGTGTGACTGAGTGTGGATGTCTCTGTGTGTGTCTGTGTGTATACATGGAGAGAGAGAGTGTGTGTGAGAGAGAAGAAAAAGGTCATGATCTAAAAAGGAATGGAATAAACATGGGGAAAACTGGGTGATGGAGAGAGAGGTGGAAATTATGTGAATCTAGTACTCACATAGGAAATTTTGCAATCCCATTCTTTCAGAGCTTCTCTAGGCTAGATAGGACGGTGGGCGTGAGGATCTGGAGAAGTAGTACAATCACCTCTTGACAAGCATACAGAAGGAAATCTGGAAGCTCTTTGACTAAACCCATCACACTAATTTATTTTAGAATGCAACTTTGAAGGGTGTGAGTTCTGGAACCAGAGCTCCTACATTCAACTCTTGGTCCCTGCATTCACTGTATGTCTACGGAAAAGGTACTTTATCATCTTCATACTTTGACTGATGCTACAGACCCTATGGTATCATGTTTAAATAACACGAACAATGGTAAAGCATTTAGAAAAATGCCTGCTACTGAACAACAAATCATTGTTAGTTATTCTTGATTAGTAATACTCCATTGCCCCGAGTTTTGATCCTCAGCCAAAGTTCCAACATGCAAGTCATAAAAATTGCTTGCCACAGTTCATCTAGTGTTCACCCTCGTAATGTGTAAGGAAGGAAAGGAGCTTTAAAGGTAAGCTTTAGAACTCACAAGGGCCTAGATCAAGTCCAGCCTCTTGGGGATGACAAGAAGTACAGATCTTATTCCGTATGTAGTCAGAAATACTTGGAGCAAGAGGATTGCTCCATGACTTCCTTTCACTTTTAAAGGATAACTCTCATAGGGTAAGTATTGGAGAATGTGTGCTAGCAGGGAGCAAAAGTGACCACATAAACTGACCAGAGGTGTCTAGGGGCTAGGGCTAAAGTCAGCTTACAGGTTATATATACCAAATAATCTGTGGATATAGAAATATATTCATATGTGTAGACTGAAAGTCTCTTCTCCATCCTGCAGTCCCACTGGACCAGTTTCTCTTTGTCCACCAGGTCCCTGCAGCTACTTATGAAATAATCACTCAGAGGCTAAATATTACATAAACTTGGTTGGCCAGTGGCTTAGGTTTATTACTGGTTAACTCTCTCTTATATAAATTAACCAGTTTCTACTGATCTATGTATCTCCACAAGGCTGTGACATCACCTCTGTTCTGGCATCTTTCTCCTTAGGCTGCTGTTGGCATCTCTCTTTTCGGGTGGCTACATGGTATCTCCCTGACTCCACCTTCTCTCTCCCTGTATTTTTGTTTGGACATTCTGCCTGGCTATATTTTGTCTTTGTTCCATTGGCTGAAACAGCTTTATTCATCAACCAATAAAAGCAACACATATACAGAAGAACATTCCACATCACATATGCACAATCATATTCAAGATTTACCTTCAAGACAGAGGCACTTAGATTTTGTAGTGAGTGTTATATAAAGACACACATAGATTTTGTGAAAGTCAAATTGAAGAAAGTAGTTATACACTATATCTAAGGAATGTATTAGCAATCAATTCTAATGGGTAATGGCAGCTAACTATCAGATTGAACAATTTGGAAGTAGTTTAGATGAGGGAACCTATAGAAAACAAACTTGGGGGATACACAAATAGAAGTATGATCACATGTGGGAGTGATGTATAGATGACGATGCTGGAGTTGACAGTGATGTGCCAATAATGGACATAGCTTATAACTGTTATGGTGATTGTGATGATGGGCAGATGGGCCACTAGGCATGCCTTTGGGAGAATTATCCTGATTGTAGTAATTGAGGTAGGAAGTCTTGCCCACTGTGGGTAGCCCTGCTCACTGACTGGCTCTTGGACTGTATATAAGGAAGAAGGGAAACTGAAAACAGAGGGTTGTCATTCTTGATTTCCTTACCGTGGATGCCATATAACCAGTTGTTTTAGGCTTCTGTTGCCATGACTTTCCATCATGATGAACTGTACCCTTGCCTTGAACTGTGACCCACAATAAACTCCCTTTTCCCCTAAGTTGCTTTTATCACAATAACACAAAAAGAAACAAGGGCAAGCAGGTATCTCATATGAAGAACATGGTGAGTGAGTGAGTGAGTGACGGCAGTTAACTATCAGAGTGAACATTCCAAAGAAGAACATGGCAACCATTCTCAATGGCACCCACGGCTTGATTAACCACTCCTTTAAGATCAACTTTGTTCTCATTTCTTAAGTATTGTGCTACATAACAGACAGGGCTCCTTTTGGTGCCAGAAAACTGAAATGAATATAAAATGCCTATTTTTAAAGTTTTACTGCTCTCCACAGCTCCCTACTACATGTGCTGCTTCTTCAGGAAACCTTATAGTTATTTTAGCCTTTTAATTTGAAAGGTTCATTCATCAGTCAAGCTTTAAGCACTCAAGATTCTGATCATGCAGATATGAGATGATGATCTGAGCCTGACTGTGAATGCACGAGCCCAAGGCTAGGCTAATTATGGCCTAGCTTCACCTTGCCCAGAAGCAAAACATTCTGGAAGGTTTATCCGTAAAAGGACACAAAGGCAGTGGAAAACAAAGAGCACCAGTCTGGGTATCTTGAAATGTATGTTTTATTCAAAGGCATTTAATGAACTTGAGCCTCATGAGTGAAGTGTACTGATGGGCTCAAGACAAGACAATTTCCTTTGAAAGAGTCATGTTAACGTTCACCAGCCTATTGCAGTCATGATGCCAGTAAATGTTAGTAGAAGATGATGGAAAAATGTGGGTGGGGAGGTTGCCGCAGCAGAGGGAAATGTCCTTTTTAAAGTGTGTAAAGCTTGTTTTATGATATTAATTTTACCATTGTCTTACAGCTTGTATCAAATCTTCATAAGTGAATTAATCTTCTTTCTCAGCCTTCTGATGCTTATTCCATTGCCAAAAGTCTCTGAGGAATTTGAGGTCCTTTTAATAAGGTGGAAGGGTGAATTTATTCTTAGAAGCAAAACATCTATTCTTTATAGAGTCTAAATAAATACCAAATTGTCAACATCTTCAGCTACAGAAAATAAGAATGCCTTATTCTGAAGAGGTTGACCTGGCAGAAAATCCACCACCTTGTGGATGCACACTGTGATGCTACAGACAGCAGGCAAAGCAAGTGTCTCCCAGGAGACAGAACACATGTTGTCAAGATATGAAACTTTGAGCTCTCATTCCAGCTCATGTGATTATTGGCAATCTTATCCTCCCAGTTCTTCATCCGAAAATAGAAAACCACAATAATCGTAAGGTTGCTTCAAAGCTTACATGAGTTAATACATGAAAGTTATTCAGTACATTTTGATAAAAAAGAGCTAGAATTTATAGAATAGCACATTTATTGATTCATTCGTGCATCCATTTATTTCAATATCTGAGTGTTATCCACGGGCCAGATGTTCTCCGTGTTTGCTATGAAGAAATGACCAAGTTTTCATAATTATCTTCTTTGATTTCATTCTCAGAAAGAGCATGTGTAGTAAATATTTATGATTCTCATTTCATACATAAGGAAAAGACTTCATGGCAGCCTTGCTTATTTGCATAATATGAGTTTTAAAATAAGAAAAATTCACACTGAGGATGTAGATCATGTGCTGAATCCTCAAAGGGGATGATAGTCCCAGGGTACTGTGTGCAAGGTATAGAGCCACTGAGTCAATACTGAGTTGTGCTCAGGACCTTTTGACTATTAGCTGTTTGCAAACTCTAACCATTATCCACAAAGCTTCCCAGAATGTAGTCAGGGAGTGTTGTTGGCACACATCCTCTGGCTGTCACCCTCTTTAGGATTCCTTACCTGAAAAGAGCCACTTGATCCCAGATCACCACTATAGGGAACAATTCCAAAAGAATGCTCTTCCCAAGGCTGCCATCAAGTGGTGATTGAGCAAACTCAGTGAGAGGGTAAAAGATCTGCTCTGCTGGGGCAAATATAAAAGGAGACCCTTGTTCCTGAGCTCTCCACAAGGTTGCTCAAGGCTCTAAAACCTATGTTGTTCCTTTGGAGTTAGGTTTTTGAAGGGCAGTAAGTATGAATCTATAAAGCCTTGTCTTAGGTTTATTTTTTTTTTTTTTAGTAAATTTTATTAAATTATAAAAGTTTCCATTTCCACCCCCCCTCCCAACACCCTCCCACTCCCCCTACTCCCCCTCCTCCTCCCTCTTCGTCCCACAGGGCAGTCAGGGTTTCCTGCCCTGTGGGAAGTTCCAGTTCCTTCCCCCTCCCTCCAGGTCCAGGAAGGTGAGTGTCCAAACAGACTGGATCCCCAAAATCCATTATATGTAGAGGAAACAGGTCCCAGTGTCATAGTCAATGGCTTTTCAGAAAGACTTCGGGTCAGCCACAGTCAGAGAATCCGGCCAAATTCGGAGAGTCTGGTGGCCCATGTCCATACTGATGTATATTTTGCTTATCACCATAGATCCTGCATCTGACGAAGGACGGCGATACAGTCGGTGACCCATATTGCAGCACCGGACTGAGCCCCCCGAGGTCCAAATGAGGAGCAGAAGGAGGAAGAACATGAAAAACGAAATCAGTACTGCGAGGGATGCTATCACCCACTGATACAAGGGAACGGATCTGATGAGAGTTTACCAAGGCCAGTTGGACTGGGACGGAAAGAGGACGTGATCTAACCAGACTCTCCGAATTTGGCCGGATTCTCTGTCTTAGGTTTATTTAGCTGACACTTCCACATTGCTGTTCATCACTGAAGGAAGTCAGAATAGGAATTAAGCAGGGAAGGAACCTGGAGGCAGGAGCTGATGCAGAGGCCACGGAGGGGTGTCGCTTATTGATTTGCATCCCCTGGCTTGTTCAGCCTGCTCTCTTATAGAACCCAGGACCACCAGCTCAGGGATGGCCACACCCACAATGGTCTGATGCCCTCCCTATCAATAATTAATTAATAAAATGCCTTACAGCTGGATCTCATGGAGACATTTCCTCAACTGAGGCTCGCACTTCTCTGGTGACCCTAGCTTGTGTTAAGCTTGACACAGAAACAGCCTGTACAGATTGAATACACTGAATTTGATAGAAGAGAAAGTAGGGAAATATCTTGAACTTATTGGCACAGGAAAAGACTTTCTGAACAAATGCAGGCACTAAGATAAACAATAAACAAATGGGACCTCATAAAACTGAAAAGGACACTGTCATTTGGAAAGCGTAGCAGACTACATAACAGTAAAGATTATTACCAACTACACATCTGATAGAAAGCTAATATCCAAAATATATAAAGAACTCAAAAAACAAGATATAAAAAAAACAACCCAATTTAAAAATGGAGTGCTGGGTTGTCTCGTGCTCCCTTGATATGAGGGTTTGTGCCTATTATTATATTATGCTATGCCATGTTCAGTTGCTATCCCTGGGAGACCTGCTCTTTTCTGAAGGGAAATGGATCTGGGGTAGAGGGTAGCCATGGGAGGGGGAGCTGGGAGGAGTGAAAGGAGGGGAAACTGCAGCCAGGATCATATTACCTGAGAGAATAAATTATACATGCATATATGTGTGTATATATATATATGTGTGTGTGTATATATATATATGGCAGTATTTTAGTATATATACTAAAGATGGAGTACAGATCTAAAGAGAATTCTCATTCTTTAAAGAGGAATATTCAGTTGATGAGAAGCACTTAAAGAAATGTTCATCTTTAGTCATCAGGTAAATGAAAATCAAAACTACTTTGAGATTTCATGTTATACTAGTTAGAATGGTCAAAATCTATAAAAACAAATGACAGCTCATGCTGGCCAGGATGTGGAGTAAGAGGAACACTTATTCATTGCTGGTGGAAGTGCAGATTTATAGAACCACTGTGGAAATCAGTGTGGCAGTTTCTCAGGAAGATGGGAATCAATCCACTTCAAGATACCACTCTTGAGCATCTGACCTAAGGACACTTCATTATAAGACACTTGCTCAGCCATGTTCATAACAGCTCTATTCATAATATCTAGAAATTTAAAACAACCTAAATGTCCACCAACAGATGAATGGATAAAGAAAATGTTGTACGTTTACACAATGGAATTCTACGCAGTTGTTAAAAGTGTCATGAAATTCACAAGCAAGTGGATGGAACTAGAAAAAAATTAACCCGACTGAGCTAACTGAGACCCAGAAAAACAAATATGGTATATATATATTTGCTTATATGTGAATGTTAGCTGTTAAGTCAATGGTAACCACGCTAACCACAAGTTAGGTGTAGAGTGAGGAACTGGGGGGAGGGACTGATCTCCCTAGGAAGGGAAAATAGAATAGAAGAGGGGGGACAAGAATAAGAGGATCAAACTAGGGGGGAGGGAAGAGGGGAGTGAGGGAGCAGATAATTGCCAAATAACGAGAGAGGTAGAGCCCCATCTATCATCACCAAATAGAGCTTCCAGTACTGGTAATGGGTTACATCTAATCAAGTTGTTGGCTAAAGGCATCCCATGGGAACCCCCAAACAACTCAGGCTGTTGCCAAGGCTATTGGTTGCTCTCCACAAACTAACAGTAAGGCCATATTTTTCATGGTTCTGGGAGTAATTCTGCATGCTACCAAAAGAGAAAGGGAAACACCAATTCAGCTACAAAGCCTTAGATCCTGCAATGGTGACCTACCTGCAAGATACACTGGTGCAGTAGTGCACAAAACTTGGAGAAGGCAACCAAGATCTGATCTGATTTAAGGCCTACTCCATGAGATATAAACCATGCCTAATGCTTCTTATGTGTCCAAGAACCTGAAATAAGCCAGAGTTCTATTAAAGAACTAAATACTACTGTTGTCCTAAAGGGATGTAATAGTTAAATGACTCCAAATGACATTCTGCTATACTCAAAGATCAGTGCCTTATTCAACCATCATTGGAGAAGCTTTTTTCTGCAGCACATTAGAACAAATTCAGAGACCCACAGGCAGACTATATGCAGAGAATGGGTAACCTTGGAGGAAAACTGAGCCCTAAATGGGCTGCCTCCCTCTGATCCTCCCTGTAAGGCCAGGAAAAACTACGGAAGAGGAGACAGAAAGAATGTAAGAGCCAGAGGGGATAGAAGACACCAAGGAAATGAGGCCTTTTAAAGAGATTGACTGATGCTCATATGAACTCACAGACTGTGACAGCATTCACAGAGCCTACACAAGTCTGCACTAGATGAGATCCTAGAGACCCCATTCCTAACCCAGAAGCTATCTCCAGATGATTACCTCTTGCAAATGAAATATTAGTTTCCTCCAAGGGAGTCTCACTGGGGAAGTAAACTACTCTAAAGGGTAGGCCATACCTAGCAGTAGATGGCCAAAATGAAACAAACTCAATGGCAAGTTGGAGGTTCTTAGTCTTATAATTGAGACAGGGCATTCTTTTTAACTTACAGGTCTTTTGCCTTTGTGTATATATCATGACTTCTGGTTTTGTGTTGTTGAGATCTCTGTGTGTGCAAATCTATGTCTCTGCATCTATATGCTTCTTTGTGCTTTTCCTTTGGCTTTTTTTATCATGTTCTTATTTGTTTTTGTTTTATCTTATTTTATTATTATCCCTTATATACCTTTTTATTTCCTAATGAGAGACATAGATGGTATGAATCTAGATGGAAAGGGAGGTGGAGAGGAACTGAGAAGAATATGGGGTGGATAAACCATAGTCAGAATATATGGCACAGAAAAAAATCTCTTTTCAAAAAGAGAAAAAACTATATTGCATATTGGATATGTCCTATGCGTGATCATGCTTTCACATGAGTTGATCCATAAAATATACTCTGCACTTTAAATTCCATCTTACTGTCAGAGACTCTTCATACAGAAGTCAGATGGGCATGGTACACAGGAGCAGAAAAGAAGACAGATCTTTGGAATTGGGTAATTCATTATTTTTATGACAATGAGTACTCCTCATTGGTTTCTAGCTGAGCTAGGCATTTTATTAGTTACCTTTCTGTAACTTATGACCAAGGCTACTTATATAAGGAAGAATTTATTGGCTTATGGTTCCAGTGGGATATGAGTCCATTATGGTGGGTAGGCATGGCAGCAGGAAGCTGAACGTGTACACTTCAACCACAAGTATGATGTATATAGAGTGTGAACTGGAAGTAGAACAAGGCTATATAATCTCAAAGCATGCCCTCCAGCGACATACTTCTTGCAGCAAAAATGTCCCTCCTAAACTTCCAGAGAAAGTACTAGTAAATGGGGATAAAGTATCAAAATACATGAGAATACATGAGCCAATGAGGGATGTTTCTCACTTAAACCATCACATGTATCTTCAGGAACAAATTAATGATCAACTCATTTAAAAGTTATTCCAGAATTGAGAAGGTGATTCCATTTATGGAAAGAAGGGTGATAAAGAGCACAGGATTATGAAGAGTTTATGGTGAAACTCAAATACTTCTCAATCCTGTGAGTTTACAAAGTATTCTACCTTGTAAAAATTAGTTCTCCATCTGTTAAAACCTCTACAGACAAAAAAAGCCATCACTAGGATTACAATGTAGCATAATCTTGATGAAAAAATGCTTAGTCTGGCACCCTCTCCTCTGTCCAGAGAACAATCTAGGGATCTCCCCTTGGACCTGGGATCCCATTTATAATCAAGTCTCATGTCAACCCTAAAATGATTCCCTTAGTTGAGATATATTCTTCCCTGATCCCATATCCATCCTTCCTCCCTCCCCCAATCCCAGTCCCCCGAGGTTTTCCCCATTCCTCCCCTACTCCCTTCTCTCTAACCCTCTCCCCTTCCAACAACCCTCCCACCCCCCCCATGCACCCGAGGTTACCTGGGACTCTTGTCTATTTCCAATCTCCAGGAGGATAAGTACATGATTTTCTTCAGGTTCACCTTCTTATTTAGCTTCTCTAGGATCTCGAATAATAGGCTCAAAGACCTTTAATTATGGCTAGAATTCACTTCTGAGTGAATACATACCATATTCCTCTTTTTGGGTCTGGCTTACCTCACTCAGTAAAGCGTTTTCTATGTCCATCCATTTGTATGCAAAATTAAAGATGTCATTGTTTTTTACCGCTGAGTAAAACTCTAGTGTATATATGTTCCACACCTATTTTAACCATTCTTCTATTGAGGGGCACCTAGGTTGTTTCCAGGTTCTGGCTATTACAAATAGTGCTGCTATGAACATAGTTGAACAAATGCTTTTGTGGTATGATAGGGCATCTCTTGGGTATATTCCCAAGAGTGGAATTGCTAGGTCTTGAGGGAGGTTGACTCCCAGTTTCCTGAGAAACCGCCACACTGATTTCCACAGTGGCTGCACAAGTTTGCATTCCCACCAACAATGGATGAGAGTTCCCCTCTCTCCACATCCTCTTCAGCTTAGGCTATCATTGGTGTTTTTGACTTTAGCTAATCTGACCGGTGTAAAATGGTATCTCATAGTTGTTTTGATTTGCATTTCCCTGATCGCTAAGGATGTTGAGCATGACCTTAAGTGTCTTTTGGCCATTCGGAGTTCTGTTGAGAATTCTCTGTTCAGATCAGCACCCCATTTTTCAATTGGGTTAATTAGAGTTTTATTGTCTAGTTTCTTGAGTTCTTTGTATATTTTGGAGATCAGGCCTTTATCTGATGAGGGGTTGGTGAAGATCTTCTCCCAGTCAGAAGGTAGCCTTTTTGTCTTACTGACAGTGTCCTTTGCTTTACAGAAGCTTCTCAGTTTCAGGAGGTCCCATTTATTCATTGATTCTCTTATTGTCTATGCTACTGGGGTTCTACCTAGGAAGTGGTCTCCTGTGCCTATATCTTGTAGACTACTTCCCACTTTCTCTTCTATCTGGTTCAAAGTGATCAGATTAATGTTGAGGTCTTTAATCCATTTGGACTTGAGTTTTGTGCATGGTGATAGATATGGATCTACTTTCATTTTTCTACAGGTTGATATCCAGTTATGCCAGCACCATTTGTTAAGGATGCTTTCCTTCTTCCATTGCACACCTTTATCCCCCTTATCGAAAATCAAGTGTTCATAGGTTTGTGGGTTAATATCTGGGTCTTCTATTCGATTCCATAGGTCGACTTCTCCGTTCTTATGCCACTTCCAAGCTGTTTTCAATACTGTAGCTGTGTAATAGAGTTTGAAGTCGGGGATGGTTATACCTCCAAGACATTCCTTTATTATATAAGATTGTTTTGGCTATCCTGGGTTTTTTGTTTTTCCATATAAAATTAATTATTATTCTCTCAAGGTCTTTGAAGAAGTTTGATGGGATTTTGATGGGGATTGCATTGAATCTATAGATTGCTTTTGGTAGAATTGCCATTTTTACTATGTTGATCCTCCCAATCCAAGAGCAAGGGAGATCTTTCCATTTTCTGGACAGAGGAGAGGTTGCCTGAACCGGCCTTGGCCTATAACCATACTGATGAATACTTTGCTTATCACCATAGAACCTTCATCTGGCGATGGATGGAGATAGAGACAGAGATCCACATTGGAACACTGGACTTAACTCCCTAGGTCCAAACGAGAAGCAGAAGGAAAGAGAACGTGAGCAAAGAAGGCAAGGCGAGAGGGAACCTTCATCCGAAGATGGATGGTAATACAGAGAGACCCACATTGGAGCACCGGACTGAGCCCCCCATGGTCCAAATGAGGAGTAGAAGGAGGAAAGACCTGAAAAAAGAAATCAGGACCGCGAGGGGTGCGATCATCCACTGATACAAGGGGACTGATCTAATAAGAGTTCACCAAGGCCAGTTGGACTGGGACTGAACGAGCACATGATCCAACCAGATTCTCTGAATGTGGCCGGATTTTCTGAATGTGTCTGGCCCGGAGTCTTTCTGAAAAGCCATTGACAATGACACTGGGACTTTTTTCCTCTGCATATACTGGATTTTGGGGATCCAGTCTGTTTGGATACTCACCTTCCTGGACCTGGAGGGAGGGGGGAGAAACTTGAACTTCCCACAGGGCAGGAAGCCCTGACTGCTCTTAGGGATGGAGAGGGAGGAGGAGGGGGAGTGGGGGGAGTGGAAGAGTGTTGGGAGGAGGGGCGGAAATGGAAACTTTTATAATTTAATAAACTTTGAATTTAAATATAAAAAAAGAAAAAAAATGCTTAGTCTGATAAGGGAAGAAAGGGATTATACTCCAAAGTAGCCCCAGTAATGAACCAGTATATATCAGCAAGGTCCTAGAGAGTAACACATAGAACTGAATTGTACTGGTGACTTAAAAAGGCAGGGCAAATCAGAGAAATGCAAATCAAAACAACTCTGAGATTTCATCTGACACCTGTAAGAATGACACTGATGACAACTTATGCTGGAGAGGAAGTGAGGTAAAGGGAACACTCCTTTATTGCTGGTGGGCGTTCCAACTGGTACAGCCCCTTTGTATATCAGTATGATGATTTGTCAGAAAATTAAGAAACAACCTTCCTCAAGACCCAGCAATACCACTTTTGGGTGTATACCCAAAGGATGCTCAATCGTACCACAAGGACATGTGCTCAGCTACGTTCATAGCAGCATTGTTTGTCATATCCAGAACCTGGAAATAACCTAAATGCCCCTTGACCAAAAAATGGATAAGGAAAATGTGGTACATTTACACAATGGAGTACTTACAGCAGAAAAAATAAAGACATCTTGAGATTTGCAGGCAAATGGATGGATCTAGAAAACATTCTATTAAGTGAAGTAACTCAGACCCTGAAAGACAAATAGCATATGTACTCACTCATAAGTGGCTTTTAGATATAAAGCAAAGAAAAACAGCCTACAATTCATAATCCCAGAGAACCTAGACAACAATGAGGACCCTAAGAGAGACATACATGAATCTAATCTACATGGGAAGTAGAAAAAGACTGAGTAAATTGGGAGCATGGGTACCATGGGACAGGGTAGAAGTGGAGGGAAGGGGAAGGAAGTGGAGCAGAAAAATGTATAGCTCAATAAAATCAATAAAAAAATTTAAAAAGCAAAAAAAGGCAAGGCAAACTGAATGTGGAAAAAATCTATTGACTTATGAGTGTTATCCAAAGATGGAGGAATTTACACTCTGGTCAAGATTCCAGAAGATGGTATGAACTCCAAATAGCAGAAAAGATGATGGTTCATACTGAGTGAAGTGGAAATATGAAGATAGATGGTGGAAGAAATATTTAAAGGCTCAGAGAAATAGTCATGGTAGGTCAGATCTATTACATAGGGTAGGAGAAAAACAGATCAAGTGAGTTTGATCCACAGAATGGACCTGGAGGCACATTATGTGTCAAAACTAAAGGAAGGATTCTGATGGCAGAAGTAGCAACAATCTTAAGAGGTGTGTACACTACTTTATCTAGGGTTGGTGTAAGAGAAATAGATGAGTTATGTCAAGGTATAGGAGAAGACACCAGAACTGTAGAGACCAAACTGGAGTTTAATGACTAGCAAGATCAGCATGTTAATGACTAGCAAGATCAGCATGGTAGCCGATGAGTTCTGATCCACAATAGTGTTAGGGAGATCTTTATTAGAATATAAAATTGTTAGTAAAATCTTCATAGGCAAAACAGACTGTCAGTGAACAATGGTGCTAGTTCGTTTTGAACAAATGGGAAAAAATAACTTGGAGTTACTGTGGTCCTATGGAAATCTCCTCAATAAAAATATTTATAATCCATTGAATAAAATATATTGACCCATAGGAGAAGGTCTGCAAAAGAAGGTCAGCTGTATATCACAACTATTTCCCTAAATCCTTTCTCAAAGATGCTTATAGTCATTTGTAAATAATGGTACAACAGGAAAAGGAAAAATCCAGACATTTGAAAACTCCAGGATCATGGTGTTGAACAGACATTATCATCCAAAATCTGAACCATTGTCATCATATCCATAGGGGAAAGAACAAAAGCTTACAAGGACTAGATGATGCATGGAGTCTTGGTCCAAGATCTAGCTTACAGAGGATCAGTCATATTTATGGATACAATTGATCATCGTCCCCACATTAGCAAATGTATAATTGACGTATTTAGCAGTTAAAGCCATGAACACAATGAGTTCTTGCAGCTAAAACACCTGCTTAGAAACAACATTTGGTGAGAATGGAGAAACTTCCTTTAGAATGACATACGTTGAACTTCTTCACAGCTCCCATTTGGTGGTGTAACTACAATGGGAAGAACAGAGAAGACTAGAAGCCAAAGGATTGAAGCAAACAGGACCTCATGAGTTGTGACTCTCTCATGGACTACATGCTTAAGACCTTATCTCCAGTACTTTAAAGTTTTAGCAAGGACACTAGAAGCTAAGGTCTTTACAAAAGTAATTCAGTTAAAATTGGTTCATTAGGCAGACCCTAATTTGATACAAATGGTGTTTTGAAAAAATTTCTTTACTATTACTTTATGCGTATGGATGTTTTGCTTGGATGTATGTCTATGCACCATATGCATGCAAGGCCTAGGGAGGCTTTAAGAGGGTGACAGATCCTCTGGAAGAGAAGTTATGGATGGCTATTAGCTGCATTGTTGGTGTTGAGAACTGAGCCAGTGTCCTCTGAAGGAGCAACAAATCCTCTTCACAACTGATCCTTCTCTACATCCCTAAATGTTATCTTCTCAAAAATGGAGGAAATTTTTGCACGGACCCATACACAGCAGGAAGATAAGACATAAATAAACACACACACACACATGTCCATGACATGAACATAGAAATGGGACTATTCGGAAAAGGTAAGAGATAGTAGAAGTTTTGAGGGAGGGATATGAGAGGTTGATAAGTAGAGAATATAAACAAACTACGTAATATCACTGATCAAAATATCATTATGAAGCCCACTGCTTTTTAAATTTAATGTTATATGCAATTTTTTTTAATTACTAGACATAAAGATGGAAAGGATCTGAAAACCATGAAGAGAGACTTGAAACAGTTCTTTTTCTCACAGATCAACCATACAAACACCTAAATCTCAAACTTCTAGCACCTAGTGCTATTAAAAAGCTAATTCCTGTTGTTCCAGCTATACTTCTCTGGCACTCAGTTAAAAAAACTCCTAGCAAAAAAAGCAGGCCATGTATCATGACTTTTCTCATGTTTTCTATTGTGCTAAAATGCCATGACTGAAAGAAACTTAAGGAGGAAAGGGTCTATTTCTGCTTCCAACTCTCAGGTCATACTTCAACACTGAAGGAAATCAGGGAAGGAGCTCAAGGCAGGAACCTGGATTCAGGAACAGGCCTTGGAGGACTGCTGCTTACTGGATCACTCAGTCTTCATTTTAGACACCTAGGAGCACCTGCTGAGGAGTGGTACCACCCACAATGGACTGGGCACTTCTACATCAATAACCAATTAAGAAAATGCCCTACATGTCAGTCCACATGCTAACTTTATGGAGGCATTTTCTCAATTGAGGTTCCATCCCTTCAAATGACTCTAGCTTGTGTCAAGCTGATATAAAACTATCCAATACAACCCACAAGCTTTATTGAAGCACTTTGCTCCTCTTATCCCTCAAATACTGATCTCTGTTAACTTAGAGGACATGATTGTCCAAATGGGAAAACCTACATAGACTAAACAGGCATTGATTTATACACAATACCTACAATTTACGTACTTGGAGCTTCTTATTTCCAATGGCAAGCAAAAAAGGTGTCATATACTTGAGGAAAAAATAACTACCACTAAGTAATGGTATGGAAGCTAGGTAATCTACTAGAACATCTCTTTGCAGCCCTTTACCAAAGTATGAGTATAAATAAACAGGTAAGGCAATGGTTGCCTGGAGAGAAGTCAAAACTTCAGGGATGAGAATCTGAAGAAGTAACTGAGGTTGAGACTGTATAACTGTTAGGGAAAAGGAGACAAGGTATCAGTTGAGATTCTAAAACCAACTGCTGTAAAAGAACTGAAATTCATCCAATCAACAACTTTGACCTGCTTTTTTTAAGTTCCTAAGGAACAGAGGGATAGTGATTCTTAGAAGAATATGTGTTAAATGTGTGTGAAACCACAGGGCACAAGGAACAGTAGACAAAATGTTATAAAAGGATGTGTTAGCTAAGCCCTGTCTCCAGGGTAGTACTTCTTGTTTAGATGAAGGTAGTCAACAGACAAACTCAGCCTTAGATTTCTGCCTCATCCAATGTGCTATCTTTCCCCACATCTGATGATTAACAGAAGCTGGGTATGGTGGATTGCCCTTTCAGTCTACCAATGGGAAGTGTTCACAGACAATACTCTCTTTAGAGGTAATTAGCTCAGTTTGTCAAACTTGAATAACAAGTCAAATCCTTTCTTTCCCAACCTTTACTTTCCACCCCCATTCCTCTTACAGGCACTGATAAATAATAAATATCCTTCCCCTTAAAGTTCATTTCAGCATCAACTTCTATAGAACAGAATCTGACAGTATGAAGAAGCTATTCCATCTGAAGAATACTGACACATGTGGGAAGTCTCTGAAAAGAGCTTATTTCAAAGTGGCATGAGATCTCTTTTTAAATATATCAAGATTTGTCACAAAGTTTCAGAAACAGTAGAATAGAATAAGTTTACTCTGGGTGACTCCAAGAGACAAACTCAGGTAGGACCAGCTAGAGGGTATCATAAGCAGACAGATTTGTGCTTACAAAGAAAGGGTATAGTATTTTGAATTGTATGAAAAATGAAACAGTCTAGGAATGAAATCGGATCTTCAAAAAATGGGTGATGGAACATGGAAAAGCCCTCATAGTGTGATGGTAGCATTGTTATCCTTAGAGTCATGAGAAATGGGCTAAATGCCTCTGATACTTTTGCCTACTTGAATAGTCACTGGGACCATACAATGGCATCAGACTTCCTTTCTTTATCATTTGTTCCCTCTGGTACTTTCAAAAATTACAAAAGTAATATATTATTAACAAGTTTTAAAACATCATCAGGTTATTAACTGAAATGTTGGAGGGAGGTCTGCTTGTTCCTTCCAGCTACCCAGCTAGCTTAGACCTGAAATAATCACACAGAAACTATATTAGTTAAAACACTGTTTGGCCCATTATTTCTAACTTCTTGTTGGCTAACTCTTACATATGAATTCAACACATTTCTATTAATCTGCATATTGTCATGTGGCTTACCAGCTAAAGTTCCCAGCATCTATCTCCAGCGGCTGCATGGCTTCTCTCTGACTCTGCCCTTCTTTCTTCCAGCATTCAGTTTAGTCTTCCCTGCCTACCTAAGGTCTACCCTATCAGGTCAAGGTAGTTTCTTTATTCCTTAACCAATCAAAGCAACACACAAATTAAAGGACCTCCCATACCACTGAAACATGAAAGCCTTCTATCTCCTCCAACATTCCAAATTTCACTTCCAAGAAGCAATGAGGAGATTTCACATGCAACCTCTAGACATCCATCTGATTAACCACTATGTTGCAACCACTATGCTATTCTTCAGTGTGTTTAATGACTTTTCTCCAATTCTCACCAATCCTGTGAACTGTGTCTTAACATGATCATTTAGTAGATGGTGAAATGAAGGTTTGAAGAATGAATGCCACATGTCTGGGACAACTGATATTAATAAAGCCAGAAGTCAGGGCCATGGTATCTGGATTTAATGCCATTCTAATTTTCTTCTTTTACTATACTCTAGAGTTCTAGACACTCATCATACCCTTATTTTCCTACTATAAAAATATTAAATAATACCACAGAAAAGCTAGACACCAAGTCTTTATGAGTGTAGTGCATTTGCAACATGGCAAGCACAAGAGGAGTTTCTGGCATATCTCAAAAGCTAAATGGGTCATTTGAGATTCCAACCATGACCTTGGAATCTGGTGTGGGAGAATTGTCTGTATTCTGTCAATTATATTTTAATAAAATGCTGATTGGCCAGGCAGGCAGTATAGGTGGGAAAGCCAGACAGGAAGTAGAGGTGGAGCAAGGAGATTGGGAGCATTCTGGGAAGCAGGAAGCTCCCTGCATTCCTGTGCAGACCACCGAAGAGGCAGCATGTAACTTGCCCAGCTGAGAAAGGTACTGAGCCATTTGGCTAACGTAGATAAGGATAATGGGGTAACATAAGTTATAAGAGCTAATACTGACCTAATGGGCCAATCAGTTTATAACTTATAGAGATCTCTGTGTGGTTGATTTTCTCTGGGACTTGCCGGATGTGGGGTACTGGGCAGGAACAGATACCCCAACATGTTACAGGAATCATTGGAGCTGGTTCCTAGACAACAGAGAGTTGATTAGCCTAGTATGAGTTTGCTATAAATAATACCTGTATGGCGCCAAGACACCACAACCCTGCCATCATTTCCTGCCTCTCAAGCAGCTTCGGCCCCGCCCCGAGGCACTTGGCGTGCTTTCCTGAATGGCGTGATCCAGCTGCCAATCGTGAGCTGACTTGTAAAATCAGGAGCGGCCAGAGCCATTCAGACTCAGACACGTCTCAGGCTTTGTTCTGCACAGCTTATAAACCATGCGCGCCAGGGTCCGGGGTCCTTCGCCATCAACCTCAAGTTGTGCGCTCCCAATAAAAGTACGTTCTGAGAAGAATCCTGTTGTGGTCGTCTCTTCTGCTAGCATGCCACAAATACCCTTAAGGCACTTCTATATTAGAGGTAAGAAAATCTTCTGGAAAATTGATGGTACCAAGACTGTTGGCATCTATGCTGCACATAATAAATAAGGAACAGTCACAACTTTAGAGCTACTTTTCTTCTATGGAATGATGTTTTGTAGAAACCGTTTTATATTCACAGCAATAATTAAATGTTTCCCACAGGACTATGTGTTGAAAAATTGGTTTCTAAGGAAGAAGGTTAACTTTTTAAGAGCTGGAGTCCAGTGAAATATATTTATATCATAAGTTATGACACCCAGACCCTAGTTTCTTACTCTTTTAATGGTTTGCTTTCTGTTCATAAGTTTTATTTGGCCATGTACTCCTTAGCATTACCTTCCAGAACTATCAGTAACATCATAGAAGGAATGGAACTACTTGATCATGAACTAGAACCTATAAAACTGCACCAAAATAAACTTACATCTAAGTTTCTCATCTCAGGTGTCCAGTAAAGTAACAGAAAACTAATGCAAATTGGAAATGAGAAGATGAATATTTGGCATTACTATATACAAGGCAAGGTAGAAGTGTCTTTGCCACTTCTTTATGGGGGTAATTTGAAAGTTTGGGTAAGCAAGCTACAAAAAGCCTAGAATTCTATAAGCAGAGTTCAATGAGTTGTTCTAGTAGGATCTAATGAGACCTGACTGTGACAAAATATGTAAAGACTATGCTAATAAGTGTTACGATAGAACTGAAGATTATATTGGGAAGTGGACTGATAGACTGATACACTGGGGCAACGAATATGCAAGCAGTACTCAACGTTTTGATGGAGGTTGAGTTTTAAGTAATTGACTGATTTACTTGGAAGAGGAAATTTCAAGGTAGCAAAACATTCGGGAAAATAGATGCATATCACTAACTGCTTTTAAACAAACTTCCTGTGAGAATCAGCTACAAAGGAGCAGAATAGAAGTATATGAAAAATTCATAGTGTGGCCACAAAAAGCCATATAATAGTGTGAGCAAAGAAGAAAATAATGTTACTGGCCTATTAAAACAACTCAAGCCCTTTACACAAGGACAGTAGAAACGAGGCCTTGATGGAATCTAAGTAATGTGCAATGACTGTTGCAGAGTCAGAAATGAAGACGTCGTTATTTGTTGGTTTTCCAGGGCATTGAAGATTCAGAAGAAAACCATGGTGACCCTGAGCACCCAAAATTGCCTAGGAATTCATTTTCTTGTGATCATCTTACAAGACAATCAGAATTCATAGCATCCATGGTTCAAGTGGACCAAGAAACAGTTTATGTTAGCAACAGACTTTGGTATAGTGATATTTTATTTGTATTTTAATAAATAAAGCTTGCCTGAAGTTTAAAGCATAAGACAGCCACATTGATCAGCCTTTCAGAACAGGCAGTCCTGATAAACACCTTCAGTCCCAAAAGCCAGACCAGCTTGTCATAGAAACTGGGCAGTAGTGGTGTATGCATTTAATCCCAGCACTAGCGAGGAATATAAAATGGAGGAGACAGCTCCCACACACAGTCTTATTCTGAGACTCCTGAAGGCAGGATTGTCATTTTAGACTGAGGAAGAGGTAAGAGCCAGTGGTTGGCTGTTTTGCTTTACTGACCTTCAGGTTAAACCTCGATTTCTATCTCTGGATTTTTAATTAATTTTGCTACCTTTGGCACACAATGTGGGGCTCAAACCCATGACCCAGAGATTAAGAGTTTCATGCTCTATCAACTGAGTTTATAATTAATATAAGCCTCTGTGTGCTTATTTGGGACTAAATGGCTGAGGTACTGGACAGGACAGAAATTTGCATCTACAACTTTCAAACATTTGGCAAGAATTTCCACATAAAGTCTGAGAAAGCTTTACAAAATAAGGATTCTAGACAGACAAGAACAGAGTGAAGTACAGTTTCTTTGTAACATTTTTTTCTCTAGTAGGCTCTATTTGCTGGAGGCAAACAGAGGCATGGCTCCTTTAAGAGAGGCTTTCTGACTCAACATTAGTGGAAAAAACCTTGCAGCTCTTTTAAGAAGCTCTGCCACCAAACACTTAAATGGTGTTTATGAGCAGTTGGTATCATGCTTCTTGGTGGTAGCATGGGCCTAGAAACTCCACAGAGTTGTGGCAATAAATCTGGCATGCACCAGTACCTCTGCTATGAAGCTAGACTCTCAAAAAGCTAAGGAATGGGGTGAATCCAGTCGCCAAAGCCACAGCTTTAATTTTAGCCATATTGCTTAGCAGATTAAGAAATTTTAATAACCACTCATGTGGTCAGAAAAAGATAAAGATATACAGTAAAGACAGATTCATATAAAAATCTCTAAATGGTTTACAATGTGTTTAAAAGTATATGTAGGCTTGGGAGAGATAAGAAAAAAGATAAAGTCCTTAAAAAAGGAAATAGAGTAGTTGGGTGTGGTGGCACAAGCCTTTAATCCCAGAACTTGGGAGGCATAGGCAGGAAGATCTCAGTGAATTTGAGGCCAGCCTGGTCTACACAGTAAGTTTCAGGGCAGCCAAAGATACACAAAGAAACCCTGTCTCAAAACACCAAAAATTAAAATAAATAGAATTTTTAAAAAGTCATGTAAAGATGGAAAATACACAGAAAATCTAGATACTATATGTTATTGTGTTGTCTTTGAATTTTTTGACTGCTTAGGAAGGAGCAACAGCTGCTAAAAGACATTTGATTATAAATACTGCTAAATTAATCCTACATATATATTTTGAAAATGCCTTGACTTCAAAATTTAAGTCAAAAGATATTTTACTTTGGAGAAGAGGCTTTGCTTTTGTTTCCACAGTTAATGAGAGGCTGTGGATTCATTCTAGGTTAATAAAAATAAGGTTATCTTGAGGAAGACCCCCTGAAAAATCTCTTATAGGAGCAGATGTCCCGGATGATACAATTTTTTAGAGCACCTTTGTTGCAGTTTCTTCTGAGTTCTACTATATCCAGAACAGCTTCAAGACTGCTGGCTGAGAAAATCCAGTCTCACAGGATCCTTCAGTCAGGACTTGACCATAATCCTAAATTTTCTTTAGATCCCCATAAGATTATCAGTGCCCCCAATCAGCAGGAAGTAACCTAGAAAACTACACCCACATCACTAAAAAATGGATTGTGGATATTTGTCTTTGTTTAGTGTATTGATTACAAGTTGTTATAGATAGTGATCAGGATAAAAGCTAAACAAGGGAGATTAGACTCAGAGTCTTGCTTTGAAAAGGAAAAAAGGTAAATGCTATGGGATAATGCTCTTATATACTTTAAACATTTGCAACTGGCATTGTTTTAATAAAACACTGATGGCTAGTAGCTAGGCAGGAAGCATTGTGAGGACAACCAGACTAAGAGAATTCTGAGAAGAGGAAAGGTAGAGAGAAAGTCAGTTGCCACTCAGATGTAGAGGAAGCGAGATGAGAATGCCTTACTGATAAAAGGTACCAAACTATACAGCTAAACATAGACAAAAATTATGGAATAGTTTAAGTTGTAGGAGCTAGTTAATAATAAGCCTGAGTTAATAGACCAAACAGTTTATAATTAATATACGCCTCTGTGTGTTTATTTGGGACTGAATGGATGCAAGACCCAGCAGAACAGAAATTTTCATCTATACCTTGGCATTAATGTGATGTTGATTTTGTGCACCTGCAGAATGCAGGCGTTATGAGGCATAGAGGTTTCAGTTGATATTTCAAAAGAAACCCTGGGTGGCTAGTCAATGTACTACAGGATCCAAGGCCATGCAAGGATTCCCCCACAGGGTAATATATGGAGTTGAGAGAAGGGAGCCAAAAGTTCAGTGGAGATACTAAGAAGGTATAGGCACCTATAATGAGCAATGCCAGCTGACAGACTTTTTGCCAGTGATCAGAGCCAGCCATAGGGTCTACTAGAATGGCCGTACAGGCAGGCTTTCTCAGCCCTTTAGGAGTAAACATCCTACTGCTGTATATTAGATATTGTATATGGAGATGTAGTATTCTTTTATTAACTTTTATTTATTCTTTGTATATATCACATCATGCATTCTGATCCTACTTATCTCTCTGTCCCCTCATATCTGGCTGTGTTTTTGCAACCTCCCCCAATCAAAACTAAATCTAAGAGAAAAACCAAAACCAAAGAAACAAGACAGAAGAAGGAGGAAAAGAAGAAGAGAAGAAATCAGAATCTTGTATCTTGTTGTGCAAGCTGTAGTGTGACCCATACTTGCAAGTGTTCATTGACAAGAGTCACTGGTCTGACTTGAGGCCTCTGGTTTCTGCTATACCAACAATAATGGTCTCTCAATAAGAATCTTTTTGGGTATCCTGTTGTTGTCCTGTGGTGATGGGGATACTGCTATTTTAGATCTGAGGTTCCTCCCTTTCACATGCTCCAACAGTTCGTAGATTCATTCGATGTTGGGATGGGTCAACTCATAGCTCTGGTTCTGGGCCCAGGCAATAACTGGATTGGGGATTGGTAGCTTTTCCTCATCATCAACACCAGAATGAGCTCTACATAACTGCCTTGGTTAACTCACCCAATGTAGCCTACAGCACGGAGCAGGGCCAGTTCTGCTATTAGTCCCTTACGTCCAGGTTACCCATACTCATATCGCCAGGGCCAGATCTACTGTTTTGCCCAGGCAAGGTACAGGGTCCTCTCTCCTGATTGCTGTAGGCAGAATACTCTCAGGGGCAGGGACAGCTCTCCAGTTCTCGTACCCTTAGGGCTGGTTCACTTGCATCTCTGACAACAGGGTCAGCTCTAGTGTGCTGACCTGGCAGGGTTCAGGGCCCGCTCTCCTGTGTGCTGCAGCTGGTGTGGGGCAGGGCTAGTTCTCTCATGCTAGTGACCCCAGGACTAAATCTCTCACCTGCCACAGTTGGCAATGAGTGAAGGGGGAGGACATCTTTCTCTCACCCACACCACCACATGGCAGACTAAGGGGGTGAGGTCAACTCTCCTGTTCTCATGCCCTCAGGGTCAGCTTACCCTAGTCCCCTGACCACAGCTTCAGCTCTAGTGAGGGGTAGGACGAGCTCTCCCCTGATGAATAGTGTCAGGAGTCTTAGGATTTAATGCTTCCTTGCCAGGTGTTAGCCTTGCATTGCACTAACTTGCTATTTTTCCCTATTCCTTTCTTTTGAATAACATTATTTACTCCATGCTCAGGTCACCGCTATAACTTTCTGTTTTTATATCATCTTACAGTTGATGAACCTTATATCTCAGAAAAGAATTTGGACTTGGACTTTCAAGCAGAGCTTGAGTTAAGACTATGGGTCTTCTTGGGTACAGATTGGATGTCCTTTGCATTTAAGATGAATGTTCTGAAACTAGTTCTTGAAGATCAGGCTGGCCTCGAACTCACAGAGATCTGCCTGCCTTTGCCTCTCAAGTGCTGAGATTAAAGGTGTGTACCATCACCACCCGGCTCATTCTTATAGCTATTCATTATCCAATGAGATATAATTGTCATATTTTCCTTTAATTTTTTATTTTAATGTTTAGTGACATATTAATTATACATAAAATGGATTTCATTGTAATATTTTCATACATATACATAACGTATTTCAATACTATTTGCCTCCTGTCACCCTCTCTTACCCTCCTCCAGTTCTCATTAATTGCTTCCATTTTCTATTGGCCCACATGTGTATGAGTGTATGTGTGTGTGTATATATATATACATACATGTGTACACATGTGTGCACATGCCTGTATTTTCAAATAAGTGTCCAATAAGAAAGGACAAAATGTATACAAAGAGACATGAGTCATGGAAAAGGATATAAAGCTATTTTTTTTCTAATTTCAACTCTGCCATAGTTTTTTTTTTTCCCTAGTGGATATGAGAATTCAACTTTCCAGGTACTGGAGTAACAAGAACCATTTTGCATTCCAAAAGAACCCACAGTGTGTTATTCCTTTGAGACAGTGAATGCGAGAGTCAGGTTTTCTTTTTAATTCCCTTGGCCGTGAGTGCAAGAAAACTCAGACATGACTGGTCAGTGAGTGCATTTGCTGCACTGGCACACTTAAAAACAAAGGCGTTTGGTTTTGTTGTTGTTGTTTTTTTTTAATTTGTTTGGGGGAGAGAAGTTTTTTTAGCTTGAAATTCTTCCCTCTCATTCTTCTTTGTAAAATTATATCAAATCATTTTACCACAGTGCTATTTAGTATGTAAATAGTATGACTACACATAAAATAAAGTACAGCTTTACATTTCAAAAAATAAAAAGATGAATGTAAACTCTTGGGTCCCTGAAGTCAAATGCTATAGAATGGATCATTGGCATCACTCACCGACCCATATTTTGGAAACTTTAGTCCCCAGGGAGTAAGGGGGGTAAAACTTTTAGATTTAACGAGAAGTCTTTAGGTCACTGAAGGGTATACCATGAAGGAGATTATGGGACCCTGACCTGTTCTTCATTATCTCCTCTCTTTCCTGCCCCATGGCTGTGGAGGTTTTGCTTTGTGATACACTCTTGCCATGATGTGTTTCCTCCCCACAGGCCCAAAGAAATGAGAGCAATCAATCATGGACCAGAACTTGCAAAACTGTGAACCAAAATAACCCCTAAGCTTTTATAAGTTAGTTATGTCAAGTATTTATTAAAGTAATGGAAAGTTGACTAACAGGCAGTGTTCAAGGCCAACATAATCAAGCTGAGTATAATCATTAAAAGCCTCAGGACTCCAGAGGGTCTATTTCCTGCTCACTTAATCTCTGGCTGTTTAATAAAAAGAACATCTTACAACCATCAATGTAATGATTTGCAACTTGAAAGCATTTTAGTTTTCCAATTTCAGGGAACAAAAGCTATTTCAGGAAGGAGTGATTTTTAAATATTCCTAGACTTTGGCTAACTAAAAATAACCAATGAAAATAAATACAAAATTGAAAGTCGAAACATAATTTACCTCTGTTGTTACACAACTAGGCCTAGAATCCAGACGCTCACCTCCCTTCAGCTGTGTTGAAGTAGGCACTTGTCTCTGAAGACTCATTCAGCCGGCAAGAAAATGGAAAATATCTGCTTGTTTGATGGCCATAATCCCTTGGAAGGACCATAGATGCCATCTTTCTCTTAGTGCCCCTCATTTACCTTGTCTGAATATCTTTAGAGACCCATAAAGCTTTTCTGCCTATTAGAACTGTCTAAGGAATAAACATAAGAAACCTCGAAATGCATCAAAGGATAACCCCATAAAGTTAAACACTGGGGAGGTAAATGTGGGACACAAAAGATCAGCTGGTGCTGCATTACAGTGGTGAGGGACTCAGAGGAGGAGCAAGACTAAACACCTGGTCATTTGCTTGATCAGACTGGATCAAATACTTCACTCTTCCTAGTGGTGTTTACCATTTTATGACAAGCCTCTGTCTTTAAATTGCCTCAGACTCCAAATTTGTAGGCTCAACAATGATAGCTCTAAAGTTTTGGCCTTGTGCCTACCCTGTGGCTTCTCAGGTCAAATTTTTAAAAAAAATAAATAAATAAATTTAGAAAACAACAACAACACAAAACCTGTCTTTGCTCTATGCCTATCTCAGATGACCCCTCTTTTCTGGGTTGGGTTACAATGTTACAACTCTGAGCCTGTATATATTATGTCAAATTCTGGCCTGATTTCCAAGAAGGAAATTCACATCTAGAAAGGCCTAAAAAAGAGCAGCAGGATTTTTGCTCACAATATCAGGATCTATTTCCTCGTGCTTGAAATTCTAAGCTTTTCTTCCTTCTTTGGCAAAAATAGTAACTGGGTCAAATATAGAAACTCACCCTTTCTCCCTTTTATTTACTTCTCCATCTGTGTACGGGCTTCATCAATGATGACAGCAGGAAATGGCTTGGCTCTGGAGCTCTGGGTTGTTAGCTATTTGCTGTGAGGAAGCAGCTGGGAGAGCATCTACACATGCCATTCCCGGGCCATACTCCAGAGGGGCCTGCCATCAGGCCTCTCCCCATTTGCCAAGACAGTGTTTGCTGTGGATGCTGATTACAGAAGCCTTAGGAAAGATGCCTTCCCTCTTTCACGTTTTTCAGAAAAATCATACCTGAGGGCATGTTTAATCATATTTACTATATCATTCTCCAAATCACTTGGGAAACAGAAAACAATTAAGAATACTAATACCACTACCCATAAATCAACTGTTATTATTTATGTCTGTTTCTATGCATAACTCTAAAGCAAAATAAACGTTTAGTTATATGCGAACCTCCCATCTTTGTTAATGTTTTCTAAGTGGATACTGAGATGACATCACTAGACCACCCTCATATCTCTTGTACTCCAAAATGCAAAGCTAAAGAGGTAAGCAGACTAAGTTTTATTTAAGCTACATTGTCCAATTTGGTGGTCACAAGCTACATGTAGGTAATTTGACTTATACTCCCAAGAAATAAATATAATTTTAAAAATCAATTTCATTAGCATGAAAGCTGGCCAGCAAGAAAAGAGATTTCCGTATGAGACTCATTTCTCTATATCCTCAGTGTCTTCAGCAATAGGGTCGAACCACCTAATTCTGATAGGCAATGAAGAGCAATAATAACAGCTTATATTGTTTGAAGGGCCTCCCTACTCAATAACTTATAGGGAGGTACCCCATTCCTGGCAGTGTTTAATAATCCATATCTTTTGGGAGCAGCATTGACATTAGCTTACTAACCAGTGGGCTTCCACAAGGCTCCATCATATGTCCTTAATTCTGGTTAACCTTCTCCTTACCCCTCCTCTCCTTCATCCTCTGACCCCATCCTTTATTAAATGTCTAAGTCCCAGTGTTTCCCATGCTCTTTCATTTCATATGTGTTCCCCTACCCCCTCTGATGTTAGTTTTTACTTGGGTTATGAGATCATAGGTTTCCATATAGTTTTTTATGTACCCTTCATTTTGGTTGACTCTTCAGCCACACTCTCATTTCCGATCCTCCAGCCTACTACATGCTTGAACTCTTCCACCTTACTCCCATTTTTACTTATATTTTATTATCCCTCCTCTCATAATGCATCTCATCTGATGGCCCATTTCCAGAGTTTCCTGACTTCTATATATACTCCAAGTTAAATACACAAAACAAAAGATTCAAAACTAGGCTGCTTTACAGGAAAATACATGGCATGTGCCTTTCCAGGATCAAGTAACCTCACTCTGCATGTTTTCCTGTTCTACCCATTTACTTGCAAATTTTATGATGTCAGTTTTCTTTATAGTTGAACAAAATTCCATTATGTGCATGCACCACTTTTCCTTATCTAATCATCAGTTGATATACATCTAAGTTTGTTCTATTTCCTAGCTACTATCAATAGAGTATTAATGAACATAGATGTACAAGTATATTTGGTAGTGAGATATATTGTCCTTTGAGTATATGCCTAAGAATGATAAAGCCGGGTCGTTTAAAAATTCTATATCTAGTTTTTAAAGAAACCTCCCAACTGATTTTCAAAATGACTACTTTACACTCCCACCAGTGATGCAAAATGTTCCCTCTTTCACTTCAGCTATTATCTCCTGGAACATGTGAAGGGACCTACACAACACAGGGCATTAACAGAATATCTAAGAGCAGCCCCAGTGAGGATCCAGTACTAATAGTGTAGCAGATGCCAGTGGTCTTGAACCAGACTAATGACTTATCGCAATGAACATTTTCAAGTAAAGATGTATGAACTAAAGGGTATACTGCGTGGCATAGTGTGACACACTACAGCTTCCTTGACAGTTTTTTATGTGATTTTATTTGTTGGGGAAGGTAGCCAGGGCAGAAGACGAGTATGAAGTGATGGGGAGATGAATGGGATTGGGGTGAATGATGTGAAATCCACAAAGAATCAATAAAAAGCTTTTTAAAAGTTCCCTTTTCCTCACAGCCATAAATAAAAGACGTTAGTGTTTGAATGGTATAATACTGACCTGTCATTCAAGATATGCCCACTACTGCAATAATGACATGATGGCCTGACTGTTAAGGAGTAACCAGTCACATTTTAAAAATTTGATTTAACTATTATTAAGCATCCTTTGGGTATGTGCCCAGGAGTGGTAATGCTGGATCCTGGGGTACGTTGATTCTCAGTTTTCTGAGAAACCACCATACTGATTTCCAAAGTGGTTTCACAAGTTTGCATTCCCACCAGCAATGCAAGACGAAATCAGTACTGCGAGGGATGCTATCACCCACTGATACAAGGGAACGGATCTGATGAGAATTTACCAGGGCCAGTCGGACTGGGACTGAACGAGGACGTGATCTAGCCAGATTCTCGGAATTTGACCGGATTCTCTGACTGTGGCTGGCCCGGGGTCTTTCTGAAAAGCCATTGACTATGACACTGGGACCTGTTTCCTCTGCATATGCTGGATTTTGGGGATCCAGTCTGTTTGGACGCTCGCCTTCCTGGACTTGGAGGGAGGGGGAGGGAGCTGGAGCTTCCCACAGGGCAGGAAACCCTGACTGCCCTGGGGGACGGAGGGGAAGGAGGGGGGGAGTGGGGGGAGTGGGAGGGTGTTGGGAGGGGGGGGGAAATGGAAACTTTTATAATTTAATAAAATTTACTAAAAAAAAAAAAAGAAAAAAAAAAGAGTGATCCATATCCTTTCCAGCATAAGCTATCATTAGTGTTTTTGATCTTAGCCATTCTGACAGGTGTAAGACGGTATCTCAGAGTTGTTTTGATTTGCATTTCCCTGATTGCTAAGGGGGTTGAGCATGACCTTAATTGTCTTTTGGCCATTCGAACTTCATCCGTTGAGAATTCTCTGTTCAGTTCAGTACCCCATTTTTTAATTGGGTTAATTAGAGTTTTAGTGTCTAGTTTCTTGAGTTCTTTGTATATTTTGGAGATCAGACCTTTGTCTGATGAGGGATTGGTGAAGATATCCCAATCAGTAGGTTGCCTTTTTGTCTTAATGACAGTGTCCATTGCTTTACAGAAGCTTCTCAGTTTCAGGAGGTCCCATTTATTCATTGTTGCTCTTATTGTCTGTGCTACTGGGGTTCTACCTAGGAAGTAGTCTCTTGTGCCCATGTCTTGTAGACTACTTTCTACTTTTTCTTCTATCTGGTTCAATGTGGTCAGATTAATATTGAGGTCTTTAATCCATTTGGACTTGAGTTTTGTGCATGGTGATAGATATGGATGTATTTTCATTCTTCTACAGGTTGACATCCGGTTATGCCAGCACCATTTTTTGAAGATAGTTCCTTTTTTCTATTGTGTAATTTTAGCTTCTTTGTCAAAAATCAGGTATTCATAGGTGTGTGAATTAATATGTTCATCTTTGATTTGATTCCATTGGTCAGCCTCTCTGTTTTTATGCCAATACCAATCTGTTTTTATTACTGTAGCTCTGCAATAGAGCTTGATGTCAGGGATGGTGGTGTCTCCAGAAGTTCCTTTATTGTACAGGACTGTTTTGGCTACCCTGGGTTTTTATGCTTTTCCATATGAAGTTGATATTTTTCTTTGGGCATATACCCTAAATATGCTCAATCATACTACAAAAGTATTTGTTCAACTATGTTCATAGCAGCGTTTTTGTAATAGCTAGAAACTGGAAACAACCTAGATGCCCCTCAACCAAAAAATGGATCAAGAAAATGTGGCACATTTACACATTAGAATACTACTCAGTGGTTAAAAAAAATGACATCTTGAATTTTGCATGCATATGGATGGAATTAGAAAACAGCATCCTGAGTGAGGTAACCCAAACCCAAAAGGATGAATATGGTATGTACTCACTCATAAGTGGATACTAGCTATAATCAAAGGACATTGAGCCTATAGTTCATGATCTTAGAGAAGCTAAGTAATAAGATGAACCCAAAGAAAAACATATATAGATACACATGGAAATTGGAAACAGGCAAGATTGCCTGATAAAATTGGGAGCAAAGGGGTTGGGGATAAAAGAAGGTAGAAGGGAAAGAAGAGGGAAGAAGGGGACGGTGAGTAGAACTTTAGGGAATGGGATAATCAAGACAGAGAAAGAACAGAGATGAGATCAAGGAAAGTGATATCTTGATTGAGGGAACCATTATAGAGTTAGCAGAAATTTGGCTCTAGAGAAATTCCCAGGAATCCACAAGGATGACTCCAGCTAAGACCGTAAGCAATAGAGGAGGGGGGTCCAATCTTGACTTGCTCTGTAGTCAGAATGATGATTATCTTAAATATCACTGTAGAACCTTCATTCAGCAACTGGTGGAAACAGAGGAAGAGACCCACATAGGAGCACTGGAGTTCCCAAAGTTCAGTTGAAGAGTGGAAGGAGTGAGAATGTGATCAAAGAGGTCCAGACCATGATGTGTTCACCCACTGAAACAGTGTACCTGAACTAATAGGAGCTCATCAACTCCAGCTGGTCTGGGAAGTAACAAGCAGAAGACCAAACTAGTCCCTCTGAGTGTGGTTGACAGTTGCATGCCTGGGCAGACTGAGGGGCCACTGGCAGTGGCACCAGGATTTATCCCTACTGCATGTGCTGGCTTTTGGGGGTCCTGTTCTCTTTGGATGTATACCTTACTCAGCCTAGATATAGTAGGGAGGGCCTTGGACCTTCCACAAAGCAATGTGCCTTACCTTCTCTGAGGATTGTATGGAGATTGGGGGGAATGATGAAGGGAATGGGAGGAGGGGAGGAAGTGAGATCTTGGATTGGTATTTTTTTAAAAAAATCTAATACATTTTTTTAAAAAAATTGATTTAAGACTTGCTCCACAGAAAGGAATTCATGCTTGATCAAAAACACAGGGCTGTGGAGGTCATAGGCCCTATGGGAGTAATCTGCTGCTGCTGTTTCAATAAATGTTCATGTTAATAAGCACCTTCTTGATGTTTATATTTATACCCATGGATTGCTGCTGCTTGCATCTTTCATAAGAGAAGTTTTTTTTTCAGTAAGTAGTGAGATACATTGCTAGTCAGAGTGCTGAGAATACATGATTCTGAGTACTCGCGTTTAGAAGGGTCATCTACATTCCCAAAGGATCAGTAAAAATTACAGAAAAACAAGTGGAGGCTGAGGATGGTGAGAAATGCTGTGAAATGCTTTCTTCTTTACATGATATGGCCATTATACACATAAACTCACAGTAACTATGGCTACCTGTCAAAAACCTGCACAAAGAGCATGCCAGTTAAAATTCCAACACCATTTGCCTGGGGATTCAGATGCCCTACCCATAACTGGAGAGCTATGGACAGAGGATGATGGCTGGGGGTAATTAGAATCACTTTCCCTTAGGGATATGACTACTGTTATGTTGCCCATGCTCCAGTAGGCGCCCCAACACCCATGCACATATAGGCAACACTAGCTGGACTCAGGAAGTTTTTTTTAAGAGGTCATGGAGGCTAGAGAGATGGCTCTACAATTAAGAGCATTTGTTTATCTTGCAGAGGATGAGTGTTTAATTCCCAGCACCCACATGGTAGCTCATACGCATCTGTAACTTCAGTTTCAGGATTTCCAGAAATGTCTTCTGACTTTGGTTGACCCCAGGCTCACCTGTGACGCACACACATACACATATGCAAAACATTCAAATTTTACAAATTTAAAAATAATTGAAAAAAAGGACATGAAGTTGTAAGGTGGTATAGGAGGTCCTTCTGTCTATGTGTTGCTTTCATTGGTTAATAAAGAACTGCTTTGAGCCTATGGTAGGGCAGAACAGAACTAGGTGGGGAAAGCTAGGCTGTCTGCTGGGAGGAAGAAGGGAGGAGTCAAAGAGACCCCACGGAGCCGCCAGAGACAGACCCTGGGAATTTTATCTGGTAAGCTACTGCCACATGGTGATACACAGATTACTAGAAATGGGTTAAATCAAGATGTAGGAGTTAGCTAATAAGAAGTTAGAGCTAATGGGCCAAGCAGTGATTTACTTAATACAGTTTTTGTGTGATTATTTCAGTTCTGGGCAGCCAGGACAAACAAGTGGCCATCCTGTAACAGTAAGGGGCATGCTGGGAAGGGGCATGGAAAAAGTTGGGGAAAGTGGGTTTGTATGCTCAAAAATGTTCTATACATTTTTGACATTTTCAAATAAAAAAGTATAAATATTATGTAAAAACATATTTCATTAGTTGTACTAAGCATATTTAAGATATTTGGTAAAATATATGAATATGTTAGTCAAAATTGAACAGATTATTGAATCCCAGGTGTAACTAAGTGCAGCCCTAAATACATGTATGAAAGAGCAAAACTAAGTGGGCTCAATAGATTATATATACATAAGTGAACACATCTATGAGTGTCTGAGTGTGTATTTGCTTTTGTGTGCGTGTGTGTCTGCTTTTGTGTGTATGTGTGTGTATGTGTGTGTGAAGTGAAACAATAGTAATTATAAGAGAAGAGGCTGTAAATTTGAGGTGGAGACATGAGAGGAGTTGGAGGGAAGAGGAAGGGATGAAATAACATAAATGCAGTACTTATGTATGAAATTCTCAAAACAACAACATATAAACATTTCACTCCTATATTCTAAAAATAAACATTATTAAGCCATGAAACTAAATGCAATCAAAATTTTACTTTCTCAGTTGAACCAGCTACACTCTCATCAATAGCTACATGTGGCTAGTGACTGCTAGCATAGACAGAATTTACCAAATATTCTAATCATTATAGAAAATACTATTGAATACACTAAAGAATATAAAAAGGTTTTATGATGGTATTGGCAAAAAAGGGAAGAAGGACATATTGTATCAAGAGAAAGTGGTTAAGTCATTAAAAGGGTTTCAGAGAAAGGGGGTACAGCGGGAAAACATCAAGCTAGTGAAAAGGAGAAAGAAGTGTTTGAAATAAGCATGTTTTGATGTTTGCTGTCTACTATATGAGAAAAATTACTTGGTTCCTATTTTACTCTTAATCACCTTTCCAAGCAAACTCAAGTCGTTCATATGGCTTTTAGACTTTGATTTGTGAGCATGTTCTGCCATGCATCTTTGTTTGTTGCAATGCTGGGAATGAAATACAGAGCCATTTATACTCTAAGCATGAACTCTACCACTGAGTTAACATCCCTAGTATGACATGTATAATGTTTTTCTTATTTATTTAAAATAATTTTCATTTTACATACTAGTCCCAGTAACACCCCCTTCCTCTTCTCCTTCCCCCACACTTCCCCAAATACCACCCTGCTATGTACTCTTCAGAGTAGATAAGACCTCCCTTGAGGAGTCAACAAAATCTGGCATACCAAGATGAGACAGGACCAAAGCCCTCTCCTGGCTTGAGCAAGGTGTGCCTCCATAAAGAGTGGACTCTAATTCATGCACCGAGGACAAGTCCTGGTCTCACTGTCAGTGGTCCCACAGACTGTCAAGCCACCACCGAGTTGTCACCCACATTCAGAGGGCTTAATTTGGTCTCATGAAGGCTCTCCATCTGATCATACTGAAAATATTTGCATACTTATAAATTTACTCTCCACAAGGTCAGGATTCTATTTCTTTCCCCTGTGAAACACATCTGGGGGGCAAGCACAATGTTTCATATACAAAGAGACTTAAGTACATGTATTCTCAATCGAGCAATTGCTGTGCATCATTGAAATCTCACGTTCAAGGTGGTGAGACATAGTGTTAGTGCTGATGGCCAGATTGTAGTCCTGGCAGTGCTTTAGAAACCCTTGCTCTCAGCTTTACCCTTCAAATTTATAAAATGAGTGAGTTGGCCCAATTCATGTTTCTACTCTGTTTCAGATCTAAAACAGTGGCATTCTCAGATCCAGAATATGTGTAGGTATTGGGTAAGATGGACAAGAGAACTATGTTTTCATGTGACCAGGTGTGTGCAACTGTGTGTAGTGAGGGCACAGTGATTGGTTACTGTTCTTTACCTCTCTGCAAGGATCCTTAGTGGTAAGGGGGGAAAAGCAGCAGCAGCAACAGGTTTGAACGCCAACTGGATAAGAATGAAAGACACATGAGCCAGCATAACTAACTGTTTGGAACTGTGTGCTTTAGGCCTTTGGGGACAGACTTCCTATGGGTTTTTTTTCAACTTTTCACTTGTCTTTTTCCTAAATTTCTTTGAGAGATTTGTTTATAACCTTTTAAAAACCTCTATTATGTTCACAAATGAATTTCTACAGTGGTTTTTGAAGTCAAAGTTCCTATTAAAGTAGTAATGTTTGCATTGTTCATTCTATGCTGAATAAATAATCTGTATTGCCTACCTCTTGATTAAAAACCACAACAGTATCCCTAACATTAGTTAGTAGCCGCTTGAGGCTGACACTGAATAGTTGTAGTACTTAGGAGCCTCTATTCTAATTACCTCTTTGAACAAGTTTTATGCCATAAACAGTACACTTCATTGATACAATGTCTCAATGCCATGATCTCTTGAATAAATGAATGTCTGGCTTGTGGCTGAGATGTTGTGCAGTAATAAGGGTTTTCAGGAGGCCATGTTTTTTTTCTTAATAAAGGGACAACTGTTATTCAAATATAGGACCATAAAATTTCCAGATGCTTTGAGAGGAATAAATATTACTCCAGGTCTATGTATCGTCAGTCTAAAGAAGTATAATCCTCTCCATAATGTTTTTGTTCAAATATGAAGTCAATTGAATCAGAGAAACTTCAGTCAATACATTATAATGAACCGCATTTATTGCTAAAAGATGCTAGAACTGAAAACACAAGAACATAAAAAATCATTTTTTAATGAATTTACTAAGGTCCTAAAAACAGAAAGGTTTTTCCCAAGGCTTCAGCAATATTAAAGTGAGAGATCAGAACTCAACATCCTCCCCCCCCCCCAAAATCCTTAGACTCACTTCAGGAGTGAATATGGAGTGAACCATTCCTAGTCCTATTTCAGTTACACAATCAATGTTGTTACTTACCTACAGGGTGCCTAAGTATAGGGGAAAACACGTATGAGCGAGACAAATCTGTTGTTTGGATAATTTCCACTGGAGTTACTTACTGACTGATGAAAATCCACTTGCCTAAATTTGAAATCTGCATTTGAAGATTATTTTTTCCGGGGCCCAAACTATCAGTATTCCCTCCCTCTCAAGAGGACCAAGATCAATCCTTCATTTGGTGATTGAAAGACTTCTGAGTGCCCCTTTGTTACATCTTCTCAACAACTTGTAAAAGAGAGGAGACATTCACATCCTCTTTTTCTGAGAAATTTCAGATAAGTATAATCTCCTTACTATCAAATACATTTTGGAGACACTCAATAGAAGTTCAAGGCAAACAGGGCTTTTCATGAATGTTACCAAACCCACAGTGCCTTTGATGCTAGTTTGTCGTTGTTGTTGTTGTTGTTGTTGAAAAATACTATGTATTCCAGGATAAAGGAAGGAAGGCATCATCAAGTCAGGCAGCTTCAAGCGATGGGGCTAGGACCAGAATTTCAGGCTTATTATTAGAATCCTCAGAATTTACATGAGAAATAATTTTGGTACAATTTGAACAGTGACTGTGAGAAGATAGACAACTCAGGACAGTATCTTCAGGACTAATGGGTCTCTGTTAACACAGTGGCTGTATAGCCCATCATTATGTACTTAGCTCTTTATATAGAGACTGCCCCTGAGCATCCCAAGTTACTTCCAATAGTATTCTTTAAACTGTGACTTTCTTTTCATTTCATATATGTATTCTAGAACTTCCCAAATGAAAAACTTCCAAGTGTTTGTTCTCTTTTCACTAAACACTCAGCATCTCTGTTTCTTCCCACAGATCCTGACACGCATCCATCCTTATTTTATCTGCTGTCTTGTATAACACTACTTATATTAAAATAGATACTTTCAGTTCCTTGAAGGCAAGGTTCATGTCTCACCCATCACTTACTCCCCTCTTTATTACCCTCTGTGTTACTTTGCACTCACTAAGTGAACAATAAATACTTTAAACACAAAACATCCCAATATTGTTAAGGAAAATAGCAGAAAGGCCACAAGCCATCTACTTTTATTTGGGAAGGCCCCATTCTTCCAAGTGGATCATATCAAAAATGTAACTCTTCATTTTCTTAAACCAATCATCTTCCTTATCTATGTCTTCAGCATCGGTGGTCACCCAAAGAATCTTGCAGTCTCCTGAATTACCTTAGGAGTTCATCTGAGGAAAATAATTGGTCTACGACAATGCCACAAATCTGGACTACCCAACAGAATTTGGAAACTGTCACAGAGACATAGAGCTAGGTTTAAGAGAGGCAGAAGGTCCTATTCTTTCTCAGATTGGAGACAAAAATGAAACAATATATACCAAAGCAGAGATAAATTGAGGCAAGAAGACAATAAAGAAGCCAGCCAGCCCCAGAAAGGCATAAAAAGGCATATGCTAAGTCTGGGAGGAGTAAAGAGTTCAGCCAAGAGCTAAAAGAGATGTTGTCATAGGCTAGATCAATGAGTAGCAGCGGCACTTACTGCTAAGCTGGATGACCTGAGTTTGAGCCTCAGCACTCAAATGGTGAAAGGAAAGAACCAACTATTGCAAGTTGTCCTTTGACCTCATATATGTACTGTGGTATTAGTGTGCCCTGTCACCTACACACACACACACACACACACACACACACACACACACACACACACACACACAAATGTGATTTAAAAATAGTTTTTAAAAAGATGATGTCAAGAACGTCCCTGAGTTTTAAAATGATGGAAATCCTGCATCAAGGATCCTAAATCAACATACCATCCTCAAATAAAGGTTCGATTGTTTATGGCTTTTGAAAAATGACTATAGACACTGACTCAAATAAATATTTTTAGACAATTATTCAATGACTACAAGATAGATGCTCTGGTGTGCAGTGGCCACTTAAACAGTTCCATTGATCTGTCACATTCTCGATACAATGCAAGATGATTTTTCCATAAGGATTAGTCCATTATGACTTGGAAAAGCAGCTCCAAATTATTGACCTTTCTCAGCATTATCATTAATGTTACTTGAGGTAATGTATTTATGGACTCTATGTTTGCTGTTTTTTCCAACCATTTTCATTATTTGGGTCATTTTTAAATCTTTTTGTTGTGAAACATAAAAAAAGGACAGTCGCACAAAATACAGAGCTTGGTAAATGCTTATACAAATAGTAATCTTATACTGCCTCCTGAATTAAAATGATTGCTCAGTCACTCCATATAAGATTACTATCCAGAATTCCACGTAATCATTTTTCACCATTCCTATAATGTTAATATCTAAGAGTGAATTGTTAGACAATATAATATGGTCTCACTCATTTTTATTAAAGACTCACTATGGGACTAGACTCACAATGTCCTATTCAATTTCAGGTTTTCACTTTTATATTATCACTCATGTTTTTAAAAAAAAACTTGCTATTTTTCCAGAGGATATGGATTCTGTTCTTAGAACCTTTACAGCAGCTCACAACCACCTGTAACTCCGGTTTCAGGGAAACTGTTGCCTTCTTCTGGCCTCCACAAGTAGCAGGCATGTATGTGGTACACATACAAACATGTAGGTAAACATAAAATACGAATGAATAAATATTTTTAAAGAAAAAGACTCAGTTTAATAATTTTAATAATTATTTGATGAAGAAATTTGATATTAATAAATATATTAACCTATAGGCGTTCTAGTCCTGTTCCTTACAATATAGATGCTAAAGTATCCATGATGCTTTTCCTGTAGAACTTCTCCACAGTCTGCATGCTGCTGATTACACAGTTATTGGTACAATTCAGCCTATGGCTCACTGTTTCCTGGTGAACAATGTTCAGTTTCAGGTTTTCACTTTTATCTTACCACACCTGTTAATTATCAATTATAAAATTACCATGTTCTATCATTTTATTTTCACTTGGTTGAAATTTCATTTTGTTAAGATGTAGTTTGTATGCTATATAATCAACAATTATAATACGTGTGATTCTGTGATTTTTGGTGCATTTTCTAAGTTTCATGACCATCAATATTCTTTGCCATTTTTTTTGTTTCTTCTGATAATGCTGCATTTTTGTTGCATGTGTTTATCACTGAAGTTTCTTCTGGGGTCACAATAGTGGTCAATTGATTATTAGAAAGAAATTTCATTAAAGTCTTGGAATAAGTCTTCAGTCTTTATCAAGTGTGTATATGTGTTAGCGGGTGCATGTTGGAGAATTCTTTCAACACTCATCAGTGTTAACTATGCCTAGCCTTCACTCTCTTCTTGCAGAGAATGACTGTCAGTCAACAGTAAAAAGCACAGTGTCTTTTCATGTTGATATTGAGTAGAGCCAAAATATGTACATACTATATTATCAGGAATAAGTCAGAATTTTGGAAATTTCTAATAGACATCTCATATCAAATCTTTTACCTTAATATTTCTGGGTAGCCAATTGATTACTCCATTTGTTACCTACTGTCCCAGAAAAACTTCAACAACAACGTCCAAGGAAAATCGTTTTATACCAGATCATCTATGTGCTAAGTGGAATCAAGCCAACCTTTGAAACCAACATGCTTCCAGGAAACCATCAGCTTTGTCGTATCTACACAATTCTCTGGAAATAAGGCTTCAAAAGATCTTCAGTACCATCCAGCCCCACCTAGTGGTTGCCAAGATGGCTGGTATGCTTTGCTGGGTGATAGGGCTGTTTGTTTTCAAGGCTGCCGTGGAGATAAAGAGACAGGGTGGAAATGATAGAAAAAATGCCACAAAACTTACAACTCTTGTTTGGATAAAGTCATTTTCCTAACTTAAAACGTCCTAAAATTCTACTAGTCTGATGTCAATTCCAAGGTTCTTAAAACATTTTTAAATACCTCTCTCTCTCTCTCTCTCTCTCTCTCTCTCTCTCTCTCTCTCTCTCTCTGTGTGTGTGTGTGTGTGTGTATGTGTGTGTGTTTTCTCAGTACTTTTGTAGATGAAGGAATTATCAGAGATATGATAAAGGAAATTTATTTCTTTCTAAAATATTTTTCATATTATACAGTAAGAATAGAAAACTGTTAGAGTATTTTGTTCTATTTTTTCATACCCTACCATCTTTGGAAAGTCATCAGTTATTATTTTAAAACAATAATTTTAATATGCTTTAATTGAAACAGAATTATGTCAGTTTCTCCTCTCCCTTTCATCCCCTAAGACCCTTCCCGCTACTGTCTCCCAAACTCCTCCATGCCTCCCCCTCAAGTTTGCAGCCTCTTTTTCTTTGAATACTGTTACATATATACACACATAGCCTGCTGAGCCTGTTTTTATTACTGTGTTTATGGTTTCACAACTGACCCATGTGCACTGGACAATCAATAAAGGGGTCTTATCCCTGGGAAAGGCTGACTCTCCTTCTCACAGCAGTCAGTAGTTGCCTGTAGTTCCTTGTCTAGGGCTAAAACCCTCTGAAATTTTTTTCCTTTCCCTGTTAACATGTTTATTGATACATGTATTGTTCTGGTCTTGTTTTTGAAGCTATTCCTAGGAGAGATTATTTAACAGCAGACTCCCTGGTATTCTAGCTCTTACAATCTTTCCATTCTCTGCACTGCAATGTTCCCTAAGGAACAGATGCATGAGCTATGTTGTAGGTTTATCCATTGAGATTGCGTTTCCCACAACCTGCTGATCTTTGCATTGTGTCCAGTTGTGGCTTTCTGTGCTGTTCTGCATTAGCTATAGAGAGAGGTTTCTTTGATGATGGGTGGTAGCTACTCTTACCCAGAAAAGACGTCTCACAGAGAAAACGTGTTCATTAGTACTGGTTATTAAACTAGGCTTGTAGTTTTGTAGATAGAGTAGGATTGGGGAATTCAGTTCTTATTTGTAAAAGATTACAAACTCACTAATTGAAATATATATAATACATTTGAATCTATTGAAATTTTTAACTATCACACTTCAATTAATACCTTTTGCCAATGGGTGTTTCTTTAAGTTGACTCCTGAGTCAGTTCGACAGTTTCCCATCTAAGATATTAAGATATTTCAGATACATCTTGTTCATTTCTTGCCTCCAACCATGAATCAACCATTTTTGCAAGAGCTTTGGTTTCTTTTTATGAAATATTACAAAGCTAAAATCAGAGCACTAGGGCTGTTCACTGCTAATATATTCACCATCGCCTCTGGGCCATCTCAGTAGAGCAGCAAAGGGAAATACATGTAAAGATAAAATGACTCTTGTTTCCATACTGGCATCTTTATTTTAGATTCAGGACTGTGCAGCTTAATCTCTTCTATATCCCATTTGTGAATCATTTCTTCAACACTGAGAATTTTGTATTTTTCACTGATACAGAGATACTAATGTTTCTCAAGAATCTTGTTTTGTCCTTTTGTAGGTGATAGGCCCATAGACATTACCTGGAAAATTCTGAAATTACTCACTTGCTTTTTCTTAATATAAGACAGGTCAAAGTCAGGCAAGGTGGTGCATGATTTTAATACCAGAATTTGAAAGGCAGAGACAGATAAATCTCTGAAAGTTCAGTACCAACATGGTCTACAATAGCAAAACCCTGTTTTCAAAAAGAAAAACAATCTTACCAGGCCCTACCACTAAATGAAGAGCTACAGGTAATTGATAACTGCCAAGAGAAAGATCACTCTGCTCTGGGGATGAGCCCCCTGATAGGTTGTCCAAACCCAAGTGGTCAGCCCTAAGCACACATGGATATGAGAAACACGAAATGGACTCCGAAGGTTTTCTTTATACATACATACATATGTAAGTCACAATAACAATTAAAGGAAAAGAAATCATGAATTCAAGAGGGAGTAGAAGGGACACAAAAGGAGTCTGAGGTTGGAGAGTATAGTATGGAACTTATATTAATACAGCACTCATGTATACAATTCCCAAAAAATAGAAAATAAGACACAATTATACTTACAGATTAGTACTTCTCTGACCTGTATGATTGTTGAAAATAATTTAAACACTTCATGCAAACTAACGCCTCTCTACCATCTGATTTGGTTGTACTATACTAAAAATACCTAGTCGTTTTTCCATACTGCATTTCATTCTTTTCACTCTCATGTTGGCATTCATGCTAAGAGTAGCGACATATTTGATGTTGACTAGCCATATTCATGTTGATATCCACTCAGAAATGCTTAACAAATTTTTGATTGTGTATATAACTAACTTTTTTACTCATGTTGCTAAAGTTATGCAAATAATGGTCTTGTCCCAAAATACTACTTACAATTTGTATTTTCTATGTCTAAACAAGGTTAGGCTTTCTGGAAGAGCAACACCTGTTTTAACTGCTGCGCTATTGCTCTAGCTCCCTTAGACTTTTAGGCAGAGACATGATTCTCATGGCTTTTCTAACTTCACAGGTCCTCTTCTTCTGTGACCTTTATGCAATGTTAAACAACATGGAAACCTGCTTCAGAGATTCCTTATGTGTCTATTTCTTTAACTCTAATTTCAGCTTTTTATTTCTATTTTCTCTATTATTTCTAACACATTTTAATTCTACTCAACTGTAAAGTGTTTTTTTTTTTTTCAGTATGGGACTTCATCCTAGCAAGAGCATCCTGGTGAACTCCAGTTCCTCTACATTCATATTGTCTCTCTTTCCTACCCCTTCCCCTTCTTCTACTGCCCTCCTTCTCTCTCTCCCTTCCTTGTTCTCTGGTGTGTGTGTGTGTGTGTGTGTGTGTGTGTGTGTGTGTGTGTATGTGTGTGTGTATGTGTGTGTGTATGGTGTGTGTCTGTGTCTGTGTATGGTGTGTGTGTGTGTGTGTGTGTCCGAGACTAGAGAACCTAAAATCGTGCATGCTAGTCAAGCATTCTATCACTGAACTACATCTGCAGCTTTACTTTATATCTTAACATAAACTCAGATAATTTGCTATTCAATTTCAACCTTTGAATTTGATATTTTGAATATACTTTTCCATATATCACATTATTCTTTATATTAATCATTTTCATTGGTTTCATGTAATTCTGTTAATTTAAAATGTCATCAGTTTATAGCATCTTTATTAATGTCTATTGGGGTTATAGCCAGATTTCCATGATAATAAATAACATATATTACTTTCCTTCTCCTGAGTTATAGCCTTAAAACAAGTGTCCAAATGTGAGATTATTTAGTAAAAAGGTAGGAACATTTTTACGGCTCTTGCTAAAAACTGCCAGATTGTTCATCAAATTGACTGAAATCATTTATAATGCCAGTAGAAATGTACAAATGTTTCAATTTCCCAATAGTCTCATCACTGTTTTAAAATTGTTCCCTTATTGTTGTTCATTTTTAGGGGTATAAAGTGACATGCCATCATTGTTTTAATTTGCACTTCATTTCTTGTTGGCAAGAATGCACCATTCCCAATGTTAATATACTAATGCTGTTTCAGCGTATGTAATCATTCTTCATATTCTTCAATCACCACCCAGGAAACTTAATACAAACTTCTACAAACTCTCGATATGTCTCAAAATGTATCTAGAATCATACTACGAAATACATCATCTATTTTGTTAATTAACTTCTCTCCAAATTTTTATGTATTTTAGTTGTATTAATTTTTTATACAACACTGTCTATTTTTCCATTTTAAGCTTTCTCCTTTAAGATTACCTCCATAGATTGAACAAATGTTCTATTTTCTTCTGACTTTTAATATTTTTAGTATTAATTTTTATTTATGAATGTGCACATGTGTGTTGAGTGTATTGGCATATGTGTACAAGTGTCTATGGAAACTAGAAGAGAGTGTTGGGTCCTCTGGAGTACAGCACGAATTTTAATTGGTATTAATATTAAAAACCCAGAGTCAGATATTAGTGGGTGAAAGCTTAAAGATCAGAGAAGTAAAGCATCCAGCCACTAGAGAGACTTTTTTATCTCTATCGAATTCTCAGACTGAATGGGAGATCCTGTCTCTATGAATCCTCAGACTGTCTCTCAGACTGAATCCTCTGACTGCATATGTCTCCACCAAACCTCAAACTGAATTCTGAGCTGCAGTCTCCTTCTGCATTATATTCTTCTGTCTGCCCAGCCATATGTCTTCTTGTCTCCACCTCCCTAGTGCTGGGATTAAAAACATGTGACTCCTAAGTACTAGAATTAAAAGTGTGAGCCACCACTGCCTGGCTCTGTTTCTCTTTTAGACTTGAACCCACAGAAATCCATCAGTCTCTGTCTCCTGAGTGCTGGGATTAAAGATATGTGCCATCATTGTCTGGCCTCTACAGCTAATTAGCATGGCTAGCTCTGCACTCTGATCTTCTGGAAAGCTTTATTTGTTAGATTATGAACAAACTTATGCTACCCTGGAGCTAGAGTTTATAGGCCACCAATGTAATTGCTTGTCCTTTGAAAGAGCAGCAAGCATTCTTCACTCCCCAGCCCATCTCGCCAGCCTCAAGCCCCAATTTTTCATACTTTATATTTTTAACTTTTTAACAATTTATTTGACTTCTTAATTAATTGTGTGTATTGTGTATGTTGAGGTGGGTACATGCACATGCATGGGAGTACCCATGTAGGTCAGAGGCAGCAGAGTCCCTAAACATGGACCGACAGAAGGTAGTACCTAACCAGATGTTGATGGTAGGAATGGAAGTCAGGTCTTCTGGAAGAACAGCATGGATTCTTAACCTCTGAGCCATCTCTCCCGCCACATTTTACAGTTTAATTTTTTTCTTTCTTTCTTTTTTCTTTTGGTTTTTTGAGACAGGGTTTTTCTGTTTAGCTTTGGAACCTGTCCTGGCACTCATTCTGTAGATCAGGTTGGCCCAGAACTCACAGAGATTTGCCTGTCTCTGCCTCCTAAGTGCTAAAATTAAAGGTGAGCACCACCACCACCCGGTTCACAGCTTAATTTTTACTATTGATGATACAGTGTATGGCTGTACCCTTACATTAACGTCTATGCACAATAATATTAAATTATCCCAATCTTATTTATGAAAATAAACTCATTTTATGCTACCTTGTTCATTTTATCATCACACACATTGAGTAGAGCCTAAACTTTTGTTTTTCTAAGGTAACTTAAGGTTCAAGCAGGCTATATAATTAGGTTGCTTTTTTGAGAAGCAAATACAAAGTTGCTGCTATTTTATCTAGTGTCCAGACAATAGGTATCCCCTGAGAAGTACTCAAGCAGCCTTTCATTACCCCCAACACACACACACACACACACACACACACACACACACGAAGACTGAGCACCAAAAGCCACCACCAAGCCTGGTGCTCTGTGCTACTAATCTTGGATCTCTCTCTAGCCTACTATTACTCTTTTCTGTAAACATGGCTTCATCCGGACTTTGTATTTATTTTTACAGAGGCAAAGAGGTAACAAAAGCCACTAGCCCTTTTGTGCTTTGTGGATAGAAAATTGGTGGGGGGAGAGGGAGCCAATATGTGTATCCACAGAGTTTTTATTAGAAATCTCCTTTGTTCATACCTTCCTTGTTCTCTAGGACCTAGTTTTCTCACAAAAGCAAGTGCACGACACTGACCAGACAGAAGAACACTTTGGAGAGTTTGGAATAATAATCCCAGTCCCATACATTCCTTACATTAGGCAGGATATGGGCTTCTGAATATGAGTGAGTTGCTGTAAAGGGAGTTGTGTTTCCCCAGTGGGAAGAGCTCTAACAATTATTTTCCCAGTGATATCACTGATAAGTAACTCTATAAGTCAAAGTTTGATAAAGTAAATATATCGGGAATTTTTCAAAATTGCTTGTGAGTTTTTTAAAAAAAATCAACTATCCATGTTCTCTTTGTCTCAGTAGCTGAGTATTTAAGAAGTAAGTAAAGGAGGAAAGGATGGATGTGGGAATGTTTGAGGTTTTGCAAAGCCCCCAAAGATAATCTTGAACTTACCTGCAATTCACAATACAATAATTCCCTAAGGTGAGGTACACAATTCTCTGCGTATGCTTTATAAAATCAGAGGACTCTTTCTTTTATTTGGTTTTCTTTAAAGTAAAGCCCATCTGTAGAGTACACAGCTTTTCCAGACCCTGTGGTATGCCAAAGAATGTAGACAGATATAAAAAGGGCCATCAATAATTTTTCAATTAAATTAAGTCTTCATAGCATCTATAGCCACAAGAAGTTTTGTGCATTTGCCAGTCTCTGCTCTGTAGTTGTACAAAGCTGGCACACTTCTCAGTTTAGGTAGCAATAAAATGAATGATCCAAAAACTGCTTAAGAGGCAGATTTCCAGCTGTAACTATCCAGGCTAGGACTCTGGAGACAAACTTTCCTACTAGGCATTGCACCTGCAATTAAAGCAAGGAGCAGCTGTGTGGACACAGTATCATACCTTAAGGATCAAGTTTCTAGAGAAATTTTCAACAGGAGAAGCCATGTTTTCCTAAGCTCTCATTGTGAGCGAGACACTGTCTGAGAGACTTTAAAACATTCCACCCAACGTTCACAAAGCTTTGGGGTGGTGTGAATATGTCGACAGGTTAGGTAACAGAAGCTCCGAGAGGGTTAGGAACTATCCAGGTTCATACAAACAGTAGATGATCCAGCTAGAACTGGGACCTGGGTCTGACTTACTTAAACCATGTGCTTCTAGCCAACTAAATCTCAATGGACCACAAGCAATTTATCAACAGTAGGCTGGAGATAGAGCCAAGACTGGTAGCACAGGGCCCCAGTGGTAGAGACGGTGGTTCTCAGTCTTCCTGTTACGCATGTGGTGTGGGAAGTCCCGTGAGACTAGCAGGAGCAGTGATGCGGTGGGATGGAGGTAGGCAGTGATGCGGTGGGACGGAGGTAGGCAGAAAGACAGGCAGCCGAAGGGAGAGCAATTATGAGCTTTGCCTTTAGTCCTCTTCATGACCCGAGAAGCAAGAATCCCACTATCTCATGGTGCTGAGTGTTTGAAGGCCAATTCTCTTAAGGGGAATTAGATTAGTATAAAAGAAAAAATGAGCACATGTGTCTTCTAGAAAACACATGTTATAATATGTCATTTGTCCTAGAAAGCAAGCCCCATGTTGCAGTCACCCACTGCCCTGTGAGGGAGGCATTCTTGTCATACCCTCCCCTGCGCCTCAGCTCTAAACTCCTCACAGTCCTTTCTTAACTCCTTGTCAGGACACAACATGATCTGGTACTTTCATCCGGAGCCACCAGAAAGCTAATTTCATGGCCGCATTTAAATGTTTTTCAATGTTTTTAAGTTTTTAAATTATGTGTATGCATGTATTAGGGGGTGGATATGTGCCCATAACTGCAGTTGCCATGGGGGCCAGAAGAGAACATTGGAGCCTTTGAAGCTGTAGCTAGTTACAGGCAGCTGATAGTCACCATTCCCGGGGACTGGAAACATAACCTGGGTCCTCTGTAAGAGCAGGAAGCGCTCGTAAGCGCTGGGCATCTCCAGACCCAGATGTTTTAAGTTTTTATTGTGGTTCAATTGTAGAGGGCCGCAACCACACTCTCCACCATAGATGGCGCTGCACCGCCAGGTGAGCTAGAAAGCTCACATGTGTTGGTATTTTCCACTACTCCCAAGGTATCACCTGGGACTGGGAGCAGTTGACCAATCAAAGAGTGACACGTCCAGAGCAGGGTCTGTTTCCTTTATAAGGGATGGGTTCCATCTTATCTGGGTCTCCGCCATGTTGGCTGATGCCCGCTCTCCCAAGGGGCATTAAAGCTTTACTGCAGAAGTATCCTATGTGTACCGCGTGGTTCTTGCTGGCGAGACGGTAGCGCGGGACATCTGGTGCCGATACCCGGGAAGAAGAAGAAAAAGAAGAACTTTGCACCGCCGGAGACCCCTTGGACACAAGGAGGATTCAGAACTGTAGGCATGCGTGCTCAGAGAGGTACGTTCTAAAGTCCAGAGAGCATATCAGAAACTGAGCAGCAGTGGGAGGTTGTGCGCGCACCCAGATAAGTTAAAAAGGACCCTCCGGTAAAGAATGGGGGAGACAGAAAAGAAAATAAGTTAAAAAGGACCTCCCAGTGATTTTAAAAAAAGTAAAAATGGGGGAGAAGGCTGATTTACAAGGTCAAAAGCTTTATGTTATGTTATATGTGTTGTCTTTTGTGTACTGGATAGGAGAAAGATATTTAAACTTAGAAACTGCTAAGGATATGATGTTTTGGGAAAGAGGTTCTGTTTTCGCCTCCACGGAGGATGGGAGCCTAAGTACGTGCTTGAGATCCACGTGGTTTGAATCACCGAGACCTCCTGAAATGTTGTAGTGTATACCCCTAAGAATGCAACGGCCCAATAACAGCAGGAAGCAGCCAAAGGGACTAAACGACGCCCAAATTCCCTTAAAGATTAAATGAGGTCCTTTCAAGCCTGCTTCTCTGAGTTCAGCTTTGCTCCGTGCACCGGTTTGGGCTCGGAGTGGGTGCAGCTGGGGCTGGAGGGCGGCTGGAGCGGAGCTTTGCTCTGTGGCTATGGTGGGGAGCACATTGCGCCGGCTCAATTGGTGCGGCTTGGTTGGTGCCTGGCCTGGAGGATGTCACAGCGGTGCCACAGGCAGCCGGGCCAGAAGGCTTACAATGTACCTAAAACTGTGCTGGTCTCTGAGGGTAAAATGGCTCTGGTTCCATTTGGCTATGCTAAACGATGCTGACTTCAGGCAGGGCTGGTCGTATTTATCATAATAAAGGCGCAATTAAGGTTTAAATGCAGTATAAACAGGCAGTACCGTATTACATCTACATAGTGTGACTTAAGTTTTTAAGAACTGCTTAGCATTTTAAGAACTCAAGTCCTCCTAAAAGATTGCTGTGTATATGCTTGGCTTGTCTGGTGTTTCGGGCTCCGCAGGGAGGTGGATGCGAAGGGCCCTTGGATTTTGGGGTGATTGGGTCGTTGGCTGGATCTGTGAGAGTTTACAGCCGCTTTTGCTGTGGCACAGGTGTTGAGAGTTGGCTAGTAGGGAAGCGGCCCTGTTCGCTGCCTCTCCCATCGGCCCCTTGAGCCGCAGCAGCTCTGGCGCGGACCTTGAGTTATTGCCGGCCTGTGCCGCCTAGGTCTGAGTGTCGGCTCCCGCCACACTCCGCCACCAACACAGCCTCAGAGAACTAGGCTAGCCCCGCGGGGAAGGCAGGGGCGCCTGGGGGTGGAGCCGCCACTTCCTGGCCTGGGACAGGCGGAGCCGCACAGTGGGACACAGGGAGCTGCGCAGCGAGCAGGCCCAGGGCCGCGCACAGCCCTTGGATGGCGGCCGGGCTCTGGAACCCAAGGCCACCGTACCAGCAAGAAATACGGGAGCCAATAAATCTTAGATCTAATATCAACAAACAGGGCCTGGGTTTTTCCTAGGCGCCACTGGGACAACACGGCCCATACCGTAAAAAACAGAGATCCCCATATGGGTTCCCCAATGGCCACGTCATCTTAGGACTCCAGGCTGGAAACAGGAAAACGGTTTTCTCATATTTTTAAAACAATAATCTCATCTGTGCCAGATTTAAAATGGTTTAATTCTAAGGCCTACTATAATGACACAGACAAACAAGATTGCTCTTTAGAACAGAGACCTATAGGTCTCTAAGTTCAAGACCAGCCTATTTCCAGTACTGACTGTGCTAAATTTTTACACTGAGTTTTTTAATACTCTTAAATGTTATTTTGGGAGAAGAGTTTATGTTTTTTTTTCTAAAAATACTACTATTCATGCTGTGGATTCATCTGTCCAGAGGCCTGAGGACAAAGCCTCTGCTATGGAGCTGTCTGGCCTGATTGCTGGGAGCTGGCGGGTTCCTGAGGGATGGTCCAGCTCCTGCCCTTGGTCTGTCAGTTATTGCTATGCTGTTGTTGCTGTACATTGCAATGTTGTTGTTGCTGTGCCATTGCTATGCTGCTAGATTTCCCCCTGTTTTGTCAGTTATTGCTTGCTATCAGTTTCCCTTATCCTGTCAGTTATTTCTGCTAAACACTATGGGTATCTTCAAGATAGGTTACAAAATGCCATGGTTATTTAAATTAAAAATTGGATAAATATCTATTTAAACAAAAAGGGGGGGAATAATATAAAGGAACTGCCCCCGATGCCAAGAATGGCCATCGCCATGGCTCTGTTCACCATAAATTTTTTAAATCTGGATGATAATGGCCAAAATGCTACAACACGACATTGTTCGGATCCGCAGCGGCCCAAAGATTTGGTTAAGTGGAAAGATGTGCTTTCTAATGAATGGAAAGGCCCGGATCCCATCTTATTGAGATCCAGGGGAGCTGTTTGTGTCTTCCCACAGGATCAAGAAAGCCCATTCTGGCTGCCAGAGCGATTGACCCGAACAGTGAAGAGTGATCCACAACACACGGATTCGCCTGAGGACCTGGCTGCTGTTCCTCCTGCCATTTTGAGGATGGATGACAGAACACCGATGGAGGACACTCTCAGCCTTCCTGAAGCTGTTACCAGTCAACCATAGGATGGCGGTGTCTCCCCGATTTTTTACAACCAATAAGACTCTGGGCCCCCTCCCTACCGTCCTAGAGATGATTTATAAGCTTGGCCGTAGGACTCCAGTCCTGGGCCGTGTCTCTCATTCCCCTACTTCAAAGAATGGGTGGGGGTGGAAATGTTTTGGAACAGTCCTATACTATGGATTAGTGTTTCTCCTCTGGATGGTCTGCTGACTCAAATCCCAAAATCGTAGGGACAAAGTGGTTATTGCACAAGCGCTGGCTGCCCTGGAACAGGGGCCTCTACTGATATGTGGCTATCTATGTTAAAGCAGTAAGGTTTAAGCCAACCAGCTCCTGCACCCCTAGGACTGTGGTCCATTGCACAGGGTGGAGTGCTTGGCTTAGCTAGCCCTGAAGGTTGTTGAGCTGAAGAGCATCGCACAGAGAATGGCCCTCTCTGAGAGATAAGTCGCTTTGCTTAAGGGTTTCCTGCCGTATATTCCCTTTCCCAGAAAATTGGCAAAGGGCAGGCCGGATAGGTTCCAGGTGTCATGAGCCTAGGGACAGATTCCGTGTAAGCCCATTTTAATGTTTTCATTTTGGGAAGTGCGACCTCTATCTTTACCTTCCTAGGGAGTTGCCTTTCTGCAAAGAAGTAAAATTAGGGGGAGATGTAGAGGGCCGCAACCACACTCTCCACCATAGATGGCGCTGCACCGCCAGGTGAGCTAGAAAGCTCACATGTGTTGGTATTTTCCACTACTCCCAAGGTATCACCTGGGACTGGGAGCAGTTGACCAATCAAAGAGTGACACGTCCAGAGCAGGGTCTGTTTCCTTTATAAGGGATGGGTTCCATCTTATCTGGGTCTCCGCCATGTTGGCTGATGCCCGCTCTCCCAAGGGGCATTAAAGCTTTACTGCAGAAGTATCCTATGTGTACCGCGTGGTTCTTGCTGGCGAGACGGTAGCGCGGGACAGTTCAATAACACATAACAAAATGACCTGTTCTAACCATTGAAGTGTATATTAATGTTATGTATTTCATATTGTTGTGGATCAGATCTTTACAGACCTTTCATTTGTTGAAAACAAAGTTCTAGATCCACAAAACAAATTTTCTTGTCCCTATCCTTCCATCCCAAGTCCTACCAGGCTACTGTCCCTGCCTCTGCTTTAGATACCTTATCCAAATGAACTCAGATGTTGTTGGTCTTTTTGTTATTGGTATATTTCTTTTAACATACTGTCCTCTGGGTTCACTTGTATTATAGCATAAGTCACCATTTCCTTGCTTTTAAAGTCTGACTACTATTTCATTGAATGTATCTATCACATTTCTTTTTCGGTTCATCTGCCTTTGAATACATGGTTGGTAGCTGTCTTGAAGATTTCAAGAAACATTGGCATATAATCCTATCTCCCTGCTTTGAATTCTTATGGATATAATGCCTAAATTATGTGATAGTTTTCTTTCGACTTTTTGAGGAATTACTATATTGCTTCCCATACTGTACCACATTGCATTCCAACAACAGTGCATAAGAGTTCCAACTTCTCCATCTCCCTGCGAACACTTAAAAGTTTTCAGGATTTTTTGTCTTTGTATAGAAACTACACCAGCATGTACACAGTAGTATCTCAGTGTTCTTGTTGTTTACATGTTCCTAATGATTGACAGTATTCATGACTGTCATAATGACTGACAGTAGCTTCATGTCATGTGCTTCTTGGCTAGTTGTATATCTTTTGAAGAGATGCTTACTTAATTTCTTCTGTCTGCCTTTTATGGAGTACTTTGTTGTTTTACGTCCTTTACACTAGGTATTAACTCTGCCTCAGAAAAATGATTAGCAAATATTTTCTCCTACCCATAGGCTGCCTTTTCACTCTGTTCTATTTTTTGTCAGATGGGTTTCATTTTCATTATTTTTTATTTTGAGATTATAATTATATCATTTCCCCCTGTGCTTTGCTCTGTCTAAACTCTTCCATATACATATCTTTGCTTATTTCCTTTTAAAAATGTTTTTAGCAAAGTCTCTCTATGCCTTATGTATCTCAGATTTCCCAACTTGTGATCCCCCTGCTTCAGTTCTCAAAGTACTGGGTTTCCAAATACTTCCTTTCACCCTGGTTCAGGTTTTCAACTTGATATAATACAATGTATCCATTTTATCTTTGTTGTCTTGGTTTTTAATGTTACATCCAAGAAACCATTGCCAAATAATTGTGCTTTCTTTTACAAGATTTGTAATTAAAGCATAGATTTAGCTCTATTTTGAGTTAATATTTTCATATGATATCAGGTTCAACTTTATTTTTTTCAGAGGGACATTAAGTTTTTTTTCCAACACCATCTGTTGAACACAGCAATATTTTTATAGCTGCTCTTCAACTTGTGTACCAGAATCAAGAATGATTGGTTTGACTTATACAATACTGGTGGGAATGCAAACTAATCCAGCCACTATAGAAACCAGTATGAAGGTACTCCACAAGACTAAAGACAGATCTACTATATGATCCAGATATAACCTTCACTTTTGAGTACTTACTTTAAAAAACTTCAAGTCAACATATCACAGAGATACTTGCACAACAAAACTCATTGCAATGCTATTCACTTAGCTTAGTTATGGAAACAAGTATCCATCAACAGAGGAATGGATGCCAAATATATATAGAGAATATATATATATATATATATATATATATATATATATATATATAATAGAATATTTTTAGCCATAAAAATGAAATAATTTCACTTTCAGGAAAATAGATGCAAATGGAGACAATTTTATTAAGTGAATTATGTTAGTCTCAGAGAATCAAAGATCATATGCTTTCCCTCATTAGTTGGTATTTTGTAGATACATAAAATTACATATGTAGTTAGAAGGAGAAGTGAAACTAGGGTAACAATAGTAGTAATGTGAGAGAAGAAAGAGGGGATGCAATGTAGCAGATTTGGGGAGATATACTCAAAGCAAATTATGTACTTGCATGAAAATAGTCTCATGTAATCCAATATACTAAAATAATTAAAAATAATGTTGCCTTCATTTTTTGGAGCTTCTTTATAGACCTGTGTTCCTTTCTAAAGTCTTTTATTTTGAGATAGGGTCTCACTGTGTTGTCCTTCTTGGAACTTGCTATATTGACCAGATTAGTCTCAAACTCACAAAGATCTACGTACCTTTGCCTATACCAACACCGGGCTTGATTTCTAATGTCTTTAGTCATGGAGTGATACTTGACTCATTCATTGACTTTCTATAAACAATCTGTGGCAGTGTTTCAAATGCAGTTCCTCCCTCTGTCTTTGTTTTAGTTAATGTGGTAGTTGAACTTATCTTTCACAGTTACTTATCTTAATTTTAGTGAACTGTGTTTAAGCTGAGGATCACCAAATCTATGATTCGCATCCATTTTCTGTTGAGACTATACTATTGATTAGGACAATGAAGCAAATTCATTGTGATGCTTCACTCAAATTCTGGTTCAAAATCTGTGTCACCTACCCTGATTGGAGGAGCTATGTTTTACAAACTCCTCTTCCTTGTATATAGGAAATACCATACACCATCAGGCTTGGTGTCATTCTTCTGGACAACATTTCTAGTTCATTAAACTCTGCTTTCTGACTCTACCTTCCAGGTGTAATATGGGGACAGTGGGGATCCCTGAGAATCAGAGCCCCTTTATTCAACCCCATCTCAGTCTTAATAGATAATTCTAAAGTAGGCTGAGTATTTGGAGGAATTCAAGGATGTGTAGGGAAGGAATTACATAACATAGGTTCTTACAGAAAGGGTGGTGATTAAACTTAGATTACTAACTAGAAAGTATGAAGGAAAAGAGATTTCAAATGAGCATGCTACCATGAAGAAAAGACTTTATCCCCTGCCAAAACTGTTACTGAAAATCATGATGTAAATTCTGAAACCAGGAGCAGGCCCAGGCCAGTGACCTCTGCAGGTGCAGGCCCGAGTCAGGGAACTATGCAGGAGCAGGCACAAGTCAGCAACCTCCACCAGAACAGGCCCAAGCCAGAGACTTCTACCAGCGCAGATCCGAGCAAGTGACCTCTGATGGACAAGGCCCAGGTCAGTGACTTCTGTCCGAGCAGGCCCAAACCAGCAATCTCATCAGGATCCGGCCCAAGTGAGTAAACTCCACAGGACCAGACCTGAGCCAGTGACCTCTGCCAGAGTAGGCCCAAGCCAACAACCTCCCTAGAAGCAGGTGTGAGGGAGTAAACTCTAAGAGAACATACCTGAGCTAATGGCCTCTGTGAGACTGGGCCCAAGCCAGCAACCTCCACGGGCACATGCCCAAGCAAGTGACCACCATGGGACCAGGCCTGAGCAAGAAAACTCCATCGGACTGAAGAATGACCTCTAGGATTGCAATTTCCAACCCAAGAAAGTGAGCTATACCCACAAAACCACAAACAATAGATTATCTCATAGCAGCAAATCCCAAGGAAAAGAAAAACACACACAATAACATCACCGACAATGAAAACTAAAATAACAGGAGCTAGCAATCATTGTTCATTAATATCCCTTAATATAAATGGACTCAACTCACCTATAAAAGACACAGGCTAACAGATTATCTACAAAACCAGAATCCATCTTTCTGCTGCATATAAAAAACACACTTCAACCTCAAAGACAGACATTGCCTCAGAGTAAAGGGTTGTGAAAATTTTTTCCAATCAAATGGACCTAAGAAACAAGCTGGTGCAGCTATCCTAATATCTAACAAAATAAACATCTAGTGAAAATCAATCAAAAGAGACAAATAAGGAAGGCAGCTATGCTCACCACTATACCAACAATGCAGATAGGGGTGGAAGGAGGGGGAGCAAGAAGAGAGAAGGGAAAGACTGGGAAGAGCTTGGGGGAGTGGGAGGGTGGAGATGGAGGAAGGGTGGCTATAGGAGCAGGGAAGAAGATATCTACTTTAAGGAAGCCATTTTAGGATTGGTAAGAGACTTGGCTCTAGAGGGAATCCCAGGTGTCCACGGGATGTCCCCACCTACAGCCTCGAGCATCAGAGAAGAGGGTACCTGGACTGGCCTTGCCCCACTATCACGTTGATGATTATCTCGAATATCACCATAGAATCTTATTCCGACAAAGGATGGAGATAGAGACAGAGACCCTCATCAGAACATCGGACTGAGCTGCCAAGGCCCCGTTGAAGAGCAGAGGGAGAGAGATGACCAAGGAAGTCAGGACCATGAGGGGTGGGTCCACCCACTGAGACAGTGTGCCTGTTCTAATGGGAGCTCACCAAATCAAGCTGGACCGGGACTGAATGAGCCTGTGATCAAGCTGAACTCTCTGAAGGTGGCTGATAATGGTGGCAAACTGAGAAGCCATCGATAATGGCACTGGGACCTGTCTCTACTGCATGTACTGGCTTTTGGGGACTCTAGTCCATTTGGATGCACACCTTCCTGAGGTGGAGAAAAGAGAGGGAGTGGGGGAGTGGGAGGGGAATGGGAGGAGGGGAGGAAGTGTAAATTTTTGAATGGAAAATTAAAAAAAAGAGACAAATGAACATTTCATATTTGTCACAGGAAAAATTTATCAAGAGGAAATCTCAATACTGAATATCTATGCCCCAAATACAAGAGCACTTTCTTATGTAAAAGAAACACTACTAAAGCTCAAATCATACATTAAACATCACACACTAATAGTGGGAGACTTCAACACCATACTTTCACCACTGGGGAGGTCTGCCAGACAGAAACTTAACAGAGAAATAAAGGAACTAACAGATGTTATGACTCAAATGAACTTACCAGATATCTGTAGAACATTCCATCCAAAGGTAAAAGAATATACCTTCTTCTCAGCACCTCATGGAACCTTCTCAAAAATTGATCACATACTAGGTAACAAAGAAAACCTTAACAGATCCAAAAAATGGAATAACTTCCTGTATCTTATTGGATCACCATGGCTTAAAATTAAAATTCAACAAAAACACTAGTTTCAGAAAGCCCACAAACACATGGAAATTAAACAATGCTCATCTGAATCATCAATGGATGAAGGAAAAATTTAAGACTTCCTAAAATTCAACAAAAATGACCACACAACATACCCAAATTTCTGGGGCACAATAAAAGCAGTGTTAAGAAGAAAGTTCATAGCACTAAATGCCTACATGAAGGAGGACTAGAAGGCAGGAAATAATCAAATTGACAGCTGAAATCAACAAAATAGAAACAAAGAAAAGAATACAAAAAATCAATAAAACAAAGAATTGGTTCTTTGAGAAAAATCAACAAAGTAGATAAACTTTTATCCAAACTAAGCAAAGGCAAAGAGAGTACACAAATTAATAAAATAAGAAACAAAAAGGGGACATAACAGACAAATAGAAAATCCAGAGAATGATCAGGTAGGCCACTCTTCAAAAATCTGTACTCTGCAAAATTGGAAAATATAAAAGAAATGGACAATTTCCTGGACAGGTAGAAAACACCAAATTTAAATCAAGACCAGATAAGCAAATTAAACAGGCCTATAACTGCAAAAAAAAGTCACCATAAGTCTTCCAACCGAGGAACAGATGGCTTCAGTGCAGAATTCTACAAGATTTTCAGAGAAGAACTACAACCAATACTCCTCAAATTGTTCCACACAGTAGAAACAGAAAGAAAATTGACAAACATTTTTTAGAGGTTACAATTACCCTGATACCCAAACCACACAAAGATATTACTAAGAAAGAGAATTACAGACTACTTTCACTCGTGAACATTGATACAAAAATACTCAGTAAAATACTGGCAAGCCAAATCCAAGAACACATCAGAAAAATCATCCAATATGACCAAGTAGGCTTCATGCCAGAGATGCAGGATGGTTCATCATATGAAAATCTGTCAATGTAATACATCATATAAACAAACTGAAGAAAAAACGCACATGATCATCTCATTAGATGCTTAAAAGGCCTTCAACAAATACAACATCCTTTCCTGATAAAGGTCTTAAAGAGAGCAAGGATAACAGGAACATATCTAAAAGTAATAAATAAAATACACAGCAAGCCAAAAGCCAATATTCAACTAAGAGAAAAACTCAAAGTGATCCTACTGAAATCAGTAACAAGACAAGGTTGTCCACTCTCTTCATATCTATTCAATTTAGTACTTGAGGCTCTAGCTAGATCAATAAGACAACAAAAGGAGATCAAGGGGATACAAATAAGAAAGGAAGAAGTCAAACTCTCACTATTTGCATATGATATAATAGTTTACATAAGTCACCCCAAAAATTCTACCAAGGAACTTCTACAACTCATAAACACCTTCAGTAATGTAGTAGAATACAAGATTAGCTCAAAAAATCAGTAGCCTTTCTTTATACTGATGATAAATGGGTTGAGAAAGAAATCAGAGAAACATCACACTTCACAATAGCCACAAATAACATAAAATATCTTGGAGTAACTCTAATCAAACAAGTGGAAGACTTGTATGACAAGAACTTAAATGAAAGAGATTGAAGGACACACAAAATGGAAAGATCTCCAATGCTCTTGGATAGGTAGAATTAACATAGTAAAAATGGAAATCCTATCAAAAGCGATCTACAGATTCGATGCAATGTCCAGCAAAATTCTTCACAGACCTCGAAGGAACAATACTCAACTTAATATGGAAAAGAAAAAAAAATACAGGATTGCCAAACTAATCCTGCACAATAAAGGAATTTCTGGAGGCATTGCAGCCCCTGATTTCAAACTCTACCACAGAGCTACAATATAGAAAATAGCCTGGTATAGGCATAAAACAGACAGGGGAAACAAAGAAAGCAAAGTAAAGATCCAGATATCAATCCACACACCTACGAATACCTGATTTTTCGACAAAGAAGCAGAAAATATAAAATGGAAAAAAACAAAAGCACATTCAACAAATGGTGATGGCATAACTGGATTTCAAAATGTAGATGAATTAAAATAGATCCATATATATCACCATGCTCAAAACTCAAGTCTAAATGGATAAACAACTTCAACATAAAACCAACAACACTGAACCTCATTGAATAGAAAATGGGAAGTACACTTGAACTCATTGGCACAAGAGACCACCCTTAAATATAAAACAAGTAGCATAGACACTGAGAGAAGTCCCAATTAATAAATGGGACTTCCTGAAAATGAGAAGCTTCTGTAAAGCAAAGGACATGGTCAATAAGACAAAATGGCAGTCTACAGAATGAGGAAAGATCTTCACTAACCCCACATCAGACAGAGGGTTGATCTCAAAAATATACAAAGAACTCAAGAAACTGGTCATCAAAAGAACAAATAATCCAATAAAAAATGGGGTACAGATTTAAACAGGGAACTCTCAACAGATGCATTTAAAATGACTGAAAGACACTTAAGAAAATGCTCAACATCCTTAGCCATCAGAGAAATGCAAATCAAAACAACTCTGAAATTCCATCTTACACCTGTCACAATGGCTAAGATCAAAAAACTGATTACAGCTTATGCTAGAGAGGATGTGGGGTAAAGGGAACACTCCTCCATTTCTGGTGGGAGTGCAAAGTAGTATAGCCCCTTTGGAAATCAGTATGGCAATTTCTCAGAAAAATTAGGAAACAACCTACCTCCAGATCCAGCAATACCACTTTTGGGTGTATACCCAAAGGATGTTCAATCATACCACAAAGGCATGTGCTCAACTATGTTCATATCAGCATTATTTGTCATAGCCAGAACCTGGATACACCCTGAATGCCCCTTGACTGAAAAATAGATAAATATGTGGTGCGTTTACACAATGGAGTACTACCCAGCAGAAAAAAATAATAACATCTTGAAATTTGTTGGAAAATTGATGGATCTTGAAAACATCATATTGAGTGATTAACTCAGACCCAGAAAGACAAATATCATATGTACTCACTCATAAGTGACTTTTAGACATAAAGCAAAGAAAAATCAGCCTATAATTCACAATCCGAGAGAACCTAGACAACAAAGAGGACCCTAAGAGAGACATACATGAATCTAATCTACATGGGAAGTAGAAAATAACAAGATCTCCTGAGTAAATTGGGAGTGTGGGGATCCTGGGAGAGGGTTGGGGGGATAGGAGGGAAGAGGAAAAAAGTATATAGCTCAATAAAAACAATGAAGAAAAGAAATAAAACAGAACAAAAAAAGAAAATAAAAAGACAAAACAAACCACAAAAAAATTCTGTCAGTGTCTGAACTTAAGTTATCATACATCTGCAAAGATAAGTTTCAGATAATGCAGGGTATCAACACCAGAAATGAGAAATTACCTTCATGCATGATGTTATGAACTCAGAATGCACATTCTCATGAGAAAATTACTACATTGCCTGACAGTGATAGTGCATGTCTTTAATACCAGCACTAGGGAGGTAGAGGCAGGCAGTTCGAAGCCAGTTGTGTGTTTGAGGTCAGCCTGGTCTACAAGAGCAAGTTCTAGGATAGGCACCAAAGCTACAGAGAAACCCTGTTTCAAAAAATGTAAAAAAAAAAAGAATTAAAGAAAATTACTGCATTGGTTGATTTGTTTTTGTACAATATAGGTATCCTCCTTGCTGATTGTTGCTAAGATTTAAAAAGTGATTGGTTCAAAAAAAATCACCTTAAACAGATACCTGTCCAAGAAGCTGTCAGTATTCTTCCAGCAACCTTGTCACATACCTCACGTCATTGCCCGGTTTTCCATTAGCTCTGTGGGTTTAGATCACTGGGTGTAATATCTTGAAACACTTAATTCCTTTCAGATGAGGTTTTATACAAAGTACATACACTTGTTACAGCATTCTATCCATGAAGGCCATTCCACATGAGTCAGCATATCTGAAGGAATCACTATAAGTTAATGTATGAAATATTTAAGCTCACTTTAGTCATGATCTCATCTATATATATTGGAAACTAATTCCTGCAGCCAGAAAAATTGCCCTCAGACTTTTACCTTGGAAGTTACTGGGCACCTTCTTCCATTTCTGTTTTTCTTTGCCAGGTTTTTAAATCTTTTAAAAGGTATAATTCTTTTTCAGTGAGGTCTTAAGGAGAATCTCAAAAGATGAATAGATAAAATCATAGCTGCTCTGCTTTAGCAGGTGCAAGGGAACTGACCATTTCTCTCCCACTTCTCTGCCATCTGCGTTAGTCTCAGAGGTCTGTCTTCAAAGTCATAAAGCTCCATATGACACAATTTGCTTCATCCTGTTTTCCATAGTATAACCAAAGCTATCCATGGTGTTTTCCTTACTTTTTTTTCAGTTTTAGCTTCAAACCTTTTTAATCTAATCAATGGGGTTGAATGTTTACAAAATCTTCATTTAAGCATCCATATGGCTTGCCAGGTGTAAATATCCCTACAGGGTAAAAGCGTGATTTATCGGGTAACAACAACTGGTTGGAAATACACTTTAGAATGTTCTCAATCTATTTACCATGGCTCTGGTTTAATCATACATGCTTTCTGCTCTTGAAAGTTTTTCTAAGCAAAACATAGTCTCTTATACTTTCCGCACTAACCAAAGATTTCTTTCTGCACTCATCAAGGCTGGCTCAGGCCTAGCTAGGAACTGTGTCCATATATCTTTTTATTGAGTCAGATCCAGGACTGACCTTTCCCGTGCCTCCACTCCTCTGCTCTCACACTTTCCCTCTAAACACAGACCCAGAAGGAGTCACATCTTTGTTCTCTCTTCCCTAGCCCAACGCAAGATCCTCACCCTATTGAACCCATATAGGCTGCACTTAAAGTCCCAGACCTGAGCCACATATTTGAGATCTCTTGGCCCAAACCCAGCAGACATCCATACTTCCATGCACCCTTGTTGAATCTGACCCAGAGTGCTGGATCTATGTTGCCCTCCAGGCCCAGGTACAGCTGGGAGCTATATTCACTTGCTTTTTCAAAAAATCTGCCTGGTCCTATACTACACACTGCCTTTTTGATGTGGGATTCCCCTCTGTATGCTGTGAATACCATTGATTAATAAAGAAACTGTCTTGGGCCTCCACAGGGAATAGAGGTAGGTAGGAAAAACTAAACTGAATGCTGGGAGAAAGAATGCGGAGTCAGAGAGAAGCCATGTAGCCCCGCTGGAGCTGGATGGAACTTTAACCTGTAGGCCTCAACCACATGGTGATGATACAAAGATTAACGGAGATGGTTAAATTAAGATGTAAGAGTTAGTCAATAAGAAGCTAGAGCTAATAGGCCAAGCAGTGATTTAAACAATATAGTTTCTATGTGATAATTTTAGTTCTGGGCAGCAGGGACAAACAAGCAGCCTCCCTATAACAACACCTTTCCATTCCCAAGCTCAGCTAGTAGGTGCACCAGAAAACTTTTTTGAATTTCACCCAAGCAATGTCTCTTGACATTTTTTAAGAACCCAGTACCATATCAGTTACCACTGAATTGACATCATTCCACTTTCTTCAATCAATAATCAATGCTTGGTATCTGAAGAACTCTGCCTACTTAATATGAAATCAATCAAGTTCTGGCAACAGCAAAAACATAAACAAATATTTACTCAACATAAGTAGTCTAGAATTTCATACCATAGATACAAAGAATGAAATAAATCTACACGTCTTAGTCCAATTGAAAAACCATGACAATATGTATCACCTTCCCCCAAAGATGACAGGTCTTATAGAAATGTTCTCCAATAGGAATGATCTAGATAAAACTCAGGATACTGAATTTAAAAGAAAAAATTATAAACATGATCAAGAAGTAAGGAATTAAAATGTATACAAGTACCCAACTGAATGAACTCACAAAGGAAAGAAACTTTTTAAAATTTTATTTTATGTTTTTATTGATTCTTCGGGAATTTCTCATCATGTACCCCAGTCACACTCATACCCCAATCCTTCTATGTATGTACACACCTTCACTTTTGTGACCTTCCCACGCCCACAAAAAATACAAAAATTAAAATTAAAAAAGTTCAATTTGTGTTAGTCACTGGATTATGACCAGACTCTCAGCGCCCTGCCCCTCACGCAGAAGCAAGTTGTTCCCATCTTATACACCTTCCAGAAACCATCAACTCAGTTCTGGGTAAGGGGCAGGCCACTGAGAGTTTGACCATGATCCAGCAAGTAACACAGAGCTAATTTCACACCTTTTGAGAGTTCTTCTCAATGACTTCCTTCCTCAGGCACTACTTTTCTTTTAGGGGGCTTGGGGTAGGGATTGTCATAGAAACCTTTCATGTCCCTCTCTCGCCTGTGCTTCTGCAATCACGGATAACACTTCAAAAGTAGCTTCCCTGCTCTTCACAGTCAGTGCATGATGTGAAATTAATTTCATGGGTATGAGAAGATAGAGCTAATGATTTATTTTAAGCATGTTAGAAAATATAAATAGATACTGAAATGTTAGAATATGATCTAAAACTACCTGTTAGTATACATCTAAAGATTAGAAATCTTTGAACTAAGGAAAATATAAAACAATAAAGAACTTGGTTAACAGAGACCACAGCTGCAGCAGGAGGACCACAGACCTAGACTTGCTACTCAGCAGTAGCCCTGCCTCCACATCACCATAGCCTCAGGAGGTAGCACAAGCCACTCAGGCCAGCATGGCCCCTGATAGCAGCATGGCCCACAGACCTCAACACGGCTTTAGGTGGTAGTGCAGACCATAGACATCTACATGGCCCTTAGTGGTAACACGGGCCATAGTTATAGACCTTGGGTGCAGCAGGACCTCGGCCCCAGACATGGCACCAAGCAGTGGCACAGACCTGAATATCACCAAGAACTTAAATGGGAGTGTAGGATGCGCACATCAGCCTGGCCCTTACCACTGTGGTGTCTCCAGTTCTGTCTCTCCACATTTCACTTACATCTCTACTTCTCTATCTCTCTCTTTGCACCACCACATACTTGCTTGCCCATACTGTGAGGCCACGGGCATGCGCTGGGTGTCTTCCGCCTATCCCAAAAGAGATAAACTTCCAATATAAGTCTAAGAAAACACAAATAGATATATTAAAATGTAAAACAAGATGAGAATTGAGAACTGGACTCAATAAAAAGATATTTAAAGTTACGAAAAAAACGAAAAATCCAAAGACCCAATTAGATGACTCAGGGGAAACCCTTTCTAATAGAATGCATCAAATAGAGGAAAGACTATCAGGGCTTGAAGATAAAATAGAGGAATTGAACCTTTAATTAAAAATATACTTTTTAGAAAAAGAACATACAGGAAATTTGGGACACCATGAAAGGACCAAATCTATGCATTATAGGCATAGAGGAAAACTCCTAGGTCAATGCCATAGACCAGTCTTAACAGGATCAGAGAAGAAAATATTCCCAAACTGAGGAAAGACATACTCATACACACACAACAAACACAGAACATCAAATGGACAGGACAAAAAAAGAAATTCCTTAAAGAATATTATTGTTAAAAGACTAAACACAGAGAATTAAGGGTAATAGCATCTTCAAGAGAAAGGCCACAAGTCACATACAAAAGCAAACTCCTCAGAATAACAGCTGACATCTCAATGGGAATTTAAAATGCTATAAAAGCCTGGATCTATGTACTCTAAATCCTTAAATATATCAGAAGCCAGCCCAGTATACTTTACCCAGAGAAACTATTCACCATAGTGGATAAAAATTTTTCATGATCTAAACAGTTGAAAGAATTCATGTCGACCAAATCAGATTTACAGAGAATAGTGATGCAACGCTTGGACTAAAGAGATACATAAGCATGATCGAGAAGTTATAGAAAGAAAACAAATGAAGCTATAATTACTGAAACAGAAACTGAAAGAAAACAAATGAAAAACAAATCAAAATGAGAGCAATCAAAACACAGCTATCAATATTCAAATGTTAATGGCTTCAACTCTACAATCAAAAGACATAAGCTTGTTGAATGGGTTGAAAATTAAAAATCCATCTTAGACTGAGAGGATGTAGGGAAAAAACTATTTAAAGAAAATGGGACAGGAAAAAGAAGGCAATGCTATCCTATTATTCAACAAAATAGAATTCAAAGCAAAATTTATCAGAAAAGATAATGAAAGAAACAATTAACAAAGAAAACATTACAGTCCTAAACATTAACACTCCAAACTCTGGCACAATCCATCTCATAAAAAGCAACTACAGACTTCAAGACACAAATTAACCCCAGCTCAATAATAACAGCTGATTTCAATACAACACTTTCTCAATAGGCAGATCATCTAGACTAAAATAGAAAAATGTTGGATTAAATGATATTACATATCAAATGACCCTAAAAGAAACCTGCACAATATTCCATCCAAATACCAAAAATATACAGCAGACCATGGAAGTTTCTCTGAAATGGATCACATACTGGGACATAAAATGAGTCTTAAATAAAAACACAAAACTTTAGATAACTCTCTGTAGCATATCTTACCATAGCAAAAGAATCACTATAAATTATATGAACTTATAGAGATTAAAAACATACTATTGCTTTTCAACATAGTACTTGAAGTACTAACTAGAGCAATAAAACAAGAGACAGATATTCCATTAAATGGATACAAATAGGAAAAGAAATCAAACCATCTTTCTGCAGATAAAATTATATCATACATAAGAGACACAAAAATAACACCACAAAACTTCTAGAAATGATGAACACTTTCAGCAAAGTGGCAGGACACAAAATCAACTTACAAAGATCAGTAGCCTTTGTATATACCAATAACAAGTATGTACAGATATGGATCATGAAAATCCTCTCATTCACAGTAGCCAACAAAAGTAATAAAGTATCTAGGACTAAATAAAACCAAGGAGATGAGAAACCTATTCAATAAAGATATTAAATCTCCAAAGAAATGCATGAAAGAAGTTACTATGAAATTGAAAGACCTTTCATGTTCACCGACCGGTAGAATTAAAATTGTGAAAATGAGCATCCTACTAAAAGTTTCGATGCAATCTCAACAAAAGTCCCTGTGAAATTCTTTTTTTTTATTCTTTTTTTTTTGTAATTTTATTAAATTATAAAAAGTTTCCATTTACGCCCCTCCTCCCAACGCCCTCCCACTCCCCCCTCCCTCTCCTCCTCCCTCTTTGTCCCCTAGGGAAGTCAGGGTCTCCTGCCCTGTGGGAAGTCCAAGTTCCTCCCCGCTCACTCCAGGTCCAGGAAGGTGAGCATCCAAACAGACTGGATCCCAAAAATCCAGTATATGCAGAGGAAACCAGTCCCAGTGTCATTGTCAATGGCTTCTCGGAAAGACTGCAGGCCAGCCACATTCAGAAAATCCGGCCACATTCAGAGAATCTGGTTGGATCACATGCTCGTTCAGTCACGGTCCATCTGGCCTTGGTAAACTCTCATTAGATCCGACCCCTTGTATCAGTGGGTGATAGTATCCCTCGCAGTCCTTCGTCATTTTCTTCCTCCTTTTGCTCCTCGTTTGGATCTTGGGGGGCTCAGTTCGGTGCTCCAACGCGGGCCTCCATCTGTATCGTCATCCAACGCCAGATGAGGGATCTATGGTGATAAGCAAAATATTCATCAGTATGGTCACGGGCCAAGGCCGGTTCAGGCACCCCCTCCTCTGTCCAGAGAACAATCTGGGGATCTCTCCTTGGACCTGGGACCTGTGAAATTCTTGATGCAAATAAGGAAGACTTCTAAAATTCATATGGAAGCACACTATACCCTGGAAAACCAAAGAAATCTTTAGGATAATGAAACATGTTGAAGGGATCATCATATCTTGTTTTAAATTATACTACTTATAGGAGTGGGTTGGGGACAAGGAGAAGGTTAGGGGGAGACTGGAAAGAGAGGAGGGGGATGCGTGGTTGGGATGAAGGCAATAAACAAAACACAAAGCAGGAAATTCTGGAAATGGAAAACCTGGGTAAACACACTGGAGCTACACATGCAACCATAAAACAACAGAATACAAGAAATAGAAAAAAGAATCTCAGTCATTGAAGATACGATAGAGGAAATAGATTCATAGGTCAAAGAAAATGTTAAATCCAACAAATCCTTAACACAAAACATCCAGGAAATGTGGGATACCATGAAAAGGCCATGCCTAAGCATAATAGGAATAGAAGGAAAGACTTCCAACTCAAAAGCACAAAAAAATCAAAGAAAATTTTCCCTTCCTAAAAAAGGATATGCCTATGAAGGTACAAGAAGCTTACAGAACAACAAATAAACTAGACCCAAAAAAGTCCCCTCACCATATAATAATCAAAACACTAAACATACAGAATAAAGAGTGAATATTAAGAGCTGCAAAGGAAAAAGGTCAAGTAGCATATAAAGGCAGACCTGTCAAAATTACACCCAAATTCACAATGGAAACTCTGAAAGCCAGAACGTTCTGGAAAATCTGCAGACACTAAGCGACCATGAATGCCACCCCAGATGACAATACCAGCAAAGCTTTCAATCACTATAGACAAAGAAAACAAGATATCCCATGACAAAACCAAATTTAAACAATACCTATCCACAAATGCAGCCCTACAGAATGTACTAGAAGAAAAACTCAAACCCAAGGACGATAGCTGTACCCATGAAATCACAGGCAATAAATAACCTCACAACAACAACCACAAGGAAATGAAACACACACACATACAAACACACACACTACCACCACCAACAGTAAAACCAAAAATAACAAGAATTAACAATCACTGGATATTAATATCTCTTAATATCGAAGGACTCAATTCACCAATAAGAAGACACAGGCTAAAAGAATGGGTATGAAAACAGGACCCATCCTTCTGCTACATACAAGAAACGTACCTTAACTTAAAAGGCAGACATTACCTCAGAGTAAAGGATATAGAAAAGATTTTCTAATGAAATACACCTAAGAAACAAGCTGGTATATCTATCCTAATATCTAACAAAATAAACTTCAAATTAAACTTAATCAAAAGAGATAAAGATATTCATATCCACTGAAGGAAAAACACATCAAGATGCACCAGACACAAGGGCAGCCACATTTCTAAAAGGAACATTAATTACTAAAGTCTAACTCACACATTAAAACCTACACACTAACAGTAGGAGACTTCAACACTCCACTCTCCCCAATGGACAGGTCTGTCAGACAGAAACTTAATAGAGAAATGAGGGGAATAACAGATTTCATGACTCAGATAGACTTAACAGACATCTATAGAACTTTCCGCCCAAACACAAAAGAATACCCTTTTCTCAGCACCTCATGAAACCTTCTCTAAAACTGACTGCATACTCAGTAACAAAGCAAACCTCAACAGATACAAAAATTTTGGAACAACCTCACGTATCTTATCAGATCACCATGTCTTAAAGTTAGAATTCAACAAAAACAGTAATCGCTGAAAACTTACAAACTCATGGAAATTGAACAATGCTCAGTTGAATTATTCCTGGGTCAAGGAAGAAATAAAGAATGAAATTAAAGACTTTCTAGAATTCAACAAAAATAAAGGCACAACATACCTAAACATATGGGACACTATGAAAGCAGTGCTAAAAGGAAGGTTCATAGCACTAAGTGCCCACATAAAGAACCTGCGGAAATCTCACACTAGTGACTTAACAGCACACCTGAAAGCTCTAGAATAAAAGGAAGCAGACTCACCCAGGAGGAATAGAAGACAGGAAATAGTCAAACTGAGGGCTGAGATCAATAAAACAGAAACAAAGGAAACAATACAAGGAAACAAAGAGTTGGTTCTGGATAGGTAGCAAATACCAAAATTAAATAAAAACCAGATGAACAACTTACATACACCTATATAACCTGTAAGGAAATAGAAGCAGTCACCAAAACAAGCCTCCCAACCAAAAAAAGAAGAAGAAGGAAAAGAAAATAAAGAAAAAAGGGGTCTGATCATTTCAACAAAAAATTCTTCCAGAACTTCAAAGAAGAGCTGATAACTATACTCCTCAAATTGTTTCACACAATGGATACAGAAGGAACATTGCCAAACTCTTTTTATGAGGCTACACTTATCCTGATACCAAAACCCCACAAAGACTTAACCAAAAAGGAGAATTACAGACCAATATCACTCATTAACATTGATGCAAAAAATACTCAATAAAATACTGGCAAACCAAAACCAAGAATACAAATTATCCACCATGATCAAGTTGGCATCGTCCCAGAGATGTGGGGATGGTTCAACATACAAAACTCTATCAATGTAATCCACCATATAAATAAAAGTAAAAACATATGATCATCTCATTAGATACTGAAAAAACATTAGACAAAATCCAACATTCCTTCATGATAAAGGTCGTGGAGAGATCAGGGATACCAGGAACATATCTAAACATAATAAAAAACAATATACAGCAAGCTGACATCCAACATCAAATTAAATGGAGAGAAAACCAAAGTGATTACACTAAAATCAGGAACAAGACAAGGCTGTCCACTCTCTCAATATCTATTCAGCATAGTACTCAAAGTTCTGACTAGAGCAATAAGACAGCAAAAGGAGATCAAGGGGATATAAATTGGAAACAAAAAAGTCAAACTTTCACTATATGCAGATGATATCATAGTATACATAAGGGACCCAAAAAATTCAACAAGGAAACCCCTATAGCTGACAAACACCTTCAAGAGAGTGGCGGAAAGCAAGATCAACTCAAAAAAATTAATAGCCTTCCTATATACAAATGATAAAGGGTTTGAGAAAGAAATCAGAGAAATATCACCCTTCACAGTAGCCACAAATAATATAAAATATCTTGAGGTAACATTAACCAAAGAAGTGAAAGACATGTATGACAAGAATTTTAAGTCTTTGAAAAAGAAATTGAAGAACTCATAAAATGGAAAGATAACCAATGCTCATGAATAGGTAGGATCAACACAATAAAAATGACAATCCTACCAAAAGCAATCTACAGATTCAATGCAATCCACTTCAAAATCCCAACACAATTCTTCACACACCTTGAAATAACAATACTCAACTTCATATGGAAAAAACCAGAATAGCCAAAAACAATCCTACACAATAAAGGAACTTCTAGATGCATCATCATCCCTGAATTCAAGCACTTTTATAAAGCTAAAGTAATGAAAACTGCTTGATATTGTCATAAAATCAGTCAGGTGAACCAATAGAATCAAATTGAAGGTCCAGATATTAATCTACACACCTATGAACACCTGATCTTTGACAAAGAAACTAAAATTATACAACAGGAAAAAGAAAGCATCTTCAACAAATCATGCTGGCATAACTGGATATCAACATATAAAAGAATGAAAATTGACCCAGATCTATCCCCATGCATAAAACTCAAGTCCAAATTAATCAAAGAGATTAATGTAAATCCAGTCACACTGAACAGAAAGTGGGAAGTAGCCATCAACACATGGGCACAAGAAATCACTTCCTAAATGTAACACCAGCAGCACAGACCCTGAGAGGCACAATCAATAAATGGTTCCTTCTGAAATTGACAAGCTTCTATAAAGCAAAGAACACAATCAATAAGAAAAAAATGTCAGTCTACTGAATGGGAAAATATCTTCACCAATCCCGCATCATATACAGGACTAATCTCCAAAATATATAAATAACTTACGAAACTAGACATCAAAATACCAAATAATCCAATCAAAAATGGGGTACAGATCTAAACAGAGAATCCCCAACAGAAGAATCTCAAATGGCTAAAAGACACTTAAGGAAATGTTCAACATCCTTAACCATCAGGAAAATGAAAATCAAAATGACTCTAAGATCCCATCTTACACCTGTCACAATGGCTAAGATCAAAAACTCCAATGATAGCTTATGCTGGACAGGACATGGAGTAAGGGGAACACTCCTATATTGCTGGTGGGAATGCAAACTTGTATAACGACTTTGGAAATCAGTATGACGGTTTCTCAGAAAATTGAGAATCAATCTACCTCAGGATCCAACAATACCACTTTTTAGCATATACCCAAAGGATGCTCAATCATACTATATAAGGACAATTACTCAACTATGTTCATAGCAGCTTTATTTGTAATAGCCAGAACCTGAACAAACTCGATGCCCATCAGCCAAATAATGGATAAAAAGTGTGATATTTTTACACAATGGAGTACTACTCGGGAATAAAAAACAATGGCATCTTGAAATTCACACATAAATGGGTGGAACAGAAAAAAAAACATCCTGAGTGAGGTAACCCAGACCCAGAAAGACAAACATGGTATGTACTCACTCATAAGTTGATATTAGATGTAAAGCAAAGGATAACCAGCCTGTAGTCCACAACCTCAGAGAAGCTGGGTAACAAGGAAAACCCTAAGATAGACATACATGCTTCCCCCGGGAAGGGGAAATAGAAAAGATATCCTGAGAAGATTGGGAATGTGGGTGTTGGGGGAGAAGGGAGGGCAGAAGGGGAGGGGGAGAGGAAAAGGGGAGAAGGGAGAGAAACTTGAGGGAATGGGATGGCTGAAATGGGAGAAAGACAAAGAGGCAGAGCAAGGAAAGAGATATTTTGATTGAGGGAGCCATTATTGGGCTAGTATGGAACCTGGCACTAGAGAAATTCCCAGGAATTCACAAGGATGACCCCAGTTAAGACACTAAGCAATAGTAGAGAGGGGGCCTGAACTGGCCCTGCACTGTAGTCAGATTGATGACTACCTCAAATGTCACCATAGAACTTTCATCCAGCAACTGTTGAAAGTAGATACAGAGATTCACAGCTAAGCACTGGGCTGAGCTTCTGAAGACCAGTCCCAGAGAGGAAGGAGGGATAATACGAGTAAAGGGGTCATGATCATCATAGGGATACTCACAGAAACAGTGGATCTGGCTACTGAAAGCTCACTGACTCTGAACTGACAGCAGGGGAACCTGCACAGAGCCAAACTAGGCCTACTATATGTAGGTAACAGTAGTCTGGCTTGGGCAGTCTGTGGGGCCACTGGCAGTTGGACAAGAATTTACCCCTAGTACTTGAACTGGCTTTATGGAGCCCATTCTCTTTGGAGTGATACCTTGTTCAGCCTAGATATAGCAGGGAGGGCCTCAGTCCTACCTCAAAGTGATTTGACAGACTTTGTTGACTCCATTTGGAAAACGTTACCCTCTATATATGTATATGTTTTAGCGGTTGTGTTAGATGAGGTGATGGTGCTTCCCACAAAGAGCTATGCACAACCTAACAAAACTCCCAAGACTAGATGTGGTGGCACATGGAATTGGAACTCTCAATAAAGCAGCACTGAGTCTATATTGTATTTAGGGCACTATGTACCTTTTAGCCGTATTAATTCTCTCAGTTTATAAACATTAAATATCTTTCCATTTATGTCTATTCTTGAATTTATCACATCAGTACATGAGCTGTTTCCAATGTAACAATCTTTCATTTCTTGAATTAAATTTATTCCTATGTATTTTAATTTACATATCTATTAGAAATGAGAATATCTTCCCGACATTTTTCAAATAGTTCACTATTATAGAAACATACATGTTGATTTTGTTTTGATTTTACTGAATTTATTTATTCTAACAGCAAAGCACTATTTAAAATTACTTTAGTGACACATACTTTACATACTACAGAATTGGTGTCTTTAAAGTATACAATTCAACAGTGTTTAGTATTCACCTAGGCACCTGCCACTACTAATGTTGGAATATTTTTCACCACCACAGATAGAAAACTTTCATCCCTTTGCTACAACCTACAGTATATTCAGCATGAACTCCACCCATAGTAATCACTAATCTATATTTTCTTTTAAAAAACACTATTTTTTTATGTGAATGTGTGTTTTGCCTCCCTTTATATCTGTGTACCACATGAGTGCCTGGTGCTATAGAACCAAAAGGAGGCGCTGGATTTCCTGGAACTTGAATTACAGATGTCTGCAAGCTATAATACAGTACTCTGGAAGAGCAGTCGGTGTTCTTAACCATTAAGTTATCTCTCAAGTCTCATACATTCATCCTTTACAGACTCTTTTATTCAGACATTTTATCTATATGGTACACTACAATGTATGATCTTTTGTGACTGGTATCTTTTATGTAGCATAATGCTTCAAAGTTAATCCAGCAATGAATGAGAGTTTCAATTTTTTATATTCTCAAAAATAGTTTTAATTACCTTTTTATTATAGTCATTGTGATGGACATGATGCATGTCCTGCAATTCTTAACTGTGTTCTTCATGGACTCTCCTATAAGACTGTTTGAAATATTCTAGGTTTCTTGAATTTCCATATAAATTTAGGTAGCTTTTAATAGTCTTATTTGAGTCTCCAAAAATACTACTAGAATATAAACTTTGTCTAAATCATGAAACATTTGGTGGGTACCAACTGTGTTCAAGACTCTCTTCTAGCTGCTGAAACATTGTAGAAATACAGTTAATGCAAATTGGTTATGCTTTTCAAATTTTCTATGTCCTTACCCACTTCTAGTATATGTCTTAGTTTCAAAGACATGTGGATTGCTCTCTAAGAAGACTGTGACTCATCCCCTTTTCCTTTTCACTGAACCAATTTGGGTTTGTTATTCATTACAGTGTGAGTGCAATACTTAAATTTTCATAAATGCTACAGTGTTTTGGAAAGTGACTGATTCCATTAACATGAAATATAATTTATTTATGTATTAAAATCACTCTTACCATAAATAATGTTTTGTTTCTGATATGAATGATATTTATGATATCAATGAGTTTGGTCTTGACTGATATTCCATATGGTATTTATCATTACAGATTTTTTTTCTCTTTGTTAATGTGTGACTCTCCCCTAATTTTTATCTTTTCCAAATGTCATAAATTTATACTTTTTAAATGACAAGAAATTAGATATATTAACTTTCCAATGTAAATGTGCCTTTCTTTTTAATAGGATCATACACATGGTGACAGAAACCACTGGCTACCCACCAAAATCCATTTCCTTTTTTCTTCACAGAAATGGAACTGTCACTGAGCACATGGGATTGTGACTGAGCCATACTTGCGCTTCCAGCCTCCTCTATAGTTAGACAGGCCCATATGACTAACCACTCATCAATGGACTATAAATGGAAATTCAGATGTGCTACTTTTTGAGCCTGGGTCTTAAGGAAGAGCCATGCATATTCTACACCCATTTTCTCTTCCCACTACTCAGATGGTTGAAATCCTGTCAACCCAGATGGAGAGCACCAGCATGCTAAGGCAACTGTTTTTCAATTGAGTGGGATGGATTTTGTCCCTTGGAGGACATTTGGCAGTTGCAGCATTTTGGAGTAAGATGGAGGTGCTGTCTTACAATGTAGTAACTTGTAGAGGCCAAGGCAACCATGAAACATTTTTAAAGGCACAGAACAGTTTCCAAAGAATTATCCATCCCCAAATGTCAAAACTGTGTAATGTTGAAAAATCAAATGCCATGCATTTGAGAACAATTTCACAACAGAAATAAAACCTACAGGAAACAGGGGTCTCCTATGGCCTAGAATGTTCCCATAGACAGGAAAATCTTATTCTTTAGACCTGAGAACTTTTTGATAATCTTTGTAATAACATTCCAGTTTTAATATAATTAATTTATTGTGATTTTGACATGTTTAGAATCATTCCTGCCATTTTATTTTGTGTAACCTCTTTTCTTTTCTTTTTTAAATATTTTCATATAGTATATTCTCATCATGGTTCCTCTCCCTTTTCTCCTCCCAAATCCTACTTACCTATCCACCTATCCCACTCCACAACTTCTCCCTTTCTTTCCTCAGAAAACACAGTTATATAAAAAGCGGGGGGGGGGACAAAGCAAACATACAGAGAAAAGAAAAAGCCTCTCTCTCTCTCTCTCTCTCTCTCTCTCTCTCTCTCTCTCTCTCTCTCTGTCACACACACACACACACACACACACACCATAAAAACACAAAGTTGGAAATCATAATAGATAAACAAAAGACAAGGTAAAAAGTTGCCCCTCAAAAAAAACTATTATGAGACAAAACATCTCCAGAAATTCTACTTAGCTCATGTGGTGCTGGGCATCTACTGCTGGGCGTGGGCTCTCCCTAAAGTGTGGTTTGTATACCCAGCGATACAACACTGAAGAAAACTATTTTTTTTTCCTGTATGAGAAATTACTAATTGGAGATTGCTTCTGGGTTAGGGATGGGGATTTGTGTTCCCTTCCCTGGTCAGTGCTGGGATCCCATTTGACTTGTATCTGTGCAGGTGCTGTGCATGCAGCCACAGTCATTGATAATTCATATGGGTCTCAGTCTTGCTATGTCTGGCAGGCACTCTTTGACTGGTGTCTTCCATCCTCACTGCTTTTTATGCTCTTCCTGCCTCCTCCTCTGCATAGTTTCCTGAGTCCTGAGTGAAGGGCTTTGATGAAGACATTCCAGTTAATACTGAACGTTCCAAGGTCTCTCACTCTCAGAACATTGTCCAGTTGTGGGTCTCTGTATTTGTTCCTATCTCTTGAAGAAGGAAACTTCTCTAATTCTGGTTGAGCAAGACACTTATTTATGCATATAGCAAAATGTCATTAAGGAGCCATTTTATTCCTAGGTTGCTTTATAAGAACAATAGATAAGTTCAAGTTCTTTGCCACTTGAGTAGTGGCAGGTATGATCTCCTTCTCATGGAATGGGCCTTAAATCAAATTAGTGAGTGGCTGGTTACTCCAACAACTTTTGTGGCACTGTAGCACCCGTGTATGATACAGACAGGTCACTATTGTAGACTGAATGGTTTGTATTGTGTTGTTTTTAAGATTTCTCCTCTGGTAGCATGCAGAGTACCTCTCGGTACCATGAACATTAATCAGCAAGGGTGAAGGCTCTACTTAGGCACCAACTTGACTGGTGTTCAGTACATATGTGGGTTTTCTCTTCAGCAATAGAGCCATACCATCAGTTTGTGGAGAGCAAGCAATAGCCCTGGCAGTAGCCTGAGTTGTGTTGGGATTTCCATGGGGCCCCTGATCAACAACTCCATTAGATGTAGCCCATTCCAAGCACTGGAAGTTTCATTTTGGTGTTGACAGAGATCTAGTTGGAGCTTTGTCTCCCCTGTTATTTGGTGATTCCATTTAGATTTATTCACGTCATTGAAGAAAGAAATTGGAGAAGATATCAAAAGATGGAAAGATCTCCCATGTCATGGATAGGTAAGACTGATATAGTAAAAATGACGATCTTACCAAAAGCAATCAATAGATTCAACACAATCCTCATCAAAATTCCTAGCCTGAGCAGTCTATTGGGCCACTGACAGTGGGAGCAGGCTTTATGTCTAGTGCATAAACTGACTTTTTGGAGCCCACTCCCTATGGAGGGATGCCTTGTTCAGCCTTGATGCAGGGAAGAAGGGCTTGGTCCTATCTCAACTGAATATGCCAGGCTTTGTTGACAGAGGAGGCCTTACATTTTCTGAGAAGTGAATGGGGGGCGGTTGCAGGGGGAGGTGGAGAGAGGCACAGGAAAAAGGGAGGTGGGGGAACTGTTTTCGTATGAAAAGTGAAAAAACTTTCAAATAAATTTTTTTTGTTGTTTTTTGGGTTTTTTTTGTTTTTTTGTTTTTTTTATTTTTTTATTTTTTATTTTTTTTGAAAGAAATTTTATTAAATTATAAAAGTTTCCATTTCCGCCCCTCCTCCCAACACCCTCCCACTCGCCCCACTCCCTCTCCTCCTCCCTCTTTGTCCCTAAGGGCAGTCAGGGTTTCCTGCCCTGTAGGAAGTTCAAGTTCCTCCCCCTTCCCTCCAGGTCCAGAAAGGTGAGTATCAAAACAGACTGGATCCCCAAAATCCAGCATATGCAGAGGAAACAAGTCCCAGTGTCATTGTCAATGGCTTTTCAAAAAGACTCCGGGCCAGCCACATTCAGAGAATCCGGCCACATTCAGAGAATCTGGTTGGATCACGTGCTCGTTCAGTCCCAGTCCAAATGGCCTTGGTAAGCTCTCATCAGATCCGTCCCCTTGTATCAGTGGGTGATAGCATCCCTCGCAGTCCTTATTTCCTTTTTCATTTTCTTCGTCCTTCTGCTCCTCATTTGGATCTTGGGGGGCTCAGTCTGGTGCTCCAATGTGGGTCTCCGTCTGTATCACCATCCATCGCCAGATGAAGGATCTATGGTGATAAGCAAAATATTCATCAGTATGGTTATGGGCCAAGGCCGGTTCAGGCACCCTCTCCTCTGTCCAGAGAACAATCTGGGGATCTCTCCTTGGACCTGGGATCCCATATATAATCAAGTCTCCTGTAAACCATCAAATGACTCCCTTAGTTGAAATATATTCTTCCCTGATCCCATATTCATCCTTCCTCCCTCCTCCCGATCCCGGTCCACCAAGCTTTCCCCATTCCTCCCCTACTCCCTTCTCTCTAGCCGTCTCCCCTTCCAACAACCCTCCCACCCCCCCACCCCCATGCACCCGAGGTTACCTGGGACTCTTGTCTATTTCCTACCTCCTGGCGGATAGCTAAGTAATCTTCATCAGGTTCATCTTCTATTTAGCTTCTCTAGGATCACGAATAATAGGCTCAAAGACCTTTAATTATGGTTAGAATCCACTTATGAGTGAATACATACCGTGTTCCTCTTTTTGGGTCTGGCTTACCTCACTCAGTAAAGCATTTTCTATTTCCATCCATTTGCATGCAAAATTCAAGATGTCGTTGTTTTTTACCGCTGAGTAAAACTCTAATGTGTATATGTTCCACACCTTTGTTAACCATTCTTCTAGAGGGGCACCTAGGCTGTTCCCAGGTTCTGGCTATTACAAATAGTGCTGCTATGAACATAGTTGAACAAATGCTTTTGTAGTATGTTAGGGAATCTCTAGGGTATATTCCCAAGAGTGGAATTGCTGGGTCCTGAGGGAGGTTGACTCCCAGTTTCCTGAGAAACCACCACACAGATTTCCACAGTGGCTGCACAAGTTTGCATTCCCACCAACAATGGATGTGTGTTCCCCTCATTCCACATCCTCTCCAGCATAGGCTATCATTGGTGTTTTTGAGTTTGGCTATTCTGACAGGTGTAAGATGGTATCACAATGTTGTTTTGATTTGCATTTCCCTGATCGCTAAGGAGGTTGAGCATGACCTTAAGTGCCTTTTGGCCATTCGAAGTTCATCTGTTGTGAATTCTCTGTTCAGTTCAGTATCCCATTTTTTAATTGGGTTAATTAGAGTTTTAGTGTCTAGTTTTTTGAGTTCTTTGTATATTTTGGAGATCAGACCTTTCTCTGATGAGGGGTTAGTGAAGATCTTCTCCCAGTCAGAAGGTAGCCTTTTTGTCTTACTGACAGTGTCCTTTGCTTTACAGAAGCTTCTCAGTTTCAGTAGGTCCCATTTATTCATTGTTTCTCTTATTGTCTACATTCCTGGGGTTCTGCTTAGAAAGTGGTCTACTGTGCCTATATCTTGTAGACTACTTCCCACTTTCTCTTCTATCAGGTTCAAAGTGGTCGGATTAATGTTGATGTCTTTAATCCATTTGGACCTGAGTTTTGTGCATGGTGATAGATATGGATCTATTTTCATTTTTCTACAAGTTGACATCCAGTTATGCCAGCACCATTTGTTAAAGATGCTTTCCTTCTTCCATTGTATACCTTTAGCTCTCTTGTCAAAAATCAGGTGTTCATAAGTTTGTGGGTTAACACCCGGGTCTTCTATTCGATTCCATAGGTCAACTTCTCTGTTGTTATGCCAATACCAAGCTGTTTTCAACACTGTTGCTCTGTAATAGAGTTTGAAGTCAGGGATGGTAATGCCTCCAGAAGTTCCTTTATTGTATAAGATTGTTTTGGCTATCCTGGGTTTTTTGTTTTGCCATATAAACTTGATTATTGTTCTCTCAAGGTCTGTGAAGAAATTTGGTGGGATTTTGATGGGAATTGCATTGAATCTATAGATTGCTTTTGGTAGAATTGCCATTTTTACTATGTTGATTCTCCCAATCCAAGGGCAGGGGAGGTCTTTCCATTTTCTGGTATCCTCCTCAATTTCTTTCTTCAAGGACTTAAAGTTCTTGTCAAATAGGTCTTTCACTTCCTCGGTTAGAGTAACATCAAGATATTTTATGCTATTTGTGGCTATCATGAAAGGTGATGTTTCTCTGATTTCCTTCTCTGCTTCTTTGTCCTTTGTGTATAGGAGGGCAACCAATTTTTTGGAGTTGATCTTGTATCCTGCCACATTACTAAAGGTGTTTATCAACTGTAGGAGTTCTTTGGTAGAGTTTTTGGGGTCGCTTATGTACACTATCATTTCGTCTGCAAATAACGAAAGTTTAACTTCATCCTTTCCAATTCGAATCCCCTTGATCCCGTTAAGTTGTCTTATTGCTATTGCTAGAACTTCAAGCACTATATTGAAGAGGTATGGAGAGAGTGGACAGCCTTGTCGTGTTCCTGATTTTAGTGGAATGGCTTTAAGTTTCTTTCCATTCAATTTGATGTTAGCTGTCGGCTTGCTGTATATTGCTTTTATTATATTCAGGTATGATCCTCGTAAACCCAATCTCTCCAACACCCTTATCATAAAGGGGTGTTGAATTTTGTCAAATGCTTTTTCAGCATCCAATGAAATGATCATATGGTTTTTTTCTTTCATTTTATTTATATGATGGATTACATTGATAGATTTGCGTATATTGAACCAACCCTGCATCTCTGGGATGAAGCCCACTTGATCATAATGGATGATTTTTCTAATGTATTCTTGGATTCGGTTTGCCAGTATTTTATTGAGTATTTTTGAGTCAATGTTCATGAGTGAGATTGGTCTGTAATTCTCTTTCTTGGTTGTGTCTTTGTGTGGTTTTGGTATCAGAGTAACCGTAGTTTCATGAAAAAAGTTTGGCAATGATTCTTCTGTTTCTATATTGTGAAATACATTAAGGAGTATAGGTCTTAGCTCTTCCTGGAAGTTCTGGTAGAATTCTGCATTGAAACCATCTGGTCCAGGACTTTTTTTGGTAGGGAGATTTTTGATAACAGCTTCTAATTCTTCACGACTAGCAGGTCTATTTAGATTGTTCACCTGGTCTTGGTTCAACTTTGGTATATGGTACTTATCTAAACAAATGTCCATTTCTTTTACATTTTCCAACTTTGTGGCATATAAATTTTCGTAGTAAGATCTAATGATTCTCTGAATTTCCTCTGTGTCTGTGGTTATGTCCCCCTTTTCATTTCTGATCTTATTAATTTGCATGTTCTCTCTCTGCCGTTTTATTAATTTGGATAGGGGTTTGTCAACCTTGTTGATTTTCTCCAAGAACCAGCTTTTTGATTCATTGATTCTTTGGATTGATTTCTGTGTTTCTATTTTGTTGATTTCAGTCCTCAGTTTGATTATTTCCAGTCTTCTAGACCTCCTGGGTGTATCAGCTTCTTTTTTTCTAGAGCTTTCAAGTGTGCTGTTAAGTCTCCAATGTGTGCTTTCTCTGTTTTCTTTAATTGGGCACTTAGTGCTATGAACTTTCCTCTTAGCACTGCTTTCATAGTGTCCCATAGGTTTGAGTATGTTGTGTCTTTATTTTCATTAAATTCAAGGAAGACTTTAATTTCTTTCTTTATTTCTTCCTTGACCCAGGGGTGATTCAGTAGTTGACTGTTCAACTTCCATGAATTTGTTGGTTTCCTGGGGGTAGCACTGTTGTTGAATTCTAACTTTAATCCATGGTGATCTGACAAGACACAGGAGGTTACTAATATTTTTTTGTATCTGTGGAAGTTTGCTTTGTTACCCAGTATGTGGTCAATTTTCGAGAAGGTTCCATGAGCAGCAGAGAAGAAGGTATATTCTTTCCTATTTGGGTGGAATGATCTATAGATATCTGTTAAGTCCATTTGATTCAATACCTCCAATATTTCTCTTATTTCTCTGCTAGGTTTCTGTCTGATTGACCTGTCCATTGGTGAGAGTGGAGTGTTGAAGTCTCCTACTATTAGTGTCTGTGGATTGATGACTGCCTTGAGTTCTAGAAGTGTTTCTTTTACATAAGTAGGAGGCTTTATATTAGGGGCATAGATATTCAGGTTTGAGACTTCCTCCTGGTGAATTGTTCCTGTTATGAGTATAAAATGTCCGTCTCCATCTCTTCTGATTGATTTTAGTTTGAAGTCAATTTTGTTGGAAATTAGAATGGCTACACCTGCTTGTTTCTTAGGTCCGTTTGCTTGAAAAACCTTTTCCCAACCCTTTACTCTGAGTAGATGTCTGTGTTTGTGGTTGAGGTGTGTTTCTTGTAAACAGCAGAATGCTGGATCCTGTTTTCGTATCCAATCTCTTAGTCTGTGCCTTTTTATAGGTGAATTGAGTCCATTAATATTAAGTGATATTAATGACCAGTGGTTGTTGACTTCAGTTATTATTATTTTTTGTTTGTTTGTTTAATAGAGTTTGTATGTGTCCCTTCTTTGAGTTAAGCTCGTGAAGGGTCGCTAGATGTCTGAGTTATTGTAGGCAGTGTTGGCAATGTTGGATTCCTTGGGTTGTGATTTTCCTTCTATTACTTTCTGTAAGGCTGGGTTTGTGGCTATGAATTGTTTAAATTTGTTCTTATCCTAGAATATTTTGTTTTCTCCATTGATAGTGAATGATAGCTTGGCTGGGTATAGTAGTCTGGGTTTGCCTCCATGGTCTCTTAGTTTCTGCAGTACCTCTATCCAGGACCTTCTGGCTTTCATGGTTTCCATAGAGAAGTCTGGTGTAAGTCTGATAGGTTTACCTTTATAAGTTACTTGACCTTTTTCCTTTGCAGCTCTTAATATTCTTTCTTTAATCTGTATGTTTTGTGTTTTGATTATTATATGGCACGGGGATGGGTTTTTTTTTTGATCATGTCTATTCGATGTTCTGTATGCTTCTTGAACCTTCATAGGAATATCATTCTTTAGGTTGGGAAAGTTTTCTTCTATAATTTTGTTGAATATATTTTCTGGGCCTTTGATCTGCAGTTCTTCTCCTTCTTCAATCCCTATTATTCTTAGATTTGGTTTTTTTATTATGTCGTAGATTTCTTGACTGTTTTGTGATGAGAATTTGTTGGATTTGCTGTTTTCTTTGATCTGAGCATTTATTTTCTCTATGGTATCTTCAGACTCTGAGATTCCTTCTTCCATCTCTTGTATCCTATTGGTTATGCTTGATTCTGTAGTCTCTGTTCGTTTACCTAGATTTTCCATATCCAGCCAGCCCTCGTTTTGTGTTTTCTTCATTGCCTCCATTTCAGTTTTCAATTCTTGAACTGTTTCCATTACCTGTTTGATTGTTTTTTCTTGGTTTCCCAGTGTATCATTCACGGATTTACTCATTTCTTCAAACTTTTTGTTATACTTCTCCTCCATTTCTTTACTCATTTCTTCAATCCTTTTGTTGTACTTCTCATCCAGTTCTTTAAGGGTATTATTCACATCCTGTTTAAGGGACTCTATTGCTTTCATCATGGCATTTTTTTTTCAATTCTTCTGAATTAAGAGGTTCAAGTCCTTCTACTGTAGGGTCATTGGGATCTGGTGATTTCATGTTGTTTTTTAGATTGTTGGAGGAGTTCTTGCCTTGGTGTCTGCCTATCTTTTCCTTCAACTGCTCTATATTGGATCTTCTGGTACCAGGTCAGGTTCCCTTGTAGGGCAGGGACTTCACTGACAGAATGTCTACCTTTCCTCAGGTAATCTATTGAAACATAAGCACTCCCTCCTGCCGGGTTGCACTCACAGCCCCGGCACAGCACGCAAGGGAGCTGCTCTGGGGAGATCTTGTGGCCCCAGGGGGAGGGGAGAAAGAGAGGGAGGTGTACCTGGATGAGGGCTGGGATGGGATTCGGGAGAGCTCCGCAGGGTATAGCCACCACTGCAGGGCAACCAGAAAGTCGAGGGGGTGGGGAATGTCTGAATTCCTCCTAGCCGAAGCCCTCGGGCCAGGAGCAAACTCACCCCTCCTCCAATGGATGTCTGCTAGAAGATCACTGTCTCTTGCTGGCCAGGAATGTGGCTGAGGTGATTCAGGGCCTGCCTGTCAGGCAGGCTCTCAGAGCACAGGAACTGCCCCTGCCCAGCTGAGCCCACAGCCCAGGCTCAGAGTGCCAGGGAGCAGCTCTGGGGAGATCTTGTGGCCCCAGGGGGAGGGGAGAAAGAGAGGGAGGTGTACCTGGATGAAGGCTGGGATGGGATTCAGGAGAGCTCCGCAGGGTATATCTCAAATAAAATTTTTTTTGGAAAATTTCAATGTGATTCTTTACAGACTTTGAAGGGACAATTCTCAACTTCATATGGAACAACAAAAACCCAGGATAGTTAAAACAGTCCTGAGAGGTATCATCATCTATAATTCCAAATTGTGTTACAGAGCTACAGTAATAAAAATAGCACAGTATTCATAAAAATAAGTCAGACACATTATTCATAGTATCCTCTCCTCTTAACTAAGCTTTCTTATATTTTGTATGGAGTTTTTGGTCAAATTAAATGTTTTCACTTGAATGAATGTTTTTATTGTTCCATGTTTTTCTTAGTTCAAAAAATTTTAATCTTTATATGTATATCAACAGGTATTTTAGATCATATTTTAATATTTTATTATCAATTTATATTTTCTAATATGCTCAAATAAAATAAATCAACTGTTTGTCCCATAGCCATGAAGTTAATTAACAATTTATATGTATTTGTAGCATCTATTCTAATCTTAACACTACCTAAAATTTGGTTTTAAACTAGTTTAATATTAAAACAATATTTTCTTAATTTGTTTTGAAAGACAATACCACACTATATATCCATGGATTGCCTGAAACTTGCTATATAGATAAGTTTGATCATAAACTCACCAAGATCCTCCTGCCTCTACCTCCAGAGTACTAGGACTTAAAGCATGTGCCACTATGTTTGGATTGGAATAATAATTTTAAAAATAAGAATAAGTTGTTGTGGTTATATAAACCATAAAATAAATTCTTCATTATGTTAAACTGTATAGAAATATAAGGTGAAATGACTACAAATAGTAATCAAACTCTAGAACTTTCCTTCACCATTCAGACTCCATATGGTAATATACAGTCACTTTTATTGTATGTCTTTTATTGTATATTGTATTTGTGAAACAATAATACTGCTTTTCAGACTTCTATGTAAATTGAATCACAAAACCAAGTACCTTTTGCATCTAGTTTCCACCATTTCATACACTATTTTGGAGTTATCTCACATGTTTGGCTGTACTTTATTCTTGTGTATTGTTAGGAATTTTGTTGTATGACTATGCGACATTTAGCTAACCCACTCACCAACCAATGGACATTCATTTTTGTTCATAATTTCAAAGGGTTTAGTCCATGACTTGTATCCATGTGCTTGGGCAATATACCACAGTAAGAAGTTATAGGAGGAGATCTTTCACCCCACAATGAACAGGAACCTAGAGCCAGGTATAACCTTTGCAGCCCTGTCTTCTGTGCACTATCTCTTCTAGCTAGGACCCACTTCCTAAAGTTTCCAAATCTACCTAAGATGCAGCTGAGGAACAAGTGTACAAATACATAAGCCTATAGGAGACATTCTGAATTCCAACTACAGGAAAACAAAATGTGATGCGCAGATTAATGGCAATCCTCTACTAAAACTCCAAAGCACTTTACAGAAACTTCAAAAAAATCCTAAAATTCATGCAGACACACCCAAAGACATAAAATACCTGAATTAATTGTGATTTTCAAAAAATGAACAAATGAAACAGAAGCATCACATATATTAAAGAGATGTTGTAATTTGTATGACAGTGGCATGAAAACAAACTCAGAACAGTGGAAGAAAATTTGGGCTATGTATATTCTGGGGTTTTTTTTGTTTTGGTTTGGTTTTGGTTTTTTGTTTTCAAAACAGGGTTTCTCTATAGCTTTGGAGCCTGTCCTGGAACTAGCTCTTGTAGACCAGGCTGACCTCAAACTCACAGGAATCTGCCTGCCTCTGCCTCCCAAGTGCTAGGATTAAAGGATTGAGTCACCACCACTGGGCACTATGTATATTTTTAAGAGTTTAAATGGGGTTACCTTATAATGGAAAGACAATTTCTTAACTAGAAAACATAGGCTAGCAAGTAAAAAGCCCTGTGCCAGGAGTGGGTTATCTCTTTTGGCACTGATAACCACTAGTGTCCCATAGACCACCCTCCCAAACATCACAGGCTATTGTCATTATTTCTGATTTCACTGCAGAGGTTAATGGTAAGCCTCTATTGCTGAAGACACCACATGCTTAAGTCAGAGAACAAGGAGTTATTAAACTGGTACTGATAGGAAAACTTCATCCCTATAGGCTAGTTTTCTTAATTCCAGAAGATGCTAGGCACACTGCCAGAGAAAAAAGCTAATCATCAATCTCATCCAACTTTGACCCCTGCAAGACATGCCCACTAGTACAATAGTGGCTTGAATGTTGTAGGACTAATCAAACATTACATGATTGGATTTAAGGCTTGCTCCATGAGCTAGAATACATACCTGACAGTGTTAACAAGTACAAGAACCTGTGGCTAGATGCACCAGAGGTCCTAGAGAAGAAACTACTATTACTATTCTGCCAAATGAACATAGTATTAAACTGACTCCTAATGACTTATTATACTCATGGATTAGTGAAGCTCTTAATAATCATTGAAGAAGATTCTGTAGTAGATGGCTATTAGCATTAAAGACCCACCACTGATCAACATGCTTAGAAATAAAGATTGTACAATGCTCAGCCCTAAATGAAAAAAACTATATCGTACCCCTTTTTCCAAATGCTCAGGGATCATGACTGAAGATGGAAAGATCTCCCAGGTTCATGAATAGGTAGGATCAACATAGTAAAAATGGTAATCTTACCAAAAGGAATTGACAGATTCAATGTAATCACCATCAAAATCCCAACAAAATTCTTCACAGACCTCGAAAGAACAATACTCACCTTCATATGGAAAAACAAAAGACCCAGGAGAGCCAGACGGTCATGACACACATCTTTAATCCCAGCACTTGTAAGGCAGAGACAAGCAGATCTCTATGAATCTGAAGTGAGCCTGGTCTACAGAGCAAATTCCAGGATAGGTGCCAAAGTGACAGAGAAACTCTGTCTCAAAAAAAAAAAACAAAAAAAAAAAAAACAAAAGACCCAGGCTACCAGGCTAGCTAAAACAATCCTGTACAATAAAAGAACTTCCAGAGGTGTCACCATCTCACCATCTCTGACCATCCCTGATTTCAAGTTGTACTGCAGAGCTGCAGAGCTATCGTAACAAAAATGACATGGTGTTGATGTAAAAACAGACACATTGGTCAGTGCAATCTAATTAAAGACCCAGACACAAATCCACACACCTATGAAAACCTGATTCTTTATTTAGATAGCACATTTTTTTTCAAACCTTCGTGTACTTCCACCTGGGCTTCTGGGATCGCCTCCTACCTGCTCTGTCTGATCTCAAGCTCTTAGTTCCTCATTTCATGATCTGTATTATCAATACAATGAAGTTTCTAGAGCAGTCTCCCATTATATGTCTTATACAGCTTCTCTGCATTAAGATATTTGATGGATCCCTAGCACTTACATGATGCAATATAAACATTCTCCTTCATTTATTTAATTTTCTGTGGATGTGTGTTTTGCCTCAATATATATCTGTGCGCCATGTAAATGCCTGAAGCCTGCATAGACCAGAAGGAGGCATCAGATCCTCTGGAATTGGAGTTCCAGGCAGTCATAGTATTATTTGTATTACTTACCTTGTGTAGTTTTAAAAAGCATTTATATGCTTGTCATGAGTTTCTACCGCCTACTTTTCCATTCCTGTTTTTTTTTTTCCCATTCACACTCCACCTACAAGAAATGACTGTCCCAGGAGCTACCATCATGTTTCCATTTATCCTTCAAATGATATATCTTCAATGAAGACTCCCCACAACACTCCTGTAATAGGCCATAATCCCCCTCTGAGATATATATCACTTTATATTTTATCTATAATGAAGCATTTTAGAATGCATGGGGGCACCCCTGTGTAATTTATTGCATTATGTACTTAAGAAAGAGTGTAGATTTCTTTAGAGTCTCAAAGGGCTCTACACTATATAATGACAGGAACCAATGGTTCCTATATAGAGCAAGTGAGGAAGCATCTGAATACTAGGTATGTTTCCTTACCCACTTTTATGTTCCCCGTACCTACCATGATGCTCAGCAGGATATCAGAGCTTCATGGTTGTTGTTCAAAAGAGAATAGAAAGCTTCTCAGGCACAAAAAAAATAGTAACTTAAAATCAGAGGACTGTATTTTTGCTTATTATTTTTATTATTTTTCTATATTTTTTTCTCATTCATATAAACAAGATGTACCCTAATGATGTTTTTTCCAGTCACCTCCTTCACCTCCTCTTTGTGTCTAGTACTTTATTCTTGATCATCAAAGCTCCATGAAAGCTTTACAATTTGTTTCCCTTAGCTGTTCTTCTGGAAATACTGCGATGCAGATATCACTACCATTCTCAGTGGTTTCCCAGAAGTAACTTCAAAAAGATCCACAGCAGTCTCCCACACTCTCAGATCTACTTTTCATAAGAAATTTTCCAATCTAGACAAATGGATTCCAGTATGTCAAACTAAACATACTTTGTATATTCCCTTGACTGGAGTTTCATCTACTATATTCTTTCCACCAAGATGTAAAAGGTACTTATCATTTTTCTCTAAGTTGTTTAATTGATTATCCCTTATAATGGCTCATCTGGAGTCCCACTTCTCCCACAGAGTCTTTGCTAAAGTATCTCCTTGAAAGTGCCTGTCTGCCCCATACTCCAATAGCTCTTACTAAAACTCTCACTGGCTCAAATGTTAGTGTGCTATACTGTAAAGAATGTCACTTTATTATCAACTCAATTCTTGACTATTGAGAGCAAGGAGACATGTCTTTTCTTTTTATTTTGTTTGGTTTTTGTTGTCTTTACATAACCTAACCTATTTTTCATTAAATGGTAGACCTGAAACAAATCATGATGGTAATGATGTGGTTACCATTGTTAGTGTTGTTGGGTCTTGTCTTCCTTGTGCCAGTTAACATAAAATTCAGATTAGGAAAGCCAGTTGTGTTCTCTTTCTTACTAAGAAGACTTGATGCAAACATAAAGAAGACACCATGTCTCCAGATTCCCTATAGTTATTCCCTATAGATTCCCTAAAGGAAAGGGACTATCGGGAAGGGAACTCCTAGCAGAGTGCTGCGGACAGGCAGTGAACACAGGCCAATAGCTTTACTTCTCGTCTAGCCTTATTTAGACAAGGCATTTGACAGAGGAGCAAAATTTTGACGCATATTGTGAAAACCCCTCTCAAAACTGGCACAGACTTTTTCCCCACCCACTTCTCAAGCTGCCAATACTATACTGCAGGAGAGGCTTAGGGCAGACTAAATCGGCTCACTGATCTTCCTGTGCACATAAGTGGAGGCAATGTTTTTTAAAGAGGAAATCACGTGTGATATCTTCAAGTTTGATCACATCACCCATACACTATAGCAATGATACCCTGGAGGAGATTGTATGTAATATCCCATTCAGACAGATCCTGTCATCAGTGCTGCAGTACCATTCAGATCAGGACTCTAGGAACTAGCTCAACATGAAATGACTATGAAAAACCAGCTTGCTCCTTTCTTTATTTACATATACTCTTTCTACAGGTCCTTTAAAACAATTATAACAGCTATACATACACAATAATATAATATATAACAATAATATATAAAATATAGATACTTTTCCCTCTTTCATATCTTTCACTTTATCTCTTCTTCTCCCTTCCTCTAGTCTTCTCCATCCCCAGCCTCCCTTTTGTTTTCATGCCATGCATGCATAAATGACTCTATCTATATAAAATCTAGATTCAGACTGAGAAGGAAAACATAAAATATTTGTCTTTCTTAGTCTGGCTTATTTAATTTAACATAGTGATTTTAGTTGTATCCATGCTCCTAAAACTGGCACAGTTTCCTTCTTCCTTATGGATGAAGAAAATCCATTTCATACATACTACATTTTCTCTACCCGTTTATCTGTTGATGGACACACAGGAAAACCACACCTCTTTAAACAGCAAATTCACTGTGATCTCTTTCAAATTTGCTCAATGAGTCATTACTTAGGATCTAAGCAAAACAGATAACATTGAAATAAAAAGTCTTACTTTCTCTAAACCATGTGCACAGTTCCACATACTGGACATTTGGATAACCATACATACTGTTGTATACATTTGTATAACCATACATATTGTTGCCCATCAAGTCGCATCTCCATGAATGCAGGGTCAGTTTCTTTCAAGGTTTTAAAATTGATTTATTTATGTTGTTTTATGCATATAAATATTTTGCCTACACAGTGTGTGTGCACATCACAGTCACGCCTGATGCCTGTTGAAAAAGGGGTTGATTCCCTAGAATACAAGTTCCAAAATGCCACCATATGCATGCCAGAAATTGAGCAATGGTCCTCTGCAAGAGCAAGAAGTGCTCTTAACCACCCAGCTATCTCTCCAGCACTAGGCAGCTTTAATTCATTCTTTTAAGTATGCTCTATTTTTTAGGCAATTGTATTAGTGTACCAGGATTGGTATAATTAAATACAACCAACCTAGTGGCTAAAATCATCAGACATCTTTTTTCTCTTCAGCTCTAAAGGCTGGAAGTTCAAAGTCAAGATGTTGGTGAGGCCATGTGCTCTCACAACTCTCCAGTGACACCTCTGCCTTAATTTCAAATTTCTAGTGGCTTCAAGGCATCATTTGCTTTATGGCAGTGTAATTCCTGTCCCTGTGTCTTCATGGAGCCCTCTTCACTTTATGTATGTCTGTGTCTCTTTTCTGTTCTTATAGAAAAACTAATTATTGTGGATTAGGGTCACCTTATTTGAACATGACCTCTTCTTAACTTGATTGAATCTGAAAGATTCTATTTCCAAATAAGTTTACATTCACAAGGGAATTAATACTTTGCTGTCCCCTTTTGTGGGGGGCACACATTTCAACCCACAAAAGAAAAAACGAGTAAGACACTTTGTACTTACTGACTTCTACTGAGTTCAGTAGATCACATTTCTATAACCTGATCCTATTTAATGTTCCATGACATTTTTCTTGAAAGCTCACAGGAAAAATGTGTATGTTAAATAGTTTTGGGTTTTAAAAAGTGTTTTACAACTATAATGAAGTTCCACATAACTATGGAGAAAGGTTCTCAGGACCTTTTCAGCTCATTAAGGAAACACTTCCAAGACAGAGGTTAAGACATAGCAAAAAGCAAACAAATTAACCCAGAAAATTACATTTCACTGATTTTTTTTTCAAATTTTAAAAGTCATAGTGCTTATAGATAAATAAATTCCCATAAATACAAGTTCTTTCATCATAGCAAATCAGTTTTCCCCTAGCTGAATATTGCTAAAGGTCATTCACATTAGATCAAAAACTAAAAGATAAAAGGTATGATGATTATACCAATAAAAGTACTTTCAGGAAGCATTTTCGCTCTGAGTTGCAACACCTCCAGTGAGACTTTTGACTCACAGGTAGTACCAATAATTGTTTAACATAGTTACTTTCTCATAGACCTGATGGATATGAGCAATCCGTGTCCTTTGAAAGAATCGGCTTTTTAACCTAATGTGATTCAAATCCCTGACAAAACTGCCCTCTTTGTTTCTTATTACTAGTCTCTTTGCTTACGCATCAAAGACATTCCAAGGAGTGGAGAACCAGCACATTAATGTTCTTTCAGCCTTAAAACTAAATCTCACCATACTTTTTTTTATGATGCTAAAGGTATCAACCAGATATGCCAGTGATCTTTGAAAGTCAAATTGGGCATTAGAAAATTACACTGGAATGTAATAAATAAATTCTGTCTGCATATTAAACAAGGACAAGTTAATTAAGAAAATAGTTACTTGCGAGATTAATTAGTTGGAATCAATGTTGTTGACTAAAATCACCCAAGTATGTCTCCCCAGGAAGTCAAGATGTCACTATAAGAATTCCCTGACTTAAACATAACACAAATACATGTATGCTGCACTAAAAAGAATGGTCTGCCTCAGTAAGACAAAGGAAACATCAATCTGAATATAGTATCCTCAAACTAAATCAAACTGTTTAGTAAATACCATTGTAAATGGCTGAGCATGACAGAAAAATAAAGTGACTAAGCATGCCTTCTGAGCAAATCTATTGCCTTGTGAAATGGAAAGCAAGACCATACTCAGATTTGCCAGATTCTGATAGCATATGTATGAATGAGAGAAGACCTTTGACATCTAGGAAAATTGCTGATTCTCTCACATGAAGAAAGGCACTGTCATCTGAATCTAAGGAAGTTCAAGTCTTCCTTCTTCTTGCTAAAAACATGAAAGAATTCTATAGGGAACACCTGAAGTTGACAAACAAAAAAGAATAAAGAATAGTGTTTATATTTATTTGTTGGGTCCTCTATAGTCAGAAAACCCATTGCTTAATTTGTGATCTTTGTGAACTCAATTTAATATATTGCATTGTCCAGTCGTTCTAGGCAGAGATAACATATATTACCCTGTCCAATTAAATGGCAATGATAATTCATATGAAAGAGTGTGCCTGGAAAATTTGACAGATAATGAAGAGACTGGGGAGGCTAGCATTGCAGCAAAGCATGAGATAATGTAAGACCTTCCTTGTAGAATATGTAAGAATTTTTTGTTTCAGCCTAAGTGCTAATGTATAGTTTTGAATAAGATACCTCATTGAGACAGTCCCTATGAGAATAGACTGTGGGGCCAGGGAATGAAAGAAAGCAGAACAAGGAGAAAGCTAGTGCAATCGTATAAGTAAAGGAAGACGGTGGCTTAGATACATGTCATAATGATGGAGGTGAGAAAAAACGAAGAGTGATAGAAAGAATAGGACAAAGGAGACCAAAGAGAGGGGAAATGAAAGGGAGAGAAACAGTGTAGCTATCAGTGTAGAATGAAAGGAATTTTGTCTAATGGATTGGGTGAGTATAACAAAATATGAATCAGAAAAGTACCAGGAGTTTACCTATGTTTATGCCTACCTTACTAAAAATGAATAGTTGAGTTAGTATTAACTATTTTCTGGAAAAGAGTTAAGAAATCAGATCAGGGAGTAAATACAAATGAGAAGTTCTGTTTTTGACATGTTAGCTTAGAGATGGTTGTAAGCTATTCAAGATGTTTCTCATACAAGTATGACTATCAGTGAACATATTTAGACAAGCTCTATCTATCTATAAAACCAGAAAATAATCACAGGAGTTAAGGTAAATATTTTGTAAAAGCCCAGGGTGTAAGCTTTAGTCACTCCAAAGATATGAAGTATCCTTCTCACTATTTCAGCATCATCAATGAAGCAGGCAATATGAACTCTATATGACTGAGAAGTGTGAGGACATGTTGAGTGTTGAGCGTTTGAAGAAAGGATAGAGTGTGTGAAACTTTAATGTGGGGAAGTGGTTGCAGAAACTGAAGTAGGAAAAAGCAATGCTGTTATTAGGCAGTCCCTTGGGCCTACTTACAGTTCACAAGAATAATTGCTCCCATGTCAGGTGCAATTGCACAGGTAAATGCACTGAGAAGGCAGAGTTGCTCTTAACAAGGGCTGTGCTTTAGGCATGTGAGAAATGATGGCAAATGGCTAGAAGACATATCTTCACAGGATCAGTAGAATGATGGAGCATGTGATTTAAACTGAGGAAAGAGGAGAAGCTAAAGGATAAGTTGCTGGTTTGGCTTTTGTCAACTTGACACAAACCTAGAGAAGAAGAATCCTGAATTGAGACAATGCCTCCATAATACTGGCCAGTAGGTAAGTTGGTGATGTATTTTCTTAACTGACAATTGATGTGGGAGGGCCTGGCTAACTGGGTGGTGGCACCTTTGGACAGGTGGTCCAGAATGGTAAAAGAAATTAGTCTAAGCTAGCAAGCCATGGAAAGTAAGCCAGTAGGTAGCAGTCTTCCTCGGCTGCAACTTCAGCTGAGCATCTGCCTCCAAGTTCCTGTCCTGCTTGAGTTCCTGTTCTGACTTCCCTACATTGATGGATTATGACCTGCGTGTTGTAAGATTAAATAAATCTTTTCTTCCCAAGTTGCTTTAGATCATGGTGTTTATCATGGCAATGTCCTAAGACAATGTCTTTCCCATACAAGATGGGCTATCAAATAAAAAGTCCAGTACCAATACCTTCTTTTGAGTTGTCAGTCAGTAAGGTCCCATGGACCACCTCAAGCATTCCAAGATATTGAAAGTGTTCAGTGGGTAAACTGAAATAAACCTCTTTCTCCCCAAGCTGACTTGGACATGGTGTTTTATCACATCAATAGAAACTCTACCTGATGTAGGGCGCCAAGGCGCCACAACCCTGCTGTCATTTCCTGCCTCTCAAGCAACTTCGGCCCCGCCCCAAGGCGCTTGGCGTGCTTTCCCGAATGGCGCGATCTAGCCACCAATCGTGAGCTGACGCATAAGATCAGGAGCGGCCAGAGCCATTCAGACTCGGACACGTCTCAGGCTTTGTTCTGCACGGCTTATAAGCCGTACGCGCCAGGGTCGGGGTCCTTTGCCATCAACCTCAAGTTTGTGCGCTCCCAATAAAAGTACGTTCTGAGAAGAATCCTGTTGTGGTCGTCTCTTCTGCTGGCAGATGCGGCGTGCCACAACCTGAGACAATAGGTAAGAAACAGTGAATCATAAGAGAGCAAACCTAACCATCTAACTCCATACCAACTACTCAAAAGAACTGGAAAAAAAGACAAGTGCAACAATATAACATGGAGATATTAATAAATATCAATCTGTAGAACAATGGAATAAGGCAGCACATTGGTTTTATGAGAATTGAGCAATAACAAGAAAATTCACCAGTATTCATTGCCTTTACTAAAGGAATGTGTGAGTTGGAGTGAAACCCATACTATAAAAATAATTTCGGTTTCATACAGGGATATTAATATATTTAACAGAATTTCTCTCTCTCTCTCTCTCTCTCTCTCTCTCTCTCTCTCTGTGTGTGTGTGTGTGTGTGTGTGTGTGTGTGTGTGTGTGTATTAGAGTATTATTAGGTAGATAGATAGAGACAGATATTATGTAATTACCCACTATTTGTTTTGTATCCTCATTCTATCTCCTGGACAGTTCATTCCACTTTTCTCCATGATAAGTTGATTTTTGGGGGATAATTCCTTTAGAAAATAATGTTTATTACATTTCTACAATCTCAATATGCAATATATTGTGAACCACATTGTTATCATCTCTAATTCTCCATCCAGTCCTATATTTCTAACTGGTAACAGTAGTACAATTATTTGGGGATGTAACATATCACTTTCTAATTGTATTTGAGAACCCACTCTATGAGAAGAAATACGTACCTAGTACTGAAACCTGGAGGGGAGAAAAATCTATGCCTGGGGATGTGATAGGCCCTACAGTAAAACTTACTATTGATATTAGGTTCAATCAACATGTAGCCAAACTGCCTTTTAAATATTCATATTCATGCCATTATACTAATACTGCTATATATAGGGCCAGAAAAGAGGGTTGGGTATTTAAGGGGATGTTTGAAGAATATGTTCCAAACACAGTATTTTGCTTGGTTTGTTTTTTATTTTCTGAAAATTCCCTATCAGTACTGACCGAAGTACATTTCCCAATACAGAGGGAGCTGGGAGAAATAATGTAAAGATCATTGTACTGTTCTGCAACAGAACAAACAGCAGCAGGAGGCCAGTCTGGGCTATATAAATAAGTCTGACTGAAAAAAAAAGAAAGAAATTAACTAACCCAAATCAGAAAGTTCAGACAAAGCTGGCAATGATAATCAGGGTCAAGTTGAAAAACCTCACAAACAGACCATCATTGGAAATGAAGAAGCGGGTAATGGATGGAGGAAGAGGTGAAAAGTAAAGACGTTCTGGAGGAGAGCCTAACTCAAATGGCAGAAACAGGCTTTGTTCCTGGAAGAACTTCATGGAACAAAGTTAATGGTAAATAAAACAGGAGCTGAAGCAGAATAAAATCAAACCAGAAAGTAAAGAGAGAAATAAAGGGACTAAGAAAACAAAATGAAATTCCATATAATAATACTCAGATTGTAATCGAAAGGAAGCATAAAAATGAAATAAACTGAATCAAGAAAGTATTTTAGATAATGACTATGTATGTACAAGAAAAAGAACACCACACAACTACAGGAAAACAATAAGTAAGGTGCACAGAGAAAGGTGATCAGATGCAGAATCTTTGAAATGTGGAAAAGACAGGGCCTTCCAATCAAAGAGCTTACTACACACAAATAAACATGAACACAATGCAGAAGCATCATACCATATTTTGAGGTACTATGGAGATTGCTCAGTGGTTAAGCATGCTCACTGTTCTTACAGAGGACCTGAATTCTGTTCCCCACAGTTACATGGTGGCTCACAACCTCCTAGAACTCCAGCTCCTGGGAATCTAGTGGCTCTTTCTGATCTCCACGGGGTCTTTCATGCATGTGGCATACATACATTCAAACAAATACAATACACATTAAATAAGCAATCTTAAAATCCCATTTTGTATATTACTAAGTCCTAAGTAAAAATAAAATCATATAGATATTCTGGAAGGGAAAAGAGTAAAGGGGAATTTCTCACATGTGTCCTTTGAGATTTCAGAGCTGGAAGACAGATCCAACTCTTTTCTTAACAATATTTTTATTGTTTTTCTTCGAGAATTTCATGCACATGTGCATTGTATTTTGATCATACCCATCCTCAATCAACTCTTCCTAGATCCCCCAACTTGCTACCTGCCAGTTTCATGCTGCCTTCTTAAAGAAAAGCAAATGTGACTTTCAAACACTTTGCCCAGACAAGTGATTTAAGTATAAAAGCAACAGGCAGAATATCTCAGACATGAATAAATTAAGGACTCAGGAAATGTAACCCTAATGAGCTCTCTTTTCAAAAAAAAATACTACTTGATAATGAAATTCAGTCAACCAAGAGAAGAAACTAATGAGGAACTTAGGGCAAGATAAAGTAATGGGACAGTTAAGTATTGAAACCAATTAGATGTGGAACTTAAATGAGAGAATTGGGACTTCAGAATAGCATGTAAATATTATAAGCCTTGATTAAATAAAACAGACAAGCATCAAAAATGTAAGGCAGAGTGGGGGAATCCGAGGGAAGTAAGAAAGCTGTCGCTCATTTAAGGAGGTGCTAAGCTCATTCATTTCACACTGGTCCAAATTAAGATATGGAGTTCTACAAGAAATCAAGACTTCAACTTCTTTTTTATAATTTATTTTATTTTATTTAAAAAAGAAACTATCTTTTTACATTTTTACATACCAATCCCAGTTCCCACTCCCTCCCCTCCTCTCATTCCCTCCACTGTACCCCCAACTCACTCCCCATCTACTCCTCAGAGAGGGTAAGGCACATTGCTTTGTGGAAGGTTCAAGGCCCTTCCAACTATACCTAGGGTGAGTAACCTATCCATCCAAAGAGAATGGATTCCCAAAAAGCTAGTACATGCAGTAGGGATAAATCCTAGTGCAACTGTTAGAAGCCCCTCAGTCTGTCCAAGCCATGCAACTGTCACCCACATTCAGAGAAACTAGTTTGGTCCCATGCTGGTTCCTTTCCAGTCCAGCTGGAGTTAGTGAGCTCCCATTAGCTCAGGTAAGGTGTTCCAGTGGGTGTCCCTATCATGGTCTTGACATCTTTGCTCATATTCTCATTCCTCCCATTCTTCAATTGGACTTTGGGAACTCAGCCCAACTTCTTAATGATCTTCAGAATCCATTTTCTTTCTCTTAAAATGATCCTTTATTACTTTTAGCAAAGAAAGATTTTCCTGTGGTGTAGTGATTTCTTCATTTTAGCTTGTTAAATCAGAAGACAAATCTAATAGCATTTCATATTAAAATGAATAACATGCTGCTTGTATGATCTCTTCCTTTCACATATGTTTTACCTGTACATCTATGTGTACAGGAAGACCACTATAATGTTAGCCACAAAGTGTGATGCTATCTATTACTTGCCTCTAAAGTATCTTTGGGGGCTGGTGATGCAGCTCAGTGAGTAAAGTGTTTGTTTCACAAGCTTGAGGACCTCAGTTCAGAACCGCAGCACCACGTAAAATGTTACACCCAGGATCACAAACCTACAATCGCAGTGTTGGCAAATCATACAGGAAGATCCCTGGGGCTTGCTGTTCAGCTAACAGAGCTAAATAATTGAGGTCCATATTCAAGAAGAGAATTGGTCTCAAAACCTAAGGTGGAGAAACAGCTGAGGAAGACCCCAAACTGTGGCCTCTACATGCATGGGAAAGCACATATATTTGGGAGTAGAATGATGACTCTGCAATTAAGTGTGCTTAATGTTCTTACAGAGGTCCCAGGTTCAGTTCCCAGTCCCGTCAGGTAGCTCACAACTACCTTTAACTTTGGTTTCAGGGAGTTCCATGCCCTCTGGCCTCTGGGGCACCTGCCTGTGTGTGCTGCACATAGACTCATGAAGCACATTCATACACATAAAATAATAAGTATGTTTTAAATACGTATTCTTCATAATTTTTCAACCATAGCCTTTCCTATTAAACAAATTAGAGGATCATTGAATGGTAGAGGGAAACAAGAAAAAGAGTTGGCTAAGTATTTATTTTTGACCTTAAAATTAGCCTTTAACCATAAGTCTCCCAAGTCAAAATGACTACAGGGTCATCAGTTTGGTCAATTTCAAATTTATGTAAGTCATTGAACAAGTACTGCCTATATGCGCCTGCATGTAATTCCTTCTCCTTTTGTTTGTGATAAAATAATGTCTGGCCAAGAAAACACTGCCAGAACACATAAATTATACTGTGAGCAAAAGAGGGAACCAAGGATTTTATTGTCTGTGACTGTGTTTAAGGAGCTTTTCAGAGAGAAAACAAAGGATCCTAGTCCAAATAGCACTGTGACACAGCCACATAGACTGATAGAGACTTTGGTGACCGTGCTGGCTTTCCACCACTCAATGTGCATGCTCAATCTAGGTGTCACAATATATTGCACCAGGCAGTGCCTGCAACAGACAAGGCCTATTTGGAAGAATGCAGAAATAGCATAATTCATAATTCTGAGTCACCAATTTGCGGCTCAGAATCATTATTTATAAACTTATAAAACTGAAGATGAATTTTCAGCCCACAGAAGACATAGCTAATAAAATTGTATGCCCTTTAGAAATAAAGTAGGAACCAAGTTTCTCCTCTTCAAATTCATGCTGGTCTTTATCATCATTGATAAAATCAGAGAGCTTCAAAAAGGAACTTTACTAGCAGAAAACGGTGAATATGGTAAATCATTCATTAATGCCATTATTCTAGCTTCCCTTGATGTTAACACCTTGCATATCAATACCACAGTCATTAAAACTAGAAGCTAAATATTGGCAAAAATGCTACATTCAATCTTTAAATGTTACTAGTTTTCTCTTCTAGAGTTCTTTTTGAATTCACTTGTCATTTCTCTATGATTCTCTGACATGTAATTATTTGTCAGTCTTTTTGCAGCTTATGACCTAGGCTCATGTCTGTGCATGTGTGTGTGTGTGTGTGTGTGTGTGTGTGTGGTGTACAAGTAGACATACACATTTGTGCCGATACATATAGAGTCTAGAGGTGAATTTCCGGTGTTGTTCCTTGGACATCATCTACCTCTTTTGAGAGTGTTTCTCTCTTGCCTGGAACTTGCCAATTAGGCTAGGCCAGTAGTTAGTCAGCCCCCAAGAGTCTCCTGCATTTGCCTTCCCAACAGAGGAATTACAATTCCAGGCGCCATGCCTGGGTTTATTTTTACGTGTATTCTTGGATCAAATTCAAATCTTCATGCTTACAGAGCAAGTACTTGACTGACTGAGCCATCTCCTCGGATCCCATGACCTAGGCTTTTTAAAATGGTACTGACCAGTTATATTACAGAATGAGATTCAATTTGTGCTCACCGGGCGTTTGCTCAGAACTAAACTGAGGTTATGCAGTTGGAGCATGAATAATAAGTCATACTGTATTCCTCAAATTGAATCTTATCAAGAAATACATCATGTTTACTTATCAATATTGATGCTAATCTGATTTAATTAAGAAAGTATTTGAATGGTTTCTTTTCTATAAGGTTAGTACTTTTTCTCTTCAAATAAATAAACTAAGATAGTTTAAAACCACAGTAATATTCTATTTCTCCTCAAGCATTCAACCAATGCATTTGCTACTTCATTGGTGTATCTTACTATAATCATCACATTAATATTTGACTAATGGCAATTTTATATTTAGCCTATTCCCTTTACATACATTAATTGGAGTTTTATGCAAGGAAAACTTTTCTTTATTTACCCAATCATTTCTCTAAATCACTATGGACAAATGGGGAGTTATTATATTCTATTGATAATAATACAATATTATTTTCTTAACTTAACATTTCTTTCTTTAAACTGTCCCACTTTTGGTCATTTTGGATTCCAATTTCTTTTTATGTGACAGTACCTTACTGCAAAAATAGCTAATTATTTTTTTCTGGTACCAATATAATATTTCATATTATATTGACTACTCCCCAAAACTAGACTCAGTCATTTCTTTCCAAGACATCTTGGTTCCTATATTAGAAAGCAAAACTGTGCATTGGTGTGCTGTCAGCTAGTGTGCTGACATTAACTCTTACCCTCTCCAGAAATTAAGTTTTCTGGGAAATGTTGTACAAATAATAAAAACTCAGAGATAGATTTTGGGACTCAGTCTGAAGATCAGAAAAACAGAGCAGGTAGCCATGGACTCTTAGCTCAGACCTAAATGGTGATCCTGCATTCATGAATCCTCAGACTGAGCCTAAGTCAGAAACTTGTCTCCTTCCGTTTTTTAGTTCTCTCTAGTACTAGAATTAAAGGTGTGCACCACCACTGCCTGGCCTCTATGGCTGACCAGTGTGACTTCTTTGCATTCTGATCTTCAGACAAGCTTTACTTATTAAAACACAAATACTATAACACTATAGGGAACTGTGGCATTGCTAGACTATTTTAGCTCATTGTTTATGACAAGGATCTAGTGACCTACTTCTTTAATGTAGCCCAACTTCCAACAATGCCGTAATGTGTCTATCTTTATTAGGTCGTGTTCTAATCGTCTCTGGAAATGCCCTCTTATCCATTCCTGGAGGTGTGCTTTACTAGTGTTCTACGCATTTGGGGGCTAGAGAGATGGCTCGGTGGTTAAGAATGTATACTCAGCTGGGTAAAATGGGCACACCTTTAATCTCAGCACATAGATGGAATCAGGTAGAACTAGGTGAGTTCAAGCTCAGGGTGGTCTGTATAATGAGTTTTGTGCCAGGTAGGGCTACATAGTGAGATACTATCTCAAACAAACTCGCATACTGCCTTTACAGAGGACCCACGTTTGGTTCCCAGCATCCACATCTACCTATTTCACTCCAGCTCCAGGAGCATCCAACACCTGTGACCACAGTATTCCCATGCATACCAAACAGACACACTAACACACACACATAATTAAAAATAAAGGAATTATTTAATTGTCCATATTGCTTTTTTAATGATATTTTAATCCATTTAACAACTAAAATTAACCATCACCCTGGGTCATGTGAAACATTACCATAATTGTAAGTCAAAACTACACAAAAATATAAACATTAAGAAATACCCTTGTCAGGGGCTGGAGAGATGGCTGGGCAGTTAAAAACACTGACTGCTCTTCCAGACGGCCCGGGTACAATTCCCAGCACCTACATGGCAGCTCATAAGTGATTATAAATCCAGTTCCTGGGCAATCTGACACCTTCACAGCATTGCACATAAAATAAAGTTAAATAAATCATAGAAAAAAGAACTATTCTTGTCACTATATTTCCACTTTTTTTACACCTTTGTATTTTTTTTCTCACTCAGATTCTATAAGTGTCCATTGTTTACTTTCTGGTTCAGACTTCCCCTCCCTTTTGTACATATTTATCTAATATCTTTTTCTTGATCACATAAACATTAGACTGTCTCAGATAGTATTTTATACTTTTCAATTTTTATTTATTATTACTTGTGTGTGTGAGAGAGAGAAAGAGAAAGAGAGGGAGAGAGAGGGGGGAGAGAAAAAGGTGTGTGTGTGTGTGTGTGTGTGTGTGTGTGTGTGTGTGTATGACAACAGGTGTACAGGTAATATGGCCAGTGGATGGAGGTCAGACGGCAATTTTCGGGAGTCGATTCTTTCCTTCTGCTATAGATTCTGGAGATCCGACTCACAGCATCAGGCTTTTTGGCCTCATTATTGTCTTACTACTTAGCATTATTTGTGATATTCATTCCTAATTATTTCATGGATGTTCTTCTCACCGCTTTTTTAAGATATACACAGTCCTCCACTGTATTGATGTACAAAGTTTTTCACTCATTTGAGAAGAACTTGTTCATATTTCTCTTGAATAAGGAACATTTCTTCTCATGTTGAAGGATAAGTTTTCAAGTGATAAGTCTGAAATAAGTCTGTGTTTTCTCTAGGCTTCTCTGAAAATTAGGAAAACAATATATTCTCTTCACTTGATAAGTAGAGTTAGAAATCCTCACACTTGTGAATTGAAATATCATTTTGAAAACAACATAGCAGTGTGTTACCATCTACATCTGACTCACTAATTTAACCAACAACAATTTTTTCTGACAAATAATTAATGAAAAGGAATGTCTTGAAGCAAAAGGATGTACATAGAAAATGTATAAGTGTCAAGATAAGAAAAATAATCTGGAAAACCCATCCAGCAGCCATCCAAACTCTTAGCCACAACCTGCCCACAAACCCGCCTATCCTCCTACAACCTCGGTTAAAGTCTGAAACACAGTTTGCTCCTATACTGAGGGGACTTAAGAGGTGAGTGAACAGCCACACAGGCAGGACGCCCCACTCTCTAGAAACACCTCAGTGGGACAAATCCCCGGGCCCCTCCCCCAACTCCCTTGGCTTTTCTAGCCAGTCATCAGGGAGTTTCCTGTGGCTGGGCTCCCCCAAAACCCAAACCCATCCACTGGAACCCCCAAGCTACTAGCCACACCCTGCCTAAGAGCTGAGAGCTTGCTCTAATACTGGGGGGACCAAGAGCTTGCTACAACACTGAGGGGAACAAGAGAGAGCACCAAGAGAGCAAACCAGGAAAGCAGACCAAGAGAGCAGGCACATAGGGACCTCAAGAGGCTTTCTGAGACAGACATGGAAAGTACAAAGGAGACCAAGAAAAACTCCCAAGCACTCAGACAGCCACTGCAAAGATTGGACCAAGACACAAAGACACTGCCAGCCTATTTGAAGGAAGAGATGGGTAGGCACCGATGCAAGAATTCCTCCAACAACCTAAAAAGCAACATGGTAACACCAGAAACCAGCAGTCACAGAATAGGAACACTTGATCGGCCTATCCCAGAAGAAGTAGAAGAAAACAACTTTAAATGTAACTTCATGAAAATGATGGAGACCTTTAAAGAGGAAATGAAAAGCTCCCTTAAAGAAATGGATGGGAAGACAAATAAAAATTGGGAGAAATTAATACATCTCTCAAAGAAAACCAATAAAAAACAATCAAATAGGTGAAAGAAAAACAGTTCAAGACTTGAAGACTGAAATAGAGATAATAAAGAAAACACAAACCAAGGGAATTCTGGATAGGGAAATTCTGGGTAAATGAGCAGGAACTACAGAGACAAATATAATCAACAGAATACAAGAGATAGAAGAAAGGATCTCAGGTGCTGAAGATACTATAGAGGAAATAGACTCATTGGCCAAAGAAAACATTAAATCAAACAAATTCTTAACACAAAACATCCAGGAAATCTGGTACACTATGAAAAGACCAAACCTAAGAATAATAGAAATAGAAGAGGGAGAAGAACTCCAGCTCAAAGGCACAGAATATATATTCAAAAAAATCAGAAAATGTTCCCAACCTAAAGAAGGGTATTCCTATGAAGGTACAAGAAGTTTATAGAATACCAAATAGACTAGATCAAAAAAATTCCCTCAGCATATAATAATCAAAACATAAAATATACAGAATAAAGAAAGAATATTAAGAGCTGCAAAGGAAAAAGGTCAAGTAACATATAAAGGTAAACCTATTCAGAATTCCACTCGACTTCCCAATGGAAACCATGAAAGCCAGAAGGTCCTGAATAGATGTGCTGTATAGACACTAAGAGACCATATATGCAAGCCCAGACTACTATACATAGCAAAGTTTTCTTTCAACATCAATAGAGAAAACAAGATATTCCATGACAAAAACAGAGTTAAACAATATGTATCCAAAAACCCAGCCTTACAGAAAATACTAGAAGGAAAACCCCAACCCAAGGAAGCTAACTGCACCCACAAAAACAAGGCCTCTGATAACTCCCCACCAGCATAACCCATAGAAGGGAAACACACAAACACTACTACTGAAAAATAACCAGAATTAACAACCACTGGTCATTAATATCACCTAATATCAATGGACTCAATTCAACTATAAAAAGACACAGACTAAGAGAATGGATATGAAAACACGATCCAGCCTTTTTCTGTATACAAGAAACACACCTCAACCTTGAAGACAGACACTACTTCAGAGTAAAGGGTTGGGAAAAGGTTTTCCAATCAAATGGACCTAAGAAACAAGTGGGTCTAGCTATCCTAATATTTAACAAAATTGATTTCAAACTAAAATCAGTCAGAAGAGATGGAGAAGGACACTCTATACTCATAAGAGGAACAATTCATCAAGATGCAGTCTCAAACCTGAAATCTATGATTCTAATACATGAGCACCCATATATGCAAAAGAAATATTACTAAAATTTAAATCACACATCAAACCCCACACACTAATAGTAGGAGACTTCAACACTCCACTCTTCCCAATGAGCACATCAGCCAGACAGAAACTTAACAGAGAAATATGAGAACTAACAGATGTCATTAATCAAATGGACTTAACAGACATATATAGAACATTCCACCTAAACACAAAAGAATATACCTTCTTCTCAGCACCTCATGGAACCTTCTCTAAAATTGATCACATACTCAGTAATAAAGCAAACCTTCACAGATACAAAAAATATGGAGTAACCCCCTGTGTCTTATCAGATCACCATGCATTAAAGTTAGAATTTAACAACAATATTACCCTCAGAAAGCCTACAAACTCATGGAAATCTGAACAGTCAACTACTGAATGACCCCTGGGCCAAGGAAAAAATAAAGAAAAAAATTAAAGACTTCCTCAAATTCAATGAAAATGAAGGCACAATGTCCCAAACCTATGGGACACTATGAAAGCAGTGCTAAGAGGAAGGTTCATAGCATTAAGTGCCCACATAAAGTACCTAGGGAAATCTCACACTAGTGACTTAAGAGCATGCCTGAAAGCTCTAGAATAAAAAGAAGCAGACTCACACAGGAGGAGGAGAAGACAGGAAATAATCAAATTGAGGGTTGAAATCAACAAAATAGAAAAAAACAATACAAAGAATCAGTGAAACAAAGAGCTGGTTCTTTGAAAAAATCAACAAGATAGACAAACCCTTATCAAACTAATCAAAAGGCAAAGAGAGAAGATCCAAATTAACAAAATCAGAAATGAAAAGGGGGACATAACAATAGACACTGGGGAAATTCAGAGAATCCTTAGGTCATACTACCTTCATCATGCAACTGATGGAAACAGAAGCAGAGACCCACAACAGAGTACTGGACCGAGCTCCCAAAGTCCAGCTGAAGAGTGGAAGGAATGAGAATATGAGCAAAGAGGTCAAGACCATGATGGGTTCACCCACTGAAACAGGATCTATCCCTACTACATGTACTGGCTTTTTGGGATCCTCTTCTTTTTCGATGTTTACCTTGCTCCGTCTAGATATAGTAGGGAGGGCCTTGGACCTTTCACAAAGCAATGTGTCTTGCCCTCTCTGAAGATCAGATAGGGGTGGGGTGCGAGGGTGTATGGAATGGGAGGAGGAGAGGGAGTAGGAACTTGGACTGGTATTTTTTTTAAAAAAATTCTAATTAAAAAAGAAAAATAAGCTGAATGTCTAATAATAGTCTAATGAATTAACACTGGCCAATACAATTGAGTGTTATGTGCCAACAAAAAGTCATTGTGCAAACTACACAGACAGTAAAGGTTTTATATTATCAACCAAAAAAAGAATACAAAATAGTGTAATATGATTGCAATGACACCAAATTGAAATTAATAGCTGTTTGCAATTGTACCAAAGAGAATTGATGCTGGGAAGTAGCAGACTAATCAAATAGTAAATTTCCCAGAACCCTTTGCATTCTTGTGAGATCACGTGGTTTAGTTCTAACCAAATAAACTATGCTGAATTATCTGACCAACTTCCCATCCAACTTACTCATGAGGTCACTTTCCTTATCTGTAAGTTGAATGACAAAACAAAAAAATGTATTAAAGATAGTGTAATTGCTGTCAGTCTGAGTCACTGCGCATTCCATAAATCTTCAATTATACTATTGTTTCTGGGCTTTCATAAGCAAGAAGTAAGTATATACAGTGACAATCCACTATGTTCTCCTTCTTATAACAGTATTATTTTAAGAGTAAATAATTGTAGTATTGTAGCATTGTAGTATTGTAGACAATTGTAGCAAATTGTCTTACCTTAATGCTACTATTTTCAATGCTACTATTTTATCATCAATGGATAATAAAAAGAAATATGACACTTCAATCTGTATGAAGAAATGAAGGGCTAGAGCGATGACTTAATGGCAAGAGTACATATTACTCTTACAAAGGACCTGGGTTTCATAGCCAGCACCCTTGTGGTAGCTTACAACTATCTGACTCTAGCTTGATACCCTCTTCTGAACTCCATGGATGCCATGCACAGGTACAGTACACAGACGCAAATGCAGAAAAAAATGCCTATACATATTCAAAATAAATAACTACATCTTTTAAGAATAAATAAATAAAACTAGGCAAGTATCCTTCATTGATACCTCAACAGAAAGATAGTCAACTGAGTATTATGTAGTAACAAAATCATTATGTAAACTACACAGGTAGTAAATGTTTTATATTATCAACTGAGAAACATCTGGAAGCCAAACATCTGCCATCCAGCTGACTATTCTAATCAAGGCTTCAGAATATCCTTGAATAAGAATAGAAACTCTGTGTTCTTTTGACTCTTGAAATGCTATACTCACAGGACTGCCCCAGCCAACAGGCATATAATAATCTAGGAGGCCAAGAGTGTCAGAAATTTTGGTACATAAAAGATGACTAGCAATATATCAAAGTATCACCTTAATCTAATTGTTCAAACAAAGATGTATGAGACTGAGCAGCTGCCTTAGTTCTGTCAGACCCTGACTGACCCAAACCTCCAGACCCTGACAAAAGAAGGCTATGGGGTTATATATCATCAGTTTTAATATTGCAACTACATCTACGAACAGCATCACTTCTTATGGTTAGATTCATGCTACCCATTTGCCTCCTCTGGCTTTGTGCTGCCAGTGCTTACTACACCTTACTACACTCAGAAGTCAGAAACTGGGAAATCTAAATTACCACCTAAGAAAACTACACCCTTGAATGTCTCAAACAGATGCTTCCCAGCAGAAAACCACATCTAGCTCAAGGAAAGTCTGACAACCATGAGCTTTTAGAGCTTATTCGGAATGTATTACATTTTTGGCGTGTGCTTGAGATGCATCTTGTAACATGAGGGCCGGCTTGTTGGGGTTTCTGTCCCGCCTGGTACCCTACAGCCGGCAAACCCCAAAGAAAATCACACACAGGACTCCATAAGATTATAAACTGATTGGCTCATTAGGTCAGGCTACTTATTAGTTCTTATGACTTATCTTAACCCATTATTCCGATCTATGTTAGCCATATGGCTTGGTACCTTTTTCAGCTGGGCAGGTTACATGTTGCTTCTCTGGTGGTCTGTGCAGGAGTGCCTGAGAGAGCTTCTGCTTCCAGAATACTCCCAGTCTCTTTGCTCCACCCCTACTTCCTGTCTGGTTTTCCCGCCTATACTGCCTGCCTGGCCAATCAGCGTTTTATTAAAATATGATTGACAGAATACAGATAATTCTCCCGCACCAGCATCTCACATATGTTCCTTCAAATAAGTGTTCTGTGTCTCTTAAATGACACCAGTTTTCCTTCAGATGTCCTTATTTCAGAGCACAGGAAAGAGTAAAGTAAGTCTTCTACACTCACTTCTGTTGTATTTGAAACACATTTACAACCTCCCAAATGGCCAATATACTTCAACTGGAGGATGCTTTCACTTTAGTAAAGCACTGATCCAAAGATGTTGGTGTGCCAGGACATCCAATAAGTTATTTATTTGTTTTAATTAAGAATTCTTTCCATATCTCTCCTGATTAAACTGACTACAGCAGACAAATCAGACTTTCTAATGGAACGCTTTTTTCTCTTATGTTTGGTTGCAAATAATTAATTCAGTTGGTGTACTTTCTCACTCCTTGATGTAACCAACTATGCAAATAATCAGTTATTCAGATGCATCCTTTCCCTTATATGAATATAATCTTAGCTCTCTTACTGAATCTTTAATACTTTAGGTAACTTAGATTGTGCCGTGAAACTTTTGACTTATGTCCATTAGACAGAGAGAAAAATTCAAAGAAGTTAATTGAGTTTTCTTATGCCTTGTGGAAGATAATCACTGGTAGAAGATATGAACACAATTTTGTCAGAGTCCAAAATCCAAATTTGTCCTAAATATAAATAAAAACAAGACCTAAGAGTTAGTAGTCCCTCTGTGCAGAGCAGGTCTTGTCCTTGCATGCATATGTAATATATTTGTGCAAGGGCATACACCTATGCATACAGAACCCAAATGGGGACACTTACGGTCCTGTTTTGTCACTATCTGGATTATTCCTCTGAGACAACACCTCTCACAGAATGTGCAATTAGATTGGCAGCCCATCTGAACCTGAAACTCCACTGCCATTACAGGTGCCCATATAGCCATATGCAGCTTTTTACATGGGTGCTGAAGATTTGAACTTAGGTCCTAGTGTTGCACAGCAAGTGACCTTACCTGTAACATGAGGGGGCCTGCTTCTTCAGATTTCTGTCCTGCCCGGCCCCTGAGTTGTTTAGTTCCAGAGAAAAATCATACACAGATATCTGTAAGTAATAAAGCTGATTGGCCCATTAGGTCAGGCTTCTTACTGGCTAACTCTCACATCTTGATTAACCCATTATTCTGATCTATTTTAGCCATGTGGCTCAGTACCTTTTTCAGTGGGGCAGCTCACATCCTGCTGCTTTGGTGATCTGGGCAGGAATGGGAGGAATCAACTTCGTCCTCCCCAGAATTCTCCTGCTCTCCTTGCATCATTTCCACTTCCGTTCTGTTTTCCCCACCTACACCTCCTGCCTGACCAATCAGCGTTTATTTAAAACATGACTGACAGAATACAGACAATTCTCCCGCACCACTTACCCATTGAACCATATCTCTAGCCATCGATTCTGTCCTCTAACTGCTGTGGCAGGAGTATCAAAGAACAAAAAGCATACCTTATGTGATAGAGGAGCCAGTGGAGAAATGATAGAATCTGTCCCTAGGAGGAGCTAGGGAGACTACTAGTTGTCACAAACAAAATCATTCAGCATTATATGTGCTTTCCTTTGAAATATCATAAAATGAAGGTAAAGGTATACAAACAGGACAAGTCAACAAGAAAAAAGTCACAAATATTTATGAACATGAATAAAATGCTGCCATGCTGGCACCAGCCTTTATTTCTAGAACTCGGAAGATGGGTGCAGAAGAATCTGAAGTTCCACATAATGAGTTCCAGGTGAACCTAGGCTATAAAGATAGAGAGGACAGAAAGAAAGAGAAGAAACATTCAGGAAATAAGATATACTCTTTTGCCACCCTCATCCTTCCCCTCCTCCACCTTTTTTCTATCTCCTCTGCATTCTCCTATCTAAACCAAATGAACTCTTTTTCTTTTACCCACTGTCCTAGAGTTTTGGTTGTTATGACAAAAGATCATGGTGAAAAGAAACTTCTGGAAGGAGAAAAGAGTCTATTTGAGCTTACTTGTTTGGATCCCAGTCTAATATAAAGGGAAGTCAGGGTACAAACTCAAGGAAGAAACCTGGAGACAGGAACTAAAGCTGAAGTCATGAAGGAGCGCTGCTTATTGGCTTGCCCCTCATGGCTTAGTCAGCCTCCTTTCTTTTTTCTTTTTTTTATTTTTTATTGGGTTATTTATTTTTATTCACTCCCCTCACTTCCTCCCCCCACCCTTCTACCTTCTCTCATGATCTCCGTGCTCCCAATTTACTCAAGAGAGCTTGTCTTTCTCTACTTCCCACGTACATGAGATCCATGTATGTTCCTCTTAGGATCCTCTTTGTTTTCTAGGTTCTTTGGGGTTGTGAATTGTAGGCTGGTTTTTCCTTGCTTTATGTCTAAAAATCATTTATAAGTGAGTACATATTATATTTGTCTTTCTGGGTTACCTCAGTCAATATGATGTTTTCTAGATTCATCCATTTGCCTGCAAAATTCAAGATGTCATTATATTTTCTGCTGTGTAGTACTCCATTGTGTAAATGTGCCACATTTTCCTTGTCCATTCTTCGGTTGAGGGGTATTTAGGTATGACAAATAATGCTGCTATGAGCATAATTGAGTACATGTTCTTGTGGTATGATTGAGCATTCTTTGAGTATAAACCTAAAAGAGGCATTGATGTGTCTTGAGATACTTTGCTTCCTAATTCAGAAAATAAGATAGATACACTCTTATAGATTAATAGTTTTAACCTTCTAGGGGAAAAGTAGGATGAGTAATATTAATGATGTTCGAAAACCCATGTGGAAATTTACATTTTTGTAAGTTTAAGACAGATAGTGTGGTAGCTTGAATGAAAATGCCCCCCATAGGGTCATAGGGAGTGGCACTATTAAGAGGTGTGGCTTTGTTGAAGAAAGCATGTCACTGGTGGTGGGCTTTGAGGTTTCAAATGTTCAAGCCTAGCCCAATGTTACTTTCTCTTCCTGCTGCCTGCTGATCCAGATATAGAACTCTCAGCTACCTCTCCAGCACCATATCTGCCTGCATGCTGCCATGCTTCCTACCATGATGATAATTGATTAAACCTCTGAATCAGTAAGCCAACCCCAAGAGAAATCCCAAATAAGACAGACAAGTGGTTAGATCGAATCATTGGGATTACCTTACACAGGTAGATAATGCTCCTCCCAGAACTCAAAGATTATCAAACAAAATACCCAGTGCCAGACATAGGATAGTTCCCTTTGAATTGTGGGTTAGAGAGGTTCAGAGACCTCCAAAATAATAAAGACAATTGTCATTGCTCTCTTTTTCACCAGAATGTGATGGTAATACCCTATTGCTGAAGATAGCATACAGTTTGTTCTCTAAACATAAAGAAAACAAGATAGCATCACCTGGAAGATTCTATCATGACTGATAGCTTTCTTTCATACTGCCTGAGAATGCTATTCAGTTCCAGTATGAGAAAATTATCATTAGCCTTGCATAGATGTGAAGCCTGAAAACTATAATAATGACAAGCCCAGCAAGATATGCTAGTTAGTACAATAGTGGCATGGATATCATAAGGTAACCAACACCATTCTGATTGGATTTAAGGCCTACAACACAGACAATAACTCAAGCCTAGTACTGTAAATCTGGTCAAGAACCCCTGGGTGGGGAAGTCATAAGCCCTAAAGAGAACTCACTACTATCATTTTGATTACTGGACATAGTATCAAACTCCCTTCCAAATATTTGCCTTTATACTTAGATATTAGGGTAACTATCAGTCCTTATCAGAGAAGACTCTCTTTTTGCAGTAATAAGATTACTTGTAACAAATAAGATTTGTTGTAATAAGATTAGGCATATCCTGTCATATTAAAGCTATATAAAACAATCCAGTAGGAGGAAAAGTGTTCCAAAAGCAGGCAAAGGAGTTGGAGACAAATCCTGATACCACTGCTAAGAGACACATAAGAACACCAAACTACACAACCATAACAGAGTTTAATACAGAGTCCACAACTGAGAAAATGCAGAGAATAAGTGACTGTGGAGTGCTCATTCCTAAAAGGAACATCTTTATTACACCTTTTCCCAAAATGTTCATGTAACTTTTTGAAACAGAGGATAGAAAGGTTGCAAGAGCTAGAGTCTTCTCTGATGAGGAGTGCTATATGTACAGGACATAGGTCAAACCCATACAGGCTCCCTGGTTGTTGGTTCAGTCTCTGTGAGCCTTATGAGCCCAGGATAGTTGATTGCTGCAGAAGCTCCTACTGCTCCTTCAGCCAATAGCCTTAAAGCTACCAGCCTACTTGGGTATGGTCTCTTTTGCTTTAAAAAGCAGCAGTAGCCCTGCTCTCTGTCTCTCTCTTGCTTCCGGCTCCACTTCCAGCTACTAGACTCTGTTCTTGGTCACGTAGAGAGCTGTTGTCTAGAACAGTGATCTGAAAGTTTTCCCCTTAAATAAATAACCCTTTTATTAATCATAATTCCAAACTGGTGTGGGATTGTTTTGTGACTTACATCTACAGTTTATTTTGTGGGTTTTTTTGTGATTTCATTGACCCCTTTGGCTCCTCCCCCTCTTCAGAAGGATTCCCTGAGCTCAGCCTAATGTTTGTGTTTGACTGTGAGTCTCTGCATCTTCTCCCATCAGTTGCTATATGAAGTTTCTCTGATAATGATTATGATGGATTCTGGTCTATGAGTATAGGAGAGTTTCATTAGGAAACATTTCATTGATTTTTTTTAACCAGTTGTGTTTCTATCCTAGGTCTCCGGCTTATCCAGACTTTTGTTCCTGGCCATCCAGGCAGTGTCAGGCATTGCTTCCCTCTCTTAGCGTGGGCCTCAAGTTGGGCCTGTCATTGATTGGCCACTCCCACAAGTTCTGGACCCAGAACTTTATCTTAGCACAATTTGTAGAAAGAACAAAGTGTGAATTGACAGTTTAGTGGTTGGATTGGTATCCCAATCCTGCCCTTAGAAAACTTGGGAAGACTGTGACAAAAAATAGTGCCTTATAAATCCAACAGAGCTGTTGTACCCATGAATTCACAATAGCTGTCATTTCCTATATGAGTCCTGCATGAGATCAAGGTAACCAGTATTCAAGTAGCTCTTTAGTGAAGGATATTGCCCTGTGAGCCTCTCTTCCACCCATCTCTGATAGGAGTGGCTGGCCCAGCTAATCCAACATTTCAGAGTTTTCTTAGATGTGTCCCCTGATGTGTTGCCCATAATCCAAGTTTTTTTCAGGAGGTCTTCCTTGATCAAACCTGATTTTCCTAAACCCAGAATGAATCCACAGCCTCTCATTTCCTATGGATATAAAAGCAAAACCTCTTCTCCAAAGTAACATATATTTTGACTTAAATTTTGAAGTCAAGGCACTTTCAAAATATATATGTTGGATTAATCCAGTAACATTTATCAAATGTCTTTTAGCAGCTGTTGCACTTTCCTCAGTCATCAAATAATTCAAAGACAACACAATAACATACAATATTCAGATACTCTGTGTATTTTCCATATCTATGTGGCTTTATTTTAATCTCTATTACTTTTTTGCCAACATGTCAAATAAAAACCCTTTATTCCTTTATACAGCCTCATGCTTTCTTGCCAGCTGCCTTTGAAGCAGGCGCTTTCTGGGCTGGGGCCTTCTGACCCTTCTGACCTTTAGCAGGAGGTACTTCCTTCTGGCCTGAAGCCTTCTGGCCTGAAGCCTTCTGGCCTGCAGCCTTCTTGGCGGGTCCTGTCACCTTCTTGGGTGGAACTTTACCCTTAGCAGCTGCTGCAGCTGCAATGGCAGCCTTAGCAACAGGTGCCTTTTTGGGAGAGGCTTTCAGGATAGCTGTTCTCTGAAGTTTCTTGACTTCAGTCTTGATGATTCTGTTCCTCATTTTCTTTGCCATCATGACTTTGAAACGATCAAAATCTGTCATCTTGGCTTTCCTTTCCCTGGCATCGATCTTCTTGGCCCATCTCGTGGCCGCCCATTTCGTATTGATATCCACCTTTTCCCAAGCTTTCCGTACATACTTCTGTTGGGCACTGTGTGGGAACTTGAGGATGAAGTCAGTGAGCTGCATGAATTTGAAAGGGATGGCCTGTCTCCTCACCCGAGTGCAAGGTCCATCAACCAGAGCCCGGTTCTGATCAATGACATCTACAATCGTGACCAGCTTTCCAGCATGAGGCCCAAAGGAGACGTAGGCCACCCGGCCAACCTCCACAAAGTGCCTGAACACCATGTCGGTGGTGTTCAGCGAGAAGCTAATCTCTATTACTTTTGTTTTTATTTTTAATTTTTGATTTTTTTGAGACAGGATTTCTCTGTGTATCTTTTGCTATCCTGGAACTCACTCTGTAGACCAGGCTGTCCTTGATAGCACTACTTTAAGACCAGTTTTGAGTACCAGCTGCTCAAGATGGTTCCAACTTGGTTAGCTGAAATGGTGCACTTTCTTACAACATTCTGGCCAGAACTCCAGATAGGAACCTCAGAAAAACCCAATTTACTATTCAGAGACTATTTGCAATTATACCAGACAGTAATCCTGAAACCCAACTATCATTCTACTTTTTAGGATCCCATAGAAAGAATATTGCCCCCATGAGAGTTATACGTAATTCTAGAAGACAACGTCTCCTCTCCCAACAAAGTTTGTCCTCAGGGTTAGGGATATCAATTAGGGGTTGATTATACCTGGTATAGGGTTGGGGTGAAAATTATGTAGGCTCAAGAATCTCTTTGGAAAAAAAGGAAAACTGGATAGGATAATAGGTAGATTAATGTGAGCTTACTCACATTAAATAATAATAGTGAGTAATAGAGTGAATATTTGTGAAATATTATTTATAGGCAATTTACTGTGATACAGATTCTTATATATTGATACAAGTTAAAATTATATTTGTTATATTGAATATATCCCTATTTCTGTTTATAATATTTGTACACCTATGCAAAGTTATTTTGTCAGATTATATGCATGCATGTTTCAACCTCTTTTTAAGACATTTTGTATATTGATACAGTTTTAGGATATAATTATCATATTGCATTATATATTTCTACCTCTGATAAAGATACTTATACATTGTTTACATTTTGAGGTCATTGCCCTCAATTATTGCACAATTGTTTAAAGATTGTTTAATATTCTAATATGAAGTCTTAATCTTTAGTTATACAGGTATCAAGCATTATAGGTCAATAGTCATTCATGTTTGTCATATTTATAGTTAGACTAATCAGGATCTTTAGATACATAAAGATTGTATTCTGTATAGATAGGTAATCTTCAACCATTTCAAAGAATTGTAGAATATGACATGCAAATAACTTAGGGTTCCACTGACTTGAGACATGATTGCTCCTGGCAGCACTGATCTATTCCCAAAAGAATGTTAGCACCCAAGACACTCCACTAGGGGCTTGTTTTCTTCTTGGAAAAACTGACCTTCAGGCAAGGAACTGCCCATGCCTCGACCACTGACAAAATGTACACTATCCAGACAGGACAAGCAGAATACAAGAAAAAAGTCTGCCAAACCTTGCCAAGACAGGGTAAGACTGTTCTGAAAATTCTCCTGCCTCTTAAAATTGTTTGTCAGTTATTCTAGGCCTTAGCCAAAGTTGATTACTTCAACATTGCAAATGAGACTTTGGGTGATTGCCCAGATAGCCAGTTGTCTCTGTCATCTACTGCACATTTTGAAAGCTGCTTGATTGTACTTCCTGCCTACTCAAGTAATATTATCTCCCTTCTCAGGCCTTTGATGGAGTTGAAGATTAGATAGGCATAGTTACTTTCCTCTAATGATTTAGCTATGCCATTTCTAATACAAGACTTTGACTCCTTAGGATAAAATTATTATTGAAACATTTAGCATATTTTCCTTGTTTAATATTGTTTATACTGGTTATAGTTCTAATTTTTATATTTGTTTTTTGTTCTTATTATACATAATTTTGTATTAGGCTTAGAACTCTTTTATTTAAACAAAAGCTACAGGTGCTGTAGGAACTCTTTTAGCCAGTAACCTTTAAGATACCAGTCCACTTGGGCATGGCATCTTGTACTATAAATGCCAACATAAAGCTTGTGTTCACTCTCTCTCTCCCAGATTCTGGATTTGGTTCCTGCTCTCATTCTTTCAGAGGACTGTGACCTGTGAGTCTTCCTCTAAATAAATAACCCTTTATTATACACAATTCTGAGCTAGTGTGGGGTTATTTTGTAACTTTCATCTTCACTTCTCCCTATATATCCATTTGGCTTTCCCACTCAGCCTTATTCTTCCTGGCTAGGCCAAATCGATGTTCATTATCAACCAAAGAAAGCAACATACATTCACAGTATACAGAAGGGTCCTACCACAGCAGTTATATGGAACTGTGAGTGAAATAACCTCTTTGCTGCCCATGTTGCTTTTGGTCATGATGCTTCATAGCAGCAATAGAAACCCAAACTAAGACAATGACCTTTTCAGGCTGTTAACTGAATGAACTCTAGAGAGTAGTGTTGTACTGATTCTATCACTATAGTGTGTGTACCATTGTTCTATAAACTTCCTAAATACTCAGCTCCCCAAATACAGATACACAAAGAATATGGGCTCTTCTCCTAATCCAAATAAAAACTCTAATGTATAGGTGTGCCACACTTTCATTACCCATTCTTCCATTGTGGGGCAAGGGGAGGGTTGGGGAGAGCTTGGGTGAGTGGGATGGTTAAGATGGAGGAAAGGACGGATATGGGAGCAGGGAAGAAGACATCTTAATTAAGGGAGCCATTTTGGGGTTGGCAAGAGGCTTGACTCTAGAGGGGTTCCCAGGTGTTCATGGAGATGTCCCCAGCTATGAACCTGGGCAGTGGAGAAGAGGGTGCCTGAACTGGCCTTGCCCCGTAGTCAGACTGATAATTGTCTTGAATATCACCATAGAATCTTTGGCAACAGATGGAGATAGAGACAGAGACCCACATCGGAGCACTGGACTGAGCTCCCAAGGTCCAGGTGAAGAGCCGAAGGAAGGAGAAGATGAGTAAGGAAGTTGGGACCACGAGGGGTTGGTCCACACACTGAGATAGTGTGCCTGAGCTAATGGGAGCTCATCAAATACAGCTGGACTGGGACTGAACGAGCATGAAATCAAACTGGATCCTCTGAATGTGGCTGACAATGGGGGCTGACTGAGAAGGCAATGATAATGGCACTGGGATTTGTCTCTACTGCATGTACTGGCTTTTTGGGATCCTATTCTATTTGGATGCATACCTAAGCCTGGATGGAGGGAGGAGGGCCTTGGACTTCCCACAGGGCAGGGTACCCTGCCTTCTCTTAGGACTTGAGGGGGAGGGGTTAAAATAAGTGGAGGAGCCGGAGGGGAGTGGAAGGAGGGGAGGAAGTGGAAATTCTGAGTGGTATTATTTATAAAGTAATAAAAAATATATTAGTAAAAAAAGAAATTTAAAGCTTTCTTAATAGTCTAACATATAGATGTAGTGTATTTTATTTAACCATGTCTCTATCTACAGAGAGCAACAGTCCTTGGTCAGGAAATCAATGGTTATATAAATAACAGAACATAAATTAAATGAAGAAGATTCAGAACTCCAGATTATTCCTTGGTTTGTGTAAGTTAATAGAATCCATGGAGAAATAACAATCCAATGTTCTATTTTTAGCCCTTTCAAGGATATATTTAGCCCTTGTCGCTGATGTGTTGTGCTAAAAGGTGCCCCAGAGCAAGGTGGTTAAAGCTGAAGCTCCTTGCCAGAATAATAGAAGCTACTCTTATATCAGTGTGCATCAGAAAACAGGACCAGAGGAACAGGTCAGGAAATGCAACTGGATTCACTAAAAATCTAACTTCCATTTAAGAAAAGTAGGTCAAATTTTTTAAAACAATGACTCCAAGTCAACAAATATGATCAGAACTTTTCTGTTATTTTATTGATTATGTTCTCAGTGATGATCTAAGCTTATTAAGTATAATTGATTAAATGTACTTATTGAAGGAATAATGTGATGTTTTGATATATCTATACTATACATTGTGAAACATTAACCCAATCAAGCTAATCAATATATCCATTACTTCACATAAACTTAAATCTATTCTTTTAGCAAATTTCAAGTACATAATACATCATTAGTAATTATAGCTTCCTTGTAGCACATTCAGTCATGAAAAATTATTTAACTACAAATTTAAATTTGTACCATTGGCACACATCTTCTATTCTCTCTCAACAACTGTCAACCACCAACTATTTTGTCTGAGTCTGACATTATTAGATTTCACATATGAGTGAGATCATGCAGTATTTGTTTTCCATTTGTAATGGTTCAGTTTTAGTGGGGATTTTTTTGCTTCCGGAAAATATAAACAATAAGATGGTACAGCTAGCTACTTATAAGGAGTGTCTACTGCTATCAAGATATACTATTTAAGTGAAAAAAAGAACATATCTCTCTGTTTTTTCTTTGCAAACTTTTGTCTGTTTGCTTTAGTTCTGGTTTTTTGTTTGTTTGTTTGAAACATGGTATTGGTAAATAGTCCAGGCTTTCCTCAAATTCACTTTACATCTCAGACTTATCTACAGCACACAAGCTTCCTGGGTGGTAGAAATATATTCATACGCTACAGTTCCCAGATATCCTTCACATTTCTTGTTGGTGGCTTTGTTTTGAGGAAGATTTTACAATTATACCTAATAGAAGTAGAAATAAGAAACAGTTAGGGTTTACAGGAGACTTGATTATATATGGGATCCCAGGTCCAAGGAGAAATCCCCCAGATTGCTCTCTGGACAGAGGAGAGGGTGCCTGAATCGGCCGTGGCCCATGACCATACTGATGTATATTTTGCTTATCACCATAGATCCTTCGTCTGGCGAAGGACGGCTATGCAGTCGGAGGCCCACATTGGAGCAACGGATTGAGCCCCCCGAGGTCCGGAGGGGGAGCGGAAGGAGGAGGAACATGAAAGACGAAATCAGTACTGCGAGGGATGCTATCACCCACTGATACAAGGGAACGGATCTGATGAGAATTTACCAGGGCCAGTCGGACTGGGACTGAACGAGGACGTGATCTAGCCAGATTCTCGGAATTTGGCCGGATTCTCTGACTGTGGCTGGCCCGGGGTCTTTCTGAAAAGCCATTGACTATGACACTGGGACCTGTTTCCTCTGCATATGCTGGATTTTGGGGATCCAGTCTGTTTGGACGCTCGCCTTCCTGGACCTGGAGGGAGGGGGAGGGAGCTGGAGCTTCCCACAGGGCAGGAAACCCTGACTGCCCTGGGGGACGGAGGGGAAGGAGGGGGGGAGTGGGGGGAGTGGGAGGGTGTTGGGAGGGGGGGCGGAAATGGAAACTTTTATAATATAATAAAATTTACTAAAAAAAAAAGAAAGAAAAAGAAATAAGAAACAGAACAATATCCTCAGAGATCAGTAGGCAACTGAAGATTTTTGTATTTTTGTTTTGTTTTGTTTTCTGGTTTGTTTTTTTTTTTTTTGATATGGTCTTTTTGTGTAATCCTGAATGTCCTGGAAGTCACTATGTAGAGCAAGCTGACCTGAAAGTCATAGAGATCTGCCTGACTCTGCCTCCTGGATGCTGAGATTAAACACATGTGCCACCATGCCTGGCCTTAACCAAGGCATTTTTGACAAATGCTTTCAAAGGGTAGTGAATCAGAAATAGCTAGAGGTACACTAAAGCATAGAAAATCACTGAGATGTAGCAGCATAGCCAGAAGGTACATTTCTTAGTTATTCTTGCATCTGTATGGTTCCATGCGACCATTAGTGTCCAGTGAAAGGAAAAGATAATTGAAGTGTGTATCATGTTGAGTAAGTCATCTGTGGTGGTTTGAATGATAAATGTCTCTCATAACCTCAGGTATTTGAAAAATTGTTCCCCAGCTGGTAGTACTGTTTAAAGATGTGGTACAGCCTTGATGGAAGAAGTATATTATTAGCAGCAGACTTTGGAAGTCAATAGCTTCATTCCACTTCCAATTCACTCTCTTCTTTTTGTTGGTGTATGAAAATAAAGATATGTTCTCTCAACTTCCTGCCTCAGATACCTGCTGTGAGACTTTCCTGTCTATGCTGAACTCTTACCCCTCTGGAACTGTAAGTCCAAATAAAATTTTCCTTCTATAAATTTCACTGGTTATGGTATTTTATCACAGCAACAGAAAAATAATTGATACACCATCCTTGCACTTTGTTTCCCTTCTATGGTGATCATGGAAGATAATAACATCACAAGAAGAAAGTGGCTGCATAATTGAGAGAGCTTTAGAAAGAAACTACCCAGAACCAAAGAACCAGGACAGAACACTGAACTTTGCATGACTAATAATAATTATTATATTGTCATTAACATGCATAGGCAATCTGTTAAATTAATGAGAATATGTGGCTAGACTCATTTTAAAACCATGCTGCTCTCCACACAGCCAGACATCCTACTTCCTTCTCCAGGGTCTAACCTTGTGAGTACCTTATTTGGGAGAGATGGAAGAAAGGAATAAGATATGTATAGAATAACACTTCAAGCTCTGATCCTGTGGAGGGGTAAGTGTGTTGACCACCACACAAGTCCGGTTAGGGAACACACAATACTCCCGCCATCCTTATCTCCCTGGCTACTCCAAAGGGGCAGCTTCCCCCAGCTAATCCCTCTCTCCTGCTATGCCATCCCAGCTTTCTGCCTGGAACCCCTCCCCTCCCCTCTCCCTCTTCCGGGGCTTAAATTCCTCCATCTCAGCCGGGGTGGGCACCACGGGCCGGGTCAGGCGGTGAGTGCAAAGGGAAGGAAGTCCCTTTGTTCTAATAGCCTGCCTGCAGTAAGCTAAGGCTGCAGGCAAAGTGATTCCTGGATAGCAAGGGGCACTAATCCAGTAGAAGAAGACCCAGCGGAGGGAAGAGCCATTGGAGAGCATCTGAAGGAAGAGATGGGCAGGCGCCAAGGCAAGAATTCCTCCAACAATCTGAAAAACAACATGAAAACACCAGATCCCAGCGATCTTACGACAGAAGGACTTGAACGCCCTATTCCGGAAGAAATGGAAAACAGTGTCATTATGAAAGCAATAGAGTCTCTTAAACAGGGTATGAATAACTCACTTAAAGAATTAGAAGAGAAATATAACAAAAAGATGGAAGAAATGAGTAAAGAAATGGAAGACAAATATAACAAAAAGTTTGAAGAAATGAGTAAATTCGTAAATGATACCCTGGGAAACCAAGAAAAAACAATCAAACAGGTAATGGAATCAGTTCAAGAATTGAAAACTGAAATGGAGGCAGTGAAGAAAACACAAACCGAGGGCCGGTTGGATATGGAAAATCTATGTAAACGAACGGAGACTACAGAATCAAGCATAACCAATAGAATACAAGAGATAGAAGAACGAATCTCAGATTATGAAGACACCATAGAGAAAATAAACGCCCTGACCAAAGAAAACAGCAAATCCAACAAATTCTCATCACAAAACATTCAGGAAATATGGGACATAATAAAAAAACCAAATCTAAGAATAATAGGAGTAGAAGAAGGAGAAGAATTGCAGATCAAAGGTCCAGAAAATATATTAAACAAAATTATAGAAGAAAACTTTCCCATCCTAAAGAGGGATATTCCTATGAAGGTGCAAGAAGCATACAGAACACCGATTAGACTGGATCAGAAAAAAACATCCCCTCGCCATATAATAATCAAAACACAAAGCATTCAGATTAAAGAAAGGATATTAAGAGCTGCAAAGGAAAAAGGTCAAGTAACCTATAAAGGTAAACCTATCAGACTTACACCAGACTTCTCTATAGAAACCATGAAAGCCAGAAGGTCCTGGATAGAGGTACTGCAGAAACTAAGGGACCATGGATGCAAGCCCAGACTACTATACCCAGCCAAGCTTTCGTTCACTATCAACGGAGAAAACAAAATATTCCAGGATAAAAACAAATTTAAACAATACGTAACTACTAATCCAGCCTTACAGAGAATATTAGAAGGAAAATTACATCCCAAGGAATCCAACATTGCCAACACTGACTACAATAATTCAGACATCTGGCGACCCTTCACTAGCACAACTCAAAGAAGGGAAACACATACACTCTATTACCCCCCAAAAAAATGACTGGAGTCAACAACCAATGGTCATTAATATCTCTTAATATCAATGGACTCAATTCACCTATAAAGAGGCACAGACTTAGAGATTGGATACGAAAACAGGATCCAACATTCTGCTGTTTACAAGAAACACACCTCAACCACAAAGACAGACACCTACTCAGAGTAAAGGGTTGGGAAAAGGTTTTCCAAGCAAATGGACCTAAGAAACAAGCCAGTGTGGCCATTCTAATATCTAACAAAATCGACTTCAAACTAAAATCAATCAGAAGAGATGGAGATGGACATTTCATACTCATAACAGAAACAACTCATCAGGAAGAAGTCTCAATCCTGAATATCTATGCTCCTAATATAAAGGCACCCACATATGTAAAAGAAACTCTTCTAGAACTCAAGGCAGTCATCAAACCACACACGCTAATAGTAGGAGACTTCAACACTCCTCTCTCACCAATGGGCAGGTCAATCAGACAGAAACCAAACAGAGAATTAAGAGATTTATTGGAGGTATTGAATCAAATGGACTTAACAGACATCTATAGAACACTCCACCCAAATAGGAAAGAATATACCTTCTTCTCTGTAGTTCATGGAACCTTCTGGAAGATTGACCACATACTTGGTAACAAAGCAAACTTCCGCAGATACAAAAAAATATTAGTAACCACCTGTGTCTTGACAGATCACCATGGATTAAAATTAGAATTCAACAACAATGCTACCCCCAGGAAGTCAACAAACTCATGGAAGTTGAACAGTCAACTACTAAATCACCCCTGGGTCAAGGACGAAATTAAGAAAGAAATTAAAGTCTTCCTTGAATTTAATGAAAACAAAGACACAACATACTCAAACCTATGGGACACTATGAAAGCAGTGCTAAGAAGAAAGTTCATAGCAATAGGTGCCCAAATAAAGAAAACAGAGAAAGCACACATTGGAGACCTAACAGCACACTTGAAAGTTCTAGAAAAAAAAGAAGCTGATTCACCCAGGAGGAGTAGAAGACTGGAAATAATCAAACTGAGGGCTGAAATCAACAAAATAGAAACAGAGAAAACAATCCAAAGAATCAATGAATCAAAAAGCTGGTTCTTGGAGAAAATCAACAAGATTGACAAACCCCTATCCAAACTAATCAAACGGCAGAGAGAGAACATGCAAATTAATAGGATCAGAAATGAAAAGGGGGATATAACCACAGACACAGAGGAAATTCAGAGAATCATTAGATCTTACTACGAAAGTTTATATGCCACAAAGTTGGAAAATGTAAAAGAAATGGACATTTTTTTAGATAAGTACCATATACCAAAGTTGAACCAAGAACAGGTGAACAATCTAAATAGACCTGTTAGTCGGGAAGAATTAGAAGCTGTTATCAGAAATCTCCCTGCCAAAAAAAGCCCAGGACCAGATGGTTTCGATGCAGAATTCTACCAGAACTTCCAGGAAGAGCTAATACCTATACTCCTTAATGTATTCCATAATATAGAAACAGAAGAGTCATTGCCAAACTCCTTTTATGAAGCTACAGATACCTTAATAACAAAACCACACAAAGACACAACCAAGAAAGAGAATTACAGGCCAATCTCACTCATGAACATCGACGCGAAAATTCTCAATAAAATCCTGGAAAACCGAATTCAGGAACACATTAGAAAAATTATCCATTATGATCAAGTAGGCTTCATCCCAGAGATGCAGTGCTGGTTCAACATACGCAAATCTATCAATGTAATCCATCATATAAATAAATTGAAAGAAAAAAACCATATGATCATTTCATTGGATGCTGAAAAAGCATTTGACAAAATTCAACACCCATTTATGATAAAGGTGTTGGAGAGACTGGGGATACAAGGATCATACATAAATATAATAAAAGCAATATACAGCAAGCCGACAGCTAACATCAAATTGAATGGAGAGAAACTCAAAGCCTTTCCACTAAAATCAGGAACACGACAAGGCTGTCCACTCTCTCCATACCTCTTCAATATAGTGCTTGAAGTTCTAGCAATAGCAATAAGATAACATAAGGAGATCAAGGGGATTCGAATTGGAAAGGATGAAGTTAAATTTTCGTTATTTGCTGACGATATGATAGTGTACATAAGTGACCCCAAAAACTCTACCAAAGAACTCCTACATCTGATAAACACCTTTAGTAACGTGGCAGGATACAAGATCAACTCCAAAAAATCAGTGGCCCTCCTATACACAAAGGATAAAGAAGCAGAGAGGGAAATCAGAGAAACATCACCTTTCACGATAGCCACAAATAGCATAAAATATCTTGGGGTTACTCTAACCAAGGAAGTGAAAGACCTATTTGACAAGAACTTTAAGTCTTTGAAGAAAGAAATTGAGGAGAATACCAGAAAATGGAAAGATCTCCCTTGTTCTTGGATTGGGAGGATCAACATAGTAAAAATGGCAATTCTACCAAAAAGCAATCTATAGATTCAATGCAATCCCCATCAAAATCCCATCAAACTTCTTCACTCCTTGAGAGAGCAATAATCAAGTTTATATGGCAAAACAAAAAACCCAGGATAGCCAAAACAATCTTATACAATAAAGGAACTTCAGGAGGCATTACCATCCCTGACTTCAAACTCTATTACAGAGCTACAGTATTGAAAACAGCTTGGTATTGGCATAAGAACAGAGAAATCGACCTTTGGAATCGAATAGAAGACCCGGATATTAACCCACAAACCTATGAGCACCTAATTTTTGACAAGGGAGCTAAAGGTATGCAATGGAAGAAGGAAAGCATCTTTAACAAATGGTGCTGGCATAACTGGATGTCAACCTGTAGGAGGATGAAAGTAGATCCATACCTATCACCATGCACAAAACTCAGGTCCAAATGGATTAAAGACCTCAACATTAATCCGTCCACTTTGAACCTGATAGAAGAGAAAGTGGGAAGTAGTCTACAAGATTTAGGCACAGGAGGCCTCTTCCTAAGTAGGACCCCAGCAGCACAGACTATAAGAGAAACAATGAATAAATGAGATCTACTGAAACTGAGAAGCTTCTGTAAAGCAAAGGACACTGTCAGTAAGACAAAAAGGCTGCCTTCTGACTGGGAGAAGATCTTCACCAACCCCTCATCAGACAAAGGTCTGATCTCCAAAATATACAAAGAACTCAAGAAACTAGACACTAAAACTCTAATTAACCCAATTAAAAAATGGGGTACTGAACTGAACAGAGAATTCACAACAGATGAACTTCGAATGGCCAGAAGACACTTAAGGTCATGCTCAACCTCCTTAGCAATCAGGGAAATGCAAATCAAAACCACTTTGAGATACCATCTTACACCTGTCAGAATAGCTAAAGTCAAAAACACCAATGATAGCCTATGCTGGAGAGGATGTGGAATGAGGGGAACACTCATCCATTGTTGGTGGGAATGCATACTCGTGCAGCCACTGTGGAAATCAGTGTGGCGGTTTCTCAGGAAACTGGGAGTCAACCTCCCTCAGGACCCAGCAATTCCACTCTTGGGAATATACCCTAGAGATTCCCTAACATACTGCAAAAGCATTTGTTCAACTATGTTCATAGCAGCACTATTTGTAATAGCCAGAACCTGGAAACAGCCTAGGTGCCCCTCAATAGAAGAATGGTTAAAGAAGGTGAGGAACATATACACATTAGAGTTTTACTCAGCGGTAAGAAATAATGACATCTTGAATTTTGCATGCAAATGGATGGACATAGAAAATGCTTTACTGAGTGAGGTAAGCCAGACCCAAAAAGAGGAACACGGTATGTATTCACTCATAAGTGGATTCTAACCATAATTAAAGGTCTTTGAGCCTATTATTCGTGATCCTAGAGAAGCTAAATAAGAAGACGAACCTGATGAAGATTATTTAGCTATCTGCCAGGAGGTAGGAAATAGTCAAGAGTCCCAGGTAACCTTGGGTGCATGGGGGGGTGGGAGGGGTGTTGGAAGGGGAGAGGGTTAGAGAGAAGGGAGTAGGGGAGGAATGGAGAAACCTCGGTTGACCGGGATGGGGGGAGGGAGGAAGGATGAATATGGGATCAGGGAAGAATATATTTCAACTAAGGGAGTCATTTTAGGGTTTACAGGAAACTTGATTATATATGGGAACCCAGGTCCAAGGAGAGATCCCCAGATTGTTCTCTGGACAGAGGAGAGGGTGCCTGAACCGGCCTTGGCCCATAACCATACTGATGAATATTTTGCTTATCACCATAGATCCTTCATCTGGCGATGGATGGCGATACAGACGGAGACCCACATTGGAGCACCGGACTGAGCCCCCCAAGGTCCAAATGAGGAGCAGAAGGACGAAGAAAATGAAAAAGGAAATAAGGACTGCGAGGGATGCTATCACCCACTGATACAAGGGGTCAGATCTAATGAGAGTTTACCAAGGGCAGTTGGACTGCGACTGAACGAGCACGTGATCCAACCAGATTCTCTGAATGTGGCCGGATTCTCTGAATGTGGCTGGCCCGGAGTCTTTCTGAGAAGCCATTGACAATGACACTGGGACTAGTTTCCTCTGCATATACTGGATTTTTGGGATCCAGTCTGTTTGGATACTCACCTTCCTGGACCTGGAGGGAGGGGGGAGGAACTTGAACTTCCCACAGGGCAGGAACCCCTGACTGCCCTTAGGGACAAAGAGGGAGGAGGAGAGGGAGGGGGGGGAGTGGGAGGGTTTTGGGAAGAGGGGTGTAAATGGAAACTTTTATAATTTAATAAAATTACTTTTTAAAAAAAGAATAACACTTCAACATGAAGAACAGAAAACAGGCCAACTCAGCAAAGAAACAACAAATTATTGTCGTGTAATATTACTTTAACTAGGCAAAGATGTGTTACATTTGTTTATGCTGCATTTGTTTAATTATGTAATGATGTGTTGCTCTTTTACCCTGCCTACCTAAGGCACCTGAATGGTCTATTATAAAGCTGAGTGGCCAATAGCTAGGCAGTAGAGGGAAAGTCCATGCTGATGGACAGAAAGAATAATTAGAAGGAGTGAAGAGAAAGGAAAAGAGAACAAGGGAGAAAGAGAGGGAGATGCCTAGGACTAGCCAAATAACATCTATCTACCTGCCAGTCAGACAGACATGGAGTAGGACACACCAGAATGAAAGAAAGGGAAAAAGTCCCAAGGAAAATGTAGATGAAGAGACACAGGTTAATTAGGTTATAAGAGTTAGTGAGAAGACAAACAAAAGCTAAGGCCAAGGATTCATATGCTGTGGGATAATGCTTTTGTACATTGTAAAGATTTGTCACTCATAATGGTTTAATAAAATGTTGATTAACTAATAGCCAGGCAGGAATTATTGGTGGGACAACCAGGCTAAGAGAATTCTGGAGAGAGGAAAGGCAGAGTCAGTCACCAGCCAGAAGCAGAGTAAGCAAGATGAGAATGCTGCACTGAGAAAATGTACCAAGCCATGTTACTAAACATATACAAGAATTATATGTTAATTTAAGTTGTAAGAGATAATTGATAATAAGCCTGAGCTAATAGGTCAAACAGTTTATAATTAATATAAGCCTCCATGTGTTTCTGTGGGATTGAATGGTTGTAGGACCAGGCAGGACAGAAACATCTATCTACAAATGGTTCCCAAACATGTGGCTAGAATTTTCACATAAAACCTGAGAAAGCTTTCTTAAAAAAAAAAAAGGATTCTAGACAAACAAGAACAGAGTCGAGTGCAGTTTCTTGGTAACCATCTTTACTCTGGTAGACTCTGTCTACTGGTGGTGAGCAGAGGCATGGCTCCTTTAAGAGAGACTTCCTGACTTAACACTAGCAGCAAAAACCTTGCAGCTCTATTAAGAGTCCCTGACACCAAACACTTAAATGGTTGTTTATGAGCAGCTGTCATAGGCTTCTTGGTGTTGGTATGGACCTTGAAATTCCACATAGCTGTAGCAATAAACATGGCTCCCCCAAGTACCTCTGCCATAAGCCTAGACTCTTAGAAAGTCAAGGAATGGGGCAGAGCCAGCTGCCAAAGCTACAGCTTTAATCCTAGCCATATTGCTTAGCAGATTAAAGACTCATGTGGTCACAAAAATATATACAGTAAAGACAGATTCAGATTTTTTAAATCCTCTTAAAAAGTTACAGTGTATTTAAAGATTTACATAGGCTTGGGAGAGAAAAGAAAAAGAATAGAGAAAGTCCTTTAAAGAAAAAGAAAGACACAGAGTTGTCAGGTGTGGTGGCACATGTCTTTAATCCCAGTACTCAGGAGGTAGAGGAAAGCAGATCTCTGTGAGTTTGAGGCCAGCCTGGTCTACAGAGTAAGTTCCAAAACAGCCAAAGATACACAGAGAAACCCTCAAAACACCAAAAAGTAAAAAGTAAAAATTAAAGAAATAGAGTTTAAAAAGCCATGTAAAAATTAAAAATACACAGAGAATCTGGATGCTGCATGCTATTGTGTTACCTTTTAATTGTTTGCTGACAAAGGAACAATAGCTGCTAAAAAAATATTTGGTTATAAATGCTGCTGGATTAATCCAACCTATATACTTTGAAAACGCCTTGACTTCAAAATTTAGGTCAAAAGATCTGTTACTTTGGAGAAGAGGTTTTGCTTCTGTTTCCATAGGCAATGAGAGGCTGTGGATCCATTCTGAGTTAAGAGAAATAAGGTTTGATCAAGAAGACCCCCTGAAAAATCCTTGATAAGAGCAGATGGACCAGAAGATCCAATGTTTTAGAGCACCCATGTTGCAGTTTCCTCTGAGTTCTACATCCAGAACAGCTTCAAGACTGTTGGCTGAAATGATCCAGCCTCACAGAATACTTCAGTCAGGACTTAACTATAATCCTAAATTTTCCTTGTGTGTCCCCATAAAAATTACCAGTGCCTTCAATCAGTAGGAACTAGTTTAGAAAAACCACACCCACGTTCCAAAAACATAAATTATGGATGTTTGCCTTTGTTTACAGGGTCTTGTTTTGAAAAAAAAAATGGGAAACTGCTGTGTTATGAAGATTTTGCACACTGTAAAGATTTGTCACTCGTATTGATTTAATAAAACACTGATTGGCTAGTAGCCAGACAGAAAGTATAGGTGGGGCAACCAGACTAAGGGAATTCAGGGAAAAGAAAAGGTGAAGAGTCAGTCACCAGCCAGACACAGAGAAAGCAAGATGAGAATGCTGTACTGAGAAAAGGTACCAAGCAATATTGCTAAACATAGACAAGAATTATGAGTTAATTTAAGTTGTAAGAGCTAGTTAGTAATAAGCCTGAGCTAATAGGCCAAACCATTTATAATTAATATAAGCCTCTGTGTGTTTCTTTGGGACTGAACAGCTGTGGGACTGAGCAGGAGAGAAACTTCTGTCCATATTCATAACTAATATTAAGTCTCTATGCCTTTACTTGGGAGCTAATTGGTGGCTCAAAAGAAAGCCTGTTAGAATGAAGCACTAAAAGTAACAGTGATGGGAAATCAAAGCATAAGGTCTTGAACATAAAAGTGATAACAGAAGTCTGAAATCAAATTTCTTTTTAATAAGACTTGGGCCCTTGAGTTGTCTCATGTCTTTCATGAGCAGTAAACCAATATTTTCAAATGTATATTTCGGTCAAAAACTGACATTTGGCTTTGTTATTCAAATGATTTTGTTCCCAAAATAATATCTTCTTTGATTTATGACTATTCACTCTTGATTCTAGGTCACATTCCAATTCATTGTGTCCTCGTGAGATTTTTATAACTGGTTAAGGTAACAATGAGGTATGAAAATGATTTGATATCTTACCACATTGATTAAAGATGCTAATGATTTTTTACCCTAAACAAAATATTTAGATTTTTCAATTACCTATAGGATTTTCCAGACCACAGAAATTGCTCACAATGACATCATTTGGTTACTCAATTATCATTGAGTGTTAAATGTTTTCTATATTACTTTCTGAAAAATAAGCATTTATAATGAATAAAGTGTTAGTCTTTGCATTTTGCTGCAGTAATGAGCCTTATTTCTGTCTATCTATGCATCATTTATCTATCTGTTCATCTCTATATAATTCTTCAATTGTAATTTCTAGTAATGAGTTATATGGGGAATATGTTAGATACAAAAACAAATACTGACCAGAGCAAAGAGAATTCTGAAAGCTTCAGGTATGTCAAAGATGAGGGGTGAAGCTGAACATATGTCTCAGGATAGAGAACATATTTACTAGGTTACAACCTCTGAGTTCAATTCCAAGCACCAAAAAAGAAAATGAGATTTACCCTATCTCTTATGACCCTAGTTCTGCTTGATATTTATGATATCTGCTTGCACCCTAGTTCCTTACAACTAGGAGCTTCATAGCCTTACTATATAAGGTCTATAACTATGTAAGTTCTGCATATTTTCTATAACTTCACACACAGTAAATACAAAGCCATGTTGAGTAGAAGTAAGGTCTAGAATTCTTAAAAGTCAAGATCCTTTTGGAGCCCTCCTTTATTGATAAAGCCTATTTTTACAACCTTCTCTCTCATTTTGTTTCCAGGGCAGATTATGAGCCCTTTATGCCAGTAACATTTAACACTGACACTGAAGAGTCCCCTCTTAGAGTAGGTTGGATCCTGTTCTCAGTGCATACAACTAATACTTCAGCACATTCTCCAAAAGAAACCCTCTACTTGACATAACAATATCACCTTCTCTTGACACATGCTCCCTGTTATACATACATACTTATACAGACGAGAGCTTCAATTCTTTCATAGAGGATATAGTCAAGGAGAAATTCACCTTACATTGTTCAAAATTGCTGTTTCTTATTGGATGGACATGTCATTGGAATAGAGGCAATAATTCTACCTTTTCTCTTAAGGTTCTCCACAATTTCCACCACATGCTCCTTAACACATGATCACTGTAAAGGCTCTAGGCAGTCTTCTCACTTCTTTATCTTATTCAATTTTTTTTAAATATCACCACTGGAGAAATAAATGCAGTCTGTGTTGTTTCTTAAAATTTCATGTGAACTTATAATTATTTCAAGAAATAACTTTAATTTTTATTAATGAATAAGAATATTTTAAAGTTTCCACTTTAGAAGATCCTCTTAAAATACTGTGAATCCAGAAACTACAGTTAGTAGCACTGGGCCTACTCATAACAGTCCACTCAATGGTCAATCATGACTGAAGAAGGGGCTCATGAGATCCAGTACCTTACTGCTGAACTACTGAGACCAGAGACAAAGCAAGAGAAGAAGCAAAGGTTGTTGGCCCTGACAGAGAAGAAAGCTACTGGCAAAGCGGACGTCCCAACTAAAAGACCAACTGTCCTTTGAACAGGGATCAATACAGCTGCCACATTGGTGGACAACTAGAAGGCTCAGCTGGTGGTGACTGCCCAGGATGTAGACCCCATTGAGCTGGTGGTCTTCCTGCCTGCCCTGTGTCAAAAAATGGGTGTCCCCTACTGCATCATCAAGGGGAAGGTCAGGCTGGAGCACCTAGTCCCCAGGAAGCAGTGCACCACTGTTGCTTTGATACAAGTTAACTCGGAGGACAAGGATGCTCTGGCTAAGCTGGTGGGAATTAGTAGGACCAACTACAATGGCTGACAGATACGATGAGATCCTCTGCCACTGGGGCAGCAATATCCTGGGTCCTAAATGTGTGACTCGCACTGCTAAGCTGGAAAAGGAAAAGGTCAAAGAACTCACCACTAAATTAGGTTAAATGTACACTGTAAAGTTTTCTGAAAATATAATTACATAATTTATCTTCCAAAAAACTGCTAAGAACAAATTATTCTGCCTTTTAAATATTCATACCATGCATGCATGGTGACTATGGGATTTCTAGCATATTCCATCTAGAACATGAAATAAATTAAATTTCTCATTCTTCTATAATTTAGATAGATAAACTAAGATTAAAATGTATGTTGTCAATGGCATACTGCTATCCCCATAGATCAATGCATCTCTCAATTATCATCAGAGAAACTTCTTGCAGAAGACTGGGATTAACACAGATTTCCCCAGACTGTCCAAGGTGCAGAGATTCTGTAAGAAATGTCTCAGCACCTAGCCTTAAATGAGATGCTTTTATCAAGCCTTTCCCTTCATTGCACAGAAGTTTATGTGGAAGAGGAGGCAGAAAGATTGTAAGAACCAGAAGTGGTTGGTGACTCCAGAGAAGGGAAACAGTGTCTTCCAGACACAACAGGACTGATGTACATATAAACTCACTGTGAAATCATGCACAAGCCATGCATAAGTTCAAGCCAACTGGGGTTCTAGCACTGAGAGGGGGAAGTGCACATGGAGTTCCCTCCCTAACCAAGAGGCTATTTGTAATTGACACCTGCTTGCAAAGGGAAAATCATTTTTCTCCAGTGGAATGATTGGGTTTATCAACCACAGTCCAGGGCAGGCCCCATGCCCAAAAGTAGTTGACTAACACAAAATGGCCTCCATGATTTTTCTGTGTGCTTCTACTGTTGTTGTTGCTTTTGTTATATTTTTGTGGGGTTTTGTCTTCTGTGCTTTTTGCTCTTTCATGTTTTCTTTGGAGGGATTGGCTCTTTTCTTTTGAGAGTGAGAAAGAGCATGAAGGTGGGTAGATAGACAGGTAGGGATGATCTGGGAGGAACTGAAGGAAGGGAAAGAATGTGATCAAAATATATTGCATGAATCTCAGGGCATTTCTGGGACCAGCTAGAAACCAAGCACAATGGAAACTCCTTGCAATGGGGAACACAGAGCCTGAACCGGCCATTTCCTGTAACCAGACTCCTAGTGGAAGGATAGGGACACCAACCCAGCTACAACACCTCCAACCTACAATTTATCCCACCTACAGGATGTGCTCAGGTAAAGGTAGCACAGAAATTATGAGAGTGGCTGACCAATACCTGGCCCAGTTTAAGACCCAAACCATGAGAAGGAGTCCACCCCTGAGGGCCAGGACACAAAGGTAGGATAGCCCAGAATCCTAGGATAGAACCAAACAAAATTGGTAAATAAAAAAAGTCACTGAAATGATTCCTAATGATATTCTGCTATACTCATAGATTGATGCCTAGCCCAACTGTCATCAGGGAGGCTGCATCCAGCAACTGATGGAAACAAATGCAGAGACCCACAGACAAACATTAGGCACAGCTCGGGGAATCCTGCAGAAGAGTTGGGGGCATTGGAGGAGCCAGTGAAGTCAAGGACATAGTAAGAAAACCCACAGAATCAACTAACCTGGACTCATAGGGGCTCACAGAGACTGAACTATCAACCAGGGAACCTGCATGGGACTGACCTAGGCCCTCTGCATATGTGTTACAGTTGTATAACTTGGTCTTCTTGTGGGAGCAAAGACTGTCGCTGACTCTTGCCTGCTTTTGGGACCCTATCCTCCTACTAGACTGCCTGGCCCAGCCTTAATAGGAGAGGAGGTGCCTAGTCTCACTACAGCTTGAAATACCATGGCTGACTGATATCTATGAGAGACTCACCCTTCTCTGAAGAGAAATAGAAGAGGAGAAGTGGGTTGAGAAGGAAAGGGAGGTGAGGTGGGATTGAGACGAGAGGAGAGAGGGGAAACTGTGGTTGGGATGTAAAAAATAAATAAAGAACAATATATTGCAAGGAGTATTTTTAAATAATTCCCTATAAGGAAGGAAAGATCTTATGATTCTTGATGATCAAAGAAAGAAGACCCATGGTAGACTCAAATGTCAACTAAATATATTTCTAGCATTAACATGAAACTCTTTTGGGGAGTTGTCAACAAAAATCAAATCATTGACATGATTGCAGATATGCTATGTTTTCTAGAGTAGTGATGCTGTTTACTTCCACATGCATATTCACTAGGAAATAATTATAATTACTTTGGGTCTATCCTTGAGCTATCATTAGTGATAATGATGACTGCACGGCATGCGATAGTATCAATGACATTAATGATAATTGTATTAACAAATCGGTTTTAAGATAGGACATTCAGTCTATTTATCTAAATGAGAAAAAGTAAACCACTTTCAGTGAGAAGCCCAGAGCTAGTTATATGTTACTAGTACTGTCTCCCTATGACCTCTGATGGTATAAAGCAGATAACACATGATGTGATTAGCCCCTAATTAAAAAGACATTTGGGCCCCTGTGCTGAGTGAAAATGAAGGATGACCTTAAACTTCCCACTTGGAGAGTCATTAGCCACAACTTCAAGCTTTCTAAGAGAAGTCCAGAGAAGTAGGACCATCTGTACTCAATAAAGTAGGAAAGATCCAGCTTTTCATGTTGCCATTAATAGAGTGGAGATCTGGTCAGAAATTTCAATTTTTGAGTTAGTTAGAAAAAGAAGAGCATAAACTCACACAATTAAAATCAGCCCCCATCAGTGGAAAGATACCCAGCAGAGAACATACAGGAGCCTCACAGGACACAGCTGAGGATAGATATGAGCACATTTGCCTTTCCTCATTTCTATTCACAATGCTTTCACTTATTTTTTTCATCTAATGCAATGTTTCATTCAAGTAATCTTAAATTCTTTTCAAAATAAAAAGGAAATTCAATGAGACCGTGGTATCGTCTTCTGCTTTTGAAAGCTTTCCTTCACTAGCACTTTCATGGTCTAAAGTAGACCGTGAGTTTGGACACCATCACTTGTTGAGTGGGACTTTGGCATTTCTGGGAACCATTTCAAACAGAAAAGAAATGACTTTGTTCTAGCCAGTATTGGTCTCTGAAGAGAGAGTATCCCGCTGAGTAAACTACCCCTGCATCCTGAGGTCTCAAAGAGAAGTTCAAGTTTTAAGAGCTGATCTGAATCAAGCAGCATCTTTATCTTCACATACCTTTCAGGCCATATTCTTTTATCTCCTCAAGTCCTTTGAACCCAAATCACTGAATATTTGAACTCTATTTACAAATTCACTTGAGCATGTTCAGTAGCTGTGACTACTTGTACATAACAATGGATGGGATGTTTTTAAGTTAGTAATGTATGGAATTTTCTCTTAAAGCCCTATCAATACGCATGTAACAAGGTAAAGGACATAACTGTTTTTTTTCAGTTATTGCAAGTGTTTATTTCTTTTTTATTTATTAAATTTCTTTTTTATTACTTTATAAATAATACCAGTCAAAATTTCCACTTCCTCCCCTCCTCCCACTCCCCTCTCGTTCCCCCCCCCACCCCCTCCCCCACTCTTCTCCAGTCCTAAGACAGGACAAGGTACCCTGCCCTGTGGGAAGTCCAAGGCCCCCCCTCCATCCAGACTTAGGAAGGTATGCATCCAAATAGAATAGGATCCCAAAAAGCCAGTACATGCATAGAGACAAATCCCAGTGCCATTGCCATTGGCCCCTCAGTCTGCCTCAATTGTCAGCCACATTCAGAGGGTCCAGTTTGATCCCATGCTCTTGAGTCCCAGTCCAGCTGGAGTTGGTGAGCTCCCATTAGCTCAGGCACACTGTCTCAGTGGGTGGACCAATCCCTCGTGGTACTGACTTGAGGTGGGGAGGAAGGGGATGATGGGGAAACTCAGCCAATCACATTCTGTTTAGGGTGTGGCCCCCTGAGGCCAAGAAAAAAGGATAAAAGCATCCAGGTGCGCTAGCCTCCCTCTCTTTGTTCTCTCCACTCCTGGTGTTAGTTGGATCATTGGTCGTTTGAGTTTTCTCTGTTTTTCCAATTATTAAATATATTATTTGTCTTTGGGTTGGTCTGGTTAATTCTAACTATCGATCGACCATGCCCTTGGAGGGAAGAGAGAGGGGAGAAGGGGAGGGTTGGGGAGAGCTTGGGGGAGTGGAATTGCTGAGATGGAGGAAGGAAGGATATGGAAGCAGGGAAGGAGATATCTTAATTGAGGGAGCCATTTTGGTGTTGGCAAGAGGCTTGGCTCTGGAGGGGTTCCCAGGTGTCCACGGAAATGTCCCCTGCTAGGACCCTGGGCAGTGGAGGAGAGGGTGCCTGAACTGGCTTTGTCCGGTAGTCAGACTGATGACTATCTTGAATATCACCATAGAACCTTCGTCCAGAGACAGGTGGAGACAGAGACCCACATCGGAGCATTGGACTGAGCTCCCAAGGTCCAGTTGAAAAGAGGAAGAAAGAACTTAACTGATTTAATGAGAAGGAAAATCATCCAAAGGATAGGTTACTCAGCCAATTTTCATCAGAGAAAGTGGGAACCACTAAGTAAGAAGAAACGCCTAGAGCAGAGTAAACATACTGTGTAAATTTATTTCACCTTGCGCTTCCATGTGCCGTTCCTCTCACCCGGAGAGTCTCTCATTCAGTCTCCACACTCAGAATGGATTTATTCTCATTGCATGTTAACTCATACATTCTCTTGTTGGTATCTTTAGTGACAAACCGCTCGCTCTCTTGGTGACTGCAAAATAATCAAGATAAAAATGATGCAGAAATGGGCCTGCCAGATCCACCAAATAATAATCCAGGGCTCACACACACTTGAAGCACGACTATTAAAAGCTCAGGGTCAGAAACTGGGGTTCATTCTGAATATCTGAAAAGCCAAACAGCCAGCCACTGGCTCCTACCACAACCTCAGTCAGATATGGTGATCCTGCCTTCAGGAATCTCCGAATGAGACTGTGTCTGAGAGCTGTCTTATTCCATTTTATCTTCCTCTCTAGGACTTGGAATAAAGGCGTGCACCACTGGGATTAAAAGTGCTTGTCATTATGGCTACTGAGATTTAAGGTGTGTGTTATTGAGCCTACTGGGATTAAAGGTGTGTGTTATCATAACCTGGTCTATAAGGTTGACTAGTGGGACTGTTTTACTCTCAGAACTTCAGGTTGTCTTTATTTATTAAAATACAATTGAAATGCCACTACACACACTAAAATTCAGTTTTAATTTCATATAAATGGTGAATAATTTTAGCACAAGCACATATGCTTTGTAATGGGACACACTTATACTTCGAAAATAACTATTTATCTGAAATTTAGATTTACCTGGGCAACCCTACTCAGGAAGGGTTTATGTACTTGAATGGCAGAGTCACATTGATTCAGTTGGGTAATTGCTTTAATTTTATGTGTAATATGTCATTTTTCTTAATCTGAAAAATGGAAACAATAGTAGTTCCCACTGCATGAAAATTTGTGAGGGTTAAATGAGGAAAATCATGTAAAACATTTAGGAAAACTTCCTTGCATGTCGTAATTCTCCAAGGGATGTTTATTTCTATTAGTATTTGGAAGCATATCAAGGGCCATAATAACCAGAAAAGAAAGATGGCATTATACAACTTGTTTCATGTTTCTTACGGCTTCCATGTAAATGACCCTGAAAAGTATTATTTCTGACAAATCCTTCTTAAAGTGGCTGCCGACAGATCAAATTCATCAGTGCTTCACTCTCGAACTTAGGCAAGCATAACATCTTCCTTAGGTTGTGACCATGTGGGTGGGTGTCTGTGATCTGTGCTGTCGCCAGCAACCATATGGAAAAGCATCGTACATGCTTCCACTGACAGTAATGGGCAGGGAAGCTAGTTTTGCAGTGGTATCAATGACTGCAGACTCACAGTTTAGAAAGAGGGATAGATACAGCTTCAGTAACAACTTTTATCCCTAACCCAACCCCCATCCCACCCCTACTCTGCCCCCACCACAGCCCACTGCACCCCACCCCCACTCCACCCAAAAAAAGTAACAGCCAAAACAGAAGGCCATCATAGAGAACTCTTAAAAATTGTGGTAAAAGGGGGAGAGATGCCCCCACCCCACCCATCAACACTTGAGGCAGGTGGAAGAGCTGGCCTTGAGGTAAGAAGGACAGGAGAGTTTCCCCTACCCACCACCAGCTGTGACACTCAGGAGAACAGGCCCTGCACCCCATGTAGGTAGCAAAATAGAGCCAACCCACTGGCAGAGGTGAGGACAAGCCAGCCCCAATATTGTGAGCATGGCAGAGTTGTACCCATTACCCACCTGTCATGTGGTGGTATGAGTGGGAGATGTACCCCTGCTCCCCCACCCATAAGTGCCCTGAGGCATGTGGGAGAGCTAGTCCTACCCTCATCTGCTGCAGTGCTCAGGAGAGTGGCTCCTATACCATACCTTGGCAACACAGTAGAGATGGACCTGAAGATAAAGGTGTGGAAGATCTGACCCTGAGGACAAGAAATCAGGACTACTGGTCCCATCCCTTGCTCATGGCTGCAGGAGATGAACTCATCAGGGCAATGCTGGAGAGCTCACTCTGGTGGTGAGGACAAAGGAGAACTGGCGGGATGACCAACCCTGCAACTATCCAGGCCCAGAACCACCCCAACATCCACCCCATCTGTGATCTGCTGGAGCACAGGAAGGCCACTCCTGCAGACCCAAAGTTGCAGGATCTCCATGACACAGGGCAACTACAGGATAACCAAGAGGAGTCCCAGTGAGGGCCCAGCATCAATAGTGTAATAGAAAACAGAGGTCTTGGACCAGATCAATGACTCTCTGCAATGAACACTTGCGAGTAAAGATATGTGGATAAAAGAGTCTACTGCATGACTCACTATGTTACATTACAGCTTCCAAGATGAGATTTGTCCTTTTTTCTTTTCTCTTTTCTCTTAAATTTTATGGGGTGGGGGCTGCAAGGGTAGAGAGTGGATACACAGGGATGGAGAATGAATTGAGATGCATGATGTGAAAGAAACAAAGAATAAATAAAAAGAAACTCTAAAAACTTGTGGTAAAGATGCTGACATGTATCTCTCCATAATTGAAGTCTTCTCATGGGGATGCAGATGGGGAAGGACTCAGTTATCTTTAAGAGGCTGACCATTGGGAGTTCGACCGTGCTTCAGTGAGTACATGGGCAACACAAATTAGACTTTTTTCTTCTTTTTTAGTGGAGGTCGTAAGGGTGGGGGCAGACCTGGGAGGACTGATAGGTGGGTGTGATTGGGGTGGTTGGTGTGAAATTTTCAAATAATCAATAAAAACATTATGTAAAAGAAACAATAGCTACAGTTCCTGCAGACAAATTTGTATTCTTTCATAGCACCTCTCTTCCTCTGGGCCCCAAATCTAGGGATTATGTCAGGCCCCACCTGCTCCTTCTAACCCCATTCATTCGTATTAACTATTGCAGGCCATATTTTGTTACTTCCATTTTTGTTGTTCATTTTTAAATTAATATCTACTGAGAGTTTCTTAGATGAGCATTGTTTTGTATCACTTATCCCCTCCTTTCTCCACTTCTTCCCATGTCCTTCACACTCCCCAAATTCATGGCATCATATTCTTTAATTGTATTTGTTACATAATGTACACAGGTCAATGCAATCTGTTAAGATCATTTAGTATTGCCCATATGTGTTTAGGGGCTGACATTTTGAGGTTGACTTACCTATCATGTGGCATACCCCTGGGGAAGACTGATTTTCCCACTCTCAGAAATTATTAATCACCTGTAGTTCTTCTTTTAAAGGTAAGGCCTTGAAATACTGTGGTATTATAACCATTGTATTCTTGGTGTGACGTGGAGATATAAATATGAATGCTGCTAAACTGATCAAGCAAGATGTATTATTATTGACTTTGTGTTGATTCCTTCCTATAAAAGAACAACCAATGTGAACTTGAGTGGAGGGGAAGTCACAGACTTTAGATGGGGAGCCCATGTTGCATTATTTTTATTTCTCTCTATAAAGTCAATACATACAGCATAGTTAGATTCATTTGTATTCTTAATCATATCACACGGATTTCTGTGCACTCTGAATCTAATATGGCATCTAACCTGAGCCAAGCAAATATACAGGAACTTCTTTTCATACCTCTAGGTTCCTTCAAATTTCCTTATTCCTACTTCCTAATTCACAGTTTTAGCACTACATGAGATGTCTTCACTTCCTCTGCATATTCTCATAGAAAATCTGTCATGTGATTCCTATCTTCTCCCACTCTTCGCCTTATCTATAAGGAAGCTAAAACTCTGAGAAGTCTGGTGACTCCAGTGATGACATGTACTAATAGGTGCTAAAGCTTGGACCTGAACACCTATCTTTTGTTCTACAAGTTTTTCTTAAATGCAAAGTCTTTTTAGTTGTTTGTTTGTTTTTAAGATAGGGTCTCTTTTACACAACCCTGACTACCCTAGAACTCACTATGTAGACCAGGCTGACCTTAAACTCAACGAGATTAATGTGCCTCTGCTTCCCAAGTGCTAAGATTAAAGGCATGTATCACCACACCCAGCTTAAATGCAAATCACTACATCTTTAAATATTATCTCTTCTATAAACGTCTCACTGATCATATAATCTAAAATAAGTTTTCCTTGCTCTGATTTTGCTAGCACATTCTCTGCTCATTAGATCATTAAGAGAACAAATGAGTCTATTTGCTAACTCCCCCATAAGTGCTAAGGAAACATCAGTAAACGATATAGGAATGACCCTGCTCTTATGGACCATATATTTTCCTTGAAGATATTATGGAACCCTATATTCATAAATTTACTTTCATGCCATTATAAGCTATTATTTACAGGTGATTAAACTCAAACCTATTAAGTTCAAAGCCATACCATTGGAAGTAGAACCCAAACTGTGGCCTTCATCCATACTTCCCATCAGCACTGTTTGTATTCATGATCTCTTTTCCCTAATAAGCTATCAGCAGATTGAAGGCAGAAGCTGTTTCTTAATCACCTCTGTATATCCCTCAGAATTACCACACCAATTGAAAAGCAGGTAGAACATATGATGATGAGATACAGAAAAGACAGAACATCTGCATTTTCCAATCCAAATGGATACAAGAGTTACATATTTAACATTGATAAAGGATGTCGCAATTGCAGTATATTGCCCTATTTCATCCCTCAGTGAAGGAGCTTCCATAAATTATGGATGGATGCTGCAGAGCTGAAGTTGTGGAAAGGATCATCTTTGTAAAAAAAAAAAAAGAAAAGAAAAAGAAAGAAAAAAGAAAACATTTTCTATGAGAATGATGTTTAATGTCTCATTGCTGTCTCCTTTCATTTAAGCCCCAAGACTCACAAATAGCAAATTACCACCCAGTGTATCTAGAAGCTATATACTTATTATCTTCAAAAGACAAGGAAGGTCACTTAAATACAAAAGGAAGCAGAAAATTCCTCTGAGCCACTAAAATAAACTAAAGAAATATACTCTTCTAGCTCTTCTGTTTATTCGTTACAGCTACTGAGCATGCACACTTGCTCTGTGCCTAGAGTTCACTTTTGAACCCTTACCTCTTATATGTTGCTTGAGTCAAACTGGAATAGATACCTGATTTCCATGTCCCCCAGTCAGTGAAAAGCACCAAAGAAAATATAAAAAGCTTTAGTTGAAGCAGGCTATCCCACTCTACTTCATTTGTCATTCCAGCCATCATGGAAATTTGTCTTAAATGCCAAAGGATAAACTAAGGCAGTGCCAATATGGATTGCTGTATTTCACATTTGTGAAATGTGTTACATATAAATACACTGTGCACAAGAATTTGTATTCTTTTTTAGCCACAGCCAGTTAATGATCAGAGTGTAATAGCTAATGGGAAAAATATTCATTTCTTTCTCTGTACTTAAAAGGCAAAATCATTAACTAGGAGTAAGTGAAGGCATTTTATTACCTTTCAAAGCTAATTCCCTTGCTTTAAATTTCAGCTTCTGACTGAGAATCCAAGGACAGTGGCACTGGGTTTTGATTCTACTGCATGGACTGACTATGTGAGAGCCTGGTTTGTTTGGATGCTCACCTTTATAGACCTGGATGGAGGGGGGAGGACCTTGGACTTCCCACGAGGCAGGGAACCCTACTGTTCTTAGGACTAGAGAGGGAGGGGGAGGGAAAAGGGAGGCGGGGTGGAGGTGGAAATTTTTAATAAATAAATAAATTTTTAAAAAAGATAATCTTAAGATCCAAAAGAGAACATGTAAATACCATATGACATCATAATTAATTATATATATAATTATGACAGTAAATATCATTTTATACTCAGTACTCAAATAATCAAAATTTTTTATCTTATAAATATTTATAGTTATATATTCATATAAGTGCCATAAATATGTCTTAAAACTGTTGAATTTGAAAATATATCATTTTGGATTTTCCAATGTATAGTTTTTATGTTTTATACTTTTGGTGTGAGGTCTCTTTTGTTAATAAAGACTCCTGAAAAGAAAAATAAATAAATTAATAAATTTTATTTTTTCAAAATAAATAAATAAATTTCAGCTTCTAAGCAGAACACATGCGGATTATTCTCACTAGCAGAGGGAGGTTCAAATCAGGAAGCTCACAATTGCTACATTTCAGCAGAAGTGAAGCTTTTCTGCAATGTGACTGAGGGGGTCCCCTTTAGCAAAGTTGTCTAATTTACAAACATCAAGAAACATCTACTGCTGGCCAGCAAGGGGCACTATTCCTCTAGCAGAAGATCCATCAGAGGGGTGAGTTTGCTCCTGACACACGGCAGAAACCCAGCAAGGAGGAGCTCAGACATTTCCCGACCCCTTTGACTCCCTGGTCACTCTGCAGGGGTGGCTCCACCCTGCTAAGCCCTCTCGCCTCGTATCCCATCCCACCTTTCACCCAGGTATCCCTTCCTTTATTCCTCCCTTCCTCCTCAGGGCCATAAAATTGCCCAGCTCAGCCCGCTTGGACTCCAGGACTGAGTGGTAAATGCAACCCTGGCAGGAGGGAATTTCTGTGTTTCAATAGCCTGCCTGCAGAAAGGTAGGCCTTCTGTCAGTGAGGTCCCTGCCCAACATGGGAACCTGACCCGGTACCAGAAGATTCATTAGAGAGCATTTGAAGGAAGAGATGGGTAGACGCCAAGGCAAGAATTCCTCCAACAATCTGAAAAACAACATGAAAACACCAGATCCCAGCGACCCTAGAACAGAAGGACTTGAACACCCTAATCCAGAAGAAGTGGAAAAAAATGCCATTATGAAAGCAATAGAGTCCCTTAAACAGGATATGAATAACTCCGTTAAAGAAATGGATGAGAAGTATAACATAAAGTTTGAAGAAATGAGTAAAGAAATGGAAGAGAAGTATAACAAAAAGTTTGAAGAAATGAGTAAATCCATAAATAATACCCTGGGAAACCAAGAAAATACGATCAAACAGATAATGGGAACAGTTCAAGATATGAAAACTGAAATGGAGGCAATGAAGAAAACAAAAACAGAGGGCCGTTTGGATATGGAAAATCTACATAAGCAAACAGAGACTACAGAATCAAGCATAACCAATAGAATACAAGAGATAGAAGAATGAATCTCAGATTCTGAAGATGCCATAGAGAAAATAAACGTTCTGATCAAAGAAAACAGCAAATCCAACAAATTCTTATCACAAAACATTCAAGAAATCTGGGACACAATATAAAAACCAAATCTCAGAATAATAGGGGTAGAAGAAGGAGAAGAAATGCAGATCAAAGGCCCAGAAAATATATTCAACAAAATTATAGAAGAAAACTTTCCCAACCTAAAGAATGATATTCCTACGAAGGTTCAAGAAGTGTACAGAACACCGAATAGACTGGATCAAAAAAAAATTCAACTCACCTTATAATAATCAAAACAAAAAACATACAGATTAAAGAAAGAATATTAAGAGCTGCAAAGGAAAAAGGTCAAGTAACTTATAAAGTTAAACCTATTAGACTTACACCGGACTTCTCTATGGAAACCATAAAAGTCAGAAGGTCCTGGATAGAGGTACTGCAGAAACTAAGAGACCATGGATGCAAGCTCAGACTACTATACCCATCCAAGTTATCATTCACTATCAATGCAGAAAACAAAATATTCCAGGATAAAAAGAAATTAAAACAATACGTAGCCACAAATCCAGCATTACAGAAAGTAATAGAAGGAAAATCACAACCCAAGGAATCTAACATTGCCAACACTGCCTACAATAACTTAGACATCTAGTGACTCTTCACAAGCACAACTCAAAGAAGGGAAACACACAAACTCTACTACACAAAAAATAAAATAAAATAAAATAACCAGAGTCAACAACCACTGGTCATTAATATCACTTAATATTAATGGACTCAACTCACCTATAAAAAGGCACAGACTAAGAGACTGGATACGGAAACACACCTCAACCACAAAGACAAACATCTACTCAGAGTAAAGGGTTAGGAAAAGGTTTTTCAAGCAAATGGACCTAAGAAACAAGTGGGTGTGGCCATTCTAATTTACAACAAAATTGACTTCAAATTAAAATCAATCAGGAGAGATGGAGACGGACATTTTATACTCATAACAGGAATGATTCATCAGGAGGAAGTCTCAATCCTGAATATCTATGCCCCTAATATAAAAGCACCCACTTATGTAAAAGAAAAACTTATAGAACTCAAGGCAGTCATCAAACCACACACACTAATAGTAGGAGACTTCAACACACCTCTCGCATCAATGGACAGGTCAATCAGACAGAAACCTAACAGAGAAATAAGAGAATTATTAGAGGTAATGAATCAAATAGACTTAACAGGTATCTATAGAACATTCCACCCAAATAGGAAAGAATATACCTTCTTCTCTGCAGCTCATGGAACCTTCTCGAAAATTGATCACATACGCGGTAACAAAGTAAACTTCCACAGATACAAAAAAATATTAGTAACCACCTGTGCCTTGTCAGACCACCATGGAATAAAGTTAAAATTCAATAACAATTCTAACCCCAGAAATCCTACAAATGCATGGAAGCTGAACTGTCAACTACTGAATCACCCCTGGGTCAAGGAAGAAATAAAGAAAGAAATTAAAGTCTTTCTTGAATTTAATAAAAATAAAGACACAACATACTCAAACCTAAGGGACACAATGAAAGCAGTGCTAAGAGGAAAGTTCATAGCACTAAGTGCCCAATTAAAGAAAACAGAGAAAGCACACATTGGAGACTTAATAGCACACCTGAAAGCTCTGGGGAAAAAAAAGAAGCAGACTCACCCAGGAGGAGTTTAAGACTGGAAATAATCAAACCGAGGGCTAAAGGCAACAAAATAGAAACACATAAAACAATCAAATGAATCAATGAAACAAAAAGTTGGTTCTTGGAGAAAATCAACAGGATTGACAAACCCCTAGCCAAGCTAATCAAACGGCAGAGAGAGAACACTCAAATTAAGATCAGAAATGAAAAGGGGGACATAACCACAGACACAGGGAATTCAGAGAATCATCAGATCATACTACAAAAGCTTATATGCCACAAAGTTGGAAAATGAACAAGAAATGGACTTGTTTTTATATAAGTACCATTTACCAAAGTTAAATCAAGACCAGGTAAACAATCTAAATAGACCTGTTAGTAGTGAAGAAATAGAAGCTGTTATCAAAAACCTCCCGACCAAAAGAAGCCCAGGAACAGATGGTTTCAATGCAGAATTCTACCAGAACTTCCAAGAAGAGCTAATACCTATACTCCTTAATGTATTTCACAATATAGAAGCAAAAGAGTCATTGCCAAATTCTTTTTATGAAGCTAAAGTTACCCTGATACCAAAATCACACAAAGACACAACCAAGAAAGAGAATTACAGGCCAATCTCACTCATGAACATAGACGCAAAAATTCTCAACAAAATACTGGCAAACCGAATCCAAGAACACATTAGAAAAACTATCCATTATGATCAAGTAGGCTTCATCCCAGAGATGCAGGGCTGGTTCAACATACGCAAATCTATCAATGTAATCCATCATATAAATAAACTGAAAGAAAAACCATATAATCATTTCATTAGATGTTGAAAAAGCATTTGACAAAATTCAACACCCCTTTATGATCAAGGTGATGGAGAGGTAGGGGATACAAGGATCATACATAAATATAATAAAAGCAATATACAGCAAGCCGACAGCTAACATCAAATTGAATGGAGAGAAACTCAAAGCCATTCCACTAAAATCAGGAACACGACAAGGCTGTCCACTCTCCCCATACCTCTTCAATATAGTGCTTGAAGTTCTAGCAATAGCAATAAGACAACATAAGGGGGTCAAGGGGTTTCGAATTGGAAAGGAAGAAGTTAAACACTCGTTATTTGCAGACGATATGATAGTGTACATAAGCGACCCCAAAAACTCTACCAAAGAACTCCTACAGCTGATAAACACCTTTAGTAATGTGGCAGGGTACAAGATCAACTCCAAAAAATCAGTTGCCCTCCTATACACAAAGGATAAAGAAGCAGGGAAGGAAATCAGAGAAACTTCACCTTTCACAATAGCCACAAATAGCATAAAATATCTTGGGATAACTCTAACCAAGGAAGTGAAAGACCTATTTGACAAGAATTTTAAATCTTTGAAGAAAGAAATTGAGAAGGATACCAGAAAATGGAAAGATCTCCCTTGCTCTTGGATTGGGAGGATCAACATAGTAAAAATGGCAATTCTACCAAAAGCAATCTATAGAATCAATGCAATCCCCATCAAAATCCCAACAAAATTCTTCACAGACCTTGAGAGAACAATAGTCAACATTATATGGAAAAACAAAAAACCCAGGATAGCCAAAACAATCTTATATAATAAAGGAACTTCTGGAGGCATTACCATCCCTGACTTCAAACTCTATTACAGAGCTACAGTATTGAAAACAGCTTGGTATTGGCATAAGAACAGAGAAGTCGACCTATGGAATCGAATAGAAGACCCAGATATTAACCCACAAACCTATGAACACCTGATTTTCGACAAGGGAGCTCAACGTATACAATGGAAGAAGGATAGCATCTCTAACAAATGGTGTTGGCATAACTGGATGTCAACCTGTAGAAGAATGAAAATAGATCCATATCTATCACCATGCACAAAACTCAAGTCCAAATGGATTAAAGACCTCAACATTAATCTGACCACTTTGAACCTGATAGAAGAGAAAGTGGGAAGTAGTCTACAAGACATAGGCACAGGAGACCACTTCCTAGGTAGAACACCAGGAGCACAGACAATAAGAGAATCAATGAATAAATGGGACCTCCTGAAACTGAGAAGCTTCTGTAAAGCAAAGAAAACTGTCAGTAAGACTAAAAGGATACCTTCCGACTGGGAGAAGATCTTCACCAACCCCTCATCAGACAAAGGTCTGATCTCCAAAATATACAAAGAACTCAAGAAACTAGGCACTAAAACTCTAGTTAACCCAATTTAAAAAATGGGGTACTTAACTGAACAGAGAATTCTCAACAGAAGAACTTCGAATGGCCAAAAGACACTTAAGGTCATGCTCAACCTCCTTAGCGATCAGGAAATGCAAATCAAAACCACTTTGAGATACCATCTTACACCTGTCAGAATAGCTAAACTCAAAAACACCAATGATAGCCTATGCTGGAGAGGATGTGGTGTGAGGGGGACACTCATCCGTTGTTGGTGGGAATGCAATCTTGTACAGCCGCTGTGGAAATCAGTGTGGCAGTTTCTCAGGAAACTGGGAGTCAACCTCCCTCAGGACCCAGCAATTCCACTCTTGGGAATATACCCAAGGGATGCCCTATCATACTACAAAAGCATTTGTTCAACTATGTTCATAGCAGCACTATTTGTAATAGCCAAAACCTGGAAACAACCTAGGTGCCCCTCAATAGAAGAATGGTTAAAGAAGGTGTGGAACATATATACATTAGAGTTTTACTCAGCGGTAAAAAACAATGACATCTTGAATTTTGCATGCAAATGGATGGAAATAGAAAATGCTTTACTGAGTGAGGTAACCCAGACCCAAAAAGAGGAATATGATATGTACTCACTCATAAGTGGATTCTAGCCATAATTAAAGGTCTTTGAGCCTATAATTCGTGATCCTAGAGAAGCTAAATAAGAAGGTGAACCTGAAGAAAATCATATAGTTATCCTCCTGGATATTGGAAGTAGACAAGATTGCCAGGCAAACTTGGGTGCACTGGGGGTGGGGGGTGGAAGTAATGGAAGATGGTTAGAGAGAAGGGAGAAGGGGAGGATTGGGGCTAGCTTGGGGGACTGGGATGGGGGGAGGGAGGAAGGATGGATATGGGAGCAGAGAAGTATATATCTCAACTAAGGGAGTCATTTTAGGGTTTGCAGGAGACTTGATTCTAGAGGGGTTCCCAGGTCCAAGGAGAGGTCCCCAGATTGTTCCCTGGGCAGCAGAGGAGAGGGTGCCTGAACTGGCCTGGGCCATAACCATACTGATGAATATTTTGCATATCACCATAGAATCTTCATCTGGCGATGGATGGAGATAGAGACAGAGACCCACATTGAAACACTGGACTTAACTCCCTAGGTTCAAATGAGAAGCAGAAGGAGGGAGAACGTGAGCAAGGAAGTCAGGATCAGAGGGAACCTTCATCCGACGATGGATGGAGATTGAGACAGAGACCCACATTGAAGCACTGGACTGAGCTCCCAAGGCCCAAATGAGGAGCAGAAGGAGGGAGAACATGTACAAGGAATCAGGACCGCGAGGGGTGTGTTCACCCACTGATACAAGGGGACTGATCGAATGAGAGCTCACCAAGGCCAGCTGGACTGGGGCTGAACGAGCATGTGATCAAACTGGATTCTCTGAATGTGGCTGACATGGGGGCTGTCTGAGAAGCCATTGATAACGGCACTGGGACTTGTTTCGTCTGTGTGTACTGGCTTTTTGGGATCCTAGTCTGTTTGGATGCTCACCTTCCTAGACCTGGAGGGAGGGGGGAGGAACTTGAACTTCCCACAGGGCAGGAAACCCTGACTGCTCTTAGGACTGGAGAGGGAGGAGGAGAGGGAGTGGGTGGAGTGGGAGGGTACTGGGAGGAGGGGAGGAAGTGGAAATTCTTATAAATTAATTACAAAAAAAACATCTACTAAGGTAGGAAATTGAGCCAAACAGAAATAGCCAAAGGGAGCATTCTCTACCCCACTGACTGCCTCTTGCATGGCTCCAAGAGAAGGTGAAGGAGAAGCTTATCAATGTCTAAATCCTTCACTATGACCACACATCCCTCTTATCCTTGAAACCATCTGCACTGATTTTCAAGTGGAAAGACGTACATTTCTACAATGAGACTGAGGACATAAAGGCCTTGATTGGTATCACTATGGGTAAATCCACTTCTGTGGAAGGATCTGGATAATGGTCAGGCAAACAGGCTAAGTTCTAGTTTCTTCAGTCCAACATGAGTCCAACAGAGACCTCAATGAGGACTTGTAATGGATCATACCTTCTCAGATTCTCCCAGGAGAATACCTTTCATACCAGTAACTAGAATATATAATTAACCACCTCATATCTATAGAGAAAGGGATTATGCATGAAGTATCATTTTGTCAAATCATTAGCATGTTCTTGGAGGCAAGAACAAGAGAAGGCAGAGATAATCCAACAGAAATCCTAGTTCTAATTTGAATTTGCTGTATAATCAAAGGACTTGAATAAGGAAGGCATAGTGTCTCTCTTTGTCTCTGTTTCTTTATCTGAAAATCAAGAGGAAAAGTGTAAGCTATAAATTGATTATCTTTATGGGTCCCAATATTCTGAGCTCCATAAATCAACTGAAAGGTATGAGTGCATGAATAGTACTGCCTTCCTGAACAAAAGTTAACATGGGTGTATGCTTATGTACCATAAGAAAATAGAGCCAACAATACCACTTTTGGGTACATACACAAAGGATAATCTATCATACCACAAGGACATGTGCTCAACTATGTTCGTAGCAGCATTATTTGTCATAGCCAGAACCTGAAAACAACCTAAATGCTCCTCAACCAAAGAATGAAAAAAGAAGATGTGGTACATTTAAACAGACTACTACATAGAAGAAAAAAATAACGAAATCTTGAAATTTGTGGGCAAATGGCTGGAACTATAAAACATAATATTGAGTAAGGTAATCTGGACCTAGAAAGACAAATATCAAATGTACTCATTCATAAGTGGCTTTTAGACATAAAGCAATTCACAATCCCAGAGAACCTAGACAATAGAGAGGACCCTAAGAGAGACATACATGGAGCTAATCTACAGGGGAGTAGAAAAAAAGATCTTCTGAGCAAATTGGAAAATGGGGATTAGAAGGGGAGGAGGGAATGGGGAGGGGAGTGAAGAAAAATATATATCTCAATAAAAACAGTAAAAAAGAAAACTAAATAAAAAAAGAATATAGGATAGGCTGATTGCTGAAATTAAAATGAGTCAACCCTCCTTTGTGAATACACTTCCTCATCTACTCAATGCAATGTCTCCTTATGTAACTATACTTAGGAACAGGTAGCCTTGCTACTTTGAGCTAGATGCCGACTCCTCTCAAGGAAATAACTCTTTTTAATTTGGGACAAGGACCATACTTGGTTATAAAGATGAGTCCCCTGGGCAGTGCCTGAATAGTCTTGGCTGAAATCAGATATCAGAGATAAACTACTTGCCATAAGGAAATTCAAAGGCTGGATGGTTGGGAAGAAATGAGCTGGAGAGAAAAAGAGAAAAGATAGAATGAGCAAGCAGTCAGGCGTCCTTGGACAGCTACATCATGAACATAAAGGACAGTACATCTAGGGCATACTCCCTAGGTAGTAGGGTTGACAAGTCAAAATTAACTGAACACCTTGTATTTTAATTCCAAGTGAACAGAAAAGAGTTTTTAGTGAAAGTAAGGCCCAAATACAGCTTGAGTTATACAAACTTAATAGCAAAAATGTTTTGTTTATCAGAAAATCTAGTGTTGCTAAATATCCTAAATTTTTATTCACTAGATCAGATGATCCTACCATAAATAAAAATGATAAATATTTTTAGACCCTCAAGCTGAGATTGCTCAGGTGGAATAGCATCAAACCTCTCTCTACGCTGCCAGTGAGCCACAGAGTTCAGGCTAATTACGAAAAGGTACTCTTTTTTCTCAAGACCATGAGGCTTGTTGAGTAGTTCATGGGCTGGATTTAAACCACCATTCTCTCTTCAATCCTGTCTCCCTTCTACACCTTTAAAGCTTTAGTAACATCTGCTTTACATAGCCCCAAGTGAGGAATATGAGGTTAGTAAAGGTCCCCTAGTACTAGAATGCAATAGCTATAGGCAGAACTTCAGCAAAGTAGAAGCAGGTTTATATCAAAAGATAATCTCCAGAGCAGTGGTAAAGATGTGGGGGCTGTGGAGATAAATCTAAAGAAGAGCCAGCCATTGGCCATCACCAAGAATGGGGATTAAGATTAAGGGAATAAGGGCCAAAGTAAAGCATGAAAATGAGATGATCCAGAATATGAATGTGATTGTAAAACTAAAGAAGAAAATAGACAAGTCATCAAGATGTAGAGAGCTGGAGAAAGTAGAATCCTCAAATCCTAACTCATCCTTTCTGACCAAAGTCAACTAACTATCACATGCTCTGTAAAGCTTTCCAGATAGCTCCAGACAAAATCATTTTGTAGCTCTTAATCTCTTCTATTCTTGGTTCCTACCATTAGAGGTTTCACATAGAGAGAAACAGAAGGAAAATAATCTCTCTCTCCTCTCTCTCCCCACCCCTCCTCTTCTCCCTAGCCCTTTCTCTAGTTAATGAGTTCTTTGAAAACCACCAAGACTGACTTAGTAACTTGTTAATTATATGGTCCTAAAATTGACACATTTATAGGAAAGAGAAAATATGTATTAAAATTTAAATTAAGGCTGTAGAACATTATAATAATATTCTTCATTTATATCATGACTTGTAATAATATATCCCATGTTCAACAATACTCTTTTCCTGAATTTCTCCTTAAATCTTACTCTTTAGTTAAAGAAAACAATAGGACAGACATCTCAAAGGAGAGATGAGAAAACTAGGTTAACCATTAAAAGATAGCAGTAGAATGACTCTAGTAACTTGATAATCTACCTTTGGTGCATGCTTCTAAAAATGGGGGAAGGGATCTCCTTTACTTTGTTATGTTTTTATGGTCCTCGGTCAAGTTCTCTTGAAATACTGGAATCTTGAGTCCCATGACTCTGAGCTGTAAATATAGGAGAATCAGGGGCATGCTTCTTTCTGTAAGCCAGTAGAGTCAATATTCCAGGTATAATGTTATGCTAAAAGACAAGCAAACTATTACTTCATAAACATTAACAAGATGATGTAGCTCCAAAAGGGAAAATGGGGCCAGCCAGCCGTGGTACTCTGTTGGCACTGAAATATGAACTGTGATTCAACTCTGAACTTTTCCTTTAAGGAGGGAGCAATGGAATAGACTCTTGAAAGCTAATTCGGTCCTGTTGAGTAATCATCTTGTGTTAATTTTGGAAGTGCTGGAACTGGCTGAACTCTCATATGAAAGAATTGTAAATAGACATCTGGAAAAAAAAGAAGGGAAGGACAGGTCAAGTCTCAGAATAATATTGCTAATAATGATCACAAGAAATTTTTCTGCCCTACAATATTACACAGAAGTTCTATTCCCCCTCTTCTGCTCTCATGCCTGCCTCCTTCCCAAGGTTAAGTTCACCCTACTCAGTTCTTTTGTTCACATTCCTCTTCAAGCTTTTCACTCTATTGGGTTTCGTTTTCTCACTCTTCTCTTTCCTTTTACAAAGTTTTCTTTCTCTGTCACATTTTTGGCCTACTCACACACTTAACATTTTTCCAGGCTAGCCTACCTCCTTCCCAAGCAAACATAACTGATTCTGTAGTACTTGCCCACTGGTAGCCAGTTTGCTGATTCTTCCTGATGCACAAAATATGTGTGCGCCACTCTTGCAGCTTGGTAGGCTCCTGTGGCTATTTCTGACCTACGAATTGTGCGTGGTGAGGAAATGGTGGTGGAAGTTAAGGAAAGCAAGCATGAATTATCAATGTACTCATTTTCTTTATGTTCCAGACAATACAATAACAGATGATTCATATCTCTAAGTCAAGCAGAGACTTCTCTCCCAGGTTAAAATGCTCGCAATTGTAAGTGAGAAATCTGAATGCATATAATACTCATCGTATTCAGGCCTTGTTTGGTGGTTCTGTTGTTGTGGAAGTGGTGGGGGTGGTACTAGCAATTGAACTTAGGGCTTCACACAGCTAGTCAAGTGCTGAACCACCAAACTATATTTCTAGCCCTGTGGCATTATTTGTGAGTCCAACATCGCCTTGCCAGTCCCAATCAGTGCTAACTTCTTTTATCTTCTGCTTTCCTACCATGTTCATTCCAATAGTAACAGTTTTGGCAATGGTTCTCTAACAGATCCAAGAACAAGAAGCAAGCCCCAAGAAGCCCCACCAAGCTTCCTGTCTCCACCCATACACTCCTAACATATGTGGCCATACCCAACATTTCCACATGGGTGCTAGATACTCCAACTCATGTTTTCATGCCTGCATGAAGCAGCTCTTCACCAATCCATTTGCCCAGCTCTTGGGTTGATCACTTCTGAGACTTGAGGAAAAATCTGCTCCAGTCTCCTCTAACACAATTATGTATTTGTTTCCAAACTTATCCTTTCTCACAAGAGCACTATTCATATTACACTAGGATCTGCCCTACTTACTTTATGTTAACTTGATTGCCTCTGATAACACCCTATTTCTCAATAAGGGTGTATTCTGAAGTGGTTGGGTTAGGACTTCAACATGAATTTTCTAGAGACACAGCTCAGTCCAGTGTGCTCTCCCAGCCATTTCAATTACTCAGAGACTAACATGATCCCCTCTCCAAGTGTGATTCACTTGTCTTCCAACCATAAGTTAACTGACTTTTTAAGTTTTATAAACCTTTGATATTTTGTAAAGTTACTCAAGAGTCTTTCTTTGCAAAGAGCTAAGAGAAACTCACTGCACAAACAGTGCACATTGAGGGAGGTGAAGGCTGGGGGAGAGAGTGGATGGACGTATGGGAGATGCTACAGTGAAGATCTATGATTGTTCTGTTTCACATTTCATTTTTGATATCTTCACTCAGAAATTTAACCAACACTACAAAGCTAACATTAAAAAACACAAAAAACCTTATCCCCTTGTGAATCAATGATGCTATGTATTTCTATAAGTGGTATAGTCACCTCTTCATCCAGGCCTGCGAACTCTCTGTAATCTGTTTCCTCTCCACTTCATCCCCAACATTCCATCTGTTACCAAGTCATCAGTAGAACTCTCTGATACATCTGTCAATACTATTTCTCTTGCCTTACTACCACACATAATCCCTAGTCAAATACAATGATCTAACTCCCTTCAACATCTCCACGATGTTGTACAGGATGCAATCACGTGCATGTTCTTAATGAGAGCTGTCTGATTAGCTTTGGAGTCTTCCTCTACTTATCGTTCCAATCTCATTTCTTCTGCATTACTTATCACTGAAATGTAACCCACAGTTTTCAGTCCCTTCCTATGCCTTCATTTTTTCAGAGGAGAGGCTGTGTATTTACTGAGAGCATGTGATACAGCATTTAGCTTGCACTCCTCTGTGCTATAATTAGAGTACCTCAAAGTTACAAAATTCAGTCCAGAATACATTTGTTGAACTGAAGTGTATGGTACTCTATACTTTATAAAAGATGCATCATTAGTCTTCAGATTTGCCCTTTAACATTCTATGATCTTCTCAACATGAACCATTAAATTCTTCATGGTTTTTAACCCTGAGCTAATACAATCAGGGAATTGAGAACAAGGAGCCTTAAGAGCACGCTTCTTGCACAGTGAAGCATGCCAGGGAATGCAGAGAAAGGCTGTACTAAAGAAGTTATTTGAGGCACTAATTTCAACTTCTTGTATCTTTTTCTCCTATTTATTTGTCCTTCATGTTTATCTAGCTTTCAGACAGTACTGACTTCCAGGGTCCCAACCTATTTGATCAATACTCTGGGTATTTAGCCCCCATTCTTCATCCTTCGTTATAAATTATACTCTTCTTCCAGACACAACTTTCTTAGACTCAGATCTAAGACAACATTTGGCGGGGCCCCAGGACCTGAAGACTAGAAATGAGTGCTCTGGCCTTTTTCTGTTAGGGACCAAACAATTATGGGGCTGCTTTCCGATTTTGTGCTCAGGGGTCAAAATGCTATCAGCCTCCTTTAACATGACATAATATGGCTTTAACATAATATAGCTTGAAAGTGCCCATGTGCCCAACCTCCAATCAGTTATTCCTGAAATTCTGGGTCCTTCTGCGGAAGGTTGTGGGAACCAAAGCTGATTGGTTGATCTCTCAGCAAAATCTCCTCTGACACCTCTGTGGTTATTGACCATAGAGGGGCTTTGCATTGATTGTCACCATTGTGTGTGGTATCCTTATCACTTCCCAGCATGCAGCTCTTTTATTGATACTTTTTTCTAGACTGAAAAAAAGCTAGCATTATCTGCTTTTCCCCATTCTTCACTGCTAAAAATCCTGTCATGTGTTTATGTTTCTGAGATGAGTGATAAGAAGGTCTTGTCTACAGGGCTCCAGGACACTAACCCTGACAAAGGGCAGATCTAGTTCCAAAGCATGTGTTCTGTTTCTGGCTTTACAGCTCCTGAATCAAAAACATAGGGTCATGAGGGACACATTTTCTTGTCCATTCCACAAATAGTTAAGGACCGAACCACTACAATAACCACAGGGAATCTAGATCTTTCCTGCTACAAGTAGTTCAGAGCATAGTAGAGAAGTATCAAATAAATCATTTCTATTCCTTTTATAACCACTATAAACAAAAATTTCTTCATATTTGAGAGACTTCAAGGAAATTATAGTTTGACTTAGGGAATTCTGCATACAGATCCAGTACACAGAAAACAAAGTATTTCCAAGGTAGTGACTTATTAATATCCTTTCTTTACAGGAATTATACATCCACAGAAAATATTCCATTCACAGAGAGTTTAGTTAATTCCATCTCTCTTTCTTCCATTTCTTTTGTTTTGTGAAAACCCTATTGTGAAAGAACACAAACTTTAAAATGCCCCATTTTAATGAAGAGATCACACTTACCACTGAGAGCAGATCAGAGATAAAGAGAAAGCCATGGTGCCATAGAAACACAAGCAAACAGGCTTGATACTAAATTTATAGGCTCAGGAATCAGAAAAGTGTTCTTACAGGTGTCTTGTAAGCTAACTCTAGGAAACTAAGGGAGTCAAAGAGAGTGAATCAGTTTACACAGCCCAGGAGAGAGGAGAACCTTAGCCCAAGCAGAGAAGAAAGTAAGAACAAAGGCCTGGAGTGAAGAATAGCAAATAACCAACGGCACATGATGTGTGATTCCCCTCTGTATTCTGTGAATACCATTGGTTAATAAAAAAAAACTGTCTTGGGCTGTGATAGGGCAAATGAGTAGAGCTAGGCAGGAAAAACTAAACTGAATGCTGGGAGAAGAAAGGAGGCAGAGTCAGAAAAAAGCCATGGAATCTCTGCCAGAGACAGATACACCAGAACCTTGCTGGTAGGCCACAAGCCTTGTGATAAAATATAAAATAATGAAAATGGGTTAAATTAAGATGTAAAAGCTAGCCAATAAGAAGTTAGAACTAATAGGCCAAGCAGTGATTTAATTAGCACAATTTCTATGTGGTTATTTTGGGAGTCTGGGCAACCGGGAAACTAACAAGCACATATGGATCTCTGGGATGCTAAGACACAGGACACAAGGCTGGCATGATAAACTGTGTCAGGTACCCAGTTCCTTAGAAAATAGAAACAACAAAATACATGCAAGTTCTCTACCACTAGTATTTGGGAAAATTTTTCTTCCCGTGTTGTTTTCTCTCCTAATGGGACAATAATCATTCTGAGTAGTCTGGGTACCAGTGTCATTTGGGTGTTTCTTAAGTTTCTGAAGACATTTTAAATGATGATTAAAGTCAGTGGATCTCCTTTGAAAGAATAGAGAGCTTAGGCCCTTATAGGAATGCATCAAATAATAGTGTTCAATTGTCAAAAAACTAAATGACAAGTTCCCATATGACAGGTAGACCACGTGACAGGTAACATCACTACATGTGGAGTGATAAAAAGGAAGGTCTCACAAATGGGAACAAAGACAAGATGAGTTGGAAGGAAGAGACAACTCTGAAATGAACAGTGAATTGGAGGCAGAACTCTCAGCGTGGTCCTTCGGAGATGGTGGATACAGTGGAGCAGCAATGAGGAAAGCAGGATAGAGCCACCTTCAGGCAGATGCGCAAGTACAGTGAGAAACCAATGGACAACCTAGCCCATGACCACTAGGATTAGTGACCATAAAGTTCAAAACCAGGAAAAATAGATGCTTTTTCACAATTAAATGGCCAGCAATTCAAAAACAAGATGTGACCAGGGATGCGCTTCCTGTAGAGGCTATAGATGACTTCCTCTTTGCCAGGTTTAGATTCTGATAACATGCCTTAGCTTTTGTCCACATGATTCCAATTTGACTCCATCTTCACAGGTCTTTGTCCTGCACTGTTCCCATTTTTTCCCTCTTTGTCTCATATAACGACATTTGTCCTTATATTTTCTCCAGTGGATAATCCAAAATGATCTCATTATGTGACTCTTAAGTTAATGTTTTACAAAGGCTCCTCTTCTAAGTTTCACATTTGTAAGTTCTATCACTTAAGACATGGGTATGTATTTTAAGCAAACACTAATCAACCTATAAATAAAAATGAAAGTAGGGGCTGGGAAGGTAACTCAGTAAAATGGTTTGTTATGCAAACATGAAGATCTGACTTTAAGTCTTGAGTTCATATTCTGAGCATTCATGTTCAAAATAAACAAAAACAAGCCAAGTGTGGTTCCATATTTGTATGTGCTTTTAATTACAGAATTGAGAGACAGTAATTTTAAGAGTGCACATATTAGCTAGTCCAGCCAATTGGTGAGCTTCAGATTCAGTGAGTAACTCTGTCTCACAAAAATAAGATGGACAAGTGAGATATAAAGAAATCTGATATCAACCTTTGGCCTCCACACACGTTACATAAAAAATATCTACATTAATGTGTGTACACCAGAGAGAAAGAAAGAAAAAGTAAATGTACCCCCAACTAGAATTGCTTTCTGAAGTTTAAAAGAAAAAGAAAATTAGTGCAAAAGAAATCAATAAGATTTCAGGTTACTCTGAAAGAAAAATAGTATTTTCTGAGTATTCCATTCTCATGCATCTTTTAAAATAACTTTTGAAATATTTTTAAGATTATAATATAATTATATAAGTCCTCCTTTCCTTTTATTCTTTCCAATTCCTCCCATGTATCAACACCTTTGCTCTTTCAAATTCATGGCAGCTTTTACACTGAGTTGTTCCATATATAAAGGTTGGTATATATATATATATATATATATATATATATATATATATATATATATATATATGATTCTGTGTATTCCTAAATACATAAATACAACTGGCTCAATCTGTATAATGTCCAACTTGTCTCTCAATCTTAAATGACAATAGAACTAGGAATACATTACTACATTGAAGGGAAACATGCCAGCGTGATCAGTGTCTCTTTATCTCTCCCATCACAATTTCTCTTAGACTCATCATAGCACATATTTATGGAAGGAATTTATATATCAATTACTTGTCTAAGAGTACGATTCATTCCACCATGACATCTTCTAAGGGAGCACATACACTATACATCTTATTCTTCCACTAATTTATCTGTTATCTCTTAGACAGAAAAGCTCTCATTAATCAGCACTCTGTGTTTGGGAGTGCATAAAAAGTAACCAGGAAAATATTTCAGTAGGTAAAGGAGAAAGTGCCTAAATTTCATATGCCTAGCCAAAAAAATGAAGGCTTCACCACACCTGACAGGATCAAGGATTAAACTTTCTCCCTGAAAGGCATTATACACAGAAACTGGATTTGGGGAAATTAATACCAAATTATATTTAAAAATTATGTAGTCCAACTGTTACATGACCTATTCTTCATTCCAGTATTTTGTTTTCAAAGCAAGGTTTACACGAAGAAACAAATCCCAGAAACAATGCTTGGAAATTCAATGCTTGGAAATGCTTGGAGGTTCAATCAGCCCTCGTGGCTCTGCTCCATTTGGGAGCTGAGAGGCAATTAGTGATGTCTCTATGCACTCCGGTTAACCACAGAAGAACTCAATTCTGAGAGTCCAACTGTTGCTTACTTGCTCCAATTAAAAGGCTGTGCTTAAATCTGCTCCAGGCCATATTTTAGAAATGGGCCTTTGTGAGCAAAATTCTCAGAAGGAGAAAGTCAGTGAAAATTAATTAGTACTATTCCTAGGTACCAGCAAGGATGTTGCTATTCCACTGTGCTTTGTGAAAGCTCACCTGGGTTTTGAAGCTCTGCTCACACAGTACACCATCTCACCTATTTTTAAAGTTGATTCTTCCAAGTGACAGATATTGGCAGGTCAGCTCAGGAAAAGTAAAACTCAAAGAGCACAGCAGTAAGAGTTGGGCTACTACAATATACCTGGTCTTAACCCTCTGCTTTCGAAAAGGTCTGTATATCAAAACTAGCTCTTCAGACAAGCAGGGATATGGAATCTGCTTCTAAGTTGTCAGTGGTGACATGACATTTAATGGTGACAAAAGGAAGGGTAGCACTCAAGTCTACTGTTATGCAACCTGTTGCTAAATGTCAGAATAAATGATGTCACATGTTCAAATGGCTAGTCGTCCCTGCACCCCAATGCAAAGCTTCCTTTCTCTCTCCTGTCCCATACTGTTCCTCCCCCACACTACAGAAAGAGACAGCACCCTGAACTGACCTGTCGTGAGCAGGGAATTCAGCACTGTCTTTATTATAAAATACTGCATTCGCAGGAACAGAAATTGACACACTGACCCTGCTCACTCTCTCCTTCGCATCTTGCAGTCAAGCAAACTTTGAGGAGATTGTCTCCCACCAAACTTAAAAGACAAGCAGAGAGTCCCTAACAGACAGCTGACTGCGAGGGTCTCTCAACCCAGGGAGGGCTCAAAGCTTCATAAACTGGAGGGGCTTGTGTTCTGTGTCCATCTCACTGTCTAGCACACACTTGGGGCCTCTCAGAGCCCCACACTGGCTTCTACTTTTTTAAAAAAAATTATCATTCTCTCATAATTACATCCCTCATAATCACAGTTTCCCCTCCCTCTTCACCTCCCAAGTTTCCCCTCCTCCCTCCCATCCCCCATCTGCTCTTTCCCCCTTTCTCTTCAGAGAAGGGCAGCCCTCCCATGGATATCAACCAAACACAGCACTGCCCCTCACATTAGGGCTGGACAAGGTAACCCAGTAGGAGTAAAGAGGTCCCAAAAGCAGGCAAAGGAGTCAGAGGAAGCCCCTGTTCCCACTGTTAGGAGTCCCACAAGAAGACCAAGCTACACAACTGTAACTTGTATGCAGAGGGCTTAGTCAGACCCATGCAGGTTCCCTGGTTGTCAGTTCAGTCTCTGAGAGCCCCTATGAACCCTGGTTAGTTGATTCTTTGAGTTTCCTTGCTATGTCCTTGATCCCTCTGGCTCCTACAATCCTTCCTCCCTCTCTTCCATAGGATTCCCTGAGCTTTGCCCAATATTTGTGTTTGGCTGTGGGTCTCTGCATCTGTTTCCATTAGCGACTGGATGCCTGTCTTCTCTTTTCCAATAAGCCCTGCTAGCTATTCCAAATTCCTTTGGCCTTTAAAGAATTAGAGGGTCCCAATCTTTGGACATCTTCTCTCTTTACTTCTGTTTCATGACACTGACAAACCCAAGACTTCACAGCCACTACTCAAGGGCTCTACCTCAGAACTATAGTCTCGGTTTCATGCTTGCTTTTCTTTCAGCAGTTTCCTTTGTCTCCTGCCTTTCAATTCTAACAGGCAACTCCCAAATAGAGACACACTGTCTAGGAGGCAGATGATTGATTCCAGCTACCTCCTCATTACTTCTACTTCAATATATCAATAGGTGCTTAACAGCTTTTTTGCACATTCTATGCTTCATCAGTAAGAAAATCTGTAAAAAATGCATTTTCAGTACTTTCAGAATACAACCAGAATCTCTTTGTTTTTCATAGCCTCCTTTATATCTCCTGCTATAGCCACTATATTTTATGGCCAGCCTGCTCATTGGCCTGTCTCTGCTCTTGGCCACTCAATCTGTGCGACAGTCAGATTGATCACTAGAGCATGTATCACTTCCCTGTGAGAACCTCTCTAGTGGTTCCTTATTTCCCCAAAACAGAAACTCAAGTCCCCATGTTAGCCTGTAAGGCTTTCTATGATCTAGCCCATGCTATAGTTCCTAGCATTGTCTCCTATCAAAACTATGCCTCCCCTCCTTCTAGACACATTGTCTCAACAACTTGGCTACCAGAGCCCAAATCAGAGCCTTTGTGACTGTCATACCTAGTCTGAAATGTCTTTTTCCTTAGGTATCTACTTGTATCAGTCCCTAAACTTCACAATTCAAATGGTCCCCTTTCAGTGAGGTCTCCCTTTGCCATTGATTACCAAATAATACCCTTTCTCATCTGCCACATGAGGTCTCCATCCCACTAGCTATCTTTAGTCCACAATAGTTACCACTAACATACTATATTCTTCATAGTTTGTTAAAAATGTCTCCCCTGGAGTAGGGGAGGAATGGGGAAAGCTCGGTGGCCTGGGATGGGGGGGGAGGATGAATATGGGATCAGGGAAGAATATATTTCAACTAAGGGAGTCATTTTAGGGTTTACAGGAGACTTGATTATATATGGGATCCCAGGTCCAAGGAGAGATCCCCCAGATTGTTCTCTGGACAGAGGAGAGGGTGCCTGAACCGGCCGTGGCCCATAACCATACTGATGAATATTTTGCTTATCACCATAGATCCTTCATCTGGCGATGGACGGCGATACAGACGGAGACCCACATTGGAGCACCGGACTGAGCCCCCCAAGGTCCAAATGAGGAGCAGAAGGAGGAAGAACATGAAAAAGGAAATCAGGACTGCGAGGGATGCTATCACCCACTGATACAAGGGAACGGATCTAATGAGAGTTTACCAAGGCCAGTTGGACTGGGACTGAACGAGGACATGATCTAACCAGATTCTCAGAATTTGGCCGAATTCTCTGAATGTGGCTGGCCTGAAGTCTTTCTGAAAAGCCATTGACTATGATACTGGGACTTGTTTCCTCTGCATATACCGGATTTTGGGGATCCAGTCTGTTTGGATACTCACCTTCCTGGACCTGGAGGGAAGGGGGGAGGAACTTGAACTACCCACAGGGCAGGAAACCCTGACTGCCCTAAGGGACGAAGAGGGAGGAGGAGAGGGAGTGGGGGGAGTGGGAAGGTGTTGGGAAGAGGGGCGGAAATGGAAAGTTTTATAATTTAATAAAATTTACTTTCAAAAAAAAATGTCTTCCCTGACATATGAAGATTGGCCTGTTCTGTGAAAACAGAAGTTATGTCTATCCTATTCTCTATTCTATCCCAGGCACCTAGACCAGAATACCCAACTCATGAGGAATAATCAATAAACATATGGATTAGATTCTCCATGAATTAGTCAATTAAAGTATATGTACAGCGGGATGGGAGAGATGGCTCAGTGATTAAGAGCACTTGATGCTCTTACAGAGGTTCTAGGTTTGGTTCCCAATCCCTATATAACAGCTTTCAGTATCTTTAAGTACAGTCTCAGGGAACCCTGCGCCATCTTCTGGCCTCCTCAGGAACAGCAGTCACACGGTGCACAGACATACATAAAAGCAAAGCACCCACATAAAATAAAAATAAATAAATCTTTAAATATGTATATACACAAGATAAAAACATCTAACAAAATGAATCTTCAAGTGACTTTTAAGTTTTCCAAATTGAGAAAAAGATAGAAAAAAAGAAAATTTGTTAGCACTGAAGCAATAAAGTCAAGAATGGGAAAGGGTTATCAGAGTGGCTGTGTCCCCAGCACCTTGATATCTACAAAGGAAACAAAGTGCAATTTTGCAGGCCTGATGCTTTTTTTTAAAAAAGCAAATTACCAAGTTTATGGTAATGTGCTATTGGTAATTTAATTTTCATACCAAAAAATTATTCAAATAAACAAAATTACCAAGCCTAATTATTTCTTTTATCTGGTAGTTCATCATCAATAAAAACAGAAAAGACTCAATAAAAGGAAAATAATAAATGCCATAGGAGGAAAATGTGGCTCCGCGATTGAGGCATAATCGCGTTTGTCATTTCTACCCCCAAAGTCTTGCTATCCTCGCCATTCATTTCTGTCACTTTATTGGAAAAGTTATCTCTGCAAGAAATTAAGTCAAGAAATTCATCTCTACCTGCATTTTTTTCTTTTTGATATTTTTATTACAAGACATACTTTAACAGAATTTCTCAGATGAAAGCAAAGTTCAAGATAGGTTACTACACACAAGTCTAATTAAAGATTTGAGAAAAATGTGTCTTTTGACCCAGAAAAATGCTCAAAAATATATGTATTCATTTCATTTCTAGCAAACCAAATGTTTTAAAGGTAGAAGTTTAAAATGGTTTAACAAATACTAAGTATAAACATAGCATATCAGCTGAGGTGGTGGGGTTGGATAAGAACACTGTCGAGGACCCAGAGTCTTGTCATCCACAATTTGAAGACAGGTAGTAACTGAAAGTCCAACCCAAATGATACTGGGAGGTGCAAATACAGAAATGAGTGATGTGTGGCTCTGTTATGAAGTACTCTCCTTCCACATCACATTTCTGAGAGAAGAACTAGGTAGGGGGCTTTTACTTAGTTCCCAAACTGGGGGGCAAATACAGTTGCTAAACTATAGAGAAGGTATAAGTTTTGAACGGCTCACAAATTTCTTTCATCTTATCTGTTATGTTTTTGGAAACAATATGATACTTTTCTTCTAAGCCACAGTTTTGAGGGAGAATAACTTAAGAATTTCAGAAAAGCTAATGAGCTTCTCTTAGATCTTTTTTTTTTTAATATTCAGGCATAAATGCTTTGCTCTCCATTTGTGTCACAGTAATTGAGCCTGAGTGGCTAGCTGACTTGTAATTGGTCATACCCTTCAAATATGACCCTTGAATCCACCGTGCAGGGTACCGCAACTAACCATTTTTAAGAGCCTGAGGTGCATATCCAGTCAGGATACTTGCGAACTACCGCTGTTTAGGTCAAAAATCTTGAGACCTAACTTGTATAGAACGGTGACCTATGTGTCCCCTTTTATCTCTGCAGTCACTTTATGCCAAGCTACTCTGCTTTGTTTTCTCTGGGTGCTTTTGTTCACCTGAAGATTCTTACAGAGGTCTTTGATCATGATCAATGGTTGCTCTACCTGTAATTTATAAATAGAGAAGATACTGCTTAACATGTCTCTGCAGCTGAAATATGAGTGTGCTTCCTTCTCAAATCATCCACTGATACAACTCCCTTTTTCAAACCATAAAAATGAATGATCTAAGCTCCCTGGCAGAGCCCAGCTCCTGTAAACCTGGTGCTGTTGGAAATCACCTTCCTCCCCCTACCACTACCACTGCACTGAGTAAGTTCCATGGCCATGGGCCCCTCCAATCCAATGAAACTCTATAAGAGTTGTGAATTTTAGCTTCCACTCTACTGCGTTAAGTATTTAACAAAGATCCAAGTTTTAAGATTATGAAAGAAAAATAGCATTTTATTGAATACTTACCAAATGTAAAGGACTTCATAGACATTATCTCAATCACTTACTCATGAGTAACCTTTTAACAGTCTAAGCAAAATAAACAGTCATAAGCAAAATAAAGGATCCTCCTACCTCCACATAGCTTGCAATCAAATGTGAAAGGCACATGCCTTAAAATAATCATCTACGTCTTCTTCTAGGTACAATGCAATAAGTCCCAGCAAAGAAAGACTCCTACAGTATTAACTACTTAAACACAGCTACATCATAAAAATGATACTTTAAATGCCTGCCTGAGAGAGCTTTGGTAAAACTGGGACTAGATGAACTAAACTTCTAGAGAGTAGGCAAGCAGTAGTGATGTGCATCTTTAATCCTAGCACTCAGGAGGCAGAGGGAGTTCAGATCTCTGAGTTTGAAGGCAGCCTGGTCTACAGAGTGAGTTCCAGGACAGTCGGGGATACACAGAGAAACTTTGTCTTAAAACAAACAAAAAGAATGCATAAGAAAGTATCAATAGGCAAATGAACTTTTTACTATTTTACTATTTGGGAGAAAAGGAGTCTAAAGAATGAACCTAGAATTTTGTGCCCTACAGCTTGCTCTGCCACTGAGTTATCTAACTAGTCTCTAATATGCTCTTAAATTAATCCAAATGACAGTAAGAATGACTCTCAAAAACCAAAATGAAGTTAAAAGAAATTCTCCCCAATTATAAAATTTACTCCAAAGCCACAGGAATTAAGACATTGTAATGCTGATATACAGAGAGGTCAATGGAATGCAACTGAGAACCAGTCTGTCAGTCTGTCAATGCTTCTAAACAGTAAACATAACCACCTGTAATCTCAGCCATCCTTCTCTTAGCTGTATACCCAAAAGAGTTAGAAACATATACCTTCAATGTAATGGCGAGATGGGTTAGACAATAAAGATGCGTGCAGCCAAACCTCCTGGTATTGTGAGTTCAATTTGTAGAATGAATATGGTAGGAGGAGAGAATCGAAACCTCCAACAAACTGTCCTCTGAATTTGGTAAACAAACATTCATACACACACACACACACACACACAGAGAGAGAGAGAGAGAGAGAGAGAGAGAGAGAGAGATTGTGAGGAGCATGGGGCCACTTTGTTCCATTCTGCCCAGCAAGTTTATACCCAAAATAATCACACAGAAACTGTATTCATCTAAATACTGCCTGGCCCATTAGTTCTAGCTTCTTATTGGCTAACTCTCACATCTTGATTTAACCCATTTCCAATAATCTGCATGTTACCACGAGGTCGTGGCTTACCGGGAAAGATTTAACATGTCTGACCTGGCAGCTCCATGGTGGCTCTCTCTCTCTCTCTCTGCCCTTCTTCCCAGCATTCAGTTCTGTCTACTCTGCCCACCTAAGTGCTTCCCTATCAAAAGGCCAAAGCAGTTTCTTTATTCAACTAATGAAAGCAACACAAAGACAAAAGGACCTCCTACACCACACACACACACACACACACACACACACACACACACACACACACACTGAAAGTAAATGTTTGTAGCACCATTATTCAATATATATGTTCATACTAAGTACTCATCCACTGGTAACTTTTTAACATAAAAAGTAGCAAAATATTTATTTTTGCTACAAGAGAACTTCAAATGCATTATGCACATTAAGGGAAAGACATATTAAAGACCAAATTTCATTAACTGGCCAAAATAGCCTAATCCAGAAGCAGATAATTTGATGTTTTCTGGGATTTTTCGCTGGAGGAAAAATTAAAATGCGTTAACGAGTACAGTTTCCATTAGAGGTGACACAAATATTCTAAAACTAACAATGATTGTTTCCCTATTCTGAATCAGTCTAAAATTCATTGAACTGAATACATGAAAAGAATGAATTTTATAATATGGAAATTATATCTCAATAATGTTGTTATGATTTTTAAACTAACTATGAGAACTTATATTTTTAAATGAACACATACAGTCACAAATGAAATAAATAAAATATAATAAAATTTTAACGGATTGCTCAATGTGTAAAAGTGCATACCACCAAGCCAGATGATCCCCAGTCCCTGGCACTCACATGGTAGAAAGAGAGAACTAACTCCCACAAGCTGTCCTCTAACCTCATACATAGACACACATGCACCCAAAATAGACAAATGTTGTAATTTTTTAAAAAAATTAAAGGGACACAAAAATAGGACTTTATTTTAATAAAAAGATGGAAAATAAATCATTCAAACATTAGCCTCAGGAAGCCTGGCTGTCATAATTCTGTAAATATCAGATAAAGCAAATTATAAACCAATAATCATTATTACAGATAAAGGGCAACATTGAATATTAAAAAGAAATCAAAATCCTTCAATATCTTTATAATAGTAAGAGGTCAATATCTTATATCAATATCATATAGATATGAGGTGCTGGAAATCAAATCCATAGCTTTCTTGCATGCTAAGCAAGTACTCTATCAATGTGCCATCCCCACAGAACTCATATTTTTCTCATTGGCACATTTTGGACTTTAATTTTGGAGAATACTGGTTTTTCTTGGTAATTAAGAAGCCATTTGATAAGCAGTCTTATTTTTCAGGTACATTGTGCATTAGAATTGTGTGTGTGTGTGTGTGTGTGTGTGTGTGTGTGTGTGTGTTATGCCTGACTGAGCAAATCTGAGAGGAAAAAATGACTACAATTTCTTCCTCATTACACATTTATTCTCATGCCATTTTCACTGATTGTTTTCTCAACTTCTAAAATAAACTATCTATTCACTTTAGTAATGTTTGTTTTTGATCATTGTTCTTCTTCAATAGACTGGGTGGGGCGGATTATCAGTTACCTACTATTTTAATCCAAAAACTCTTGCTTGGAGTTGATTCTGCTTCCCACTCAAACTGCTCACCATTTAGCATTGAATTATGTCATCAGCTCACTATAATGGGCTGGAGAGATGACTCAGCAGTTAAGAGCACTAGCTGTTCTTCCAGAGGTCCTGAGTTCAATTTCCATGGTGTCCCACAATTGTCTACAACTAAAGTCTCATAGGATCTGATATTCCCTTCAGGTATGCAAATTTTGTTAATGCAGACAAAACACCCACATAAATATATAAATCATTCTTAAAAGTTCAATGTGGAAACTTCTCTGGATTATATTTTGGGGTACTCACTTGAACTCTGACATTTTCAAACAACTGTACACAAATCAGTTTCTGAATTATGTCAAAAGATCAAATTGATAGTTGGCAAGGATTTAATGTAAATATTTAATATTCTTAAACTTCTATCTTCCTATAAACCAATGAGTTTGAATCAAAGTGTGGTTAACATATACTAGAATAATGGGCTAATATAAGTTATAAGAGTTAATAAGAAACCTGAGCTAATGGGCCATTCAGTTTATAACTAATGTAGACCTCTGTGTGATTTCTTTGGGACTTAACAATTGCGATTACTGGGTAGGTCAGAAACCTCAGACTACAAATGGTGCCCACATGGACAGCTGCATCCACATAAAGCCTGACAAAGCTTGGGAAGTAATTCTAGACAGAAAAAAAATGGAGTTAAGCACGGTTTATTGATAGCAGCATTTTCTCAGGTGGGCTCTGCTCATTAGAGGCAAGAACTCTCATTTAAGAGAGGCTTCCTGACTCAGTATTAGCTGCAAAATCTTGCAGCTTTTTTAAGAGGTTCTACCATGAAACACTTAAATGGTGTTGATGAAAAGCTGACTGCATGCTTTTTGGTTTTCAGCCATAGCAAGAAAAAAGCTGCACCATTTTAAAATGCCAGCTTTCTGGGCCATCCTGACAGCACAAACTCTGACTCTTTCAGGCAGGGGGTACAGCTACAGAGCATTTGACTGTGGTTTGTGAGCAGACTGCTGTAGCTTGCTTCCTGGCAGGGACCTGGAAATGTCATAGAGTTGTGGCAATAAACATGACTCTGGCCAGTACCACCACCATGGTGCAGTAAAGAGAGATTCAAATATGAAAACCTCTAAATGGTTTACAGAGTGCTAAAAATATATGCAAGCTTGGGAGAGTAAAGAATAAGGTTAAAGTCCTTAAAATGAAAAAGAAAGAGAGTACTTTAATCCCAACACTTGGGAGTCAGAGGCAGGCAGATCGCTATGAGTTCAAGGACAACCTGGTATACAGAGTAAATTCCAGGACAAAGATACACAGAGAAATTCTATCTCAAAAAGCCAAAAATTAAAAGTGAAAATAAAAGAATTAGACGTTAAAATAAAGCCACATAAAGACGAAAAATACACAGAGAGTCTGGATACTGTATGTTTTTATGCTCTCTTTGAATTGTTTGAATGCTGAGGAAGGAAGAACAGCTGCTAAAAGATATTTGTTTATAAACGCTGTTAAATTAATCCAAGATAGGTATTTTGAAAATACCTTGACTTCAAAATTGAAGTCAAAAGGTATGTTACTTTGGAGAAGCAGTTTTTGTTTTTGTTTCCACAGGAAATGAGAGGCTATGAGTTCATTCCAGGTTAAGAAAAATCAGGTTTGATCAAGGAAGATCACTTGTGAAATCTCCAGTAGAAACAGATGGCCCAGATGTCTGAGTTCTACATCCAGAACAGATTCAAAAGATGCTGCCTGAGATGATCAAGCCTCACAGGATACTCCAGTCAGGACTTGATCATAATTCTAAATTTTCTTTAGGTCTTCATAAGATTATCAGTGCCCCCAACCAGCACAAAGTAGCCTGGAATACTACACCCACATTTCCCAAAAATGGACTATAGATATTTTCCTTTGTTTAAAAAAAAAGGGGGGAAGTGGTATGGGAGAATGGTCTGTATTCTGTCAATTATAATTTAAATAAATGCTGATTGGCCAGTAGCCATGCAGGAAGTAGAGGCAGGTCAATGAGAACAGGAGAATTCTGGGAAGAAGAAAGTTCATTCCTCTGCAGTCCTGGCCAAAACACAGAAGAAACAAGATGTGACTGCCTCGCTGAAAAAAGTACCAAGTCATGTGGCTAACATATACTAGAATAATGGGCTAATATAAGTCATAAGAGTTAATAAGAAGCAAGAGCTAATGGGCCAATCAGTTTATAACTAATGTAGACCTCTGTGTGATTTCTTTGGGATTTAACAATTGCAGGAACTGAGTAGGACAGAAGCCTCAAACAACATCAAAGTTATTATGGCCCTGGGCAATTAATTTGCCATTTTACCTAAAACTCTTGGTCATGGGAAGCTGAAGTGAACTCATATAAACTGTGGCCAGTGTAACTTTGGGGTTAAAACTTTGGTTAATTTAATGCTAAAATCACAGAGACAAGAGAAGATGAAGCTTTAAAAGAGTCACACAAAGTTATACCCAAATCAAAGTTGTGACTTTGAGCAAAGTATGTCACCTTTCTGAGTCTCATCTCCTCATTTATAAAGTATAAAGAGGAAAAAACCACCAAGTTCAAATCAAAATGTCAAGAAAATGAAAAGCAAATAAGGTGAAGGAACTGGAAATCACCTGCGTATGGTTCCAATAGTCAGGCATTTCTGAGATGTTGCACACATTTGAATTAAGTCTCATCAGTAGCTGATCACACATGTGTTACCACCATCAACTGTGAGTACTATTGAATTGCTTCATCAACTATCTTACTTTCCCTTTCTTAATTCATTTAGTTCATTTCTGACAATCACTCTGTGAGACAGTATGAACCATAGGAGCTAACCACAAGAGCTTTACAATCTCAGTCACCTGTATCTGAATTGTAACTCCTCAATTTAGTAGCCATGCAACCTTGGGCAAGTTCTAAACCCCTCGGCTAAAGAGTATCAGTGTCATGATCTGTGACAGGAATGGAATTCCTTCTTTGCAGTACTCTTGGAAAGATTTGAGAGTGTTGTATAAAGTTCCTTACACATAACAGATGTTTAATGCCGGACTACTTGCCTCTCTCTTTCTCAATTTAATAGGAATATGACAACTGTTTTATATTACTTTATCACTTATTAAATCTGAAAAACAAGTTTGTAGAAATAAATGTACCAGAGAAATTAAAACTCAAAATCATCCTATAAGAAATAGACAGTATAAAATGAGATTTTTTTATCTCAGAATTTTTCAGTATTACTCTTGAAAATGGTGTTATTTTTATTGAATGTGGTGTTATTTCTCAGTTTTATTCATTTGACAACTGCTTCAATAGTGTTTCCTTGGGGTTGTGTTTACTGAATGAAAGCATATTGTGACATTTGAAAAAGCCATTTATAGAGGCCCCATGTTGGCCAAATGCAGACGATATAGATGTCAGGCAAGCAGAATAAGAAATCAATCCTGTAGCTAATTTCAACAAGTCTCAAATGTCAATTCCCAGAAATGCTCTAGCTGGCCTCTACCCAGAACTCTGGAACAGGATTCGACCTTGGACAAAAAACTGTTCACAAACTTGTTTCTTCAACTCCTCTCACCCTTTCTAAATCTTTATTTCTTACTCCAACTCCTTTCATCCACTGACCCCACAATTCTAACGTTAAATTATCCCATAGTGGAGAGTAGAGGGTAGATAATAAAAGAAGATTCATTAGCAAAAAGGTAAAGTGTTTCAGATAGGAGGACTGGGCTCTGTTGATGAATTTCACAGCATAGTAATAGTAATTAATATAGCATGTCATAGGACTGGAGATATGGTTCTGGGGTTAAGAACACTTGTTATTCTTCCAGAGGACCTGGGTTCAACTCCTAGCGCCTACATCGCAGCTTATAACTTACTGTAACTCCCATTCCAGGGGATCCAAAGCCCTCTTCTAGCTTCTGAGGGCACTGCCCACATGTGGTACATAGACATACATGCAGGCAAGGCAAAACAAAAGGTTCTAAGAGCTAGAAATCGTGAATGGCTCCAAGGAAGCAGCATCTTCCAGATACAAGAGGACTGATGTGCAAATGGACTCACAGAGATTGTGACAGCATGCACAAGACTTTTGCGGGTTCAAACCAGACAAAATCCTAGCCCTGGGAAAGAGAAGTAGACACAACGACCCACCTATAACCAAGAAGCCATTTGCTCAGGTCTAGCCAGAGTGGAGCATGCCTTTAAAACACAGCATTCAGAAGGCAGAGGTAGGTAGATCTCTGTGAGTTCCAGGCCTGGTCTACAGAATGAGTTTTAGAACAGCCAGAGCTATATAAAGAGATTCTGCCCCCCAAGAAAAAAACAAGGAAAACTGAGGAGGGGAAGGAGGAGGAGAAGGAGGGGGGAGAGGAAGCATCTATACTGATACCTGCTAGAGAAGGGGAAATCAGTTTTCTCCAGCAGAATGTCCCTGGATATATCCACCACATTCCAGAGCAGGCCACATGGTCAGAAGTAGTTAGTCAACACAAACTAGGTATGTGCTTGTTTTGTTCTTGCATTTTTGCCTTACTGGGTTTTTTTATTAATTTATAAAAATTTCCACTATTAGTTTTTGTTTGTTGTGGCTGAGGAGATGGCTCAGCAGTTAAGAGCACTGACTGCTCTTCCTGGAGGACCTGAGTTTAATTCCCAGCACCCATATGGGAGCTCACAAATGCCTGTAATTCCAGTTTCAGGGGATCTAACACCCTCACAAAGACATGCATGGAGGCAAAACACCAATGCATATAAAATAAAAATCAACAAGTTATTATTTTTTTAAAAAATTTGCTTGTTTTGTCTTTCATTATTTTCAAGATGGGGTTTCTCTGTGTAACCCTGCCTGGGTGTCCTGGAACTTGCTTTGTAGACAGGATGGCCTCAAACTCAGAGATCCCTCTGCCTCCACCTGTCTCTGCCTCCTGAGTGCTGGGATTGAAGCTGTGCACCACCACAGTCACCCCATAATATTTTTTGAGAGAGAGAGAAAGAACACAAAGTTGGGTGGGTAAAGAAGTAGGAGAGCTATGGGAGAAAGTGGGGGAAGGGAAAGAATATGATCAAAATATGTTGTATAAAATAATTACTTTCCTTATAGGTGAGATTATACTATAGTTGTATCGTTTCCCCTTCCCTTTCTTTCTTCTAAACCCTCCTGGCTCTCTTTCAAATCCATGGCCTCTTTTTTTCATTTTTTTATATAAGTAAACACAAAGATATTCCTATATATAACATGCTCAATTTATATACTGTTACTTGTATATACATATACTGTTACTTGTATATACATATACTGTTACTTGTATATACATATTCAGGAGTGATCATTTGGTATTGGATAACCAATTCGTGTGCTCCTCTCTGGAGGAGACTATTTCTACTTTCCCCACATTCTTTATTTGCCTGTAGTTCTTTATGAAGTGTTGAGGTCTCATGGACTTTCCCCTGTCCACTCTGGCATGTTTATTGGTGCTGTCCTTATTAATATCATGTTTAGGCAGCCATGTTGGTGACTATAAGTGTCACTTCTGGCATTTTCAGGAAACACAATCTCACAATAAACTCCCCGATCCTCTGGCTCTTCCAATCTTCCTACCCCGTCGTCAGAAATGTTCTATGAGTTTTAGGTGGCGGATTCTCTTGTAGATATATTCACTGTGACTAGGCTCTACAAATTTTTAATTGTCAGTGGTTTTCTATAATGATCTCTGTGTGTTGCAAAAGAGAAGCTTCTTGGATGATGTGTGAGATCTACACTTATCTGTCAGTAGATAAGGATAATGGGGTAATATATGTTATAAGAGCTAATAAGTAGCCAGAGCTAAGGGCCAATCAGTTTATAATCTTATGGAGTCCTGTGTGTGATTTTCTTTGGGGCTTGCCGGCTGTGGGGTACTGAGCGGGACAGATACCCCAACAAGCCAGCCCTCATGTTACAGTTTTTGGTTTTGTTTCCTTATAAGTTAATACTAGATTTATCTTCCCTCACACCTGCCTAGAGCAGAGGCAATAACAGGAAGCGTGAGGAATAAACTTTATGGGGCTTCTGTACTGTATTTAAGTGTGTTAGCTCTAGTAGTTTTATTGTTTGGTTATTTTAATAAATGGTCCTCATCAATTTGTAAGAATTAATGAACAACAGCATTTGGGAGGCAGAAACAGGTGGATCTGCAAGTTCAGGGCCAGCCTGGTCTACAAGAGCTTGTTCCAGGACAGGATCCAAAGCTACAGAGAAACCCGGTGTTGAAAAACCAAAAAAAAAAAAGTGATACAAGTGATACAGAGTACTTAAAATACCCTCAAATGGGGAAAAGAACACTTGTAAATATACATGGATTTGCCAAAGTCAATTATATAGGCATAGAGACCATAATTATATTAACAAGATGAAGGTTTTTTTCTCACTTAGCCATTGTATGACCACAGCTATTATTCCTTCTTATCATCCTTCTATTTTGATTTGGTGTACATTCATTATACATAATGTTTCAAGGATACCATGTATTTCATGTGTTTTTCCCATAACCACACTCTCATACTTTCTCTCCTTTCTCCTTATTTTTAACTTTTATTTTAACTTTTTATTTATTCTTTGTGGATTTCACATCATGTACTTCTATTCCAATTCCTTCCCCTTCATATCCTTCCTCTGCCCTTGCAACCTTCCCCTAAAATACAAATTTAAAAAAAAAATCTCTCAAAGATTGTAATAAATCTTTGGTCTGGTTCAAGGTCTCTGACTTCTGCTACACTATTAATAGAGTATGCTCACTGGAGCTCCTATTGGATATCCTGATGTTGCCCTGTGTTGTGGAGATCTGCAAATCTGGATCTGCAGGAGCTACCCCTTCACATGCTCCAACAGTTCATGGATGTTGGTTCTGGGCCTGGGTTAGTCAACTCACCAGCTTTCCCTCATTCTCACCACCAGGGTGAGCTCTGCAACACTGCCTCAGCTAGCTCACCCAATGTAGCAGGCAACAAGGCACAGGGCCATTTCTCCCACTCTTATGCCTTCCAACAGCTTACCCGCACCCACACCACCAGGGCCAGCTCTACTGTGTTGCTCAGGTGAGGTGAAAGGTGCCTGATCTCCCAAGTGCTACAACTGGTGAGCGTGAGCGACAGGACCAGCTCTCCTGCTCTTTGTCCCCAAGGCGAGCTCTCCTGCCTGCTGCAAGTGGCTAGAGATAAGTGTGGGGGATAAGGGAGAGGCATCTTTCTTTTCTTTTTCCCACATCACCACGTGGCAGTTGAGGAGAAGGGGAAAGGTCAACTCTCCTGTTCTCTCATCTTTGGGACAGCTCACCCTCCAGCCACAGGTAGCAGAGGGATGGTGGGAGTGGGGAAGAGGGGACTCTTCTTCTTTCCCCGTTTAGTAGTTATCTTCCTCCTCTCAGTCTCCCCTTTACTTCATGCCATATATACATGTATACAATCTAGTATCCACAGATTTTTATTTTGTAAATCCCAAATGCTGTTAAGCTTTCTTTTTTTTAAATTTACTTATTTATTTATTTATAAAAATTTCCACTTCCTCCTCTCCTCCCAATACCCTTTCACTCCCCCCACTTCCTCTCCTCCTCCCTCTCCAGTCCTAAGAGCAGTCAGGGTTTCCTGCCCTGTGGGAAGTTCTAGTTCCCCCCCCTCCCTCCAGGTCTAGGAAGGTGAGCATCCAAACAGACTAGGATCCCAAAAAGCCAGTACATGCAGACGAAACAAGTCCCAATGCCATTGTCAATGGCTTCTCAGTCAGCCCCCATGTCAGCCACATTTAGAGACTCCGGTTTGATCACAAGCTCGTTCAGTCCCAGTCCAGCTGGCTTTGGTGAGCTCTCATTAGATCAGTCCCCTTGTATCAGTGGGTGAACGCACCACTCGTGGTCCTGATTCCTTGTTCATGTTCTCCCTCCTTCTGCTCCTCATTTGGACCTTGGGGGCTCAGTCCAGTGCTCCAATGTGGGTCTCTGTCTCTATCTTCATCCATCCAACCAGTTTAAGGCTATTGGAAGCTATTATTTTTAAATTTTTGTATGCATTTATCAAGACCATAGTTCATATTCCACACTAATAACTAGTATAAGGTATACAATTTAATAATTTTAACACATTAATAATTCCATTATTACACTGAATTTTAAAACATTCTGACCATCAGTAACATCAATGCCCCTTTTCTTCCTGGTTTTCCCCTTAGGTTCTTAGCAATTACTTATCTTTCTGTCTCTGTGGATTTGCCTCTTTCACACCTTGTATGTAACTTGAAAAATATAATATGTCTCTTTTCTGATTGACTTCCATGAATTAGAACAATTGTTTCAAGGCTTACCCATGTTGTAGCATTTTTAAATATTCCATTTCTATTTATTCCTGGACTATATTCTATTGCATGGATAAGCCATATTTTCTGACCCGTTTGTCTGTTTGATGGATACTTGTGTATATGTGCTTTGGGACTACAATAATAGCTACAATAAATATCCTGTGAGGCAATTATTTTGTGCTTTCATAATCAACAGAACTTGTAGAAATGGGCAAAGATGATAAGCAGACAACTTACCAAAGGGAAAGCAAGAAAGTATAAAAAGCATACAAAAATATATGCTAACATGCAAAAGGGGAAACTCATTTAAAACTACTATACTTTAATCCATTTTAAATCAGAAAATAATATAAATAAGGGTAATAACAGCAATTGGCAGGTGTGGGCAGTATAAAATTCTATATTCATTCCTGGTACAACCAATCTGGAGAGCAGCAGCTGACGATATGTAGACAAGGTAGTACAATAACTGTACTAATAGAAGAAAATAGCTTGGGATAGTGGCACATACCTTTAATCCCAGCACTTGGGAAATAGATGCAAGGAGATATCTGTGTATTCAAGATCAGCCTGGTCTACAGAGCATGACCCAGTCTCAAAAGATAAATAATTAACTGTACTTGTACCAGGTACTGTGTTATTGGATATAAACTCAATGTAGACTACCACACTGTCCTCTCAAGGTACTCATAAGAAGTAATCAGTATTTTAGTAATTTGGGTGTTGGTTACTGAAAATTTACAGTATTATACACGCCAGACAATAGTCAGGCTCATTAGATAGGCATATAGAAATAAAATGGTTATTAAGTTGATAATACTGTTTTTTAAACTTAAGAAATATAGGCATACTGCATAAGACCTGTGTAAGAGCAAGCCAATTAAAACTTAGTCTGGATGGAAGAGGGGATCCCAAGGACACACCTCTAGCTGTGGAGGAAGTTTTGGACAGTTGATGGCTGTTTAGCGAGGAAGAGTCTTCTTTCTGTGAAGATGTTGCTCTTGATAGCTTGCCCATGACCTAGTAGATGGACACATCCCCATTCATACAAAGTCAGTACTTACTGAACTTGGAGTCCATAGCACAGCAGAAATAAGAGAGACCTTGGATCTTAGTTAGGGTTTCTATTGTTGTGAAGAGACAGCATGACCACAGCAACTCTTATAATTGAAAAGATTTAATTGAGGTGGTGGCTTACAGTTCAGATATTCAGTCCTTTATTATCATGGTTGGGAGCATGGTGGAATGCAGCAGACATGGTGCTGGCTACATCTTGATCAGAAGGCAATAGGAAGTGAACTGTGACACTTGGCAATAGCTGAGCATAGGAGACCCCAGAGGCCACCCCCATGGTAACACACTTTCTCCAACAATGTCACACCCACTCCAACAAGGCCACACTTCCTAATAGTGCCATTTCCTAGCTTTTTGGGATCAATTACATGCAAACTACCACATTCCACTCCCTGGCTCCCATAATCTTGTAAAATTATCATAATACAAAATTCATTTAGTCCAACTTCAAAAGTCCCCACAGTCTATGACAGTCACAACAATGTTTAAAAGTCTGAAGTTCAAAGTCTCTTCTGAGATTCATGCAATCTTTTAACTATAATTCCCTGTAAAGTAAAAATCAAAAAGCAGATAACATACTTCTAACATATAATGACACAGGATATACATTACCATTCCAAAATGTGGGGAAAGGAGCATAGTGAGGAAATACTGAACCAAAGCAAGATTGAAAACCAGCTAAGCAAACTCCAAACTCTGCATCTCCATGTCTGACTTATAAGTTCTCTTCAAATCTCCAACTCCTGCAGTTGTTTTGACTGCAACACACTTTCTCTTGGGCTGGTTCCATGCCCTGTTAGCAGCTCTCCTTGGGAGGTATCCCATAAATGTGGAATCTCTAATATCTTGGGGTCTCCAAGGCAATCCAGGCTTCAACTTCACAGCTTCATACAATGAACTCTCTAGGCTTCCATTCAGGGACACCTCTGACAGATGCCTGACCTCAGTGGCTTTCCTTAGGTGTGGAAGAAAATTCCATAGCCCCTTTCTTCTATCTTTAATTCTAAAGGCAGAACCACTTGGTCAGAGTTTCTGCCAAGTTCTGCTACTTGCTGGGTCTGGAACATGGCTTGCCTTTTCAACTACATCTTCTTAAGCTTTCTGTCTTTCACTGCCTAAGCCTGACTGTCCTGCAACTTCTCTGTAGACCAGGCTGGCCTCAGACTCAGATTTCTGTCAGCCTCTTCCTTCCCAGTACCAGGATTAAAGGCAGACACCACACCTGGTCCTAAGCTTTTCTTTAGTTCCTTTTTTTTATTTATTAAAAATTTCCACCTCTTCCCCACCTCCCTTCCCCCACCACCACCTCCCCCTCTCCACCTTCCCCTCACCACCTCCCCCTCCCTCTCTAGTCTTTAGTTCCTTTTCACAAGTTGAAAACTCAACTAGGTAGGATCTTACCCTGAGGTCACCACTCCCTTTATTCTGTTTCTTAATCTGTTTATCTTCTTAGACAAGTAATTTAGCTCCATTCCACTTTATGGTGCTCTTTTTCTCCTCAAATATTTTTCATTGTTCAGCTTGCTCCTTTTCACGATAAAAATCTTCATCAAGTTAACACTAATAACCACATGAGAGTCTATACTAGGCTGTTATAAGATTTCCTCAAAACATTCCAAAGGAATTAATCCAAAATTCATCACTTTAGCCTCAGGAGGAAATGTTCAGACAAGGGCCAAAAGTAGCCACTTTCTTCACTAAAATAATCTCAAAACCAATCTCTAAGCAATGTGCTAAAATTCTTCTCCTCTGAATTTTCTTGAATCAGCCCCACATAATTCAAGTCATTCTTAGCAGCATTCTCTTCCATGCTCCTGCTAGTATGGCCCATTAGGCCATGCTTTAAAATTCCACTGTGATATAGATATGAATAATTTGCATTGGTATGAATTTGGCTTTATTGATACAAATTTAAGGTCAATCTTGTTATATGTATATTTCTGCTCTTGGTTAAGGTATTGTGATTGTGTAGTTCATTTAAAAATGTAATGTATAATTAAGAAATATAGGTTGTTAATGGATAATCATTGATAATAGTCAAGCTTATAGTCATGTTAGTTAGATTTTCTAGATATATAGAGATATATTTCATTTAAATGGGCATTCTTCATATCTTTCAAAGACTACAGAATATGCCATTTAAAATATTCTAATAACTTAGGGCTTTTCATGACAATGAGAAACATCTGCTCCTGGCAGCACCAGCTACTTCAAGAGGAAGATGGGCATCAAAGAGGCTCCTTATGGAGTTTGATAGTAATTTGGGCAAGAAACTGCTCTTGCCTGGACTGTTGCATAAACTGGACACAAAGAACTCGCAGAGAGAGGACTTCTGAATTAGCCTAAAGGTGAGATGATCCCTTGGGGTTCCTGATTCATGAAAGAGTCTGCAAGACATTCTTCAGGATACAGAAGAAAGTGACTGAACTGTCTTTAAAATCTCCTGCTTCATGGAAATGTCTACTGGATACCATGGGCCTGTAGGCTGAAGTTGGATGCCCCAACAGTACATAAAAACTTTGGGTGACTCTCTAGGAAGTGAGATGTCTCTGTCATTTCTAGAATTTTGAAAGTTGCTTACAATGCACTTTCTGTTTACTTAGGTAATATTATATCCTTCTGGAGTCTTTGATGGAGTTGAAGAATAGATAGATAGTTGTAGTTTTCCTTAGTTATGATAAAAGATAAAGTAGATATAAATACTGTAACTGCAATTCTTGCTTGATACTTGTTATATGTCATTTTACTATGTTAAAGTAAAAGCCTTTCTTTTTTGTTTAAACAGAAAAGGGGAAATGGTGTAGGAGGTCCTTCTGTAATTGTGTTTCTTTCATTGGTTGAATAAAGAAACTGCCTTGGCCTTTTGATAGGGAAAGGCTTAGGTAGGCGTGGAAGAGAGAACTAAATGCTGGGAGGAAAAAGGGCAGTGTGGCAGGTGTCATGAAGCTCCTCCCTGAGATTGACACTGGTTAGAATCTTTTCCGGTAAGCAACAACCTTGTGGTGTTACACAGATTGATAGAAATGGGTTAGATCAGGATGTGAGAGTTGGCCAAGAAGAGGCTAGATATAATGGGACAGGCAGTAATTTAATTAATACAATCTCTGTATGATTATTTCAGGAGTTAAGCTAGCTGGGCGGCAGGATACAGATCATTCCTCCTACAACATCACTGCTTTCCAAACTTTAAGTACCAAAATCCAAATTCCTCCAAACAAAAACATTGGCAGGCCTTTCACAGAAATACCCCAGTCCCTGGCACCAAATTCTCTCTTAGTTAGGATTTCTATTGTTGTGAAGAGTCACCATGACCATGGCAACTCTTATAAAAGAAAACATTTAATTGAGGCTAGTTTACAGTTTCAGAGGTTTAGTTCATTATCATCATGGTGGGCTATAGCAGCATTCAGGCAGACATGGTGTTGGCTACATCTTGATAAAAAGGCAATAGGAAGCAGACTGTGACACTGGCTGATATCTTGAGCATAGAAGACCTCAAACCCTACCCCCACAGTGACACACTTCGTCAAACAAGGTTATACCTACTTCAACAAGGCCACAACTTCTTAATAGTGCCACTCTCTATGAGCTTAGGGGGGGCAATTACATTCAAACTAGCATACTTTGTTTCAAAAAAATAAGGTTGAAGGACAAAAACAACTCCTAAATGTTGTCTCTGAACTCTACACTATACATATGCATGTACCTACAAGCCCATATATATATGGTATCTTAGTTAAGGTTTCTATTGTTGCAACAAAACACCATGACCAAAGCATCTTGCAGAGGAACGAGTTTATACAGCTTATGCTTTCACAACACTGTTCATCATTGAAGGAAGTCAGAACAGGAACTAAAACAGGGCAGGAACCTGGAGGCTGGAGTTGATATAGAAGCCATGGAGGGGTGCTGCTTGCTGACTTGTTCCCCATGGCTTGCTCACCCTAGTTCTTTATAGAACTCAGGACCACCAGCCCAAGTCCAGCACCACACACAATGGGCTGGGCCCTCCCCCATCAATCAGTAATTAATAAAATGCCTTCTAGGCTTGCCTACAGTCTGACCCTATGGAAGCATTTTCTCAGTTGAGATTCCCACCTCTCTGATGACTCTAACTTGTATCAAGTTGACATAAAACTAGCCAGTACATATGGCTACCTAATATTTGACAAAGCTATCAGAAATATAAATGGAAAAAGAGCCTGTTCAACAAACATAACTGATGAAACTCAATATTCATCTGCAGAAGAATAAAATTATATCCCTCTCTGTCACTTTGCCCAAAAATCACTTCAAAATGGATCAAAGACTTCATTTAGAATGTGAAACAGTTAGAGGAAAATATGAGTGAAATACTGGAAGATGTAGGAGCTAGAGGGACTGTTGACTTTTCTCCCATTAGAACCTGTATAGCACCTTCCAGTACTGTGAAAGCTAGCTAGCAGATCAGTTCTAGATTCATTTCTTTATATCCTGAAGCCAAAATATGTGATATCTTTAGGCATAAGATCTTGCTATCTAGCTCTGGTGAGCAACTAAGGGCAATGGCAAGGGCCTATATTGTTTCGGGGGCCTCTAAAACAGCTCTGACCAACAATTCATCTGAAAAATTTCCAAACCTTAAAGTAGAATTTGTATTTAATAACCTATGGTTTCTAGAAGCATCATTATCCACCTATTACTCTGCATACTAATAAAAACTAAACAAAATAAAAATTAAAATGCACTATCTGCTTACCAATAAAATAGTATTTAAGAGTGGGGAAGGTTAAGGCACCAAAATCAAAGCAAGATTTCACACTTCACTTGAAGTGTTAAAATACTAATACAACAGACTACAGCAAGTGACATAACAATATTTTAATACCCACAGTGATTGCTTCAAAAAATATATAAGATATTCTTTTAAAAACTATAAATAAAACAGATGGAATCTTCAAACTTCCACAGAAATACGTGAAATAAAAGCAGACAGTAAAAACTAGAGGTGCAAGAAGACAAATAAGAAGTAGGGGATCCCAATTAGCCCTGTTTAGGGGTACCCGAATTGCCCAGTAGCCTGCTGAACCATGTGAGAAATCCCCTACTTAGGCCCACCTACACACTCTGGAAACCAATCCCCGGGCTGCCAGCCTCCTGAACAAGGCCTATTTCTAGTATAGCTCCACAAGGCCTATATTAGTATAGCTCCCAGAAGTTTTGCTCGAGGAGCCCAGTTGTCATAGTCTCCTGCAGCAAATAGGTGCATCCGGCATCCCCCCACTGAGGCCTGTCTCTGCTGTTCTAGAACTTCCCACACCAAAAGCCCAGGCTTCGTGACCTTCTGCACCCTTCCACTGACTAGGCCCACCTACACTGCCTAGAAACCATGCTCCAGCCTTCTGCAGAGTCCAAGATTTGCTCCTAGAGCACAGCCCATTCCGCGTCCTGCGGTAAGTAGGGGACTCTAACTTGCCTTGTTTAGGTGCACCTATGCCGCTCGAGAACTTCCTGTTCCAGTGTCCTCATTTGTTTCTCTATTTCTATGATAAATACCATGACCAAAAACAATATGAAGAGGAAAGGGTTTATTACCTTTTACAGGTTAAGTCCGGGCAGTAGTTCAAGATAGAAACCTGGTGGCAGGAATTGAAGCAGACACCATGCTTCTTACTGGTTTGCTCAATCACCTTATTCAACCCAGGCTCACCTGCCCAGAGATAGCACCACCCCCAGTAGGCTATCCTTTCCCACATCAATCAGCAGTCCGAAAATGCCCCCACAGACTTGCCTACAGGCCAGTCAGATGGAGGCATTTTCCCAGTTGAGATTCCCTCTCCCGGGTATGTCTAGGTTTCTGCCAAGTTCACAAAAATTATAACAACCAGCAAAACAAAGAAAAATTGATATCTCAGCCCTACTAAGACTACATCCTCTCCTGAACATTGTAAACACCTTCACTGAAAGAGGAAGAAAAGAAGGGAGGGAGAGAGGGACGGAGGGCCGGAGGGAAGGAGGGAGGGAGGGTCGAACAATGGAAGAGTGGAAGATGTCAAGTAACAATCTGATTCCAGATGTAAAAGCCCCAGCGCAGAAATAGAAACATCTTAAAAAGCCAGTTGCAGGCATAGACGATTACCATAGTAAAGACATAGAGAATACTTTCAATATAATCATAGTAGTAAATTTCCCAAGCCCAGAGAAAGAAATGCCCGTTCAGTTACAAGAAGTCTACAAAACACCAAGTAGACAAGAACAAAAATAAAATTCTTGCAAGATATTAGAGTCAAAACATTAAAAACACAGAACAAAATCAGGATATTAAAAATTGCAAGAAAGAAACATCAAGTCACTTATAAAGTTTTAATAAAAAGTTTAAAAACAAAATGAAAGAATCAAAATCTATGAGACAAGTGAAGACAGTTTTAAAAGAAAAGTTTACAGCCTACCTCAAAAAAATGAGAAATCTCAAATTGATAATTTAATTATGCACATGAAAGCCTTTAGAAAAAAACAAAAACAAGCAACACCCAAAACTAGTAGATGGGACAAGATAGTTCAAATGAGGACCTAAATTAATGAAATAAAAATTAAAAACATAATGCAACAAATTGATTATAAAAGTCCTAGAGAATCTAAGAAAAGAGGAAACATATATTGACATATAAAGGTAATATAAAGTCAACATCAAGCTAAACAGAGAAAAACTAAAAGCATTTCCTCAATTGGTTATCTAATACCAAATGGTCTGTCCTAGAACACATATACATACAAATAACTTTAAACAGACTCAGCAGGCTTTATTTCTATATTTATAAATATATATTTGTATGTATATATATGTGTGTGTGTGTGTATAGCAACAATTAAAGAAAGGGAGGCCATGAATTTGAAAGACAGCAGGGGGTACATGGGAAGGGTTGAAGGAAAGAACAGGAAAGGGTAAATTATATAATTATAATCTCAAACAATAAAAAAATAATTTAAAAATAAATAAGATGTTGCAAAATAAAATTAGGAACAATACATGGATGTTTGTTCTCTCCAGTCCTGTCTAATATAGTCATTGAAGTCTCAGCTAGAACAATAACACAATAGAAGAAGATACAGAGAATAAAATAGGAAAGGGATAAATCAAAGTATCCTTATTTACAGATAATATAACTCTATACATAAAAGATACAAAGGACTCCACAAGAAAATTTCTACAGCTGATAAATACATTCAGCAGAGTAAAAACATACAAAATTAATATAGAAAAAATCAGTACCCTTCCTACAAACCAATAACAAACATACTGAGAAAAAAATCAGGGAAATATTTCCACTCACAGTAGCCTCAAAGAAATATTAGAATACATCTAACCAAGGAAGTAAAAGACTTGTACAATGAAAGAAAGGACACTGAAGAAAAAAAAAACTGATAGAAAGACACCCCGGTGCCTGTGGATCGGCAGGATTAATATTGTGAAAATGGTCATCCTACCAAAAGCAATCGACAGGTTTAGTACAATCTGTCGAAATTCCAATGCAATTGAAAAGAAAAAGAATTTTAAACTTCATAGGAAAACACAAAAGATCCAGGATACCCAAAACAATTCTGAACAATGAAAACAGTACCAATATCACCATCCCTGATTTCAATTAATACTATAGAGCTATAGTAATGTTTAAAAAAGCATGATTCTGAGGCATATATGTGTGTACGTATGTATTATGTATGTATGCACACACTCATACACTAGACCATAGGGGGATTCCAAGGCATGTAACAATATTCAATAATCAACCAATGAAATCCACATTTTCCAGAAGTTGAAAAAAGGAATAAGACTTGGTAACATAGGCCTATACTCCCAGCTCCCTGAGAGGATAAGGCAGAAGGATCACAAGTTTTAGGATGCAGAGTACATTCAAGACCACCTTGTGTAACTTAGAGATGCCCTTTCTTAGAGTGAATAGTTAGAAATGAGTGTGAGAAACTTGCCTGGTGAATCTGGTGTCCAAGATTCAATCCTTAGTAACTCACAAAAAAGAAGGTGAAAAAATATAGTTGTATTAATTGCATGGCATCAAAAACACAAATCTACCCAAAGTCTGTAACTAGCATCATATTTATTATAGAAAGACTAAATAGTCTCCCAGTAAGACCAGGAAAAATCGAGGGAGTTTTGCTCTCACCACTATAATTCAACATTGTAGTGGGCAAGCTAGTAACTGAATAAGCAAGAAAATATATAATAGCATATAAACTGTACGTGTATAAATAAAAGGTTTTTGCAAGTAATATGTCTATCTGTTGATAACTTCAAGTAACTTTTAAAACGAAAAAAGTCTCCTGCAACTAATAACTGAATTCTGCAAGGCCAGAATACAAATCAATGGGTAAAAATCAATTAGGTTCTTCTTCCGGATTGCTGATACAATATGCCTAGCCAACCTCCTGCAGCCAGGCCTTCCCCACAATGATAGAAATGCATCTATCCCCTCAAACTGTGAGCCAGAATAAGCCCTTCTTTCCCTTAAAAAAAAAGTGAGTTGGATTCTTACTTAGTAAAACTGAATATGTGAAAACATAAATTAAAACCCCAGTAGCAAAAACCCCGAGAGTAAATTATTAGTGATTAGAGCAAGGTTGCAGGACACAAGCTAAAATATAAAAGTCAATTGCTTTCTCACTTAGTAGCTGTGAACTAGTGGAATTTGGCACAAATTACCATTCATATTAACATTATCAAAAACAAAATACTTAAATATAAAGATAACAAAATAGCTACAAGATTCATACAAAAAACTCTAAACTTTGATGGAAGAAATCAAGGATCTAAATAGAGATATTCCATGTTCATTGCTAAGACTCAATACTGTCAAGATGTCAGTTCTTCCCAACACAATCTATACATTCATTGCAATTCATATTTTAAAAATAACAGCAAGCCATTTTATGACTGTCAAAAGACTAACTATCAAGGTTATGTGGAAGCATAATAGACCTAGAAAGGGAAGCGAGAGCCCAAATGCTGATTTTACTAGACTCTAAGGCTTACTGTAAAGCTACAGCAGTCATTAAGTATAGTACCCTTGAAGGAATATATAAATAGATCTATGGAATAAACAAAGAGCCTAGAAACTGCTCTACATAATAAAGTCAACTGATCTTTGACACAGGAAGAAATATTTCAACAAATAAGGATGGAAAATGAACAATCACATGCAAAAAGAAGACTCAAAGTACAGACTTCATACACTTGAAAAATTCCATCTCAAAAAAAGATCACAGACTTAAATGCAAATTACAAAACTCCTAGAAGATAATATAGGAGAAAATAAAAATGGCCATAGGTTTGGGGGGAACTTTCTACATGTGACACTAAAGACAAAATTCATGAAAGAAAAAAAAACCTATTGCCAAGAAAATGTAAGAGAAAAGACAAAGAGTGGGAGAAGATACCTGTAAAGAAACATCTGAACAGAGACCATTGTCCAAAATAAAGAACTCAAACTTCAGTAACAAGAAAACAAAGAATCTCATTAAAACATGGGACAGGGACCTGAAGACACATTTCTCCAAAGATACACAGGTGACAAAAAAATGTTGGGCAGTTTGTCACTAAGGAATTTCAAACTGAAACAATGAGGCATCACTACAAAAATCCAGAATACTGACAACACCAAGTATTTGGAAGGAAGTGTGCAAGAGGAAGTCTCATTTAGTGTTGTGAGGAATGCAGAAAGAGATTGGGGTTACGGAGATGCAACTTCAGATCTCAGTACTCACCCATATGAAAAAGCAGTTCCCTGGAAGGGTTCCCACAGTCCACACACGTCATTGATCCCAACTCCATACACAGAAGCACAGCAGTAGTTGGTCCTCGTAAGATATTCTTTAAAAAGAAGAGAAGACAAAGTTGGAAGATCTAAAATTGAGAAGGGAATGTGTTAGTGATGGGGCATGGAAAGCTAAATGGTGGCTAGATCTCATCTTATTTCATTGAATACATATAGGAAATCCCCAAAGAATAAAACAATAAAAACAAAAGCCACGCATGATGACATGCACCTATCTTAGTCATTCTGACAGGTGTAAGATGGTATCTCAGAGTTGTTTTGATTTGCATTTCCCTGATGACTAAAGATGTTGAGCAATTCCTTAAATGCCTTTGGGCCATTTGAGATTTTTCTGCTCATGAACTCTAGACTAACAGCTGAGACGCCTGCATGGAACTCACCTAGACCCTCTGCATGTGGATGACAGTTGTGTAGCTCGGTCTGTTTGTGGGGTCCTGGAAGTGGGACTTGAATCTGTTCCTGGCCCACAAGCTGGCATTTTGGAACCTATTCCCTATGCTGGGATGCCTTGCTCAGCCTTGAAGCAGTGGGGAGGAGCTTGGTCCTGCCTCAACTTGATGTGCCAGGATTTTTTGACTCCCCACGGGAGGATTTACTCCTTCTGAGGAGTGAGTGGTGGGGTAGAAAGCAGATGGTGGAAGGGACAGGAGGATAGAAGGGGGAACTGTGGTGGATATGTAAAAATAAAGAAATATTTTTTTAAAAAAAGTAATAGAGGAGGACATCAGAATTCAACTTCTGGCCTCCACACATGCATACTCAGGTGATTGCACACACACACACACACACACACACACACACACACACAGAATCCATGTCTCATAAAAGGAAACATTTTTTGTCACATGATTTCCATTCTTCATTGTTTTCTAGAATTTTTCCACATTTTCATGAATACCAAACCACAGGTTCATAAATATCAATGAATCTCAAGAACACCTTATATTATTATAGTCATTTTCTGAAAAAAATATAGTAAAATATTTATTATCACCTTCTCATCAGAAATAATGCCTGCTGGAAGACAATAACATATTTAATATTCTGAATGAGAGGAACTTTCTCAACCTTATTCTATAACCAGCCAAATATTTTAATGAAAGTAAAATAGAGACATTTTCAAATAAACACAAACTGAGAAAAATGTATGATGACTCCTATACTATGAAAATTCTTCAGAGTCATGGAAATAGCGCAGCTGATTGGATTTTGCTTCTATATATAAAGAGCTCCAGAATGGAGATATCTGCCCAAACATAACAGACCTTCCTTCATTTGTAATTTCTTTGAAAGACTGTTAGCTGTTTACAAGCAGCAAAAGTAGAGACGATATAGTTTATGATTTCTAAGATATATAGAAGTAAAATATGTCAGAACAATATCTCATGAGGCTGGAGAGAGGGCTCTGCAGTTAAGAGGACTTGTTCCTATAGAGAATCAGGCTTCAATTCCCAACACCTAGATAACAACCTACAACTGTCTGTAACTCCAGTTCTAAGGGGACTCTGACACCCTTTTCTGACTTCCATTGGACACTGTGCACACATGGAGCACAGACATACATGCAAGCAAATAAACATACACTTAAAATAAAAATAAGCTTCTAAAAACACCTATAGCACCCAGAGACAGAAACTGGGGTTCAACCTAAAGGTCAGAAAAACAAAACAGCCAGCCACTGGCTCTTACCTCTACCTCAGTCAGAAAATGGCTATCCTACCTCCAGAAATCTCAGAATTAGACCGTGACTGACACCTGTCTCCTCCTGTCTTATATTCCTCTCTTGGGATGGTATTAAAGACATGTACCACTACCATCCGGTTTCTATGGCAAACTAGTATGGCTACTGGGATTAAAGGCATGTGTCACCACTGTAAGGCTGATCGGTGCAGCTGCTTTACTCTCTGAACTTCAGGCAAGCTTTATTTATTAAAATACAAATAAAATGTCACTACAAATACCACAAAGAAATACAGGTAATTTGAAATATAGTCTTCTGGGATTTTTTTGGTGGAAATAAGAGTCATCACCTCTAGTTCTTAAACTCTTTCTGTCTACTATTACACAGTGTTCCCTGAGCTGTCGAGGAAGGTGATGAAGACATTCCATTTAGAGTTGAGTGTTCTAAGGTCTCTCATTCTCTAAGTAATGTCTTGCTATGGGTCTCTGTTTTTTCCCATCTGCTGCAGGAGGAAGCTTCTCTTATGATGGCTGAGCAAGGTACTGATCTGTGAGTAATAGCAGAATGTCATGTATTGCTACTTTCTTTTATTCAAACAGTAATGTGTGGTTTCACCCTGGGTCCCCAGGCTATCTAGTCTCAGGCTCTTGATCACACAAGCAGTGTCAGGAATGGGTTCCATCTCATGGAGGGGGGTTTAAGTCAAATCATATATTGATCTGGCTTATCTAGCAAGCAGGACACCATTGTAGATCAAGTGGTTTGTGACTGGGTTCATGTTTCTTTCCCCTTTGTTAGGGTGCAGAGTACCTTCCTGTACCAAAGATACTAGCACATAGGGGTGAGGGCTGTAGTTAGGCTCAACTTATATATGTCCAAGAATTATGTAGGTGTTCTCTTCAGCAAGTGAGCATACTATCAGTTTGTGGAGAGTGGCAACAGCCTGGGTTGTCCAGGGCTTCCCATGTGACCTCTTTGGCCAACAACTTAATGAGGTAATCTGGTATTTGAAGCTTCCTTTGATGATAAGAAGCATCCAGTTGGGGGTGTGACTCCCCCATTGTTTGACTATTTTCTTTATATTGTCCTCATATATGTATGCATTTTAAGAAGTATCTACTGTATTAAATTTCCATACCACCCCTCAAATGGCCCTTAATTTTAACTGTATCTTTCCACATTTCCCCTCCCTCACCTCATCCCCCCAACTTGATCCTCCTGTTTTGGCCACCCCCTCAATCTATCCATAACTATCTATTCTATTTCCTTTCCTAAGGAGAACTATCTGTCCTCCCTAGTCCTTTATACTATACCTAACTTCTGTGGTTCTATGGATTGTAGCTTGGTTATCATCGGCATAATAGCTAATATCCACATGTAAATGAATACATACCATATGTCTTTCTGGGTCTGGGACACCTTGCTCAGGATAATTTCTTTCTAGTTTCATCCATTTATATGTAAAATTCATGATTTTATTTTTTTAAAGATTGAGTAATATTCCATTGTATAGATGAACCACCTTTTCTTTATCCATTCTGCTGAGGGACATATAGATTTTTTTTCTATTTTCTGGATCTTATGAAATACAGCAGCAGTGAATATGATTGAGCAAGTGTCTCTATGGTTAAAAAAAAGTATCCTTTGGGTATATGTCCAAGAACTGGCTCTTGCTGTAAATTGATCCCCATATTTCTGGGGAATAACAACACTGATTTTCATCGTGAATGTACAAGTATGCACTCCCATCAGCAATGTATGAGTGTTCCTCATCCTTACCAGCATAAGTTGTCTTATTAAACTTAGCCATTCTGACCAATGTAAGATGAAATCTCAAATTTGTTTTGATTTGCATTTCCCTAATGACAAAGGACATTGAACATTTCCTTAAGTGTATCTTGGCCATTTGAGTTTTGTATTTTGATAATTCTCTATTTATATCTATATGCCATTTTTAATTGAGTTGTTTTCTTGATGTCTAGTTTTTTGAGGTCTTTATATATTTTGGATATTAGTCCTCAATCAGATGTGGAGTTGGTAAAATCTTTTCCCACTCTTTAATCTTTTGCTTTGTCCCATTGACAGTATCCTTTTCCTTACAGAAGCTGTTCAGTTTCTGGAGGTCCCATTTATTAACTGTTGATCTGAGTGTTCAGAAAGTCATCTCCTGTGCCAATGCTTTCAAGGTTATTCCTCACTTTCTTTTCTATCAACTCCAGTATATCTGACCTTTGATCCATATGAAGTTGAGCACTGTGTGGTATAAATCTATTTGGATTCTTCTACACACAGCCATTCAGTTTAACCAGCACCGATTTTGGAAGAGGCTATCTTTTTTTCCAGTGTCTATTTTTTGGCTTCTTTACCAAAAACCATGCATCCTTAGGTGTATGTATTTATGTCTGGTCTTTGATTTCATTTATTAATATGTCTATGTTTGCCATACTATTTTTATTCCAGTTCTGTAGTACAATTTGAGGCAGAGATGGTGATACCTTAGCAGTTTTTTATTAGTCGGGATTGTTTTAATTAACCTGGGTTTGTGTGTGTGTGTGTGTGTGTTTCATTTGAAGCTGAAAACTGTCCTATATGTGAAGAATTGTGTTGGAATTTTGATGGGAATTGCATGGATGTTGTATGGATATACATATATATTTCTACATTAATACAAACACCTGTACATATGCATGTGCTCAGAGACAGAATCTATATGTGTTACTATACTGGCACATGGCACAAGAAAGATTGTAAATTATTGAAATAAAGGGAATAGCAGATATTTCAGAATTATAATTTGTAAATTCAGTTTATAACATACTTAACATATTTTAATATAAAGGATCAAATAATGCATTCCCTTTTAATCTTTAAGTTTTATGGTATTGTTCTATGAAGGAGATAAAATTATTTCCAACTGATAAAGCTTGCTGTCAGCCAACTGTAGCCCTGCCCCAGTGACAGAAGCCCTTGAAACCCAAGGTGCACTTTAAAGATGAATCCTGCTCACTCTCTTCACCCAGGAAACCACTGGAAATAGCCCAAAAGCCCACTAAGGGATCTGGACAGGAATTTCCCAGAAGTAAATCCAGTTCAACTTGTACTTTGGAATGATTGATCAGCCCTGACACTTGCACAACCCACTAACAAAGGTCATGCAGAACCTGAGCACCATCATGGCAGAAACGCCGGGCCTCATCACTGTCTTCCTTTTAGGATATCTACTCGGCGCTGAATGTGCAGGTTTGTTTCCTTTTCAAAGCTACGTTGAATCTGCTTCTCTTTCAGATACAGAAATGTTTACAACTGTTGTTTTCAACTAACCAAGATTCCATGATTTGACACTATAGTTTCGATTCTAGCAGACAGCATGTCAGCTGGCAAATATTGGCTGTCTGATAACTTCACCTTCATTTTAAAAATGAGCTACATTTACAATGCTTGTGATTCATTTGTATTTAATAGATACAGTTATTCTGATTATTTGACAATGCAATTCCTCTCAAAATTTCTGTGTCCTTGGTTTTAAAAAAAATGAGAGTGGAAAAATCTCTTAACAAAGAAATTGCTGAATAAACAGAAAACCATGTAATTTTGAGATTTTAGACTCACCACCTTGAAATCAAAAGGGGAAACATCAAAACCACAGTGGTCTTATTTACATAAAAAGTATTTCTTGAATCTACATGTGTTTCAATGCTTTAGAACTAGATGGCAAGGCACTGTTATAATATATAAAAGTATACGTTCACTGTTTAATTTCTCAGTTAAAATTGGAAGATCAGCCTTTCTTTATTAAGTTATCTGTTTATTAAGCTTTTCCATGGATGGCAATAAATAAGCTCCTCTGTGAGTTCACATGTCTCAGAACTGTTGTTTAGAAAACCCTAGTACTTACTTAGCAACCTCCTTAGGGGACAATGCAAGCATACAATGGCTAGAAGGAGTAGGAACTTAGTTCATGCAAAGTATAGCACATTGGGTTTTTGTTTGGTTTCTTTTTTGCGACAACAGTGGCTTTCCTCCCCAGGGAGAGGCGCACAGGGAAAAACTTACTGCATTTAGACAAACAGCCTGCTCACTCGGGATGCATTTATCACGCTTACTTGTCAACCTAGTAACATCAACTCCAGGAGCTGACAGTGCCAGGATCAGGGGTGCCAACCCTGGACATTCCCAGAAAACAGGCTGCTCCTCTGGTTCCCACTGCAGACATGATGTCAACTGTGGAATCAGACTGAAAGGCTGAAGTAATGACAGGAAAACGTGAAGGTTAAACTGCTCTAGTAAAGTGGGTAGACTAAGAGATGAAAAATGCATGTTGGACAGCTCATTATGTGGATCATAAAGTCAGGTCATTCAACACACTGCACCATATTGACCTAAGTGAGGGCAAAAGAACCTAACACTTTCTTATAAATTAGTGGTAAGGGGATGGTGGGCATCAGAGGACTGCTGCCCACCAGAAGACCTTGAATGATGGCAAAATAATAGAAGAATCAATATTTCAGAGCTGCAGCAATGATGACTAGAAATAATTCTAAAGAAAAGTACTAAGGAGAAAAACAACCGGATTTTAGCATCATTGCGGTCAGGAAGCCAGTGAAATGTTCCCGGTGTGGACAGTATTCATGTAGTCCTGGTGTGGACTGTCTTCTGTTAATATGTCATGGACTTCCAAAAGGAGATGTTGCATGTTCATGACTAGTGCTTTAGTGTGCCGATTTAGAATTGGAAATCAAAATTAGTCTGTGAAATGAATTTGATTTTACTAAATATACAGATCGAAACTGTCTTTCATGCATTCAGATATTACTACATTACTGTTATGGCACCTGGTACCATGACTATCTTGCTCCTCAAGGCTTGCTCCACCTGCTTTTTTACACATCCCAGAACTACCAGTGCAGGGATGGCACAGGCCACAGTGAGCCTGGTCCCCCTATATCAATTATCAATCAAAAAAGAAGCCCCACAGGCTTGCTCACAGGTCAATTTTATGGGGGCATATTTCAAAAGAGGTTCCCTCTTCCAAAATGAATCTGGTTTTTGTCAAGTTGATATAAAAACTAGCCAGAACACACACATCCACCCATCTACACACCCCATATACACATGTGTATGTATAATATCATATATATAATAATATAGAGAGTGCAGTAAAAATAATGACTAATGTCAGCATTTTATGTACATAATAATCCTTACACAGAAAGAGCCACATCCACAGTAATGTAAGTATTCCAGATATTCTGTCTGGTTTGAATATTAACTGTTAGAAGTGAGGCAAGAAAATGGGATGAACTAGATCATAATACTTTTTAAAGGGTCCTACACTAAAAAGATTGAACAGTAGAGAGCAATGTGGAGGTGTAACAAATGTTAAGTGTAAGAAACACACTCCTCCCTGTGTTATAATGCTCAGTCTGGTAACACTCTAGAATTGATGACGCTCCAGGCTAGCGAGTTCAACCTTAGGTCTCTTGCTATCATCCAAAGGAAACAAAAGATTAGAACCTGGACAGTAGCCATAGAAAGAAGATCGACACCAGAAGTGGTAATAATAAAACAGAACTGAAGTGATTCAATAGCCACATGCTCACGAAAGGGTTAGGAGACATACATAGAGTATCTGAAGGGTCGAGTGCAGTGTGTTGATACCAACACAGCAAAGGGTCTGTAGTCTGGCTTTTGACTCTAAATCCAGGGCTAATCCTCTGTTATGTGACAGGAAGCAGCCAGGAAATACATGAAGTCAAAATGATTCTTTACAAGATTGCTACCAATAATCAAAATAATAATTTCCTTGCACAGAGGGCAGAAAGGAAGTAAAGGCACTGGTGCATAACAGACCTGGAGAAAGGAGGAAAGGTCAGAGGAAAAGAAAAAACAGCATGAGAAACTTGGGGGGAAGAGAGTAACCAGGGATACACTGGCTTGTAATTTATCTCAGAAACCCTGTCAACATGATGATGAGTACACACCTTACATTGTTGCTACACCCATTTTATATTTGGGAAAGTTAAGGTCCAGGCATTATGCGTCTTATTTATGTTCACACAGTCAAAAAAAAGTCAAATACATGATTCAAATCCTGTCCTATCTAATTGCAAACCTCGTTTTTCCATTCGTCCATGCTATAAATTAGTACCATCACAGATGTTCTGTATGAGTGACTTGAACCAAGCAAATAAATTGTGGTGGGAACTTAGATATAAATACACAAAGGCACCCATAGGCAATTTGGTGAATCACAAACCTGCCTTGCCTCGAGACTGCCTGGCAAGAAAAGCACGAACAAAGAATGAAAGGAGTTGGGGAAGTTGGCAAGGGAAGAATGATAGGTAGATATTTAAAGTAAATTCAGGGATTGGGGAAGTGTTCCCAAATGGATTCAGAGATCAAGGATGTCAACGGACTAGAGTGTTCCATAAAGGAAATAACAGCCAAAAAATAAGGTAATAAAATTAAGTTCCATTTCTTCTGCCCTCCCTGGGTTTGGTTAATGAAAAACTAGTACTAAATGCCATAGAGAGTTCAGTTTGAAGTATTATCAGCTACATTGATGCTCCCTCTAAGATTTATCTATTATTTTTATTTGTGCATGCATATGAGATTGAGTTTATGTACATCACATCCATGCTGGTACCTATCTATAGAGGCCAGAGGACATCAGATCCTCTGGTACTGGATGTAGTTACAGGCAGTGGTGAGCCACCTGATACAAATACTTATGTGATGTGATGATTATGCAATGGGAATTAAATCCTCTGTGAGGTCAGTGTTATTGATTATGTACATTATATACATACATCAACATATGTTAACATATGCAAATATATGCCTACACATATACATGTATATATGCAGAGGGAGAGATACAGAGAGACAGGAATATATACAAAGAGGCAAGGAGAAGGAAAGGGAAGAAGGCAGAAAATTCAAACTCTTCAGTGCTCAAAAAGGGGGGGGGCTGGAGAGATGGCTCAGTGGTTAAGAGCACTGGTTGCTCTTCCAGAGGTCCTGAGTTCAATTCCCAGCAGCCACATGGTGGCTTACAACTATCTGTAATGAGATCTGGCGCCCTCTTCTGGCGTGTGGGCATACATGGAGGCAGAATGTTGTATACATAATAAATAAATAAATAAATCTTAAAAAAAAAGAAGTGTCCTACAGAGTAGGTAGGCAGCCATACCTAAAAGAAACCACATCATAAATTTCAGTGAAATATTTCCATCTCTGGAATTTATATACCAACTAAAGACATCATGGTCCTGAAAATAAACTCAATTACTGCATGATTGTTTCTCAATATCCCATGAGAGGCACTAGGGTCCCATCTGCAGCTGGCCTACAGTTGGGATTTTGTTGATGTTGTTGCTTAATACATTTTGGTATAAAATACTCTGATCATCTTTCCCCTGCCCAACTCTTCCTAGATCCTCCCTATCTCTTTACCTACCCAACTTCCAACTTCATGTTCTCATCTATCTATCTATCTATCTACCTATCTATTATCTATTTATCATCTATCTATTTCCCAAAACAAAAACAAAATAAAACAGAAATCAAAACAAATAAAAACAGGCTTCTGTTCTTCACCAGATATTTGTTTCAAAGTCACTGGGAGACTAGTCCTGGAAGCAGCCCAGTCAGGGTGATGATGGATCACCTTGAAAGGATCCTGCACTGAGCTATTTGCAAGTGATGACGAAGTGTGAAGTTACTGCTTATTTGAGAACTTTCTTTTTCATCCGAAGTTAAATACAAATATGGCTGAAAATGTGACCTTTTATTATTGGAGCGCTACTGACTCAAAGTAAAATTGAATATTAATTCCTAAATCTCAATGTGTATATAGTACTATGAGAACATTGCAGATTTTGGTTCCATGTCCCAAAGAGAAATTAGCTTTAGAATTACTTGGATTGAAAACAAACCTTTTCTTAAAAGATATAGTTCATTTTCAGAGTGTTCTCTCTCTCTCTCTCTCTCTCTCTCTCTCTCTCTCTCTCTCTCTCTCTCTCTCTCTGCATCTCCCTCTCCCTCTCCCTCTCTCTTAAAACTAAAGAAAGGTTCTTTTAAATTTCAGTTTTCCTTGATCGTGAAAATGCCACCAAAATTCTTATCCGTCCAAAAAGATATAATTCAGGGAAACTGGAGGAGTTTGTTCAAGGAAACCTTGAGAGAGAATGTATAGAAGAAAGGTGTAGTTTTGAAGAAGCACGAGAAGTTTTTGAAAACACTGAAAAAACTGTGAGTATACCCACATCATACCAGAGCAATATGTCCCCAAGCAAAATATGGAAACTTTCATTTAAAAAAGGGAGTGAAGGACTAGAGAGATGGCTTAGTGTCCTATTCCAGAGGACACAGGTGGGATTCCAAGGATCCACATGGAAGCTGACAAACATCTCTAACTACAGATCCAACACCCTCTTCTGGCCTCTGTGAGTACTGCATGCATATGTATGCATGAAGCCAGAACACCCATACGCATAAAACAAAATGAAAACTATTTTAAACCAATTTTTAAAAGAAAGAATATTGTATATGAAATCTTAAATTGTCAGTACATATTAAATCACAAATGTTATAAAATAAAATGAATCCACATCAAAAATTCTTTAAACTATCATTAAGTTATCCTCTTTTTTCTTACAGACTGAGTTTTGGAAGCAGTATGTTGGTAAGCAATTCATTTTATTTCCAAGCTGCTCTATGAGACATTTGAGAATTGGGCTTTTTTTCTTTATATAAGTAGAGGTTGCAAAGTCTCAGTAACAAACTATAAATGTAGAAAGAAAGCAAAACAATTGCATCTCGGAGCTAAATGACAGTTCGCTGTCATTAGTGGAGTTAAAGATGCTGACTGCCAATGTTTTTTATGTTTAATCCTAATCATTGGGATAGTCTTCAATACCCTCCATGGCTTGACTGTTCAGCCCTACCTGTTGCCTTTCTGCCCACCTCTACTGCTACTCTCACTCCACAAGGGGGCCCCGCACATCCCATGTAGATTAGATCTATATATTTCTCTCTTAGGGTCCTCAGTGTTGCCTAAGTTCTCTGGGCTTGTGATTTGTGGGCTGTTTATTTGACTTTCACTTACTGATCAGATTGAGGGAAGTCCGGGAAGGAACTGAAGATGGAGCAATGAAAAGAACTGCTTACTGGCTTGCTCAACTATGCTTCTTACACAACCCACGTGGAGCTGGGCCCTCCAACATCAATCATTAATCATGAAGATGCCCCACAGAGCTGCCCACAAGCCAGTTTGATGGAGGCATTTTCTCAGTTGAGATTCTTTCTTCTAAGATGGCTTTGGCTTTTGTCAAGTTAACAAACAAACAAACAACAAAATGTTCAGCCAGCATAGATGAAAACCTGAGTTTAATCTTTGTCACCCAGCAGTTTTGTTATTTGTGTGTATTTGGCATAGTTTCGGGACTGACCATTTTATACTAGATAGCCAATAAAGAAGGATGATTCTTAGAGAGGTAGTTCTCTCTCTCAGCAGTTGCCTGTCTCTCAGCAGTTGCCTGTAAGTCTTTGTCTAGGATGGAGACTTTTTCCCCTCCCACATTAACATGTCCATTAATACTGCCTTTGTCTAGATCTTGTTTATGTAGCCATTTCTAGGAGAGACTATTTCACAGCAGATAGTCTGGCTCTTACAATCTTTTTGTTCCCTCTTCTGTGATGCTCACTGAGCCATAGATACAAATGTATTTACTGGGTCTGTCCTCCCCACGATCCATTGATCTCTGCATTGTGGTCAGTGGTGTTTTCTGTGATTGTCCCCATTTGCTGTACAGAGAGTCTTCTTTGATGAAGGGTGGTGGTAGCCACACTTGCCGGGTAACTACACTAAGGATGGGATTTAGGATAAAATTAGAAATTATTCTCGTGCGGCAGAGTGGTAGTAGTAGATTCTCTTCTAAGATCTATTAGTTTAATAAACCTGAAATTATACATACAAAGAACAGAAAAGGGCCTAGTAGGATGTAGTTAAATATTTTTGCATGAATATGCATGCATGTATGTATGTATGTATGTATATTTAGCAATAATAATCAAAAAAAGATTATCAATCACCCAGGATTGACTTCTACATACATGGACACACACACACACACACACACCAAAGAAGCAAAACTCATATCAGCTTTTACTTTAGCTACACTTGAACTCTTATGATTCCTTCACACTGTCAATTAACATACAAACCAGCCCAAGCCCCTGCCCTAGTCCCAGCCCCTGCCCTAGTCCCAGCCCCTGCCCCAGTCCCAGCCCCAGCCCCTGCCCTAGTTCCAGTCCCTGCCCTAGTCCCAGCCCCTGCCCCAGACCCAGCCCCTGCCCCAGACCCAGCCCCAGTCCCTGCTCTAGTCCCAGCCCCAGCCCCTGCCCTAGTCCCAGCCCCAGCCCCAGCCCCAGCCCCAGCCCCAGCCCCAGCCCCAGCCCCAGCCCCAGCCCCAGCCCCAGCCCCAGCCCCAGCCCCTGCCCCAGCTCCTGCCCTAGTCCCAGCCCCTGCCAGGTCCCAGCCCCTGCCAGGTCCCAGCCCCTGCCCCAGCCCCTGCCCCTGCCCCGTTCCAGCCCCTGCAACATATTTTGAAGTTGGGCAATGGCTTTCTCGGTGAGCTAGATACATTGTTTGCTATACCTTGATCACAAACACCCATGAAACACCAAGGGCATACTTCTGCCTTTACTATTTTCACTACCAAAACCTAAACAACACAAACAAGCACAGAAAAGGAACAAAAAAACCCATACCTGTTTTCACATGTCGTTAAGATTCCATGAAACTAGCCTGTACTACTCAGAAATAGCCTGGACCCAGGCTCCTAATTGCTGTGTCTTTCTCTAACATGGTCTCATCAGACAAAGAGCCTGAATAAACCAGCATCTGTCAGGCACCTTGTAGAGTACAGCTCACAGAAGCAGTCTACAGAATGCCTAGCACATTTAACAGTCACACAGTCCCATGTGTGAAGTGCTGTGAATTCTACTTCACAGAGAAGGAAACAGGCATAGAAGGGGTAAGGGATTTGCCTTGGGTTACCCAGTTGGGGAGTCACAAGACCTGGAAGAGAATCCAAGTTCTCTTATCAGCCCCTTTCTTTCAGTATAACACCTCATGACCTTGAAATCTGAATGTTATTATTCATTAAATAGGAACCTAGTAGTCTATTGTTGCTGTTGCTGCTGTTGCTGCTGCTGCTGTTGTTGTGGGTTTATTTCTTTTCATTTGATATACATAAATATTTTGTTTGTATGTATGTATTGCACCATGTGTGTGCCTGGTAACCACAGAGGCAAGAAAAGTGGCATCAGATCCCCTGGAACTGGAGTTATAAACTGTAATAAACAACCATGTGTGTGGTGGGAACTGAACCCAGGTCCTCTGAAGGAGCAGCAAGTGTCCTTAACCACTGAGCAACCTCTCCAGCTCCAAAACCCAGCAGTATTAAAAGAGGATCTCACTTGCTTTGTCTTGTCTACTGTTGTCTTTGACCCTACTAACTATGGTTTTCTCCTGGTCTATAGTACACAAAGATAGGAACCCAAAGGAGAACTAAATGCAAAATATAATGACACTCATTTTGAAGATATGTCTCAGTAAATGAGTTTCCTGTGTGGCTGGCTGCAAGCCCAGACCCTTCCACTGAAACACCCTAAATAATTCAGATTCATTGGTCTATAATATAAAGTGCAAATGTAGCTCGTTTTTAGACCAGTTCTGAACATCAGTAATAATAAACCAGAGATAATGTATTTTGTTTTTATAGAATTGGAACAAATTGCAGTATCTGTGCAAAAGCACATTGGATCAAGGGGCAAAGAGGGCAAGGTCTAATTTTTACAGCAATCCAATTTTCCGGAGAGTTTATTTCTGAAAAGGATTCTATTCCCTTAGTCAACAGAACATAGACACATGCTCCTATCAGACAGTAGGGAAAGAATGTGAGAATCTACACAATTATGTACCCAGGACTTTGGCTGAATATAAGTATGACTAATAACTGGAAATTTCTCTTTGATTCCTCCTTTTTTCTCTCTTTGATCTTTGATACCATTTTAGCTCATTGTTTCCTTCTTATAAGTGGAGTCCTACAGGCCTTGTTAGCAATTTTTCTATAGTTCAAAATGAATAGCTCTCTACTTCTGGTTGGATTCACCATCTCCCTATAAAGGTTTCTTAATAGTTTGAATGGAGGCCAAAAACTAAGGAAGAAGACTTAAAGGTTTCTTTCTGTCCCCTCTTGCCTATTCCTTCTTCCTGTTTTGTTTGTTTGTTTGTTTGTTTTACTGTCATTGTCTTCAAAGACTGTAATAGTAGAAACTTCAGAAAACAGAATGGAGACAGCAAATCTATTCATAAAGCACATCCAACAGTACCTTTAAGCTTCTGATGATGTACTGACCATGGCTGTACACTCAGAACCTAACTGGTAGGCAGACGACTATCTTTAACCTTCTGGCACCTTCCCTGTTCTCACAGACTTTTGCTTCATATGATGGGTAAGTTGATACATTTGCCCTGTACCTGTACTATCAGTTCCTTGAATGAAACCATCTTTATTGTCTAACACAGCTTACTCTGCAATACCTACAATAAAATGTCCTCATATGAAATATAAATAGTTAATTATTGAAGTGGATCAGTTTGATTTGATTTACGGTTAACCTGTTTCCATTCCATCAAGAAACATGAACAACCTCTCTTGTTGTCTGCTCATATAGTAATTTCCATGCAAGCATATCTTCCCTCTTCCTTTGAATTGAATAAACTGTGTATGTCTCCCTATGTGCAACTTTCAGGATGGCATTGGCCTTTGCTTCAGTGGATTTTAGAAACTCAGAAAAACAAGTACATCACTTGCCCATATGCAGTTAGCTTGCAGCACAGTGGTTCTTCTCTGACCCTAAAATCAGACATCTATTCAGAGGAGGACTGGGCATTCTAAGCAATTTATCTGATAATTCAATTTTCTAACCTGTCTTAAAGATGGAGATCAGTGTGAGTCAAATCCTTGTTTAAATGGTGGAAAATGCAAGGATGATATTAATTCCTATGAATGTTGGTGCCAAGCTGGATTTGAAGGAAGGAACTGTGAATTGGGTAAGTAACATTTTTATCATTCATGGTTCAAAGTTTCCTTCTTAAACCAGATGAAACAGGAAATTGAAATATGTGTATACCATACATTTCTCCTAAAACAAACTTTCAAAGCTTATAAGCATTCACGTTCTCTGTAGTCGGTTTTCAGGGTATGAATTCAGTCTAGTATTGGGAGGTAATGTTCCATTCCCTTTACTTATTAATCCTTAATACAGTCATATGTGCTCAGTACCATTATTACCCCCATTTTAGGAACATTAGAAGAGTGCAGCACAAACAGAAGAGGTATAAATGGTTGAGCCAGGAAGTGAACTTCAGCTGAACTGTGCACAAAACTGCACCCATAAAATGATTTGAACTTGTGGCTGAGTCGCTTTTGATTTAGGCTGTGGAAATAGATAGTCTATATAGATCTGTGCATGACAGGTCCCAATGTAATAGGAACTCTTCCAGATGGATAAAGCATTTTATATGTTAAATTTGTTATAAAAAATCAGAGATTGTTCCTCAATTCGACAGTATTGATTATATCAAAGAGGAATGGGGAAAAAGTAACTTGCAAATGTGAGGTTTTGTTTACCTTTTCATTGCCTAGAATCTTTCTTTTTTTGAGATATTTGTGATTTGAGCAGTAAACCCCAAAGTCCTCTACCTACTGATTACTGCCTCTGGATGTAGTATTGCTGGCATTGTGGCTGAGAGAAGCACATGGTACCAAGAAAAGACTTTGTAGTCTGAAATTCTAGGAGAATAGATGTGCAATCCAAGGGAAGGAATTTAACAGCACAGGTTTCATGGCTAAGGATAAAGAGTAGAAAAGTATCAGGACACTCTTAAGGCTATATAGCCATCTCTCTGACAGATGAACAAGGCAGGAGATGAAATGAAAGGCGGCAGCTGCACTTGTCCTATTGAGAAAGGGGATAAAAGTCCCTGAAAGATTGTTCAGGACCAAGAGAAAGTTCATTGATCATCTTCCTTTGAGATCTGAAAGATCTCAGAATGAAAAGAAAAGTTGAAAGGACAAAGGAATTTAAAAAGAAAGAATGAATGCAAGCGGGTGAACTAATATACTCAGGCTGGACTCCCATTTGTCTAGGGTCCCTGGTGTAGCAATAAACCACAGCTTGAGTTTCCCCTCCTGGGGCTGTGTTAATTGGCTCAAGATCTCTGAAGTGCCATTTGTTCTGAAAGATTATAATTTCAAATTCAGACTTACTTAGTGAAATCCAGTCCTCCTATTCCAGGTATATACAGGAATACTTTGAGTAGTTACTCATTATTGCCTCAAATGCTGAAACTATTGGAGTGAAGGGAATAGATAACTCAGGCTGTCATAATTGAAGGACACAGTGTAGTAGATGATCATCGCAAGCATAAAGGTTGGGATGGAGAGGTGGTTCAACAGTTAAGAGCATTGGCTGCTCTTCTAGAAGACCAGTTCGGTTTCCAGAACCTATATGGTGCCTCACAACTAGCTGTAACTACAGTTTCAGGAGATCCAAAGTTCTTCTTCAGCACCCGCAGGCACCAGACATGCCAGGGGTACATAAATTTACATGCATATAAAACTTGCCCATGCATATAAAAATATAATGATGAAATAATTGTAAAACCATGTCTATCTACTTTGATATATTTATTTTTATTTTATGTTTAAGGATGTTTTTTCAGCACAAATAACTGGGTACCATGTCCATGCAATGCCCAAAGAAGCCAGAAGGTGGCATGGGATCCTCTGGAACTGGAGTTAAAAGTGGCTGTGAGCATCCACGTGGGTTTTAGAAACCTGACTTGGTTCCTCGGGAAAAGCAGCAAATGCTCTTAACCAGTGAGCCAGCTCTCCGGTTCTCTGTCTCATTTTAAAACAGACAGTTTAAAAGGAGCAAGAGAACAGCCTCGAGGAATACGAACATAAGTTCAGAAATGCTCTAACAATTCGAAAGAGGTTATGGTCCATAGAGAAAAAGTTCTGGCAACGTCTCAATGCCCCTTGGTTCCCACGTTTCTGTTTGGCCAGGGCTCTGTAGCTGTACTACAGCCACCGCCGCACTTAGCCTCTGGGGTATATTGATCAGATCCAACCAATTCGATAAAAGGTCTTTTTAAAAAAATCTTTTCAGCTCAGCTGGTTCAGAAACAAAATGGGAATTCTGTCAGAATGCTCTTCATCTCAGACACTAGAGGAGAGCAGCAACAAAGTATATACGAACTCACAATTAAGCTTCTTGCCTCGAGCTGACTGAACGCACCCCTGAGAAGTCATGAGGCAGCACAGCAGCCGGGTGTGTGGGCCCATGCCTCACCCTGTCTAGGAAATGCCTGGATTTCCACTAGTGTGGCCTTTTGATTTCTTTCCCCGCTGTTCATCAGAGCTCTTAGTCCAGGGAGTGGGGAGCAAACATTTGGGGCATGCCTTCTAGTCAGAAAAAAAAAAAAGAATAAATTGGCCCCTGGCTCCCTTTGGCTAGAATAAAGATCTCCGGATTTCCTCTGCTGCAGAAGAAATCCAAATACCCATCACCAGGTAGACCAAGGTCTTCGAGACTCTAGCCACCCTTTCCTCCTAAAGAATCCGAGAAACATTTCCCGACAGAAAAACAGAGTGGGAAGAAAAAAATGCAAACAAAAGAATATTCTCTGAGGTTGTTTTTATGGTTTGGGGGGTTGTTTGGTTTTGGCTTTGTTTTAATTTTTGCAGGACACCACAGACCCAACTTTCTCATTTACTATGCATTTTTTTTTTTTTTGGAATAGGAAAAAATGCTTCGTTTAGCTGAATAGCATCATGTTTTCTGGCAAACCTATTCAACAGAACAAAATTTTGTTAAGGCTCTGGTGAGCAACTTGATGCTGTCAAAACCAAGGAAAATCCAATACCCAACCTAGTGTTTGCCATCTAAGTGCTCAGTAACTGACGAATGAGCTCCGTGCTGCTTCCTGGGTCCTGCTCTATTGACCTCTCCCCTGGAATGTCTTGTGCTGTAATTCTATTTCTAGAATCCTGAGCCTTTGGCCGCAGGCAAAACACTGTTGATGCTACAGCAACACATCCCCCCACGTGCACCAACCAGGCCAGGGATCAAGAGCAGCAGCAACATGCTGGGCCAGAAAGGGCAATGGCAAATAAGGAAATGATTGAGAGGTCTGGTTGCTTAACCAAGGACACAGAAGCAGAATGGAGAAATCACACTGAGTTTACTCATTACCGTCACACTTGCCCTGGACGCAACTAGTCTGTTCTCACCACCCACCTCTGTTAACTTATCACAATCTCCTATTGATGGAACATTTTCTACAAGTGGTATTTGATTTTGGCTGAACACTTTAGTATTGCTTTGTAGCAGTGATACGATAGCAACGAACAAGAAAAGAGCCAGAGATGCTATCAACAATCATGAGGGAAAAGGTTCTAAAAACTAACTAAATGCAAAAGACCAGATGCCATCTTTTTTATCATGCACTTAGTGGATTATTGGTAGCAAAAATGAAATCTCAGGTTGGTTCCTCTATTCCCTTTCCCGATAACAGTTAATTTTCCTCTCCTGATTTACTGGGCTACCAGTAAGCACTATGAACTATTTATCACATGAACTTTAAACAATTAAAATAAATAAACATATGGAAATGATGCTGAATATGGAAGCAATATGTAAATATCAGTTGTGTTTATGCCAGAATAAACGGAAAATAAGTTGTGGAACAGAGTGAAAATGAAGTGCTTAGTAATAAAAGAAAGATGTACAAGTACTCTAAACACACTCTGTACAACCGCACACACACATGCACATTCGTATTTTTAAAAAATAATAGAATAGATGGATAAAATTGTATTAATACAATGGCCTACTACACAGAAATATAAAGGAAGTATTGCTATACAAAAGCACATAGATGAATCACACAAATACATTCCTAAAAGAGAAGAATATATATATTGTTTACATGAAGTTCATGAACTACCAAAGTCATTTACCATGTTTGAAGCCCAGGCAGTGATAGAGTCTGTAAAAGAGGAAGGGTAGCATGATTGGGAGGGAACATTAAGGGACTTGTGTGGGTTGATAACACCGTATGCATTAACCTGTGTGGCATTTGAACCAGTGTTATATGTCAATAAATAAGCGTCTAGTCGTACCTCATGATTATGTCAAAGTACAATATCGAATTATTTGATCATACGCAGAGTCAAAATATTGCCAACACCATCTTCATGAATTACTGAGAATGTTATTTTACCTCATATTCTACTCTTAGCTCAAGGCTTCCAGATTGTTTCAACTAATATTTAACACACACGTGAGCCAATAGTTCTGTGTATTTTTGAAATATATATTAGATAAGACATTAGTTTTCTTCTTTTCTTTTAGATGCAACTTGTAACATTAAAAATGGCAGGTGCACGCAGTTTTGTAAAAATGGTGCTGATAACAAGGTAATTTGTTCCTGCACTGAGGGATACCAACTTGCAGAAGACCAGAAGTCCTGTGAACCAGCAGGTCAAAATCTAAATAAGTTGTTTAACAAAAATCTGTGCTTAAATCTTTAACACTTAAACTATCTTATTTTAGACTTTTAAAAAAGATTTATTAATTTTTATCACTTTATTAATATATGAGTGTCTTGTGTGCATGCATGTATTATACAAGTGTGCAATGCCCATGGAAGTAAAAAGAGGGCATCAGATCCCCTGAAGTGGAGTTACAGAGGCTGAGTGAGTAACACGGGTGCTTCACTAACCCTCCATAACTCTAGTTATAACCCAGATTCAGGCCCTCTGCACAAGCAGTGTTCCTAACCACTGAGAAATATCTTCAGCCCCCAAAATACCTTATTTCAATACTTACTTGTATCTACTCCTTTTTGAAACTGAACGAAAGATTAGTAGCTTGAAATGAACAAACTAATTTTCCAAATGGAACCAGCACTTAAATTCAATAATTATGTACAGACTGAATTCTTTTTTGGGACCATGTTTTTTCTCTGATTTCTGTATCACAAAGAAATGGACTTGTGCGATATCTATGTGCAATATTTGAGATTCAGCAGATCTAACTACTAATATACTACCAAAGCATAAAAGTCAAATAAATACTTGGCTGATTAGCAAATTTCTAATGAGAAGATGCTAAGTGTTAAGTCTAAGTCTGTTGGATCCATTAAAATTACTTCCTGACTTGAGTCATAAACTGGGGTTCTATACTTTCTGTCAGACTGGGATCCGGCAATAGTTTATGCTTTCCTAGACTGAGCCACACAGTCTTTACAGTAAAGGGCAGAGTAATGTTTCACAGTTGTGTGAGCGTGCCACCATGTTGACAGATAATTGTTATGTTTCAAACAGCTCCATATTCATTGGTTACCTCTGAAGCCATAATTTTGATTTGGGGAGGAGGGAGACAAGCTTTGTAAGACTAAAAGTAAGAAAGTAAAATGCCTGATGTGCAAACATGAGGACCTGGGTTCAGATTCCCAGTGCATAAAATCCATGGCCCCAGCACTGAAGGGAAAGATAGGACCAGTCAGAAATAGTGAGCTCCAGGTTTGGTGAGAGGCCCGGTCTCCAAAAGCAATTTATAAAGCAGAGAAATAAATGAAGACACTTGATGTCCACCTCTGACTTCCACACATGCAGGCTTGGGCATTCATACCCACACACATATACCACACCCACAAATAAAAAAAAAGAAGAACAATTTTGAAGCAAGCCAGGTACAGTTTCTCTTACGTTTTCAAAGCAAGATCTTTGATTAAATTGGTACATTAAATTATGAACCATTCCTCTATAGCTGTGGGCTTGATACCTATCTCAGCAATGTACCAGGCAGAGGAAATTAAAGACAGGCCCAGCATACAAGAGTGTGTCTGCTACAAGCAAAGTGAAGAGTCTCAGATGCTTCACCTTCTGCCTGCTTCTTTACATACATTGCCTTATGCACAGCTTATCTTAGAAGTGTGTGTGTGTGTGCGTGTGTGTGTGCGTGTGTGTGTGTGTGCGTGCACATAACACTAAAAAGGCTAACTTCCAATGAAGGCAGCTGGCACTGGAGCTTAGCCCTTAGAAGCCTTTCTATGTTCTAAGAGAGAAAAATTAAAATTGAAAAGCACCTCCAACTATTAAGAGTTCCATTTGAATGTAGCCTTACTTTAGCAGCGTAAGTAGGGCAAACCTAAAATAAGTTGCTCTGCCTTTTCAAAGATAACAGTCCTTTTTCTCAAGACATTGTTGATCCTGTATATTTATGCATAAGTATTTTAAACTAATTTTCTGTTTTTTCAACCACATACTGTCTCCATGATACTTAACCATAGCTGATTGCTATAGAAATGTCTGCTATAAGAGATGTAACTGGGATGAGAGGGAAACATGAAAATGAAGTGTGAGGTGACTTTGTTTGACTAAAAAATGCCATTCTGGTGGTCCCCAGTGTATTAGTAGCTAATTTGTTGGAAAATAAATTAAAGCAGGGGTAGGGGGGAAAGATAGTCAGATCCAAGTAAATATGGCTTTGGTTATCATATTTGTAACCTATACCTATTTGGTAAATTTTCAACAAACACAATTGAATCACAATGATCTCTCTTCAAAAATTCCATGCTGGAATCTCTGCTGGTCTATAAAAGAAAGCCTGCTAGTAACAGTCAGTAGAAGCTCCTTTTACCTTATCCTAAAAGGAAAGTTACACCGAATTCCTTCCAGATTTCCATTAGATGAAAGGAAGACTTTAACTAAGAAGCGAGGGAGATAGGAATTAGATTTGATTTCATAACACCTATTTTATTTCCATGAAGATGGTGGATTCCAGAGCTGAATGCTCTCACCCATGGAAGTTTTAAAAACTTTGCATAAAAATAATACGGTCGGCCTTTTAGTTTCCTTCAGCGTTGATGGGCCTACTTCTCCAAAGTGACAGCAATGAATGAGTTTCCTTCTCAATTTTTGTCATGTAGTTCCATTTCCCACTGTGAAAAATCAGAATAATGTTCTTTTTTTCTATTTCTGTAGTTCCATTTCCATGTGGAAGAGTTTCTGTTTCATACGGTTCTAAGCTCACCCGTGTAGAAACTAGTTTTTCTGATATGGGCTTTGAAAACTCTACTGAAGCTGACTTCATTCTGGATGACTTCACTAACAGCACCATTTTGGATAACAGCACTGAAAATAGTGAACCATTGGATGACTTCCGTCGAGTTGTTGGTGGAGAAAATGCCAAACCAGGCCAAATCCCTTGGCAGGTACTCTCTATTGACAGTGTGTTTAAAAGCCCAAGCTCAGATGGCAAGAGAGAGGCCAGATGAGGAACAGTGCTAGGACATTAGAAAGACCTATGGGGATTTTGAGATGTATTTAGGCAGATTTCACCACTCAGCAAAATAAAAACCCCTATACGTAAGCATCTGGTGGAAGGCATGTCTGGGGACGACTACCAGACAGGGTCAAAAAGGATTTCTGTACCAAACAAATAACACAGTAGGATTCTGAACAACTGCTCAGCAATAACGATGCTCACAAATGAGCTCTCTCTCTCTCTCTCTCTCTCTCTCTCTCACACACACACACACACACACACACACACACACACACACATACACACACACACACACACACACACACACACTGGGACTGGGACTCACAGAACACCTTCAGCCCCTGGGGGGAGAAATTTAGTAAAGAAGTCCCTAGGCCCAGACAACCCGTGAGAAATAGAGAAAAAAACTCACATGGAAAGGGTGAAGGCAAAATAGTTTCCTGGAATAAACATACGAGACCTGATCTACTGCCACGTTTCTCTGAGACTGGCAGTATGTCCAGATCACCAAGAATTTGTTAGGCATGCACTCTCACACCTCATCCAGTTCTCACTGGATTCGAACCACTGGAGGGAGAGGCTCAGCAAGCTGCTGGGGTCAAAGAAGCACTCCAGGTCATTCTGATGTATACTGTAGCTTGGAAAACCATGATTCTAAAGGAAGCATACAGAAACCAGGCCCCAAAATGCCAAATAATCGACTCAATCTGCACAGTCCTCCAAGTGTGTTCTGCACACAAACTGCATATACAGTATTCCCTGTCTGTGTTTTTTTATATATATATTACCAAGAGTTAGCTTAGTAGCAAACCCAGGACTTAACTATACATTTAGACAAAGCATAAGTGATTCCATCTGTGAGGAGAGACAGGCCAACTCCTCCCACCTCAACACAAGGAGCTAGTCAGTTTCTTACAGAAAAGTGGACTGGCCCAGAAGATAATCAGCACATGTGGGCACTGAAATTTACTGGTTAAAAAGATTCAGTTCCTCTGCCACTTCTGCCACACTTCCAGGGAATCTTGGCCACAAGTGTCTGGTGGTTATTCCACTGAACAAGTTAGGTATAAAGAGATTATTTCCATAGTTGCATGTATTTCTGGTGGATAGTAAAGGTCATGGTTTTGTCTAGTTTAAAACTCCTTAGGCCGTGAACATAATTTGGTAGTGATTTCAATGATTTTAATGATCCTTCACACCAAAATATTGTCTCTACTGAAGTATGGAGAAGTATGGAAGTTTTACTGTCAGAAACCGATAGCTTGGACGACACTGCAATCTTCAAATTAGCTGGGCAGGTTTCACATGAGACTTGTTCGAGCAAATGCTTTGGAATTGTTGAGTGGCCAAGTCCTTCTGACGGCAGGAGCAGCAGTCCAGATGAGAAATCCGTGGGCACTCGGGGAGCCTGGTCACCATGTCACCCTCATTTCTCACCTTATTCCTAGGCTTCCACTTCACTTTCCTGGCTAGCGGCAAGAGCCTAAGGGACCTATCAGGACAGGTTGACAGGATTACCTAGGGGTCCTGAGCTGCACGGCTACCCAGTTGAGGCTCAGAATCCTCCCCTCCTCTCCACCCAGGCCAAAGGTGCAAACCAAGCAGAAGAGATCTTTCCTTTTGGTTCTTGTGCAGGGGGATCAGAGCTCCTTGAAAAAGAAGCAGGAACTTGGAAAGAGCACTTCAGGGCATAAGAGGGGAAGCTAGAGCGTTAAGTGCACCACACGGTAACAGAAACACATTTTCTTAGAGACGGTATCTAGCCGACTGAGAAACGAAAACAACTATATAGAAAAGGCTAAGAGCTTGGGAACATTAGGGGGCAGGAAAGGCAAACTGGAACACCCATATTACTAGATTACTTTCATCAACAACTCTAACATAGAGGTTTGAGAAAATAAAAAGGTGCCTTCTAAAGCTTTAATTTAATTTATCTTTTCTCCCACAGTCATGGCAAGTCTGACAGCTCTGAGCATGCGCAAATCTCTTCTGATTTCTGCTAAAGCCTATGTAGCTCCACCTAAGAAATAGCTGCCCTTTTTCAAAGATGGATTTTATCTTAGTTTTGTAGTCTTGGCATAAATATTCTCCTTAAACACCTTCATTTTCCCGATTCTCAGCTTTCCCCAGATGAGTGCCCACGCTACCACTGAAGTGACCTTCACAGATCTACTCCTTCAACCCCATGACAAACAGCAAACTTAAAATATGAATGAGCCAGAGATGTTTTCTTTTACATGACCACCATAGTTCTACAGAAATGGTTTACTTCTCTATGTGTGGTTATGCACACCTTTAGTCCCAACATTCAAAAGGCGGAAGTACATGAGTATCTGTGAATTCGAGACCAGCCTAGTTTGCATACTAAGTTTCAGGACAACCAGGGCTACATGGAGAGACTCTGTCTCAAAAACAAAACAAGAGCAGGTAGTGGTAGCTCACGCTTTTAATCTCAGCACTCAGGAGGCAGGCAAATCTCTGTGAGTTTGAGGGCAGCCTGATCTACAGAGCTAGTTCCAGGACAACCAGGCTATCAAAGAATCCCTGTCTCAAAAAAAGAAAAGAAAAGAAAACCAAAAAAAAACAAAAAGAAAAGAAATGTCTTACTTGAAAAAGACAATCTTTTCGTATTCCTAGCTCAGATTATAAAATTCCAATTCGGTGAAGAAAGTAGATAACACGTGTAATCCCGCCTACATCTACAAAGCTAGTTTTAAAAGACCATTTGAGCTATTAACCTGCAGTATTATTTTATGAAGTACATATCAATGGTCATTGTATTTAATGGTTATAGTTAACCATTATAAACCAAAGTGAATATCCCTTATGTACCCAACAAAATAACCTATTGCCATGAATTTGGTGAACAACAGCCTAGCAAGCAGTACATCATGTATTTTACTTTGTATAATAGAAAATTAGAATAAATGGTGTTATTAAGAAGCTAGAACAGATGACAAAAAATAAGGGTTTTAGTGAACTCAGGGAAAGGCTAGACTGGAATTTAAGGTGCAAAGGAGAACAATGAGACAGCTGCTATTGTGGGCTGCCATTGCCATGGAGAACAGAAATACAAACTTTTATACTTTGTCATTGTGTATAGGTGTGTTGGAGAGGGGGCGGTGATACACAAAAGAAGGCTCCTACTAGACTGTGGCTGTGAAAGTAACTGACAGATCAGAATTCAGATGTCTTGCTCAGATTATATGCTTTCCTATTTTCTCCCCATCATTCTCTGAAGTGGTGCAAGAACTTGCCTTTGGCTAAGCACATAGCTCATCTTCCAAGTAGCTAATATTGAGATAGCTATGATTCTGAGACGGCCAAGCAAGCATTCCAAACCATGCATTTGTAATATTTTAATTGTAAATATATCTTAGTTCCTTTTTCTTGGCAAAGGTGTTCACTAAAATTTCTAATACCAATTAGGGATTGGCAAAGAACACTCTTCAGGCTTAAAAGGACACAACCATATTTCTCAGTCAGGCATTGGAAAACAGCAGAATCTCCAGGCAACATTCCTTTGGGAAAGTCATAGAAAATATGTTATTGTCTATGTGCCCAGGGGCTGGCTATCCTTCACGTTGACCTACCCTAACCCACTAGCTTGGAGGTGTTCAGTAATCCTACAACAGTACCTCAAAGAGAAACAACATTCCATTTCGACATGTTAATTCCACTTCCAGAGAAAGATATGTTGGATTGTAATATTCAGGATAGAACCATGTTGCCCAAATTTCCTTGATGGTAAAATTACTTGGAATCAGAGTCAGTCACTTCATCTTTTGAACTTGTCCAGTGCTCTATAATGAGAAGAGTCTCATATCAAAGGTTTAAGTGGTTTGTATTTATGTTCCATAACAGAAGTATAAGGAGACAATAGAGCATGCGGTGAGGGCCTGGAACCCTGGCTTGTTGCAGTCACATCTGTTTTCACCTCCCATTCTCCTACCCATGATGCCTCATAGAGCCTACCTCTCCCCCACAATTGCCCAGTGACCACTGCCATCCCCCATCTATGGTACTCAAGAAAACTTCTTCTCAGTGCTTCAACCCAAATACCATGGCTGTGCTCCCTTCCTAACACAGTTGGCACAAGCAGAGGGAAAATTGAGGTCAAGTGCACATACTCTATATTATTTGTGGAAAGGTACATAATCACATCACTTCTCTGGACCCAGCACATTCAGAGAGTGAGCAGGAGCTTCCAGGTCCCGTCCACATTCTGACATGGAAGTGCATTTGTTTGGGAATCACCTCTCTCCCTTGATGGCTGTAGTAGACTATAAAGGGAAGACTGGCTTCCCAGCCATTGTTAGGAATGGTGTGAGGACTGTGTGGATCATCTGGAGCTAGCAGACAGTGGGATATCAAGACCACATGTGCTAAACTGCAGACCACTGGGCACCTGTGAAGGCTTGGAATCAACCAGCAAATATCCCCATGCTGGAAGGAATATAAGCCCTAAATAAGCTTTAAATGATGGGTTAGAAAAGCTACCCTAGAAGAAAAAGGAACACTTTCTATTTCAATATCTTCAACAGCAGTTTTATCCTGGCTTTTATCAGATTTTTGTTTCCCATTGACCCTACAAAGCATGTTCCCAGTCTGAGAGAATATTTTTAACCCACAAAGATTACCAAACCATAAGAATCCAGGTTTACTAGCTGTGTAACACTTCTCAAATGTAAGAACTCTAGGAATAGAGTTCCACTTTCTCCAGCACTACCCACAAAATATTCTCATTAAATCTCTATGACCCCCCTCCCAATTATATTCTTATAAAATCTGATTTTGTAAGAAACTGAGATTTTTCTATGCCATTTGGTTCTCAGACCACGTCTAAGATATTCTGAATGCTCAGGAACATAAACCCTATGGCCAGGCAAGTGTGGGTGACACACATATGCCACAGCACACATGTGGAGGTCAAAGGACAACTTGCAGGAATCAGTTCTTTCTTTCCATCATATGGGTCCCAGGGACTGAACTGAGGTCACTAGGTTTGGTGGCAAGCACTGTTACCTACTGTGTCAACACAGTAACACAAGCGGTCATGTATGTTTAAACCTCAGTTTGCTCAGTGAGCATGTATAGAGTAATATTTCATGATGATTGTGTTTTGAGTTACAAATGTGTATGAGTAATACAATCATTAACCTCAAATAATCATTCAATAAATGTATAAAATTAGGAAGATTGTTAAATCTGGGTGGTAGAAATGCTGGTGTTTGTTATATCGTTATTATGTTTTTTCTTCATTTTTGCAATTTTTCAAAATGTAAAGCAATAGCTAAAAAGAGCCAGAGAGCCTGAGAGTGGGAAAGGAAGTCAGAGCATTGTGATAATTGGGTGAGCCCTCAGGACTTTAGGTACAAAGCTCGTGCTTCAGTGTCCAGGACACAGTGGCCATTAAGTAAGTTAAATTTGGGCCCAGAACAAGTCCTTCAAAAGGACATCTGTGCCCCACATGCAAAGGAACCAACACCCCTACCTTTGTCGTGTTTGGGGACAGGTTTAGCTGAAGGGCTACTTAAGACTTAGGCTAAGGGCATCAGTTCACAGAGACTAGTGGGCTTCTGCAAGGAGTTTACTGAATGCTGAGTGTGCCCTCTAGTGTCCACACTTCTCAGCTTTATCTCTGAAGGTGTGGATCAAAAAATGTCATTGTTTACATTGGAACTGAAATTCTCTAAGTTGCTTTAGACATTGATTTGACAAGAAAGAAAGAAAGAAAGAAAGAAAGAAAGAAAGAAAGAAAGAAAGAAAGAAAGAAAGAAAAAGAAAAGAGAGAGAGAAAGAAAGAAATTGATGGTCCTCTTTGTTTGTGCTGTGAATGTGGACAAGAAAGAATGGATTAACCTCTTATCCAATAACATCCATGTTTAAGGTCATACGCCAGACACTTTTGTCCACATTGTCTCAAAGTCAAGCATGGCAAAGCAGACTTTTTAGAACAAGGACAGCCTCCGTCTCTAGCCAGAGGAAGCTGGCTGTGATTAAGGGAGCTGTGATTAAGGAAGCTGGAAGGAACGTGTGAGTCCTGCTGGTGGTCAGCACATAGGTGACTAGGAAATGCAGCCCCTGTGGAGTCTCATTTCATAACATTCTCATTTGGGAGGCTTGAACTCCTGAGAAAACTGGTCAGTGTTTTTCTTTCAAGTGACCTGTAGCAAAGAGATGTCCTCATAGGTCCTCATAGAAGGCAAGAGACTCAATACTGATTAGTCATCCTGAGGCGTTAGTATTTACTCCCATATCCACGGGAGCTCCTTGAAAAGCTTGTACCAGGAGGCTCTAAATAGCATGGCAAAAGGAACTCAAGGGCCCCACATCACACAAAACAGCCACTCATCAGATTTGCCTCACCTGGAGCACTATCCCTGCCTCACCTGGAGCACTATCCCTGCCTCACCTGGAGCACTATCCCTGCCTCACCTGGAGCACTATCCCTGCCTCACCTGGAGCACTATCCCTGCCACACCTGGAGCACTATCCCTGCCTCACCTGGAGCACTATCCCTGCCTCACCTGGAGCACTATCCCTGCCTCACCTGGAGCACTATCCCTGCCACACCTGGAGCACTATCCCTGCCTCACCTGGAGCACTATCTCTGCCTCACCTGGAGCACTATCCATGCCTCACCTGGAGCACTATCCCTACCTCACCTGGAGCACTATCCATGCCACACTAGCTCTCATGCTGCATTCACTTGGAGATCAATACAGAAACAGTCGTTTGGTTTGTGTTCCAGAAACACTAATTCATCTGCAGAGCCGACACTTTCCAGAAATCATCTGCTTCTGCCAGCACCTAACAGCCAACTTTTACCCACTCCCGAAAACAGCATATGTATTCATTTTTCTCTGGATCAGATACCATATGCAGTGAGATTCTTAATTTTATTTCCACAGGTCATTTTAAATGGTGAGGTTAAGGCATTCTGTGGAGGTGCCATCATTAATGAAAAATGGGTTGTAACTGCTGCCCACTGTCTTAAACCTGGTGATAAAATTGAGGTTGTTGCAGGTAAGAAAACAAAATAAATAATAATTGGCAACATCAGCATTATGATGGACATATCATATTGTACAAGGCTCCAATAGAATTGCTACTGAATAAATTGGGCTAATGGTAGCGGGGTTGTAATTTCAAATTCTAACTAATTCCACCTTCCAAGCCCCATATGTCTCTTTGTGAACCCATAAAGCACTCTCAGCATAGTACAATTATTTATTGGTGCATGAATTTCCCCACCCACTGGGTTAGATCATCAAGACTTGGTTGCTAGTGTTCACTGAACCCAAGCCAAATGTAGGCCCATGGGAAATGTGTCTATGCAAAAGACAATAAATCATGAGATTTGTTTTCAACAGGTGATTATAACATTGATGAAAAGGAAGACACGGAGCAAAGGCGAAATGTGATTCAAACTATCCCTCATTACCACTACAATGCAGCTGTTAATAGGTACAGCCATGACATCGCCTTGCTGGAGCTGGATAAGCCTTTACTACTCAACAGCTATGTAACACCTATCTGTGTTGCCAATAGGGAATATACAAACATCTTTCTTAAATTTGGTTCTGGTTATGTAAGCGGCTGGGGGAAAGTCTTCAACAAAGGGAGACAGGCTTCCATTCTTCAGTACCTGAGAGTTCCACTGGTCGACCGAGCCACATGCCTTCGGTCCACAACATTCAGCATCTATAGCAACATGTTTTGTGCTGGTTACCGTGAGGGAGGCAAAGATTCTTGTGAAGGAGATAGCGGGGGTCCCCATGTTACTGAAGTGGAAGGGACCAGTTTCTTAACTGGCATTATTAGCTGGGGTGAAGAGTGTGCCATAAAAGGAAAATATGGAATATATACTAAGGTTTCCCGGTACGTCAACTGGATTAAGGAAAAAACAAAGCTAACTTAAAGAAAAACCTATTTACAAAGGAAATTCACTGGGATTGAAAATAGACCAAGCCCTTTACTAACTAGTCATTTTTTCCAACTCTTGTTAAATATATAAGTTCTAGAAATGCTGGTTTCTCTGTGCAGAGGAAGACCCCATCTAGAATCTATATTGTACTAGATCAAGCAGGTTATCAAATGTAATCACTAGAGAAATAGTTTGGTAGGAGATTTTATTGCTTACCTAAGTCCAGCCCTTGGTAAAATGAGAAAGTGACATTTTCCATGGCACCCAGCAGGAACCCTAGTCCTCAACTTATCCCATTCTCCTCCTTAGCGGCAATCTGTGTTTTAGAGCTCCCTTACCTCTCTCAAATTTATTGATTGTGGATCCAGAATCTTTAGCCCTTTTAAGGCCAGAAGCATACAGGAGCAGCTAATTGGTCAAAACTCATCAAAAGTGCTACTTCCACTCCCTTTTTCCCCCTGAATAACTACATCTTTTCAAACTCCCAACCTCCAAATCAATGTTCCCCTCCCCCACACCCATGCTTCTTCTCCCCAGCCTTTGGAAAAAGAAGACAGTCAGTCTTTTTTAGTGCCCTAATCATATATACACACCCACCAACCCCATACTTTGAATAACATGGGATGAAGTACACTGCTTACAACCATAAGAGGAACTCTCCCTTTGTTACACTATCCAGGATAGTCCCCTAAGAATGTATAATTGGTGATCATGGAGGCCTGACCAGGATAGTTCTGAGAAGGCCAATTCACATGTCATTGCAAGTATAAAAAACAATGACATTGATCAAAATGCATTGCCCCTGTCTGATAAAAAAATAATTCATGGTAATAAAAAGTTAATGATGAACCAGACAGAGTGGTGCATGCCTTTAATCTCAGCACTCAGGAGACAGAGGCAGGTGGATTTCTGAGTTAGAAGCCAACCTGGTCTACAGAGTGAATTCCAGGACAGCCAGGGCTATACAGAGAAACCCTGTCTTGAAGAAAACAAACAAGAAAGAAAAAAAAGTGAATGATGAATTTGGTGCACATAATTGCACTGTGTATAGTAGCATACTGGTAAATATCTGAGCAAGGAGATCTCTTAAAAACAAGTCAGAACCTTATTTGTAACAATTGCTCATTTCTATTGTAGAAATCCCCTTACCTTGGTAGACTTCAAACGATTAGCATGAAGTTATTGGACAAGGAAGTTGAGAAAACATGCAAAATTGATCTTAAAACAGTGCTTTAGTCCACATCTAGCCTAGAACTAGCTGAGTTTTCAAGGACTAGTTTAACAGTGTGTCTCCAGCATTCTCCAGTGCCAATCAACAAGACAACTTGCCTAAGCGAGACAACCAACATAAGGGCCATGTCTCCCACAGCAGGCTCAAGGATAGGAGTCATTGCAAATGGTCAACCAAATGGCCCATTCCCGGTTTTCAGCTCACCAGTGAGCTTTGTTACTATAATTAATCTTGTTATATTGAATTTTCTAGAGGGTTGCTGACAGTCCAACATGTTTCTCACCTGTGACTTAATGAATTTGTATTTTAACTCTAATCTAGATCTCTGTATAAACTTATTTGATATTGAATACTTAATGATGTATAAATGGAACAAATGTCAAACACATGATTTGAACCCTTTGGCTCTGCCACCTGCTCCCACCAAACAAATTGTACTCAGTACTACTGATTTTACTTAAGTTCCACTACTTACTGCCTCTTTTTTGTCTTGCAAGAAGTATCAATAAACATCATTACAAATTTCTCCATTTCTTATTAAATCATTTAGAGGCCTATCCCAAAGAACACAATCATCAAAACCCTGAAAAGAATGCATCTGATGAAATATGTAATACTGCCTTTATGCTCCAATATCCCCCCTCTTCAAGAGATATTTGCATTGTATCTGTAAGCCACATACCCTGTAGGTGGAGGCTGCTCATTTGTTTCCCAGACACACAGACACAAAATAATCACACAGAAACTGTATTAATTAAAACACTACTTGGTCTATTAGCTTGTGCATATTTTTAGCCAGCTCTTACATCTTAAATTAACCCATTTCTATTAATCTGTGTATCGCCATGTGGTTGGTTGTGGCCTACAGGTAAGGTTCCATGCAGAGTCTGCTGTCTGTTTTGTGCGGCCACTGCATGGCTTCTCTCTGACTCTGCCTACTCTTTCCTCCTCTATCTCCTTGGAATTCCTACTCTGCATTGCAATAGGCCGAAAGCAGATTCTTTATTAGCCAATGGTATTCACAGCATACAGAGGGGAATCCCACATCAATACCCTTTGAGGAATTAATATCTCCATTTGTATGAGGGAATTTGAGAGGACACTGTTCAAAACCCTTTGAGATGTTAAGAATGTGTAGCTTTTTTGTTCTTCATTCCTTCAACAAATATTCAAGTAGAAGATCCCTGTGTAGCATTACCAATAATGCTGATTACATTTTTAAATAGGTATATTTGCATCTGAAAAGTTTCTTAAAAGTATGTGAATTACCACTACTGCCTACTGCACTAGGACATAGCAGTTGCCCAATAAATGTTAACTGAAGCTCCAGAAATGGCTCAGTGGTCAAGAGCATTTGCTGCAGCACTTGCTTCTTGTAAATGACCCAGGTTCAATTACCAGCTCCACAACCATTTGTAACTCCAGCTCCAGGAGATTTGATGCTCCCTTCTGGTGCACTACAGACAAGCAGGCACATGCAGATACACATGAATAAAAATAAATGATTTTTAAATGTTAGATAAATTGGAGTAATAGCAATTAGCCATGCATTGAGCACCCTGAAAGGGGACCATACCTAGACTACAGAAATCAGTTCTGTTATCATTGACTAAAGGAGAGGAAGAGAGATGAGTCACTATAAGTGTCAATTTTACATTTGAGGAGAATGCTAGCTTGTGCAAGATGCATGTTACTTCACATTTGAATAACTAAGGCTCTATGACCCCAGTGCTCAGTTGGAAAAAGAGAGTCATGTTGTCATGGAGACCACCCTTTGCAAAAGAAGCAATGGTGAACTAGCCTCACACCTCAAGCCATTGCCTCTCCATGTGGCACAGGGAGGAGCTTCTAAGCCTCTGAACCTCTGAGCCATAATTACCCTTTCTCCCATGTATTCAAAAATGATTGAATTCATTCTGAGCCATATGCGACATGTTGTCAATACTAAACATGTGGGCCTTTAAGCACACCTCCGAGCCAGCAGTCTTAGAGCCAAGGCCTCAACGGATTCTGCCTAGGTCACTTGCAGTCACTATATAAGAGTCATTAGTACTTTCCAAATTGTTGTAGCTGCTTAACCTAAATGGGCTGAAATAGGCTGGTATAATATTGGAAGTGACAGATTAAAATAGAACTCTTGCTGAGTGAAGAAAAGTGTGCTAATATCATGCACACATTTTACTTTGCTGTTTAAATCTGATTGCTTTTAGTTCTTGGAAATATTAGTCATTTTATAATGTCAAGAACAAATATGGTCTGATTTTCCTCTGCCAAGGGAAAAAGAAAGGGTACTCTCCTGAACACAACCCTTTACAAACTGCTTCCTTATAAATTCTATATGTTTTCAACATAAGAGTGTCAAAAATGCAAGGTATATTAAGTGCCATCCAATCCACTGCACTTTACAGATGAGGATACTGAGGTCAAGAGAAGGCCGGGCCCAAGTAATACAATGGCAGAGTCTAAGCTCCTCTCCTGCACTGTGAAGCACAGCGCTTTCAGCTAGAGGACACTCGCTGCTGTCTGAGCTTGTACAGCAGCCAAGGCTATCTGCTTGATTGAAATCTATTCAGAAAGTCTGGGAGTGAAAACTGCCTGGCATTCTTATTAATGATATTCTGAGTGCGAAGCAAGTGATAAAAATCAAGAACAACAGGGAGTCTGGGAGGCAGAGCAGCGGTCGGATAAACTGAAGCTGCAGACCCTGGCTCTTAGCAGGTACTCAGTAACAACATGGATATGAACCTTCAGGACTTATGTCTGGCTTTTATTCCAGCTGTGAGCACTGGGCCTTCCAGATGTGCCATTTGACTTGAAGAGTATGTTTTTCGGCGGCATCTGGCACACAACTTCAGCACAGTAGTACTTTAGACTTTGAGATCATGCTGGGGAAGTAGACACGGGCCGCACTAGGAGACTACAGGCTACTGCAGAAGCTGTCGGGGAGCTCCAAGAGGCCTTCAAAGGCCCACTGGAGCTGGATGTCTACCAATATGGCACAGCTATGCAAACCAGGCAAACATTACAGCTGCTGACAGGCCTGTCTGGGGACAGCAATCAGAGTGCTTTTTTCAATGTGAGACGTATGCCATCTAGAAATCTCAGTTATGACCACAAGCATCTAGACTGTTCTGTTAACCATAGAGGCTGTTGAAGGATTTGCAACAGGAAAAAAAAGATTGTGGGAACACTGGGAACACATTCTTTCCAGCCATTCCACATCCACAGATCTGTCTCCTCCTTCCCTCCCACAGTTTCAAGCAGACCTTTTTCATCCCGTCCATCAGATTTTCTCGTTAATCACAACTTCTAATAAAGGTAAGGGTAGCAGAGGCTTTCATTCAAAAATCTACAAAGAAACACCAGTTACTGAAATGGGGTCAAGGCACTTTCTCCGTACCCCACAGAACACAGCAGAGCTCTTTCGATCAGGCCGGATCATCTCCCTATAGTCCAAGAGCGACCCTTTTGGGTGAGAGGTACATGACAGAAATAGGGAAATTCCTGATTCCAAAGACTTGCATTCAAAAAGCTGCTTCGGGGCTGGTAAGATGGCTCAGTGGATAAAGGCAACTGCTACCCAGCCTGCCCACCTTAATTCTATCCCCAGAACCAAGATGATGGAAAGAAAGAAGCAATCCCCACAGTTTTGACCTCCACATACACACAATGGCATGAAGATGAAAGTACACAAATAAATGTACTTTGAAAATGTTAGAGCGGCTTCAGTGCAATGGGAAAGTTGGAGTTCCCAGTCTAGAAAATCTTACCAACTCACTGTCAACCTTAAACCTGTAGAATGATTACAGATCTGCACCTATGGCATGGTTTGCTGCTGAGCTCATTAAGACTTAAACAAAGACCCACACGTAGTACAAGTTTTAATAAATATCCCTCTGTACATAAAAATATTTTCTTCTTGAACTCTATTACAAAAATAAGTATGCTTTTTTTTATGAGGTTTGCTTCTAAAATTCCTCCCTGGGAGAGAGAGAAGTAATGTCTACAGCTACTCCCAAGGTCTTGATCATTGGAGGGCAGGCCCAACAGAACAAGTGCCCATAGGAACGCACAGAGACTATGACAGCACACAGAAGACCTGCGCAAGCTCAGGGCAGACAAAAACCCCAGCAAGGAGAGGGGCAGGAGGGAGTAAAGCCCATCCCTAGCTGAGGACCTACTGGCAACTGATGGCTTCTAGGAGACAGAAAGTAGGTTTTCTTCGAGGATATGGTCACCCCATTGCAGGGCAGGCTCAGCACCCACTGGTATTTCTGCAGTACAAATTGCACTCAATGGGTTAAACAGGAGAACTTGTGAAGTTGGGTGAGTAGAGAGGTAGAGATGGATTTGGGAGGAGATTGGCAAGGTGAATGAGTATGATCAAAATATATTGCATGAAATTCTCAAAGAATTAATAAAAATGTTTTTTGAAAAATATTTGGGGGGCTGGAGATATGGCTCAGTGGTTAAGAATACTGACTACTCTTCCCAGGTTCAATTCCCAGCAACCACACAGCAGCTCAAAACTGCCTGTAACACCAGTTCCAGAGACCCAACACCATCACACAGACATGCATGCAGGCAGAACACTAATGCACATAAAATAAAAATAAATTTAAATATAAATGAATAAAATAAATAAAAAAATATTTGGCAGTCTATGAGAGTAGAGTTTCTTCCTAAGTACACTAAAGCCCAGTGCGAACAGGGAAGGGAGCTAGAGAGATTACTAATCAGAACCATGCACTATGATTTAACTAAGAAAGGAGTCTTGCTGTGTTCTTTTGTTTCTGTTATCAGGGCTCACTGCTCACACCGCTGCAGAGCTCTCAAATAAATCACGCTGGGTCTGAGCATGACCCCATTCTGCAGTTGTTCTTTGCTCAAATAAATAGTGTTAAATTGATTTCTGTCTAAAGTGTTCCTTTTTGAAAGTTTTTATTTATTTTGGTTTCTCTGTGTGAGTGTTTTGCCTGCATTGTGTATGTATGCCACGTGTATGCCTGGTGCCTGTGGAGGAGAGAGAAGGGCATCATATACCCCACACTATAACGTTATCTGTCCCTCAAATTTTACATTTTATAAACAAAGGAAGCGTGGTTCTAAAGATTTAATTGTTTATTAAAGGTTTAAAGAAGCCAGTTGTGGTAGCACATGCCAGTAAGATTTGTTGAAGGAGGCAGAGGCAGGAGAATCGTGAGTTTGAGGCCAGCCTGAGTAAGGATTTATTAATTTGTATTTTATGTTTTAGGTGTTTTAATTGCATGTATGTTTATGTAACATGTGTATACAGTACATAATAGATTCTTTTGAAGGCCGGAAGGAGGCATCAGGTCCTCTGGATCTAGAGTTACATATGGCTGTAAGGCAAGGCACCATGTGGTTGTGAAAACTGAACTCTGGTCCTCTAGAAGAACAAACAGTGCTCTTAACCACTGGGCCATCATTTCCAGCACTGGGGGTTCTACTCCTAATCTTTATCATCTAGGACTGAGAACAGCGCATAAAGAAGAGAACATAGACGTGAAAACATCTAGGAGAACCACTGGCTGAAATGAAATCCTTGTGCCCAAGAACAACAGCTTGTCTGAGATGTTAAATTTCAATATTAGCTCATTTAGGTACAAATTATAGGATGAACAAGGTTGCAAAGAAAACTAAGCTCTGAACCCATAAGCATAAGGTATAACAATAAAGCTACCCAGCGAAGAGAGGAGGTGCTGCTGAGACAGGTCCGCCTAGCTTGCAGATCAGAAAAGCAGTGTAAGGTAAGGACTAAGAAAGAGGTCCTCGCTCAAGGCTGTCAGACCTGTGTGCTGATTTGTTTCCCATTTTCTAAGCGTCAGTGAGAAGGCCTTTGGAGCTGTAAGGGGAGGGATGAAGAAAGTAGGGTTCTGTATCAGTCTCCCTTCCGACAACACAGTGGTTACTTTTAATTTTTTACATTTATTTTCTGAAGACATCTGCATAGATGTATTGTCTTTTAAAGAGTTGCTTATTTTATTTTATGTACATGAGTGTTCTGCCTTCATATATGTGTATGGTATGTTTACTTTGTGCCATGGAAGCGAGAAGTAGACACAGACCCCTTAAAATTGGGGTTATGCCCCATTGTAAACTGCCATGTGGGCAATGGGAACCAAACCCAAGTCCTCTGAAATAGCAACTGGTGTTTGTTTGTTTTCTTTTATTGAAAATAAATATTTTGATACAGTATAGTCTGATCATGGCTGCTTCTCCTTCATCTCTTCCCAAATTCTCCACACCCACTAAATTCCATGCTTCCCCCCGCCCTTCTTTAGAAAACAAACAGGCAAATACAACACACACACACACACACACACACACACACACACACACACACACACACACACAAATAAACAGCTAAAACCATGAAAACATAACATCAAAAGCCATGATATACAAACAAAAGACTGGTAAGGTCTTTTTTAAAAGCCCAAACAAAGCAATAGGAGGCAAAAAGTCTACAGAAATACCATTTGGTTCACTTTGCACTAGCCATCTACTGCTAGGCGTGAGGCCTATCCTTAAGTGTGGTTTATACACCCAGTAAGACTCCATTGGAGAGAACTAACTTTTCCTTTGCGAGTGCGGCAGCTGGAGCTAGCTTCTGGGTTATGGATAGAAGCCAGTGTCCACTTCCCCCTCTCAGTACTGGGGTCCCATCGGCAACCAGCATTCTTAACTATCCCTCCAGTCCCTGGCATATTTATGGCCTTTTGTGTTCAAGATAAATATCTCACTCCTGGGCTGAAGAGATGGCTCAGCGGTTAAGAGCATTGCCTGTTCTTCCAAAGGTTCTGAGTTCAATTCCCAGTAACCACATGGTGGCTCACAACCATCTGTAATGAGGTCTGGTGCCCTCTTCTGGCCTGCAGACATACACACAGACAGAATATTGTACACACAATAAATAAATAATTTTTTTTAAAAAATCTCATTCCTACTTTAGGTACTTGGGAATTTTGCATAAGAGGGTGGTTAGTAATCTCTGCTCTCCCTTCCATTTTGTATCTAACAATGGTTTATTTATGTAACAAGTGTGCACTGAGTTTCTCGAAGTTTGGACTCCTACCTTAGAGCTGTTTTAATTGTGTACAGGACCAGTCCCTGAGCCAAAGAGCCACCATCTTCAGAAGTTCTACTGGGCCGAGAAACTCAATTATTGCTGTGAATATAATTGCAAATGCTTGTTGCAAATTATAATTTTAACAAAACTTTAAGAAGGAAAATGTGGGGCCAGAGATACGGCTCACCAGTTAAAAGTATTTGCTGCTCTTGAGGAACAGGTTTGGTTCCCAGCACCCAAAAGGCAGTTCACAACCAACTCTAAGTCCAGTTTTGGGGGGATTTTCTACTCTTTTCTGGCCTCAGCAGGGGTTGCACACACATAAGATATGTATGCTCCCAATCAGGCACACACATACACATAAATAAAAATATTTAAAAAGAAGTGGAATGCATCAGGCATGGTAGAACATCCCTTTAATCCCAGTACTCAGGAGTCTGAGGCAGGGAGGTTTCTGAGAGTCTGAGGACAGCCTGGTCTATGGCATGAGTTCCAGGCCGGTGAGATCATGCCTCAAAATTAAAAATAAAAAAAGGGAGACTGTTCATGAGGTAAAAATATTGAGTTAACGTGACCTTTAAGAGGTTCTCAGATGACAACTGCTCACACATTCCTAAGTGAAAGTATTTCTTCCACACAACACAGTCTTTAAAAATCCACGAAGATTTGTCTTATGGTGACTTTCCACTGAGCAAACATATATGTTCATAGGAATTTGAAGTTATTTGTAAAAACTGTGAGAAAGAGGTTTTGCCTGATTCTCAGTCACATGTAAAACAACAACAACAACAAAATAAAACCCACAGGGACACATGCAAGGTAAGATTGAAGCAATTTCAATCCATGGGAGATGACATTTTATTCTACTTTCCTAGTACTAAAAGAAACCAGAATATTTTCCTAGTACTAAAAGAAAGGGAAGAATATTTTCATATGAAAATATTATTGCCATAAAAATATATGGAGAATAACATGAACTCTTGGGTACCACCCTCATCTCTTTTCTCTTTCTCTCTCTCCCGAACAATGCTGATTTACTTTCATTATCCTGAATCACATTTGTTTACTCTAAGTCATGCATCAAAACATCATTTGCACAGCTTATATTTCATAATTTCATGTAAATATTATCCTATTGTTTTATGCTATATTTTCATATGAGATTATACTTATTGGTGATACTATATTTGGTTCTAGGACATCTGTTTTTGTTTCTGTACAGATTTTATTGTATCGCCTTCCATAATGTAGCTATCTGGTTACCAGCTTGTTGTTTATGTTCTCTCCAATTTTGTCCTTCTGCCAAGAAATGCTGGTAAAAGTATCTTGGCAGTTATGTGGGTACATGTCCACCAGAGAAATTACTAAGCCTTCATGCACATACTTTAACTACACTTGATATTAGCAAACAACTCATTAAAAACTCATACCAACTTATGCTCTCAGTAGCAGGGTATGACACAGCTCTTTTTTTCTTGCTTTTTTCTGTGTTTTTTTTTATTGATTTTCTTGAGCTCCACATTTTTCTCTGCTCTGCTCCCTGCCTCTCCTCTCCCCTTCAATCCTCTCCCAAGGTCCCTATGATCCCAATTTACTCAGGAGATCTCATCTTTTTCTACTTCCCATGTAGATTAGGTTTATGTATGCCTCTTTGAGGGTCCTCATTGTTGTCTAAGTTCTCTGGGATTGTGATTTGTGGGCTGGTTTTGGTGTAGGATGTTCTTCTGTTCATGTGTTGCTTTTATTGGTCAATGAATAAAGAAACTGCTTTGGGCCTGATAGAAAAGAACTTAGGTAGGTGGAGAAGACAGAACTGAATGCTGGGAAGAAGGGTAGAGGGAGAGCCACCATGGAGCCACCAGAGACAGATGCACCAAATCTTTCCTGGTAGGCCACTGCCACATGGTGATACACAGATTAATAAAAATGGATTAAATTAAGATGTAAGAATTATCCAATAAGAAACTAGAGCTAATGGGTCAAGCAGTGTTTTAATGAATATAGTTTCTTTGTGATTATTTCAGGTATAAGCTAGTCAGGCAGCCGGGACAAATAAACAGCCCCTCCTTACAACATGGTTTTCTTTGCTTTATGTTTAAAAACCACTTATGAGTGAGTACATGTGATAATTGTCTTTCTGTATCTGGATTACCTCACTCAAAATGATATTTTCTAGCTCCATCCATTCGCCTGCAAAATTCAAGTTGTCGTTATTCTTTTTCTTCTGTGTAGCACTCTATTGTGTAAATGTACTACATTTCCCTTATCCATTCTTCAATCAAGGGGCATTTAGGTTGTTTCCAGATTCTAGCTATAACTAACAATGCTGCTATGAATATAGTTGGGCACATGTTCTTGTGGTACAATTGAGCATCCTTTGGATATATACCAAAAAGTGGTATTACTGGATCTTGAGGAAGGTTGTTTCCTAATTTTCTGAGAAATTGCCACACTGACATCCAAATAGACTGTACCAGCTTGCACTCCCACCAGCAATGCAGAAGTGTTCCCTTTCCCCCACAACCTCTCCAGCATAAATTGTCACCAGTGTTTTTTTTTTTTTTTGCCATTCTTACAGGTGTAAGATCGAATTTTGGAGTTGTTTTGATTTCAATTTCTCTGATGACTAAGGATGTTGAACATTTCCTTAAGTGTCTTTCAGCCATTTTAGATTCCTCTGTTAAGAGTTCTCTGTTTAGGTCTGTACTCCATGTTTAATGGATTATTTCTACTTTTGATGACCAATTTCTTGAGTTCTTTGTATATTTTGGAGATCAGACCTCCGTCTGATGTGGGGTTGGTGAAGATCTTTTCCCATTCTGTAGGCTGTCATTTTGTCTTGTTGACCATGTCCTTTGCTTTACTGAAGCTTTTCAATTTCAGGAGGTCCCATTTATTAATTGTTTCTCTCAGTGTCTGTGCTACTGGGGTTGTATTTAGTAAGTGGTTCCCTGTGCCAATGTGTTCAGGTGTACTTCCCACTTTCTCTTCTATAAGGTTCAGTGTGGCTGGTTTTATGTTGAGGTCTTTGATCCATTTGGACTTGAGTTTTGTGCATGGTGATGGATATGGATCTATTTTTATTTTTCTACATATTGATATCAAGTTATGCCAGCACCATTTCTTAAATATGCTTTCTTTTTCTATTTGATTTTTTTTGCTTCTTTTTCAAAAATCAGGTGTTCAAAAGTGTGTGGATTAATATCCAGGTCTTCTATTCACTTCCATTGGCCTCCTGTCTGTTTTTATGCTGTTTTAAGTACTGTAGCTCTGTAATAGAGTTTGAAATCGGGGATTGTGATGCCTCCCAAAGTTCTTTTATTGTTTTGGCTATCCTGGGTTTTTTGCTTTTCCATATGAAGTTGAGTATTGTTCTTTCAAGGTTTGCAAAGAATTTCGCTGGGATTTTTATGGACATTGCATTGAATCTGTAGATTGCTTTTGGTAAGATTGCCATTTTTACTATGTTAATTCTACCTACCCAAGAGCATGGGAGATCTTTCCACTTTCTGGTGTCTTCTTCAATTTCTTTCTCTAAAGATTTAAAGTTCTTGTCTTACAAGTCTTCCACTTGTTTGGTTAGAGTTATCTGAGATATTTTATGCTATTTATGGCTATTGTGAAGGTGATGTTTCTCTGATTTCTTTCTCAGCCCATTTATCATCTGTGTAAAAGAGGGCTACTGATTTTTTTGAGTTAATCTTGTATCCTGCTACATTACTGAAAGCGTTTATGAGTTGTAGAAGTTCCTTGGTAGAATTTTTGGCATTGCTTATGTAAACTATCATATCATCAACAAATAGTGAGAGTATGACTTCTTCTTTTCTGATTTGTATCCCCTTGATCTTCTTTTGTTGTCTTATTGCTCTAGCTAGGAACTCAAGAATTAAACTGAATAAATATGGAGAGAGTGTACAACTTTGTCTTGTTCCTGATTTCAGTGGGATCTCTGGGAGTTTCTCTCCATTTAGTTTGATGTTGGCTGTTGGCTTGCTGTATATTACCTTTGTTATGTTTAGATATGTTTCTTGTATCCCTGCTCTCTTCAAGACCTTTATCATGAAGAAATGTTGCATTTTGTCAAAATCTTTTTTGGCATCTAATGAGACAATCATGTGTTTTTTTTATTTTTCAGTTTGTTTATATGGTGGATTATGTTGACAAATTTTCATATGTTGAACCATCCCTGCATCTCTGGGATGAAGCTGACTTGATCATTATGGATGATGGTTCTGATGTGTTCTAGGATTTGATTTGCCAATATTTTATTTAGTATTTTTGCATCAATGTTCATGAGTAGGACTGATCTGTAATTCTCTTTATTAGTAATGTCCTTTTGTGGTTTTGGTATCAGGGTAATTGTAGCTTCATAAAAAGAGTTTGGCAATGATCTTTCTGTTTCTATTGTGTGGAATAATTTAAAGAGTATTGGTATTAGTTCTTCTTTGAAAGTCTTATAGAATACTGAGCTGAAACCATCTGGTCCTGGGCTTTTTTTGGTTGGGAGACTTTTCATGACTGTTTCTATTTCTTTAGCAGTTTTAGGTCGGTTTAATTTGCTTATCTGGTCTTGATTTAATTTTGTTAAGTGATATTTATCCAGAAATATTTGTCCATTTCCTTTAAGTTTTCCAATTTTGTGGAGTACAGGTTTTCGAAATATGACCTGATGATTCTCTGGATTTCCTCCGTGTCTGTTGTTATGTCCTTCTTTTCATTTCTGATATTGTTAATTTGGATATTCTCTCTCTGCCTTTTGCTTAATTTGTATAAAGGTTTGTCCAATGTGTTGATTTTCTCGAAGAACCAATTCTTTGTCTCATTAATTCTTTGTATTGTTTTTTTTGTTTCTATTTTGTTGATTTCAGCTCTCAATTTGATTATTTTCTTTTATCTAGTTCTCTTGGGTGAGTTTGTTTCTTTTTGTTCTAATGCTTTCAAATGTTCTGTTAGTTCACTAGTTTGAGGTTTTTCCAGCTTCTTTATGTAGGCAGTTAGTGCTATGAACTTTCCTCTTAACACTGCTTTCATTGTGTCCCATAAATTTGGGTATGTTGTGTGGTCATTTTCATTGACTTTTAGGAAGTCTTTAATTTCTCCCTTTATTTATTCCTTGACCCATTGATGATTCAGGTGAGCATTGCTTCATGTGTTTGTGGGCTTTCTGGAACTAGTATTGCTGCTGACTTGTAGTGAGCTAATAAGGTACATTGGGTTATTCCAATATTTTTGTATTTGTTGAGGTATGTTTTGTTACCGAGTATGTGGTCAATTTTTGAGAAGGTTCCATGAGGTACTGAGAAGAAGGTATATTCTTTTCTTTTTGGATGGAATATTTTATAGATGTCTGTTAAGTCCATTTGAGTCATAACATCTGTTAATTCTCTTATTTCTCTGTTCATTTTTTGTCTGAATGACCTGTCCAATGGTGAGAGTGGACTGTTGAAGTCTCCCACTATTAGTGTGTGGGGTTGAATGTATGATTTAAGCTTCAGAAGTGTTTCTTTTACATATGAGGGTGACCTTGTATTTGGGACATGCATGGTCAGTGTTGAGATTTTTCTCTTGATGAATTTTTCCTGTGACTAATATGAAATGTCCTTCTTTATCTCTTTTGACTGATTTTAGCTTGAAGTCTATTTTGCTAGATATTAAGATAGTTACACCAGCTTGTTTTTTAGGTCCATTTGATTGGAATATTTTTTTCCCAACTCTTTACTCTGAGGCGATGTCTGTATTTGAGGTTGAGGTATGTTTATTGTATGCAGAAGGATGGATTCTGTTTTCATATCCAATCTATTACCCTGTGCCTTTTATAGGTGAGTTGAGTCCATTTATATTAAGGGATATTATTGACCAGTGATTGCTATGTCCTGCTAATTTAGTTTTCATTGTTGGTGATGTTAATTTGTGCGTTTTCCCCTTCTCTGGGATTTGCTGCTATGAGACCATCAAATGTCTGACACAGCTCTTTCTTTGAGTCTTTCCCAACACTTTGTATTTTTTTAAAAAATAGACACAGACTTTTAAGCTAGTAAATCTCATAGATAGAATGCCTATTTTGTATCAGACGCTGGTATTATCTTGAAAGCACTGTAGTTAAAAATGTACAGATGTATTCGTATCTTTTCTATGTTCAGGAAGAAAATTATTTTAGCTTCTAACATTAAATTCTAAAATAGCATTAGGACTTTTCCTTTGGTTCCATTTATTATGTTTGTAGAAGCACAGCCCACTAAGTTTCTTACCTCTTTATCGTGTGATAGATCACAACTTGCCATCCGAAAAGGTGCACTTAGAGATTCCTCAAACTATTAGCCAAGGGAACTCAGCCTACCATGTTCTTCTCATGCTCAAAATCATTCTCTTCATTGGGATTCCACCCCACTTGGATGCTCCCTCCTGCTCTGCAAACTGGCTACATTGGTTTACTTGGGAAGTAATCAAATTAGTATGCTCTTCTCAAATATTTAGATAAAATTTATCAATGAAATGCTTTCAATTTTGTTTTGTTCAGGGTTTCGGGCATATTTCATTTACCTTAAGGAGCTTATCTTTACAAAGTCCAACCATTGACTGTTCTTAATATGTATCCTTAGTCCCATTCAGTGGAAACAAGCTAAAAATATCTCCTCAGAATTAAATGTGTTTATTTAAACATGTGAGAAATCAAGTTCTCAAATAGCAGCAGGTAAACCTTCACAAAATACCAAGGGAACAGTAGCTTTGAGTATTCCACGAAATTTAATAGACAAAATGAAGTTTGAATTACAAAGGACTGAATTGTTTTTATTTTCCCCTGTTGGTACTAGAGATTAAACCTAGGTCTTTGTAAATGCTAACTGTATGTTGTACTACTGAGCTACATTCTGAGACCTAAAATATATTCACATTTTAAATGGAAAATGAAACATCTGATTATCTGTCTGTTCTAGCAATTTACTTTTGGGCAATACAAATAAGTTAAGCTTTATCCTTAATACTGTTTGTTTTCTACATGTTTTATTCCTTAAGACCCTTCCAAGGTGACTATCCCAAAACATTGTGCAGAAGGGAGAAGTCACTGGCTTCTTGTTTGCTGTGTGATTGCTCACTTGACTGTAGAGTCCACTGCCTGCAGAAAGGAGGTTTCTGTATTTTTGTACTTAGTAGTAATAGGCACTTTCTCAGAGGTCCGTGACTGATACGACATTGATTTCTTCCTAAACCCTGACCAAAATCACAGACCTAATTTTGCTTCAACTGGAGTACTTCTTCTGGCTTCTCTTTTCCAAAATACACTCTGAATGTGTTCTGTTCTTAACAAAATATTATCACCCACATAATGACTTTTCTAACATCTATGTATTCCATACTACAAGAACAATACATCATTTTGGAAATCTCAACAATAATATTTACTCCTCAGGCAACACAGAAATAACTTGAATACACATTTTATTTCTCAGGTGATTACCTGAAGATGAATTTAATATTGATTAATTCACTGACAGTAATTCCTCAAGAGCTCAAAATAAACGCACAAAAAGGTACTACTTACCATGTAATGGATACATACTAAGTTATCCAAAACAAACTCAATGTTCCAAAAGTGGAAAATTCAATCAAGACAATATTATACATTGCCATGTCCCCCACCTTAAGATGTAAATTCTAGCTCCTACGTAGAATATAAAGAGATTGTTGGGTCTATCACTCCCAACTAAGAGACTTTTGCAAAAGCAAGTGACAATTCAAACAAATGTACATAGCTAGGTACTTTCCAGGGGGATTATGGAAGTGGACATTTTCATGACTATCTAAGGCCTGAAACTGCTTTAATTGTGAAGCAAAGAAACTTTTGAGCAAACCACTACTTTACCAACATTTTCCAAAATTTGGTTCTGGTCAGACTGATCCCCACCTTGTCTGTCACACACATACAATCATGAAGCAAAACTTAAGATAAAACTAGGTGGTGGAGCCATACACCATACACCCAGCATTCAGGAGGCAGAGGCAGGCAGATCTCTGAGTTCAAGACCAACCTGGTGAGTTCCAGAACAGTCAGGACACAGAGAAACCCTGTCTCAGAAAAAACAAACAAACAAACAAAAACCCTGAAGATAAACAAATTAAGTGAAAGTGCTTACAGTACTGTCTTGGGGTTTCTACTGCTGTGATAGACCACCATAACCAAAAGCAACTTGGAGAGAAAAGAGTTTCTTGCATCTTAACACTTCCAGGTCACATTCCACCATTGAAGAAAGTCAGGGAAGGAACTCAAGGCAGGAACATGTAGGCAGGAACTGATGCAGAGGCCATGGAAGACTGCTGCTTATTGGTTTGTTCCCTTCTGGGTTGCTCAGAATGCTTTCTTATAGTCCTGAGGACCACCTGTTCCGAAGTAGCAGTATCCAAATGGGCTCTGCCTCCCATATCAATCACTAATTAAGAAAATGCACCACAGACTTGCCTACAGACCAAGTTTATGGAGGCATTGTCTCAGTTGAGAGTCCCCCTTCCCAAATAATTATAGCTTCTTCCAAGTCGACATAAAATAGACAGGACAGTTCCCCTCAGAGAGAAAAAAAGGATTTTCAACTATAAATGATATCATACTAACCTGAATAAATGCACTAAGGAATTAAGTCTAGATATTGCAGTGTAGAATTAATGAAACTACATTTGCATTGTAAGTACATTTACAATGTGATTAAATTTTGAAGACTTCAAAGGAAATTGCTGCTATATTTAATAATAACACACATTCATGGCCTAATAAAATTAATATACTGCAGTTATGTTTATGAACAAACTCAAATACAGCATTTTTTACAGTGATTACAACATTCAAGACCATAACTACATTTGAATCTAAAAAACTTGATATTATCTTAAATTATTAAAATCTTGACTCGAATACCACTGTATGATATTTTGTGCATAGGGCACATTATTTCAATATCTTGAAGATTTTTTTTTATTTTATACATATGAGAGTTTTGCCTAGATGTATGCATGTGCACCATATGTGTGCCTGGTGCCCATGGAGAACACAAGAGAGATCCAATCTCTTGGGACTGGAGTTGCAGAAAGTTGTGAGCTTCCAGTGGGTGCTGGGAACCAAACCTAGGGTCCAGGCAAGAGCAGCTGGGGCTCTCAGTCACTGAGCTCTCTCTCTAGTCCCAAGTCATGGATATCTAAGCTATGACTGAAGTTAAAATTTTCCAAGGAATGACAACTAATGAGACCTTATCACCTTATCTAAGCACGCAACACCAGGGTAAAATAAATGCTTAGATTGTTTTAACATGCAAATCAATTATTTTATGACTCTTTCAACAGCAATGCAAAGCCCGATGTGATGAAAAAATCGTCATTGTTCTTGGAAAAAGAAAAAAGAAAAAGAAAAGTAACTAGAAAGCAATATTATTTCTCCCAAGAATTTTCATGTGAACATACATGGTTAACTCTACATGCTTCAAAAATAGCCACAGAGTCGGAGCGAGTCAAGTTGTTGTTTTACCATTTACTTGTCAAAGTGTTTTAATAAGTCCTAAGTCCACTGGGGTTACAGTAATGGAGTCATTTCCAATTAAAGCTAATCAAATATGTAATTTTATATGTCCTTCATTAGTTAGCTAAAAATTAAAGTAATTAATTTTGTCCTGAATTAAGTAAGAGGACATCTATATTTAAAATGATGGCTATAAGTTATTTAAAAACTTTAATAAATCTTCTTAATGCTGAATGCAAATGTCAACAATAAATAGAAGTCAGGCAAAAAAACTTTGAGATTTTACTTCTGAGTTTTGATGGCAGGAGCATGGGAATGTTGCTATTTTCTAGCAAAAACATTGCATTGCTATTTCTTGACTGCACTGGCTTTTCTAAATTGCTTCTAAAAATCTGATTTTTTTCTTACATTTTTGGAGAATTTCATTCACAAACACTGTACTTACATTTCTGAAATCTCAACTCCTCCCATGCCCCTACACTTGCTCCCAAGTTCATGACCTCTTCTTAACTGTGGTCTCTCGGTCTGCATCTCTGCGTTTTTGTGTCTCTGTCTCTCTCTCACACACACACAAAGCCATAAATACAACCCGCTGAGTCCACTTAATATTGCTCATGTCTATATGTGTTTAAGGCTTGAAAACCTGATTTATATATTTTAAAAGATGTGTTAAACAACTTTTTAAGGGACTCATTTTTTTTCTTATTAACTATTTAAACAAACAAAAGCAGATCACAACTTTTTAATCAAATATCTTGCTGCTTCTTTTTTTCTTTCTTTTGATCCAGTGTGCCATTGTGTAGCTCCAACTAGCCCGTCTCATTCTGAGAACTAGGATTATGGCAGTGCCCTGTCATGTCTGACTTGCATTTTCAAAATAAGTCTTCAGTTAGGCTAACATGAAATCAGCTATGTTGGAGGAAACATGGTTTAGTAGAACCAATTAACTTTTGATAGTGTTTAGATAAACATTGCCTTAGATTTATCCTATTGGAGTGTTTAAAATTGAAGCCTATGCGGGGCCACTGGCAGTGGCACCAGGATTCATACCTACTGCTTGTACTGGCTTTTTGGAACCTATTCTCTTTGGATGTATACCTTGCTCAGCCTAAATATAGTAGGGAAGGCCTTGGACCTTCCCTAAAGCAATGTGCCTTACCCTCTCTGAGGAGTGGATGGGGGGTCGGTTGGGTTGGGGGGGTAAGCTTCAGGGAATGGGAGGAGGGGAGGGAGTGAGAACTGGGATTGTTAAGCATAATGAAAAAAGATAGTTTTTTTAAAAAAAAATAAAAGAAATTTAAAAGCAATTGAAGTCCATTCTATAGTACTCAGTTCTACATGTGTAATATTTTGTCTGATATTTTTTCGTGGTACTTCTTACCTAATAATTATTACCTTACTAATAATTACTAAGAAATTATTAGTGCTGAAAGTGGGAAGTTGACACAAGCCACTATACCTAACCGAGAAGCTATCTCCAGTTGACAACTGCTTGCAAAGGAGTCTCACTGGGAAACAAACTACTCTCTTAATTGTAGGCTCGACAGTAGATGGCCAACAGAAAATGAACTCAGTGCTGGTTTGGGAGGTTTTGTTTTGTTTTGTTTTGTTTTGTTTTTGTTGTTGGTCTCATAGTGTTTTGTTTGGACATTTCCTATCTTATAAGTCATTTTGCTTATATGCTATGGTTTCTGATTTTGTGTTCTTATGGATTCTGAGTTTGTGTATGTCTGAATGTGCTTCTCATGCATTCTTGTTTTTTTCTGTTTGTATTGTTTTATTTTGTTTGTCTTTTATTTGCCCGTTAAAGAGAAAGAAGGAGTGGAGTTGAGTGGATACAGAGGTGAGAAGGATCTTAGAGATCAGAATATATTGTATGAAACAACTATTTTCAATAAAAATAAACTAAACACAAAAAGCAAGTGTATGCTAAATGCTCTCACCAAAGGAAGACAATACTATGATGCTTATGCTAATTAGGTAGATGCAGTCATTCTACAAACTGCAAATTTTGTTCTATTTAATGTGATTTTATGTCCATTTAAAATCAAATGATTTTTTAAATTTCTTTATGGAGGATGTCTGAAATCTCTGTATGTGTAGAAAAATAGGTACATCTTTATATTTATGCCATAGTTTGGTGACTAGTGTAGTTTATACCCTGAATTTGAATCAGGTCCTCCAAATTCTGCACAATTCTTCTGTTTTAAAGCTTTATCTTTTCCTACACATTTTAGAATACAATTTCTTTTTTTTCAAAAAATGCCTAATAAGGTTTGAACCGACATGTAAATTTGTTCAAGTTCATATATAATAAGCTAAATTATAGATTTCTTGGCATTGAGGATTCCTATCTACAAACATGGTATATCACTTTTTACGTCATCTTAAATGTATGTGAGCAAAGTTGTGTATATTTCACCAGTGTAGAAGCTTTACATGTCTCACTATACGCTTTCCTAGTTAACACTTTAGGGTCTTAGAAATATTGCTGTTTCTAATTTTAGGGTTTTTAAAAAATTCTTTGTTGGGGGCTGGAGAGATGGCTCAGTGGTTAAGAGCATTGCCTGCTCTTCCAAAGGTCTTGAGTTCAATTCCCAGCAACCATATGGTGGCTCACAACCATCTGTAATGAGGTCTGGTGCTCTCTCTGGCCTGCAGGCACACATGTAGGCAGATATTGTATGCATAATAAATGAATAAATATTTTTAAAAAAATTCTTTGTTGCTAGAAGACAGAATTACAATTAATTTATTCTTGTACAATAATTTTGTTCACTATAGCCAGTAGCTCTAATACATGAATTCTCACAGTTTTGTGCACATGTATAATCCACTAATCACGGTGCTGCTGCCCTTGATCTCTTCCTGAAGTTACAGCGCTGGCTAAGAATTCTAGTAAGGTGCTTAATGGGAATTCAGAGGGGCTATCTGTGACTTGTTTCTAGTCTTGGAGGGAAAGCATCTAGTATTTCCCCATTATGTATGTTAGCTAGTGGCTTTTCATCAGTGAGTTTTACCAGATTGAAAAATGTTGTTTTGGGGGCCTGGAGACGTGGCTCAGTGGTTGGGAGAACTGGCTGTTCTCCAAGAGGACCCATGTTCAATTCCCAGCACCCACATGGTAGCTCACAACTGTTTGTAACTCCAAGATCTGACACCTTCATATAGACATACATTGACACCAATGCACATTAAATAAAACTGAATTATTTTTTCATTTTTTATTGCTTTATAAATAATACTATTCAAAATTTTCGTCTCCTCACCTCCTCCCATTTCCCTCCTGCTCTCCCACTCACCCTCCCCACTCCCCCTCCAGTCCTAAGAGAGGGCAGGGTACCCTGCCTTGTAGGAAGTCCAAGGCCCTCCCCGCTACATCCAGGTCTAGGAAGGTGTGCATCAAAACAGACTATAATCCCAAAAAGCAGTACATGCAGTAGAATCAAAACCCAGTGCCATTATCATTGGCTTCTCAGACAGCCCAGCCACATTCAGAGAGTCCAGTCTGATCACATGCTCATTCAGTCCCAGTCCAGTTGGCCTTGGTGAGCTCCCATTAGATCAGGCACACTGTCTCAGTGGGTGGACTCACCCCTCGTGGTTCTGACTTCCTTGCTCATCTTCTCCCTCCTTCTGCTCTTCATCTGGACCTTGGGAGCTCAATCCAGTGCTCCGATGTAGGTCTCTGTCTTTATCTCCATCCAACTAAATTATTTTTTAAAAGAAAAAAAAGGGTCCTTTTCTTTCCAGTGCTTTATTGCAAATGACTATAGAGTTCTTTGTCAATAGTTTTTCTGTGTCTATTCAACTGATTACATATAATTTTCTCCTTCATTGTGTTAAAATGATGAGTCACACTGATTTTGAGCATATAAGGCAAGCACTTAAAAGCTGCACATTTCCCTCCTTCGTTAGCAAATCAGTGAATTTTGGTGTTACATTTTCTTATTCATACAACTTGAAATCAACTTAATTTCTTCTGTGTTTTCATCTTGAGTCTATATGCTGTTTACACATATACTGTTTAAAATTTAAATACTTGGAGATATTGGTTGCTAACATAATACCTTGAAACTATATGCTAGCTAGTTTTGATATCAACTTGACACAAACTTGTATCATGTTGTTATAGGGAACCTCAGTTGAGAAAATACCCTCATCAGACTGGCCTGTAGGCAATTCTGTAGGGAATTTTCTTAATTAGTGATTGATGTGGGAGGGCCCAGCAAACTGTGGGTGGTACCTTCTTTGAGCTGATGGTGTTGGGTACTATATGAAAGAAGGTTGAGCAAGTCAGGACTAAGCCAGGAAATAGCATTCCTCGTGGCCTCTGCATCAACCCCTGCCCTGACTTCCATGAATGATGGACTAAAGTGTAAGATGAAATAAACCCTTTCCTCCCTGAGCTGCTTTTGATCGTGGCATTTTATCACAGCAATAGAAACCCTAAGACACACTAAATGATTCCAATCTCTTTAATAAAGATTTAGTTCATAGCTTACCTGAGCTAATTGGAGCTCACCAACTCTGGCCTGACAGCGAGGGAACTAGCATAGAACCAGTCTAGGCCCTCTGAATGTTGGTGACAGTTGTGTGGCAGGGGCAGTATGTGGGACCACCGGCAGTGAGACCAGGACTTATTCCTGCTGCTTGAACTGGCTTTTTGGAACCCATTCTCTTTGGATGGATACCTTACTCAGCCTAGACATAGTGGGGAGGGCCTTGGTCCTGCCCCAAAGCAATGTGCTAGACTTTGTTGACTTCCCATGGGAAGCCTTACCCTTTCTGAGGAGTGGATGGAGAGTGGGGTAGGGGGAAGGTGAAGGGATCAGGAGAAGGGGAGGGAGTAGGAACTGGAATTTGCATGCAAAATGAGAAAAGATAGTTTTTAAAAAATTAAAAAATATTTGTTTCATAAAATAGCATATGTTCTACCTTCGTGAATGTTCTTTGAAGTCTTAAAAAATAATTGTGTGAGGTACAATTGTTGAGAGTAGATTTTAAAAATCTAATTATCAGTTCTGACTGTTGATTTAACAAATTGTTTTGATTACTAGTTGTCTAAAGAATTCAATAATGATCTAAATAATCCAACTATTAGTGCAGGAAGCCTTTCAGAGGGGCAGAGCTTGGAGCACTTTGGCTTTCCTGTGTGACCCAGTATTTCTTTTGAGCACAATCTTTGTCAATCTTGGTTTCATTTGATACAAAACTTGGTACCAAGTAAATTATTCCTAGTCTGTTAGATGTGTGGAAAGAACTGTGTACCATCACATGGAATTCAATACAAGGCAAAAGCCAGCATTGCATATGAATTACATGCATATCAATCTTGCTATCTGTGTCTTGTGTTTTTATAGATAGGTAAATGCCACTAAGGATAAAAAAAAAACTGTGAGAATACTGATATATAAAGAATTTTTTCTTTCCCTTCTAAGGGCAGGGTAAGCAGAAACACTAAGTTACATCCTATTGCTTCATGCTGCATTCACATTGACGTCTGGGTGCAGTCACAGGTGTACATGATTTTGTGTGTGTGTGTGTGTGTGTGTGTGTGTGTGTGTGTGTGTGTGTGTGTGAGAATATGTGCATGTAGGGGAAGCCATCACACAGAAATGATGTGTTCCTAGAATGAAACAAAAACATAAAAACATATATTGGTGAAGCATTCTTGGACAGTAGGACTAACTAACTTCATAAAAGCACAGCCCCAGTATTATATTTAGAAGGACTAGTTAACTAGATACCACAGTATATGAAATCTCTCCAACCTAGCAACCTTGTAAGAAGGTTAACATATCTAAAAATTTTGATTCACAAACACCATTCTATTTAAGGGAGCATTAAATGTTAGCAAACATAATTTATTTGCAGCTTTATTTCTAATTGCAGAAAGATTCTTCACACATCAGTGTAATACTAGGCAAATATCGGGGAATTTTGGCTTTCAAATATTGGACAGTTTAATCATAATTATATCTGTAAATTTGGGCATTCCGAAACCTATGGGTACCCAATTAAAATCTGTAAATCATCTCCTCAAATCAGACCTTCTTTTCTTCTCTTTAGATTTTTCACCACCTAAATAAACACTGGGTTAGCACCAAGGGCACATGGGCTACACGGCAGCGAGTTTCCACTGCGCTCTTGCTTGCATTCAAACACTTGCATGGCATAGGCTTAAGTCCTTCAAATAACCTACAGAGGACTTTGGGGACAAGCAGGTTATTACTTTAAAGATTCGCTATTATTTTTTTTAGACTTATTCATTTTATTTGATGTGCATGAGCGTTTTGCCTGCAAGTATGTAAGTGCATGTTTCACTTGTGTTACTGGTGTCCAGAGAGGTCCAAAGAGGGCATTGAATCCCAGAACTAGAGTTACAAATAATTGTGAGCCACCATGTTGTCCCTAAAAGTGAACCTGGGTCTTCTGCAAGAACAATAAAGACTCTCAATTACTGAACCACATCTCCAGCTCCAAGCTTCCTTCAGGGTGGCTTTTAGTTCAAGTTAGTGACATTATGAAGACACAATCTTTTCATTTAATATTTTTTGGAATAAGTATGGGGGCCTCGTTCTGTCTTCTTTCAAGCAATGTCTTCCCGCTGCTGGTACTCTCCCAATTAAACAACAGTGAGAAGAACCATGGCTGCCCTTGTTGCTACATAAGGTCAAATGCATAAGAACTGGGTGATAAGCTCAAATGTCAATATTTAAACTGATAAAGAGAATTAGGGTTCTCTTGTAAAATGTCAAAGCAAAGACCCTGACACTTGGTGTGCATTAGATATGTGATTAATAAATGACTTAAACAACCAAATGGAATGTGGTCTGTCACATTACGAAAGCCCAGTGACCAACTAAATCACCTGAGCCCTAAGCAAATAACACATCTGCATAGCCTCCGAGGGTCTCACAGCCTGCTTCACTCAACAGTTAGCCAGCTTTTTGGCCGGCTCTATAAGCACGGCTGACACAATGAAGATGAAAGGCATCCCCCATGATCTCGGCTGAAGACCATAAGAAAGACACGGACATGACAGACACGTGGACTCGCTACCCACGTGCACCAACCTGAGGTCACAGTAGCCTTTGCAAACACTCCTACCATTGACCCTAAGAATCCTCACGGGGAAGCTTCTCCCTCAGAAGTCTCCTGAAGCAGTCTGCTTTCAGTCGGCTTGGACCTTATTTTGCTCAGACTGTGAAGTTGTAAAGAAAACCCACATGCTACAAGCTTGACAACTTGCCTAACTGCCTGTTGATGGCCACGAAAAGCATTCATTCCCTGCTTCAATGACAAATGTGACAGCTTCAGCAAGTCTTCTCTGAAAAACAAATGGGATCAATCTGTGACGGGAAAAACAAACAAACGAAAGCCAAAGGATGAATTTGTGGAACCCAAAAGTTTTACTTTTATTTGGAAAAGAAAAATTACAGCATGAAATGTACAGAATAGAGCACAACTAATTTGCTACATGAATTATAAGCATAAATTCAGAAAAAGAAACAAGCATGAAAATATTACATTTTAAATGCAATTCATTGTAAACTACTATCAGGAAAAGTTCATCTTGGCACATAGAAAAGGCAATAGCCCTGAAGAGAATTTACTAATGCCCTCCAACCACCCCAGGACTTCTGACTCTGCATTATCCTGTGCGGGTTAAAAGGAGCGCTAGGTCTAAAAAGCAAATTAAATCATGTTGTGCTTCCCTTGGCCTTAACTATTCTACAGCCCTACATTTAACTTAATTCATAATAAGCTAAATAATCGAAGGCACGCTGATTGCATTTGGTTACAAAGTAGACAAAGAAAAAACAATTTTCAAGTCAAAAGTATTCTGAGATGACATTTTATCCAGCACAATGTTTTATACACTTACTACACAATTTGAGGAATAAAGAATACTACAAGTAAAATGTTTTTAAAGTAAAAGAAAAGAAAGAAGTATATGCTGTTGCTTCTTTGCATGTTCAAACAAATCAACCTGGAGAAAAAAAAATCCCCATCATTTGGGCTGAAAGTCTTTTGAGTGGTGTTTTCCATATGGGCTGAGAAGCAGGCTGGCAAGATCTACTTGCCAGTTGACGCAGTAGCTTCTTTACATCAGCAGAGACACCTCCGACACGGCTCTCTGTAATACAAGTGGAACCCATTATTTCTCAGGGTGTTTTTTCTCTCTCTCTCTCTCTCTCTCTCTCTCTCTCTCTCTCTCTCTCTCTCTCTCTGTGTGTGTGTGTGTGTGTGTGTGTGTGTGTGTGTGTGTGTGTCTTTCTCAAGCAGGGTACTACTATGTAGCTCAGGTTGGCCTGGAACTAACTATATAGCCCAGGTTGACCTCAAGCTCCCAAATCTCTTGCTTTAGCTTTCTCAGTGCTGGGATTATCGGCACACACCAGCAAAAGGGGCTTGCATCTCGATTCCCGTGTTTCTAAAGAGAAATCAAATGAACAGCTCCTTTCGATTTCTGTATATGTGTGTTCATATTGTGTGTATGTCTGTGTGGGTGGGTTGCAAGTGTGTGGATATAGGTGAACATGTATGTGTGTGCACATGCATGCAGAGGCGAGAGGACATCGGGTGTCATCCTCAAGAACATCATCCACCCCCTTTGAGACACGGTCTCTCATAACTTCTCTTAAAAATTAAGGTGCAGGCATTGTGGATTGCACCGCATTGCTCTTTTGTGTCTTTTCCTGGGTAGCAGGACTCAGGAAGGTATTCAAAGAGGAACTCTAATAGGTTTTCCTGAATTCCCGACACCTGTGATGAAAGCACTAGGCAATTTTGCAGACTCACTTTATTTTCTGACTCCAAAACTGGATAAATAATGCCAGAAGGCCTGGTTCTGACAAGCCTTCTAGACACACATAGGCAGTGTTCAAATACCAAATGGTTTCCTCTGATTGCTCATATCTGACCAACTAATTCAATCTAATTCATCTACCAATGATATAAACTAAGGAAGTTTCACTCATTACTATAATTGATATAAACCTGTAGGTTGCAAATTACAGGAAGTAGACCATTTAGGGTTTGTTTCTGAGAGCCATTCAATAGGTCTGGAAGGTCAGGTTTACATAAGGATTTTGTATTTGCCTCTTTTACTCTCATTCTCAAATGTATGCAGGAGTTTTATTCAGTTTACCTGATCTATGATAGTAGAAAAACTTGGATTCAAAACTACATGAGAATCAGGATGTCTTTTTTATTGTTTTGTTTTGTTGACACAGGGTCTCTCTGTGTAGCCCTGGCTATCCCGGAACTCACTTTGTAGACCAGGCAGGCACAGAACTCAGAGATCTACCTGCTCTTCCCTCCTGAGTTCTGGGATTACAAGTATGTATCACCAGACCCAGCTCAGGCTGACTTTAAATAAACCAGAAGTTAAAGATATTTAAAAGAGTGCTTTATTTCTCACTATTTTCTAACTTAAAAAAAAAAAAGTCAGCCAAGTGGTGGTGGCGCATGCCTTTAATCCCAGAACTCAGGGGGCAAAGGCAGGTGGATCTCTGTGAAATCCAGCTCAGCGTGGTGTACAGAATGAGTTCTAGGACAGCCACGGGGTGTCACACAGAGAAACTGCCTCAAAAAGAAAAAAAAGAAAGTAAGTTACTTTATAATCAAAATGATATTTACTCAAAATTATAATAGATTTCTTAATTTAAATCTTTGTTATTTCTTATTTGAATGTACAGTAAAAATATATTTTCAACAGATAAAGCTTGCATAAGAAAATAAAAGTTCTTCTTTAAAAGTGCATGTGTATTATATATGCCTGTGGCCCTTGAAAGCCAGAAGAGGGCATACAATCCCCTAGAATTGGAGTTACAGATGGTTGTGAGCTGTCACATGAGTGTTGGTCATCAAACCCACGTCCTCCAGAAGAGAAGCCACTGTTCTCAGCTGCTAAATCATCTCTCCAGTCTCTTAAAGATTGAAGTTCTCAATATTTTAAGAACATAAAGCATTCGATCATTCAGAATATGAGCACTGTAAATATAGACAATTATGACAAATTTCTTGCCAGCCCTTAATTTCTTCCCCTGTAAATTATAACTTAAAAGTTTAGTCTTTCTCACACTAATACTGTTAATATTGAGAAATTATTGTGTAAAGTAATTTCTAAAGTGTATTTGAAACTTCATTACATTTGTGTATATCCCTCATACTTAAATAGAAAACACAGCTCTGAACAAAATTACATGGCAATACATATACAAACATACAGAAGTACAAGGAAAACTGGTAACATCTGAGTAAAGCTAGCACGAATGCCAATTCCTAAGATTTGGTATCATCCTCTAATTATAGAAGATAACTAGGTGTAGGGAACACAAGACATTTCACTAGTATTTTTGTTAGCTTCTTCTGAATTTATAATTTCAAATATTAAGCTTAAAAGAAAATTCCATATGCACAGAATGGTGTAATGAAATAAACACCTTACTTTTTAAAAAAAATCTAAAATTGAAAGGGTCATGAAATCACACATTTATAATCCTAGCACTTGACAGCCTAAGGCAGGAGGCCAGCCTGGACTACCACAAAGAGCTCCAGAGTGGAAAAAAATTAAAAATAACAATCATACTGATGCATTTGTAGACATTTGGAAACTACTATTTAACTAACTTCAGTAGTGTCCTATGTGTAATTGAGATGTATTCTACATAAAGAGAAGTAATTAGTGAATCTTTATAGGACTCACCTCAAATCATTTCATTTAGGCATAGAATATACTCAATAATCCTCAAGGATTCTGAAAAAAAGATTGCTCTTTATGTGCCCTATCTGTTTCATCAGTAAAACTGCCTTTGTAATTTTGATGTAGTATGTCATACTAACCATTTGTGGCCGATCTTCTTCATTGTCATTGCAACTAGGGTAGTAATAGTTGTTTGAACATTCCACAGATGCTCCAAGACCTTCTACAGATGGTGGCACCTGAGTCCAAGCTACAAGAAAAATGACAGGTATATCAGTTACTTAAAAGATCTGGTTCTCCACCACAGGAGAAGCAAACTCACTGTTATAATCAAAGCTGTGGTCTTCAACAGGCCAATAGTACACACAGTCTTGCTCTAAAAAACAAAACTGCACATAGGTTGTACTACTTCTTAATTTGACATTTCAGAAAAGATTTGGACTACAATATACTTCTTCAAAATTTCAGAATGGCTGGAAGTTGAGGATGATGAACATTATTAAAAGTAATGTTAAGCCAGGTGGTAGTAACACATGCCTTTAATCCCAACTTGGGAGGCAGAGGTAGGTGGATCTTTGTTAGTTCAAGACCAGCCTGGTCTACGAAGCGAGTTCCAGGACAGTCAGAGCTACACACAGAGATACCCTGTCTCAAAAAATCAAAAAAAAAAAAACCCAAAAGTAATGCTAAACATTTTCAAAATATATTGTCTTTCTTACCTCCACATACACACAAAAATGGTTCTGAATGTTCTTACTATAGTATTTGTATTTATCCCATTTGAATAGTACTTGTTAGATTCTAGCTGGTGTTACTATTATTTTTTTCTTGGATTCTCTCTTAGTAAGCAGAGATCATACATTACATATCCTATGCCTTATAAGAACCTGCATGTAGCCAGATGTGCACACCTTTGATCCCAGCATGCAGAAGGCAGAGGCAGGTAGATTTTTACAAGTCCAAGGCTAGCCTGGTAGGTTCCAGGCCAGCCAGTACTACATACTAAGACCATGTATCCCTTTGCCAAAACAATGAGGTTATAGGTAGGCGGTATGAGATTTATTTCTTCCTCCCTTCCTTCTTTCCTTCCTTCCCTTTTTTTCTTTAGACTTGAACTGCTTAAGATGAAGTAATCTGTGATAGTTTAAACTGTCAATTTGACACAACCTGGAATCACATGGGAAGATGATCTCAGTGAGGGATTGGCTAGATGATTTTGCCCTGTGGACAAGTGTTGACTGAGGTTTCTGTCCTACCCAATCTTGTAGCCATTCAGTTCCAAAGAAAACACACAGAAGTCTACATTAATCATAAACCTCGTATCTGAGGTTCTTATTAACTAATTCTTACATCTTATATTAATCCATTATTCTTGTCTGTGTTAGCCACATGGCTTGGTACTTTTGTCAGCAAGGGATTCTCATCTTGTTTCCTCTCTGTCTGGGTTATGACTGTAGACTGAATCTTTCTTCTTCCCAGAATTCTCCTGTTCTCATTCCCCTGCCTCTACTTCCTGCCTGGCTACTGGCCAGTCAGCATTTATTTAAATTGTCCCACAGCATGTCCCCCCACTTTTTTTAAACAAGAACTCTGAATTGAATATCCTTTGTTTATTTTTTTGTCCAGACCATTATTCATAACATCTTGTAACCAACACTTTAAATAAAGATAAACATCCATAATCCATTTTGCAGGAATGTGGGTGTAGTTTTCCAGGATATTTCCTGCTGATTGGAGGCACTGATAATCTTATGGGGACCTAAAGAAAATTTCCAAGTCCTGACTGGAAAATTCTGTGAGGCTGTGGGAAGTGCTGTGGGACAATGGTCTGTACCCTGTCACTTGTATTTTAAATAAACACTGATTGGCCAGTAGTCAGGCAGTAAGTAGAGGTAAGACAATGAGAACAAGAGAATTCTGGGAAAAGGAAAGAGTCAGTCTGCAGTTGTCACCCAGACACAGAGGAAACAAGATGAGAATGTCTCGCTGATGAAAGGTACCAAGCCACATGGCTAACAAAGACAAGAATTATGGGCTAATATAAGTTATAAGAGTTTTAAGAAGCCTGAGATAATAGACCAATCGGTTTATGATTAATGTAGGCCTCTATGTGTTTATTTGGGACTAAAGATATGTGGGACCTGGTGGGAGAGAAGCCTCTGTCCACAGACAAGCCTGTGGGGGTGATTTTAATTGATATAGTAAGACCTAGCCTGAAAGTGGGCAGCATCATTTCTTTATAAGCATAAAGAAAACTATCTAAGGAAACTTAATGCAAGCAAGCAGCATGAATACCTTTATTTCTCTTTGCTTCATGATTGTGAATGTGAAGCTGCTTCAGGCTCCTACAGCTGTGACTTCCCTGCTCTGATAGACTGTAACCAAGAATTGTACACTGTAATAAACAAGCCCCCTCAATTGGTTTTGTCAGGGTATGCTCCTACAGCACCAGAAAAAAAAAACTAAGACAAAATCTAAACCACACATTTAGAGACTCCCATCTCAGCCACAGTCAACTGTTCATGTCACCTTGGAAATATTATGTGACCTTCTCTGATGCTGTTTCCATATCTGTCAAATGAAGGCATTTGATACTAGCTTCTCTCTTTGTTGGTGGGACTGGGAGACACAACATAATGATCTGAAGGAAACAACCTTTAAATGGATAACTAAAAACTGAACATGGTGATCATTACTTTTTCCACCTCAACTAGTAGGATTAAGGATTACTATATTAAATCTTAAGTACTTGGCATTTCTCAGGGAGTCTATGCTATTGTTTCCAAAGCTATTTAGGAAATCTTGTATGCTTGTATAGCACCTTATACCTCCCTATTATGATACTTACCACATTCCATTTTAATCAGTTACTGAATTATCTACCTTCCTAGCATTGTAAAGATAGCAGTTGTGTGTATTTTAATCAGACTTCAGATGCAACTCTACAAAATTTCTGATGCACTGATTAGATGAATCAAAAGTACTATGTACAATCATTTCAAATAACATAATTCTCATAAGAAAACAAGTTTTCCAGCTCTAGTCACAAAACCAATGGTAAATAAACAGTATATCCACTGAAGGCAATATCTGTGTTGCATTCATTTCTGTCCTCTATTGCAAGAATTCTCAAACTTGAACACAGATGAGCATTATATAGAAAGTTGGTTAAAATTCAGATAGCTGGGCTTCACACCCAAAGTTTCTGCTTCAGAAGATCTGAAGTAGAAAGAGCCAATAAAACCTTCTTCTATAAAACACGTTCCCAGGTCATATTAATGTTACTGGTCCAAGGATCACACTTTGACAAACCGTGCTCTGTAGTTTCTATCAGAGTGGTTTCTGTGTGCAAGAAATGAAAGTCTTCTAAAACAGGCTAACTCTCTTTTCTTTATATAAAAATAACACATGACTAGATTCTTTGCACATTAGCAACAGAAGTTAAAACTCACAGAGTTATTGAATCTTTTCTTCAGATAACCAAGACACATACCTGCACAATTTCCTTCTGTCTGAACTGGCACAATTGCCTCCCTGACCTCCACCATGCCACTGGCTTGTTCTACCTCTGTTTCCACTTCCACAGCATTTAGAAGAGCTTCCTCTTGCTTTCTGAAAAAGCCACATATAAAAATAGGTGAGCTTTTGCATAGTCTAAAAATAGTGAAAAATTAAAATGTTCTATTCTCATATTATGTGTTAACAATAAGCTGAAAATCCATTCCAATAGCTGATGTGCCCTTATTTAAGTCTGTATAATAGTTAGTATAAAACAGTTTGAAGAGCTTAAGTTCTAGGATTCAAGCCAGCATACCCCTTTTATGCAAAGATATTGCTCCCTTCTAGACCCAAGACATGTATGTGTATAATCTGTATTGCTCTGAAGACTTTTCACCATAATGTGTTGATGTAGGATGCCTTCTGCATGCTATAAATATGTTTTATTATCATTGGTTAATAAAGAAGCCACTTTGACCTATGGCAGGGCAGAATATAGCTAAGCGGGAAATCCAAACAGATAAGGGAAGACAGAAGGTGGAGTCAGGGAGATGCCAACAGCTGCCAAGAAAGCAAGATGTGAGGCAATAAACCACAAGCCTTGTGGTAAAATATAGAATAATAGAAATGGTTTATTTAAATTGTAAGAGCTAGCTAATAATAAGTGTAAGCTAAAAGCCCAAACAGTTTGTAATTAATATTAAGCCTCTGAGTAGTTATTCAGGAACTGGTGGATGGGCAAGAAACTTCCAGTTACAACGTGTCAGGGAAGGTACATATAAATATGTAGAAGAAATTTTAACCTGATTCACACTGTTAAGTTTTCACCAGCTACTGTTACAGCAACTATTTCATACAACAAAGTCTTGAAGAACATTACAAACCCTGCTAGAAAAAGACCTTCAGAGAAGATCCCAATGAAAATCATGTGCTGTCTCTGATTTTAGAGACCTCTGGGAGATATGTGTGACAAAGAAAAAAATACAGTATATGTAGTAAGTCATTCAGTGTTTCCAGTACCATGCAACTAGTGTAGCTCAGTGAACTCTGTCGGGGCTTTGGAAGTGGCATGGAAATCTCTGTGTACACTCAGATGCAGAGCGTGCAGCTTTTAAGATTGTTAAAGGCAGAATGTTAAGATACAGTTTTAAAGCAGCAGTTCTCAGCTGCCATGTACAATTGCCACCATCCTGAAGAACTTTAGGCTAACTTCATTACCTAGATCTATGCCTTAACTATGTACAAAAAATATCTAAACCACCACCAAGGGTTCTTCATCACGGGACTACACAATGTGAACCAGTCCTTTATCTCTTGTTCTCATACTGTTTCTCCAACAGAATGAAAGTAAGTAAAAGAACCCCAAAGAGAAAGCCATGAATTAGAACCACTGCATTTACCGTCAATCTGAATGCAATTCTTTGCAAGATCAAGTGCAAAGTACTTAAATGTTTCAAAAACAGCCTTGCAATTTATAGGGACTGTTGGTCACTATGTGACTCCAATATATGGCTTAGATATGAGAAAACAGTGTGGTTACATTATCTGATGAGTTGTTGCTATCACAGAAGACTGGTTGTTATAATTACATTGTTTGTTATATCTGGGAGCTAAAGAGATTGCTCAGTGATTGGGAACAATTGTGGCCCTCGCAGAGGACCCAGGTTCAGTTCCCAGCATGCACACAGTGGCTAGGAACTGTCAGTAACTTCAGTGTCCAACACCTCTTTTGACCTCCCTGAATCAGGCAAACATGTGGTGCATGTTTGTACATGTAGGCAAAATATTCATACACATAAAGAGAAATAAATAAATCTAAATAAATTCAAAGAATTATGCTTCTGAGTGAAATTATCACTTACTCAGCTTTCTGCTGCTGAAGAGAAAGTTCATCCGGTTCTCTTGGCTGATCCAGCTGTTTTATAGCTGAACAATAAAACAAAGCTTATCTGTCATTTATAAGTCATGTTTCTTACTTCTTTGAACGATGACTTTCACATACATCACAGAGGGTGGGAGAAAAGAGAGTGAGATAAAGAGACAGATGGAAACACACACACACACACACACACACACACACACACACACCATTTTCAGGTATTTGAAATGACCAACAAACAAGAAGGCCCATCTGAAGTTATCTGTAGAGTCCAAACTGTGTATTTGGATACAAACTAGGGGCTGGGGTGACACGCAGTGGGCAAAGCAGTTTCTACACAAGAATGAGGACCTGCGTTTGAATCTAAAACTGACAAAAAAAACCAGGGTTCAATAGCACATGTCTGTTGATGTGGGATGCCTTTTTGTATGCTTGTATGCTATGAATATGTTTTATTACCATTGGTTAATAAAGAAGCTGATTTGGCCAACAGCCAGGCAGAATAGAGTCAGGCAGGAAATCCAAGCAAAGATAAAGAGAGATGAAGGGCAGAGTCAAGGAGTAGTCAGCTGACACCCAGGAAGCAAGATGTGAGGTAACAAGCCACAAGTCTTGTTATAAAATATAGAATAATAGAAATGGGGTAATTTAAGTTGTAAGAGCTAGTTAATAATAAGGCTGAGCTAATAGGCCAAACAGTTTGTAATTAATATTAAGCCTCAGAGTGGTAATTCAGGAACTGGGAGACAGAGGAGAAATCTCCAGTTACAGTCTTTAATCCCAGCACTCATACAGAAAGATAGGGGGTAAAGTCAGAATTCCTAGAAGCTCCGGGGCTAGTTAGCCTGTCTTATGCAGCAGTGAACAATGAAAAAAGGGCCTGCCTCAAACAAGGTATAATGCAACTGGTATTCTGATCTCCACATGCTCGCTGTGACACATGCACATATGAGCACACACACACACACACACACACACACACACACACACACACACACGATAGTCACATACACAAGTATGTACATCTACATCATATACACAAGCAAAGACTTTTTTTGTAAGTACAAGTTCAAAAGTGTAACCAATTCTTCATACCAACCTTTCTCAACACTGGTTCCGTGAGGTTCTACTCACTGTCACCTCCCAGGAAGGGCTAGAATTTGATACTTTGTTGATCTCAACTGGTTCTGCAGCTCACCTTAGAGTTAGCTCACCTTAAAATTAGCAGTTGGGTTTTTTTTAAAGCTTTCTTAATCTCAATGTTACTTTTTATTGTAGTTTAATAAATCCCTTCATTATTATCAAATTATCAGCCCTATTCCCAGGAAGACTTTTCACAAAACCCAAGCTAGCGGGTTGTCATTGTGCTTCTCCATATAAAGCATGGATGCCTGAAATTACCAGTCAAAGGGAATGGATACAGATGGGAGAGGAAGTAGAGAGGAACTGGGAGGAGTAGAGGGAGGCAAAATTATAATCAGGATATATTATGTGGGAAAAAATTATATTTTCAATAAAAAAAATGAAATTACCAGTCAAACGTTCTTGCTGCTTCAACAAAATGCTTCTTATTTCTTTTAACCATAACATCTTCACATCAATATTTGGAGCCTAAAAATTAAAACAGAAGGAAAAAGTGTGTTTCCTTTTGAAAAGAATGCTTCTATTATAATAAAAAAATATAATCAAACATGAGTCACTCTATGAAACACCAGATTTGAATTCTAGCCTTCTAATTCTTAAAGCATTTAAGAGGTTGATCACTAGCAATCTGATTAGATATTATAATCGAAATCATTTTAAAATTGTCTTAAAGAGTATAACAACTGGAGAAAATACAGAGATCCTTTCAGTTACTTTTGCTTCACTGGAGGATTACACACACACACACACACACACCACTTTGTTTCAATTTTGGTAAAAAAGCAAAGCAAGCTCTAGTATTTCCACAGTGGAAATTAATTACATAATCATCTTAAAAACTTATACTTACATGGTGGATTCCCTAAATGCTCTCCCATTGTTTATAACATAAGTCTGTTATATAGTACCAACTCATAACTTAAAGCAAACCAAGAAGGGTTTATGTACTGCTATCAATACAAAATGAAAAACACTAAACATCTGTAACAGCTAATAGCATATGGGTCAGCCACAAGTCGTGACACAGAGACTTAGTAAAAACAGACCAGCACTATCTTGAAATGTCTTGAGTGTACTCCATTCCCTGAAACAGGGTGGACCTCAGAGCACACCTGCCCAGGATCTTGACTATGTTCTGTCAAAAGAAGGAATACATCCAAACAGTCATATCTTTAAGTCTTTAAATGCTGAAGATGAAGGAAACTCAACTCTAACTGTAGAAACTTCATAGATGCAAAAAAGGTATCAGCCAAACTTGAAACAGATTTTATAAAAGGTGACCAACATTTTTTTTTACCAACTCAGATTTTTAAATCATTTTTAAACTATCTATTTATTCACTTTTATTCAGTATGTACGGATGGCTTGCCTGCATGTATGTTAAGCATACCACATGCCTTCAATGCACATGAAAAACAGAAGGAATCAAATTCTCATAGATTGTTGTAAGCCACCTATCATGAGTGTTGAAAACTGAACAGAGTCTTTTTATCTTAATGTTGGGGCTGGAGAGATGATAGCTCTGTGGTTAATAACATGCACTGTTATTGCAGAGGACCAGACCTTGATACCCAGCACCCATTCGGGAGAGCAAACAATGAACTTCAACTCCAGCTCCAGTGGATCTGTTACTCTCTACTGGCTTCGTAAAGAACTGCACAAATTCCCGGACACACACACACACCTCTAAAATCCTTAGCATGAATGTTATGAAGGTAACCAACTGCTTCCTGATTAGATTTAAGGTCTGCTCCACTAGAGAAAATACAGGCCTAGTATTGCAAAGTTGGTTAAGAACCCATGGTTGGGGAGCTCACAAGCTCCACATGTGAACTTACTAACATTATTTTGTTAAATAGGTATAATATCAAAGTGCCCTCTAAATCAATATCTACCTGAGGAAAACTCTCTGAGCTCATCAGACAAGTTGATTTGTGCAGTGTTTGAAGGTTAACAAAGAAGCTTAGAACTTTTTAAAGTGTAGAGACTGAGTATGGCGTGTTCAGTCATAAATGGCCTCTTCTATATCACACACTCCACACACGAGGCTCAGAAACCACCACAGGAGAAGGGACAGAAAACAATTTAAGATCCAGAGGTTGGGGAGGATCAGAGCAAAACAGTATCTTCTGGATGTGACGGGATCACCGCATTCAGGAAATCACAGCAGCTATGGATGCCCAGGACCTCACAAGACCAAGTCAATCAACATTCCAATGCAGAGTGCTGGGAAGGGATTCAGAGTTCCTACTACTGAGTGAAGAGTACTATATGATTACTGGCTTCTGGGGTAAAGAGAATCGATTTTCTTTAATAATGAGGCTCCTGGTAGGTTTAACATTCTCCAGTGGATGCTTCCACACCCAGAAATATATAGATAATACAAATTGAAGATGATGGGTCAATAAATTAAATAAATAAAATAAAAATTTGTCATTTTAATGATTACGGTTTCCAGAAGAATAACCAACCTGAACAATGTAAATTTCTTCCTTCTCACCATACCATATTTCAAACTTGCGGTTATCGCCTTTTACGTGTTCTGTGATTCCAACTTCTTCCATCTACAACAAATCAAACTGTTCCTGATCATTTGATTACAAATATAGAATTGCATTCATCATGCTCTGTCATAATCTATGGGGACAGAATGTCTCATGCAAGCAAAATACACATTTTATTTTCAATGAGCAGAAAAAGGGAAGTATAGCCATAGGCATGATGACTTAAGTGTTTTTGTGGAAATATGCACTCAGAGTTCAGATACCACGTTCCATTCTAGTGGTTGATATAAATGTCATACATCTGAATATCCAGGTTGCCTATCTAAGGTTGAATTCTACTGGAAATTAACTATAGAGTAGTAAAACAGAATTTTGACAGATGTATAATTAATTAAACATCAATGGGAAAAGTCACTTGAAATTGATTTCAATCTTTTTTGAAGTAATTATTGACCAGGTCAATTTGATCTGACAAGTTTATTCTCTATGACTTATAAGTAGCAAATTTATGGGTTAGGGAAGGACCAGCTAAGTTCACAGAGGTTTTTCAATTCCCACCAATCCCTCAGCCTCTACAGCAAAGAAAATACCTAACTTGAATGAGTGAGAACCTTCACAGGGCAGTAAAACTTGTGTTGTATGAAATATTTCTTCCTTCCCACCACTTTCTTCTCACCCTGGTTTGTGCTGTGCACAATTGTCTTTCACCATTTGCTGATAACCTTGCCTAATTCCATGGGGGACAACTTCAGTCCCTTGTGTATCATTTTCTTTAAGTTGTTCTCTGCCTTTCCTCTTTTCTTTCAATTCCTTCCTAATTGTCTACAGGAATATCACACTCCGTTACCCTTATGAACCTCCGAAATGACCCAAATTAAAACTAATAAACATTAAGGGTAGTGCTCATGAGATTCCTGCATTAAGGTAAAGGAAAACAATTATACTTAGAAATGCAACTTAGCTATGTTAATTAAAGAGCCTCTGACATCCACCTTGAATACAGTCTAAAGTTACTTTCAAATGCTCCCAAATATCACAGCCTTCCTGTGCCACTCTAATCTATCTCTGCATGAATATTTCAATATAAGACTACTCGTATCCTATTGTTTTCCCAAAAGTAATTATGTTCCATCACATAACTGTCTCAATGAGATGATAGGTAGCAGACATACAAACTTCCAAGTCAAAGGAGGCCAGACTGAACCTCCATCCATCACTAACATTCATCAGCTATGTATCATAGTGTAAGGTGCTGAATTTTTCTCAAATTCCATTATTTCAACCATAGAATTGGTAAATTGTGTATTTCATAGAGTTGATACAGAGTTGATAGAGAGATATAAGTAGTAAATGGTATGTTCAGATCATATGAGTTTTTGTGGAGGTATGTGTATGTGGGTATGCATGTGCACATGTACATGGGTACATATATACATGCGTGGAGGCCAGAAGTTCATGTCAGCCTTATTTATTGATGCAGGGCCTCTTGTTGAACCCAGAGCTCATCTGATCCCGCTAATCTAACTAGCCAGCTTATTTTGGAGATCCCGTAGAGCTGAGATTACAAGGGGCAGCCACACCCACTAGTGATCTGAACTCCAATCCTTATACTTGAATGATAAGTTCTTTACCCTTCTCCCAGTTCATAATGAGCTTTGAATGTATGTCTTTGCCTCCCACCCTTTTCTGTATTTGAATGGCAACTATTTTACTATTTCCCATTGCTAAAACATATAACACATCATTACTTAAATACATGTGGGGATTTCTCAGGAAATCAAACCATTTTTATCTGACACAAAGTTAGCACTGTTGTGTGTTCAATTAAAACAATAGTTGATAATAATAAGCAAGTACACAATCTGATGGATCTGAGGAAGCGACATCTCTATCTGGTTATCTGTGACCTGACATATAGCTTTTCTATGGATGTTGAGCGCTCGCATGAGAATAGTACATAGTCATTAGAAAGACATGAGCAGGCTGTGTGGTTCCAGCTTGCTGTTATGTAGTCAAAAAATCCATTTCAGGGGAAAGAAGTTGTTCAGCTATGTTTAGTAGCACACTGACCAGTAATGATGGACTCTCATGAGAAAAAGCTGGAAGAAGCAAGCATAATGAGACCTAAGAAACAGTCTAACTTCCGTCTTTCTTAGTCTACAGCATCACCCTTTTCCCAGGAATCTTTATCTAAAATTTCGCAAGCACCACTGACTAGTTCTTTTCAATTAAAGATACAATTATATCAGAAAACAAAAGAAAAACCAGACAGATTTTCTTCTTTTAAATGTCAAGTAGTATTTATTTTCTATATCTGGTAAGGCACTAAGCCCTTATGTCTGCCTTCCATTGAAATGTTTCTTGCATCAATTCCTCCTTCTGTTTCCATGGCAACTATTGTAACCCTTCTGGCTTCATTACCTCATTAGTCCTTCTCTACTTTAATTAACTTCAGAAACACTCTGTTGTTGACATGTCTATCATTGTATCAAATTTAAAATAAAATAGGAAATCAATGCAAATAAGAAATTCTGCAGTAAGTAGTCACTAGATCTCCTCACAAACAGAATGTGAATCAAATTGGTTTATGTAAAACATGCCTACAAAGGTGAAGTACCTTTTCAAGGAGTACGCATGTAGATGGCAAGATCTAAAACCTGTCAGAGAGACATCACAATGCCTTGGTTCTCAATTGACGTTTATTAAAGTCATAAATAAGTCAGATATCTATAGACTTAGAGGTGGACTATATTAAAAGAGTAACTGAGTATTTGTGATAAAGATGATTGGAGTTTTGAAGAATCTGTGGAGCTACTGTGGATTCAAAATTGAATACAAAACGGACAATGGAAAACACTCAGGTGGTTCTAGGTAGGAATTTTGCTAGATACAGCTAGAGGCAGCTGACCAGTCTGAGGAAAAACAAAAGTAGGTAGGGCCTGCTTATCAGGTGACCTCCTTAAACTATGTCCTCAAGCCCATGACAGGTCCATCCACGTAAGCATTGCTAAATTTCCATCGGCTCTCAACTATCCAGGGAAAGCCAGCTAAGAAATAAAACTCAGGAAAAATGACTACAAGGACCTTGACTAGAGAATTGAAGGTAAGAATGTTCTATCTTCCAATCATTCAATAAACAAATGTGTTGCTTTTAGAATTTAAACTTGAAAGATAAAATTCATTAGGTTTAAAATAACCAAATTTGCCAACTAGAGCCTCAGGTGGATTTGAAGTATTCCTGGGCCTCTAATGACTTTCACAAACAACCGTGTCCTAATTTTAACACAAGACTAATGTCAAGACACAGTGGTAGTTTGGGTTCTAGAGAGAATAAAATAATTCCAAAGAATAGCACAGAATACACATATTAGAAAGGTCCAGCTGTAGGTAGCTTTGGGTAATTAGAAAGCATGGGGCTAAGGAATGGAGGAGGAACAAAGACAGGAGGGTAGGAATACGCTAAGCACAAGTGTTCTCCATTTTTAAACCACAGTGAGGAGGGGGAAACCTTTGCTTCTTGTTTCTCCTATAACAAAAGCTTCTTGGTAACGAGACCAAGAATTTTATCCGGGACCATTGGAAGAGTGCTCACAGGTGAGCCTGGGCAGAAAGGGCGCCTTGGAGCACATCTGAGACGACAGTGATGGGGGGTTGAATCAAAGTTCTACACCTGGACCCAACCCCTTGTCCTGATTTCAGACTCCCAAAACCCATGTACAGCTAGATGTGGTAGTACATGCTTGTAATCCTAGTGTTCCCATGGCAAGAAAGGAGGTGGAGACAGGAGACCCCCTGGAAGCTCTTGGGATAGCAAGACCGGTGTGCAAAGCAATGATCAACAGGACACTTTGTTTCAAACAAGGTAGAAGGGGAGGACCAACGCCTGAAATGTCCTATGATCTCCAAAGTTGACCTGTAACATATGTGTCTGATCTCACACATGAACATACATGCATTGTTTTGTTTATTCTTTTACACAGAGGGATGTGTAACTAAAGTATAAACCCTACTTAAGTGAAAAAAAAGTATTCAAGGTGGAATACATATAAGACAATATTGTATCACACAATGTGAGTTTTCTTACTTTTAGACAGTGCTTAAAACTGTACGATGGGTATCTATCAGCGCCTTCTCCAGATTCAACACGCCTCTTACAAAACATAACAGCTTTTTCATACAAGAAGAGGTGTCTCTGCATGGGCTTGAATCTTGCAAAATCCTTCATTTTTGTAGCACCTTTCCGGTGTCCTAGCCAAACACTGAATGCACCTTGCAGAATCATCTTGCCCAGCTCATTCAGATTCCCCTAGAATGAAAAATCAAAACCAATTCGAGAAGGCAGAGCTATATCCATGTGTCAGACACTGACATCATAGTTTTTAGCTTGACCTACTAGTACTCTGAAGCATGTTTTGCGTGCTTTATTTCTTTCAGATCATTACATAAGACTTTATTGCTGAGGACTCGTAACATTTGGTCACGTGAAATGGATAAATCAATCTCATACTGCCCTGCACGATTTACCCCTTACAGGCTAACTTTCATAGTACTAGAAGGTGCTATGCAGGCTACTAGGTGGGTAGTCAGTTATCATTAACCAGCAGTGAACCAGGTGAGACACAACAATGGCCAAGATGGCAGAATAGTGGCATGAATTTCTTTTTTGTCCTTTATTTTCTTTTATTGAAAATATATTTTTTTCATACAATATATTCTGATTACAGTTACCACTCCCCAAATTCCTCTTAGGTCCTCCCCCCACCTTCCCTCTCAGCCAGATTCACACACTTGCTGTCATTCCTTAGAAAACAAACCAATAATAAAATAAAATGAACTAAAATACAATAAACGACTGGAATAGGATAAAACAAACAGGAGAAAAAGAACCAAAGAAAAAACACAAGAAACACATGTAGATGCAGAGACATACATGTTTGTACACACAGAAATCCCATAAAAACACAAAACCAGGAGCCATAACATATACACAAAGAACTTGTAAGGTAAAATTTTTTAAAAATGTCTTGAGAGAACATTATGAGACAAAGAACCTCCATCTGCCCCCTATGGCAACCAGGAAAGAACTAAGCTGGCCTGATGGTGTGAGTGTGAGGACCTGGATCTGAAGGTCTCATAGCAAGACCTGACCTGGTTCCTTATTGTACGCTGTATTAGGTAGGCTAACCGAGGCAGAGCTGGAGGGCTTGCTCTGGTAGCGATGATGAGGGAAATCTAGAGGACTGATCAATCCAGCCACCACCCAGGCAGGCCCAGAACCAGGGCTATGAGTTGGCCCACCGTAGCAACCACCAAATCTATGAACTGTTGGAGCATGTGAAAGGGATGAACCTACAGCTCCAAAACAGGAGGACCCCTACACACAGGACAATAACAGGATGCACAAGAAGAGCCCCAGTGAAAGCCATTATCAGTGGTGTAGCAGAAGCCAGAGGCCTCTAGCCAGACCAATGACTCATAGCAATGAACACTCGCAAGTAAAGATGAACAGACTTAGGGCAATGGGCACACTGTGTGACTCAATGGGCCACACTCAGTTTCTTTTGTTGTTGCTACTTTTATTTTTGTTTTGTTTCTTTGATTTGTTTGGTTTTTCTTTTAAATTTGGTTTTGTTTGGGGGGGATAATACAAGGGCAGAGGGAGGACTCAAGGGGACAGGGAGAGAAGCGGGATCAGAATGAGGTGAAATCCACAAAGAATCAATAGAAGTAAAATCTTTTTAAAGTTTTGAAACCGTTCACTGTACCATAACTTTTTACTTTGAAACACACCATGCCTCACATATATTTAAAATTGCTGTGAAGGTGCCACATAAAAGAACCTTCCCTTTTGTTGGCTTCTTGGTATTTGCCATGTGGAGTTATTTCATCTGGAGCAAGGCTCATCTCTTCCTCACTCCTGATGGGTACATGATAAATTACCACCCTCTGGATGGAGCAGTTCTGGAGAAAGGCGGCAAGCCCTAAAGAGTTGAGCCTTTTTATTCATATCTACTCCAGACTAGGGAAAGTATCAATTCTGGGACAGTGTGTCTGCTTAACTGATTCAAGTTTCAGACTTGAAGGCAGGCCGCAACAGAGCAGGAAAATGTCATCAGATTCCATTTGGCTGCTGATCTGTACCCAATCCTCCACTTAGCTTATCAATAATAATGCTTATACTTTTATTTCCATTTGTCTGCCTCCTGTTATTTTCCAACTGAATCCAAATGATAAAAGGGATTCTGATAAGTCTACCCCGTAAATCTCCAACAATCACTAAAGTTTACTTACAATATAGCCATTGATTGCAATCTGATGCATGGAGTCGTTCACAGACTTCAGTAAGTCCAGCATTGTATCAAGTGCCTCCTTTAACTGAGTTGTTCCTTCACCTTCTTTGCTGTACTTTAAGAGCTCCTATGAGTAGAAGTCAAGAATTAAACATTAGTCACATATTAAAACTGCTGGAAAAATTAATAATTTGGAGCTAATATGCTTTTGAGCAGTAATCCAAAGATAATGTCATTTTTAGAGTAATTTCTTTCATATTGTCTGTCACATTAACATATTTAATAACAATGTCAAAATTGGAGAAGTAGAATAATAATTAAAGAGTATAAAAGAAAGAGCAAACATTCAGTGCTTTTACAGCTAAAAAACAATAGTTATAAAAACACATCAGAGATTAGTTTTCAAAGCAATTACATGAGATTTCTTCTACATACAATAATTTGTCACTCATAATGCATATAGCATCATGAAACACATTTTAAAAGGATCTATGCTGGATTTGTACATAACCTGGATTCTACTAATTCTTTCCCATTAAACTAGGAGAGTGTCGTTTGCATTTTTCATTGAAAGGGCCAATAGGAAACATAATCTTAAAATGAATAAAGTATATATTTCGACCTTAATATAAAACTTTGAAAAAAAATATTATGCTTAAATATGGATAGAACTTATATAGAGGATGAAGATCTCCTTATACTCATAGCTTAATCACCTTGTGACTGCCATTTGTATATTCCCATAAAAAAGCACAATGCAAAAATCTTATACCCAAGTTCATCTTCTTCAACCTATTGCTAGTGCTTCCTAGTCAATCACTTCCTTTCAGATGACTACTAGATTTGCTTCCAAAAACAACGTTAAGTGGGGTCTAAAGAGATGGCTCACTGATTAAAAGCACTAACTGCTCTTGCAGAGGACCTGGGTTCTATAACTCTGATGTCATCTTCTGACCTCCATGGGTACCAGGCGGACACATGCTACACATACAGACATGCAAATAAAGTACTCATACACATAAAATAATTTTGAAAGTAAAGAAACAAGCAAATGCTTCATCTAATTACCTTTAAAAGCAACTGATACTTAGTGATTCGTTGCACTGGTTTGAGCAAATAGGAATCCAGACCAAGTCGATGTTTTAACTTTCTTTGACATTCCTGTCATTAAAAGATAATGATCAGCTGGGTACAGTATTAGACACCTTTAATCCCAGCACTCCAGAGCCAAAGGTAGGCAGATCTCTGTGAGCTTGAGGCTAGCCTGGTCTACATAGCAAGCTCCAATCAGTCAAAACTGCACAATAGAGAGACCCTGTCTCAAAAAAGATAATAATCAATAAATGTTAAATTAAGAAATGTAGAGAAGTACAAGTGACAAGCAAAATATGTATGAAAATTCCATATAGAATGCTTAATTTGTTAGCTTATTTTTAAAATAATTTATTTTTAAAAGACATATACCAAGGCTGGAGAGATGGGTCAGAAGGAAAAGTGCTTGCTGCTCTTCCAGAAGACCAAGGTTCAGTTCCCTGCACCTGTACCCACACAGTCATTCACAATCATTCATAACACTAGTCCTAAGGAATCCAATACATGGTGTGTGTGTGTGTGTGTGTGTGTGTGTGTGTGTGTGTGCTGGCAAAATACTCATATATAAGAAATAAATCTTTAAATAATTTTAATAAATAAAAATACATGTTCCTGAAAAATGTCAAATGCCAAGTGCTCATTGATTAGACCCCAGACTTGACTCTTTCTTACAGTTTAAGGAACACGTATCAGGAAAATCACAAAGGAGGGAGGGGAATAAGAGGAAGAGGAATGGAAGGAAGGAAGGAAGGAAGGAAGGAAGGAAGGAAGGAAGGAAGGAAGGAAAGAGAGAAGGAAGGAAGGAAGGAAGGAAGGAAAGAGGGAAGGAAGGAAGGAAGGAAGGAAGGAAGGAAGGAAGGAAGGAAGGAAGGAAGGAAAGAGGGAAGGAAGGAAGGAAGGAAGGAAGGAAGGAAGGAAGGAAGGAAGGAAGGAAGGAAGGAAGGAAGGAAGGGTGGGTGGATTTGGAAGGTAGAAATTTACAGCATTTCAAAGTCTAAAAGATTGCCATGTATAAATTCACCTTGGTATAAACTGCATAAAATTTGAGAAAGCAGGAAATGACAGTAGGTTAGAATGATTAAAACATTCTTCAATCTGTCCAAGAAAATTAACAAAAGACCAGCTCTATAGGCAAAGGCCCAAAAAAGAAATAGGTTGTGCTAAATATAAATCTGACTGGGTATGAGAACAGAATATTTTTTAAGATCGCAAGAAAAATACAGACTTCATCAACTGGTGCTGTATTTCATTCAGTAACTGGCTTGCTGCCACTATAAATATAGGGGCTATGACATTGGGTCCTGGGAACAGTGTAGGGACCATAGTTAATAGAAGATGGGGGTAGTTAGGATGAATGTGAATATGGAAAGTGCACTACACCAAAGGACTGGAAAAACGATATACCTGAATAAGATACAGGGCCTTCCACTAAATGTTAAAAATTATGCATATAATCTAATTCAAATAAGAATAAACAATCAACAATTAAATATGACAGTCTGATACAAGTCATTTTGCTCTCCTTCATAAAACCCAATTAGAAAGATGAAATATATTTTTCTCAAGACAAAAAATGTAATTGAGGAGGGAGATAATATTTGCAAAACTTAAAAACTAAAAGTCAATTCACACATGGTTATCTGATTACAAGTTGAGAGAACTGTTTGCCAAAAACAGTTAAGATTTTATGTTAGAGAATGCCCCCAAGCCCTTCTCAAAGAAATACACGTAACTTTGAAAGAGAAAAGTTCAAAATATTTATGAAATCAATACCAACAACTGTTGGTGAGGATATGGGCCAATCAGAACTCATCCACTCTAGTAGTAATGGAAAACTGCAGTCATTATGGAAGACAGTCCAACAGCTAGCCATTAAACATAAGCAAGCATGATGGAGCAGATGTATCTCTGTGAGTTCAAGTTTGAACTGGTCTATATAATGCATTCCAGGCTAGTTAGGGCTACATGGTAAGATCGTGTTCTACATTAAATATAGAGTTCCCATATGACCCATTTTATTCCTAGGTGTATAGCCAAAAAAAAAATTGCTTAAATTTTTTTGTGTTGTCTGTTTGGTTACATTAGAGACAAGTATGTGAAATTCTGATTCAAAGTTTCTTGTGTGTTTCTGGGTCTATTGAGAGTGGTCCTCAGTCTTGAATTGCTTGTCTCTGGTTGTTTTCCTTTGGTGTGCTTGTGAGAGATGAGGGGACTTTGCTAATACATCTATCTTTACACTCTCTCTTCTGCTGCTTAGATCTTCCAGACTGACTGCTATTCAATAGCAACATAATTGGCTGCTATTGAGCTTGAGGAAAAGGACGTGAGTTTCAAAGTTGTTAGATATATGGATATGATGGTTCACAACCACTTCTAATTCCAGTCCTAAACAATATGAAAACCCTCTTCTGGCCTTTGAGGGAACTACATGCACCTGGTACACAAACATGCATCCAAGAAAAACAGACATACATTATAAAATAATAAAATTTGTAAAATATTACATAATAGCTACATTAAACAAAAGATAGAAACAAGTCAAATGCCCATCAACTAGTGACCATATGAATCAACTATGATCTAGCTATTCAACAAAATATTCAAGCAGAAAAAGAATAAAGTATTACTGTATACAATGGTGTGAAACTCGAAAATATTATGTAAAATAAGTGATTCCCAACCTGTGGGTCACGACCCCGTTGTATCCTGAATATCAGATATTTTACATTACAACTCATAATAGTAGCAAAACTACAGTTATAAAGTAGCAACAAAAATAATTTTATGGTTGGAGGTCATCACAACATGAGGAACTGTATAAAGGATCACAGCACTGGGATGGGTGAGAACCATTGTGTTAAGAAGCCACATTAAAAACACCATAAAGTGTATGCTTTTGCTTACATGAAATTCTCAGGATAGGTTAACCCACTAAAACAGAAATCCGATTAATAACTAAATGTTAGTTGAATGGATCAGGAGAAATCAGTAAATCAGTGAATAAGAGGTAACGATAAAAACGTATAAGGTTGCATGAATCCTTTTTCTTTTCTTTTTTGTTTGGGGGGAGACTTTGTCCATTAGTTGGTTGTTATTATTTATTTGTTTTCAAAGGTAGTATCACTATGTAGCCCAGGCATGACTCTAACTCAAGATCCTTCTTCCTCAGGCCTGCCAGTGCTAGAATAACAAGTGTATGCTACCACAACTGACTTTAGGGGGGAATTTTTAATAGTAAAAATGTTCTGAAATTGATTGGATTGATAACCATACAATCTAATGAATATAGTTAAACTACTGAATTATATACTTTAGAGCAGTGGTTCTCATGACCCCCAAGGGCTCCAAATAACTTTTATGCAAGGGTCACCTAAAACCATTAGAAAACTTAAATATTTACATTACATTTCATAATAGTAGCAAAATTACACTTAGGAAATAGCAACGAAAATTTGGTTGGGAGTCACCAAAACACGAGGAACTGTAATGGGTCTCAGCATTAAAAAGGTTAAGAACCACTGCTTTAAAGGAGTACATTTTATAGTATCTTATTTGCATATTAATAACTCTGTTACCAAAACCAATATTGAATGCACACTAAAATCTAAAATAAAAAATGTAAAAGCTGCAATAAGCACAACTGAGTCACACACACACTCACGTGCACACACATACGCACACACACACACACACACACACACACACACACAGCAGAATGAGTCTCTATAAAAGTAAACCAGAGAGCCTCTGGACCAAGGTATATAAGGTTCAACTAATTTGAGATCACTATATTGAAAACAAGGAAAAGAGCTGGATATCTTATATATCTAACAACTTTGAAACTCACGTCCTTTTTCTCAAGCACAATAGCAGCCAATTATGTTTCTATTGAACAGCAGTCTGGAAGATCTAAGCAGCAGAAGAGAAAGTACCTAAAGATGTATTAGCAAAGTCCCCCCATCTCTCACAAGCACACCAAAGGAAAACAACCAGAGACAAGCAATCCAAGACTGAGAACCATTCTCAATAAACCCAGAAACACGCAAGAAACTTTGAATCAGAATTCATGCGCTTGTCCCTAATGTAACTAAACAGATAATTAACAGACATCTCAGGAAAGCATCCAAGATGAGTAGCAAGTGCTAATAAAGAAAAAGAACAGAAAAGCAATTTAAATGGAGTTGGAACCATGCAGAGAGAATAAAACTACTTTAAAAGGAAAATCTATTTTTATGTTCATATAGATAATTGAAAAGAAGTTCTGAAACAAAAATCAGAATTCTATTAAAAGTACTCAGAGAGTACAGAAAACTGTTAACTGACAGACATGCCACTGTGGAAACTGGTATGGAAATTCCTCAAATAACTAAAACTATGGCCAGGATGATAGCTCATTTGATAATATATCTGCAAGCATGAAGACCTGAGTTAGATACCCCACAACTTGTATTTTAAAATTTTAAAAACAAAGGTGTGCCTAGTGACTTGCAGCATTTATGTACTTATAATCACAACACTAAAGAGGAGATAGGCATATCTCTGATGTTTGGTGGTCAGCTAGCCCACTGTACTTAGCTTGTTCCAAACCAATCAGAGACTCTGTCTCAAAAAAGCAAGAATAAAACTCACCCAAGGCACATATGTGTATGCGTTATGTACGCATGCATGTGCACACACAGGCACACATGCATCTGCAAACACATGAACATACACATATACACATATTTTTAAAAATTGAAACTACCATATGACCCAGCTATATCACTCCTAGGCCTCTAACTCAGCATACTAATGCTATGGAATAATCTTTTGTACACTGTGAAGATGTGTCACTCAGACTGGCTTAATAAAAAAAAAACTAAATGATCAATAGCTAGGCAGGATTTTCAGGGCAGAGAGAATGCTGGGAAGAAGAAGGACAGAGTCACCAGACAGATGCAGAGCAAGGAGGGTGGTCACGATGGAGATGAGGTAATAAAGACAAAAGGTAGAAAATAAACTAATAGATATGTGTTAATTTAAGTTATAAGAGCTAGTTAGAAACAAGCCTAAGCTATCAGCCAAGCTTTCATAATTAATAGAATCTCTGTGTCATTTTTGGGGAGCCAACAGTCCTGACCAAAAAGTCCAACTAAAAATGGCATCAAATGTGAGGGCACATATTTCCACCAGCACACCTTGAGCTAAGCTGGGAGGATGTTTCAGTTTTGTCATGCAGACAGAAATGGTTACAGATACACAGTAAAACAGGTCCAAATGGGGAAAAAACCTAAACAGGTTACAGAGTGTTTAAAAGAAATGTATGCAGGCTTTTTAAAAAAATGAGTATAGACAATCATAGAAAAAATAGTTGATAAGTAATAAGATTGGGGTTGGAGAGATGGCTCTGCAGTTAAGAGCACTGACTGCTATTCCAGAGGACCTGGGTTCAATACAGAGCATCCACATGGCAGCTCAGAACTGTAACTCCAGGATCCAAAATCCTCAAACAGACACACATGCAGGCAAAACACCAATGCACACAAAATTAAAAAAATAAAAATAAATGAAAAAAGTAATAAGATAAAGTCTTTAAAGAGGAAAAAAATAATATAAAAAGGATAAGTCACATAGAGATAGGAACTACATGGGTCCTGTATGGTGTTGTATTGACTTTAAATCTTTTGATTGCTGATAATCAAATGATAGCTGAGGAGAAACATTGGAACATACAAACTACTAATTTAAACCAACCTATATATTTCAAAAATGTCTTAACATCAAAATGGAAGTAAAAAAAATAAGTTACATTGGGGAAGAGATTGAGCTTTTTTTTCCACAGAAAAGGAAAGGCTGTGGATTTATTCAAGGCTGATAGAGATCAGGTTTGGTTGGGGTAGACCTCCTGAAAAATCTGGCTTCAGACATAAGGAAATAAACCTAGAAGACAGGTGCTGTATATTTTACCTGCTCAAACAGAAAACAAAACATCATCTCTGGCTAGCTTTTATACAGTGCACAGTCCATAGTTGTATTATGCATAGTTGTATGCATATATGTACATTACTTTTGAAAGTTTATGTGTTTTCAGAGCACAGGACCAGAAACCAGTGAAAACAAGTGGCCCAGGTGACCCAGCCTCTCACAGTGCCTCTGTTGCAGTTTCCTCAGAGTTCTGCATTCAGGACAGCTTCAAGGCTGCTGGCTGACATGGTCCAGCCTTATAGACTATTCTAGACAGGAATTGACCATTATCCTAATTTTCTCAGGGTCCCCAAAAGATGCCAGTGCCCCAAGAAACAGGAAGCAATTTAAAAACAATAATGCCCTCATTCCCAAGAAGTAGGGTGGGACGTTTTTGGTTGTTCAATAAATCTATGTTATCACCTAGGGGGGTTAGGCACAAGTTATTATTGGTCATGGTCAGGGAGGATACTAAGCAAAGAAAATTAGATTCAGGAATTTCATTCTGAAAAGAAAAATGGGATACAGAAATGATAGGATAAGAAAAAGTGGGAAGTACACTTGAACCCATTGGCACAGGAGACCACTTCCTAAATACAACCCAAGTAGCACAGACACTGAGAGAAACAATTAATACATGGAACCTCCTGAAACTGAAAAGCTTCTGTAAAACAAAGGACACGGTCAACAAGATAAAATGACAACCTAAAGAATGGGGAAAGATCTTCACTAACCCCACATCAGACAGAGGTCTGATCTCCAAAATATACAAAGAACTCAAGAAATTGGCCATCAAAAGAACAAATAACCCAATAAAAAATGGAGTACAGACCTAAACAGAGAACTCTCAAGAGAGAAACCTAAAATGACTGAAAGATACTTAAGAAAATGTTCAATATTCTTAGTCATCAGAGAAATGCAAATCAAAACAACTCTGAGAATCCATCTTACATCTATAAGAATGTCCAAGATCAAAAATCACTGATGACAACTTATGCTGGAGGGGATGTGGGTTAAAGAGAACACACCTGCATTAATGGTGGGAGTGCAAACTGGTACAGCCCCTTTGAATATCAGTATGGTGATTTCTCAGAAAATTAGAAAACAACCTTCCTCAAGACCCAACAATACCACTTTTGTGTATATATCCAAAGGATGCTCAATCACACCATAAGGATATGTGCTCAACTACATGCATAGCAGCATTATTTATCATAGCCAAAACCTGGAAACAACTTAAATGCCCCTCTACCAAAGAATGGATAGAAAATGTGGTACTACTATACAGTGGGAAAAAAATGATATCTTGAAATCTGCGGGCAAATGGATAGATCTAGAAAACATCATATTGAGTGAGGTAACCCAGACCCAGATTGACAAGTATCCTATGTACTCACCATAAGTGGTTTTTAGACAGAAAGCAAAGAAAACTGGGCTACAATTCACAATCCCCGAGAAACTAGACAACAACGAGAATCCTAAAAGAGACATACATTGACCTAATCTACATATGAAGTAGAAAAAGACAAGATCTCCTGAGTAAGTTGGGAGCATGGGGACTATGGGAGAGGATAGAAGGGGAGGGGAGAAGAAGGGGGGAAACCAGAGAAAAATATATAACTCAATAAAAAACAATTTATAAAAAGAGAAATGATAGGATAAAAGTGTAGATTATTGTATCTACCTTCAACCTAAAAAAATCAACTACTAGTCTCAAATATTTTACACTGGTATGGATTTATGTATATTGATACAAATTTAAGGTTATTTTTGTTAGACTGTATTATGTGGTGCGGGAGAATTATCTGTATTCTGTCAATCATATTTTAATAAAACGCTGATTGGTCAGGCAGGCAGTATAGGCGGGTCAACCAGACAGGAAGTAGAGGCGGGGCAAAGAGAATAGAATAAGGTTATGGAGGAGGAAGGTCCCTCCGGCACTCCTGCACAGATCACTGAAGAAGCAACATGTAAGCTGCCCCCGCTGGAAAAGGTACTGAGCCATTATGGCTAACATAGATAATGATAATGGATTAATATAAGTTACAAGGACTAATAAGAAGCCTGACCCAATGGGCCAATCAGTTTATAACCTAATGTAGACTCTGTGTTATTTTCCTTGGGACTTGCTGGCTTGTTGGGGTACCAGGCAGGACGGAAACCTCAACAAGCCGGCCCTCATGTTATAATTATGTCTTTATTTCATGTTTAAGGTATTTTGCCTATACATCTCAATTTATAAATGTAAAGTTCTAGTCCTTGAAACCTATTTATGACAATAAAGAAATACAGGTTAGTAGTTAGTTATCTATTAACAATCAAACTTATACTCATGTTAGAATTATATTCAAGGTCAAATAGAGACATTTAAATAGAGAGATGGTCTTTAAACATTTCAAAGACCTACAGAATATGGCATTTTAATATTTTACTAGCACAGAGTTTTTTTCTGACAATATGATACATCTGCTCCTGGCAGCACCACTCTACCTCAGAGAAGATGATGGGCATCAAAGAACCTTCATATGGAGTTAGCTTTCTATATGGCAAAAGTTAGCTACTAGGCAAATATACTGCCCTTTCCTCAATTGCTGACAGTATACTATCCAGATTGGACAAGCAGAACACAAAAGATAACATCTGCCAAATTTTGTCAAGACAAGGTAGGACAGCCCTTCAAAATTCCTACTTCACAAAAAGTCTGTCACATCTCCTGGCCAAAGATGGATGTTCCAATGTTGCTGTCCAGTCAGCCAGCTGCTTCTATAATTTCTGTAGGATTGGAAGTTGTTTGCTCTGTACTTCCTGTTTACTCTAATATTTTATCCTTCTTGGGTTTCTGATGGAGATTGAAGACTAGATAGTTATAGTTTTACAGTTTTCCTTGTTATAAAAATATAGAAAGAAACTTACATAAGAGATATAAAGTTTATAAGGTTGAGAAACATAAAAGCTTAATTTGTTTATCTAAAAATGCTTTGAGGTCTGAAAAGATAGTTTTAAAATGGTAATACAAGTTATAAGAGAAAAATTGTTTAAGTATAAAACTTTAAATACATCAAAATAAGAGATAATAGAGTATTTTCTCCAAATATGCCAAATACAAATGGACTGGACATTGTAAATATAATTCTTACCTAATTGCTCTTATTACATATAGTTTTATTAGTTAAAGTTAATACCTTTTCCTTCTATTTTGATAATACCTGATAACTCTTCTTATTGCATATAACTTTACTATGTTAAAGTTAAAACCTTCCATTCATATTTAGACAAAAGGGGGAATGTTGTGGAACAATCCTTTTGTATACTATGAAGATGTGTCACTTTAATTAGTTTAATAATACATTAAATGGCCAATAGTTAGGCAGGATTTTCAGGGCAGAGAGCATAGTGGGAAGAAGAGTGAAGTTGCCTACCAGACGCAGAGCAAGCAAGATGGGCACTACAGATATGAGGTAATAAAGTCATGGGGCAGAAATTAAGTTAATAGAAATGGGTTAATTTAAGTTATAAGAGCTAGTTAGAAACAAGCCTAAGCTATTGAATGAGCTTTCATAATTAATAAGAAGTTTCCATGTGGTTATTTTAGAGCTAGCAATTGGGACAGAGAAAGACTGGATACATACAAGAGAGATGTTTGCACATCTATGTCAGGAGCACTATTTGCAGCAGGCAAGATAGGCAACCAACCTGCATTTTCTTCTAGCCTGTAGGCATACACGCAGACAGAATATTGTATACATAATAAATAAATAAATAAATAGATAATTTTTTAAAGGAATTCCAAGTATTAGTTCCATATCATTCAGAGAAAGAGAACTATGTCTCTTGAAAAGTAACAAAGTGGAGTTATTCTTTATTTTTTCTAGAAGTCAGAAAAGAGTGAAGAAGCATCTTCAAATTTCTGAGAATAATCCTTTCTTAGAATCCTATACTTAGTCATCTTAACAACCAAAGCATTAGGGAACAATAAATACACTTGCTCGTACAAGTTCTCAAAGACATGCAAATATATTACCTAACATGTATACTTTCTAAATAAACTATTAGATTTATTCTACAAAATCGGGGGTAAAACAATAAAAACGACATGCAGCTAGAGAGATTACTCAGCAGTTTATATCACTTGCTTTTGCATAGGACACAGGTTCAATTCTCAGAATCCATGAAGTGCTCCCAACCATCCAAACACTAGTTCCATGGGATCCCTTAGCTTATTCTGACTCCCATAGGTATCAGGTACTGCTGCAGGATAATTCCTTTGTACACTGTAAAGTTTTTCACTCATATTGGTTTAATAAAATGCTGATTGGCCAGTAGCCAGGCAAGACATATAGGCAGGGCAACCAGACTAGGAAAATTCTGGGAAGAGGAAAAGCAGAGAGTCAGTCACCAGACACAGAGCAAGCAAGGTGAGAATGCCTTACTGAGAAAGGGTACCAAGCCAAGTGGCTAAACATACACAAAAATTATGGGTTAATTTAAGTTGTAAAAGCTAGTTAGTAATGAGCTTGAGCTAATAGGCCAAATAGTTTATAATTAATACAAGTCTCTCTGTGTTTCTTTGGGACTGAACAGCTGCGGGACAGGGCGAGACAAAAATTTCCACCTATAAACAGCGCGCATGCACAAATACAGGCAAAACATGCATACATATAAAATTAAATAAATCTTTTTATAAAAAGATTTGGCATGTAGACAGTAGGTCAGGCTACTCAAGAGACCAGTGAGAAGTATCTCCAAATGATATGCACCAAGATCCTGAGATGAAAGCAGATCAGAAAACTCTAGAAGGTATTTCTCTAAGATAAAATTTAAAGATAGTGTATACAAATATGAGAAGAACAAATCTCTATGATTCCTAAAATTGAATGAGGTTGGAGTAGGAAGAAAGCAAAGTATATAGAAAATCAAATGAGATAAAAGAAAATGGTAAACACACACACACGAGAAGGAAAAGCAACCATATTTTACTATATGAGTCATCTGCCCAAAGAAATTCCAGTCTTAATAATTGAGTTAAATATAGCCAATTGATCTAACAAAAATATACTGAAAGCTTTGGAGAAAAAGAATTTCATGTGGATATGGTCGTGGGACAAAAAACAGTGAAAGAGACCTACATTTTCATTTTCTAAGGCAGAAAGGAGAAAGACAAGCATGTTATTTGAAGATAGGAAGGCAAATACCAGAAGAAGCTAAAAGTGGTTGCCTCTGGGGAACAACAAATATGTTTTTATATGTATAAATGTACGTGTGTACTTTGCTTAAGAGAAGAATTGTTGTTTTATATATAACATATATATATATATATATTAGTCAAAGCAGAAAATGAAATTATTAATGAGAAATATTCCAATATATTTCAAAAAGAATATGTTCAATACTTAAATGATTAATACCTGGAAAAATGCACATTCTGAATACTTTCTCCAAAGTAACTCTGACCTTGGTTTATTCTGACAGTACTTGGCATACATCTGAAAATCATCCTTCTGTAATAAAGAACAAATGCAAATATATTACTAATTTATAAGTATGAATTTTTATTTTCAAAAAAGCTGAGCAACAGAGTAGGTGGCCAACCATGGTAGTGAATGTGACATAAAATGGCCTGCTTTGTGTTCCAAGGACAGCATGGCCATTGAGACAGACAACAGGATATATAATTCTACAAGCAATTTCAGAACTTCTGTCTACCAGATTTGACAGAGTAAGAAAAGTCTTATCTTTTTGAACTATTTATTACCATGATCTAATAAGAGCCCCAAAATGAGTTTTCTGTGCTACTAGTCTGCTAGCTGTCTAAATAAAAGAGCTTGCAGCTAACTTCCAAGTTAGAAGTAGTTCATGGTTCATCAATGGGACATCATCATATCTAAGCACATGGTTGCAGTTTGTTCTCCCTTGAATCATTTTCCCTAATCTTCATCCATCTCCTACTCACACTATAACTTTCATTTCATGAGTTTCTTTTATACAGCTGCTGTTTATATCCTCAAGCTATGGACAATGTCCTTCTTTTGTGTGCCATAGGACCCTTTGTATATCTCTAGTGGAGTATAACTCATTCTGTACATGAATTAGGGTTTCTATCTGTCTACCTAAATGCTCTTTAGCTTGGTATTCACATTGCCCAGCATAGTGCTTGGTGGACAGTAAATATTAAATAGATGGCTATTGAATTGACATATCATCAAGAAACATTTATTAAACCACCACTACTACTACTAGACAAGAACTCTGCCAACTTTGACAGGGACAAAGATACATAGGATATGAGACCTTGTCAGGTTGGGAAATAATTTACATATATATGTAAAGGTACACAGTAAATATAAAACGTCCTGTAAGTAGCATAGTGTTGGGTATTTTTAAGGATGGGCTCTCACTAAGTAGTCCAGGATGGCCTGCGACTCAAAATTCTCTTGATTCTACCTCCTAAGTGCAAGCACCATCAGGTCTTTCAAAGTAGCACAGTGTTAAGAACTAGGGATGTTGGACCAATGACTGTTTAAAAACGATGATGAATTTATCCCTAGTTCAGACATCTTTATGTTTAGAACATGTTGAGAAAGGTAGTGTCATACCTTCTTTCTTAGTCCTGTTCTCATTTCTCATTTTTCCTCAGGCTTATTCTCTTCAACAATTTCCAAGGTAAGACAGCTATTCTAAATTTTCAACAATCTCTTTAATCTAACTGAGTCCCAATCAGAAGAGGGTTGATCTTTCAGGAAAAGGAAAAACTAGATAACTCGATGAAAATTTTAGAAATTCTATGGTTACATAATGAGACTCTCTATCATTTAAGTTTTGTTTTTTAAAACTGCATCTTTTATTCAAACTTTAACCAAGCTCACAGAGATTTAATTAATATGCTCCCATCTTTCACATCTTCCTAGCTAGAGTGATCACTGGATTCCTGAGATTACCATTGCTACTACCTGAGTAATCGAACATTTAATACCATAGAATAAAAGTGTACCTTGATCATCCTGCACATCATTTTCTTCAAATAAAATAGTTTTACATTAAGAACTTGCTAAAATTATTGTTTCTTCTCCAAAAACATAAAGACATTAAAGGAAAGGAGGTGTCTTGTCTTTTAAGCCTGATTTATACAAGAGGCACTTTTGGGTTGCCAAAATTTACATAATTTCAAAATAAATAATCAGACTAACCCTTTCCAGGAAACAAGGTCCAACTCTTTCTGGAGCATTAGAGCAATCTTCCAGGCTACTCATAAAAATGCTGTGAAATTTGGAGAGAAAAAACAGTTATTTTTGACATATAATAAACCAGTAAATAGCTCTTTTTTTCCATCTTTTGAAACTGGGTCTCCTTATGTAGCCCTGTCTGTCCTAGAACTCACTACATAGATCAGGTTGACCTCAAACTCACAGAGAGACCCGCCTATTTCTGCCTCACTAATGCTGGGATTAAAGATGTGTACCATGACACTCAGTAGTAACTTTTTGAAAAAATAAAATCACCAAAAACTGCAGTTTAGCAATTACGTACTTGTTATGGAATTCATATATTTCTGCCATATTTCCAAAGAGAACATCCTTTTTATTTCTCAGTAGAGGTGGAATAAGATCAAACATCTGTGGATTGTCCATCTCAGATCTGTAGCCCTATTAAAAATAAATAATTTTTGCATTTTAAGTATTTATATTAATGTTTTGTTGAGTCACTGATGATATCAGTACATCAGAGTGTATAAAAGGCTTGTGGGTACAGCTGTTTGAATTTTAACATTTAAATCCCTTGGTTATCAGAATTATCTGTGGCATTTTTTTTCTTTTAGAATGCAGAATAAGAAAACCAAAGCTTCCACTACATGGTTAGAATAAAAGGGTAGTACTTTGGCCTTCAAGGCTTTTATTGTAGTCTTGGAAACCAAACAAAAACCAACTATGAAAAATTATAGTACAGAATATAAAGTTCTCCTTAAATTGAAAGTAAGTGCTTAGATTTCTGTTCAGACCAAATTAGTATCATGGCATTTGTGTCAAATGAGTATTTTTATCCCACCCTCAGTTTTTTTCATCTCAACCTCTAAGTAGCAGCCTGGGAATAATTATAACAATGCACCATGTCCCTAAGAGAATAGCTTCTCTTTTCTATAAGAAATTCTAAATCACGTATCCCCACTACTGAGAAGGAATATAAATGCAGTCATTAAAACAACATGTATTCTCAAATAACAGGAAATATACACTGCTATCATGGGACAACCAAGGACAGAGAGAGAAACGCAAAACTGTTTAGAACACTTTCCAATGAAAGTAGCCAGGGACAAGTCAAGAAAATAGGGAGGGGGGACAACAATTTGCTACACTTACCAACAAAACAGTAAACAGCTCTCCAACATATGCCTTTTCTGTCTGTATCAGCTCATTCAGGACATGGCTGCAATGAACAGACCACAATTACCAGTTAATGTCCTACTCACAAATCACAGTACAGTGGTTCAGCTATTATCTTTAGACGTAATCCAAGGGAAAATAAGCTAATCTTGGGGAACTACCTGAGGATTTTGTTCCAGCATCAAAATATGAAGCTTATTTTATAGGTTTTGGAATAAGTACCACCCAGAAGGCTCTTAAACAGATTTAAAAGAAAGAAATCTGGGTGTGGTGGCACACTTTTAATGCCAGCACTCAAGAGGCAGAGGCAGAAGAATCTCTGAGTTCAAAGTTAACATTCATTCTAGGCTCGCCAAGGCTACATACCAAGACTCTGTCTCATGGTGGGGGGCGGGGCAAGGAAGAAACATGTTTAAGGCTACATGCTAGCACAAAAAATGATTTCTAATTCACTTAAATTAAGAATAAATTTATTAAAATGCTGTGGAGTATCATTTTATTTTAAGATGTGTTACATTCATTTTTGCTGTGGAACACTGTTTAATGATGCAAAGATGTGTTGCATTCTTTTATGTTGCATTTAACTCTTTGAAGTTATGTTGCTTTGCCCATCTAAAACACCTGATTGGTCTGATGAAGAGCTGAATGGCCAATAGTGAGGCAGGAGAAAGGATAGACGGGGCTGCCAGGCAGAAAGAATAAATAGGAGGAGAAATCTGGGAAGAAAGGAGATCAAGGAACAAGACAACATCATGGGCCAGCCACACAGCCAGATGTGGAATAAAAGGAAAGATATGCAGAAATAGAGAAAGATAAAAGATGGGATAATTTAAAATTAAGAATAGATGGCAAGAAACAAGCCAAGCTAAGGCTGGCATTTGTAAGTAAAAATAAGCCTCTATATGTGATTTATTTGGGAACTGGGTGGTGAGTCCCTCAAAAAAACAAATAATAAAAACAACCAACAACACTAAAATCTCACAAAACGTATTTGGGAGGAGGAAAGGGAGTAGGGGGAGGGGAGTGGGAGGGTATTGGGAGGAGGGGAGGAAGTGGAAATTTTTATAAATAAATAAATTAATTTTAAAAAAAACCAACACTAGCCGAGCATGTTCCACACTATCCCCAGTTCCTAGACACATGGTAAAATCATTACCCTCATCTTCACATGGGATAGGAGGACAACTTAAGATTCTACCGCAATACTGCCTGCCTTCTCTATCAAATAAAATACATTTGATTTTCAACTGGCATGTTTGAATTTTACTCCCCTCTGTAATATAAACAACCCACTTAACCTCTACCTTTGCATATTTCTTCTTTTCTTTTTTATACTTTAAAGAATTTAGACCCTGTAGTTTTTCTTTCAAAATGAGTTTCTTTCAATTATCTTTAATAATCTTGGGATACATATATATCTCCATTCAACTTGGTACAAACTGCTGGCTATTTCCAACATCAAGATATGAAACTTTCTTCCCTTTGGTTTTTTTGAGGCAGGTTCCACTATGTACCTCTGACTGTCCTTGAATTATGTAGACAAGGCCAGCTTCAAACTTGAAAGATTCACTTGCCTCTTCCCCTGCCCCCCAAGGTCTGGGATTAAAGGAATGCACCTCCAGGCCCAGATCATGATATGAAACTTAGAAGTAAATATTTTTGGTGCGGGAGAATTATCTGTATTCTGTCAATCATGTATTTTATTAAAACGCTGATTGGCCAGGCAGGAAGTATAGGTGGGTCAACCAGACAGGAAGTAGAGGCGGGGCAATGAGAACAGGAATATTCTGGGAATCAGGAAGCTCCCTCTGCCATTCCTGCCCAGATCACCGAAGAGGCAACATGTGAGCTGCCACGCTAAAAAAGGTACCAAGCCATATGGCTAACATAGATCAGAATAATGGGTTAATATAAGCTATAAGAATTAGTTAATAAGAAAACTGAGCTAATGGGCCAATCAGTTTATAACCTAATGTAGACTCTGTATTATTTTCTTTGGGAATTGCCGGTTGTGGGGTACTGGGCAGGATGGAAACCCCAACAAGCTGGTCCTGCATGCTACATATTTTCAAGATTAGAATATTAACATAAGAATATAAAAGCATGTGAAGGGGTATTGTTAATATCTATGAAGTAGTATCTAGAATCATGTATGGCTTTTCACAAACCACTTCATTGATATTCATTTCTTTTAAACTCAAAGAAACTGTCACGGTTTTAACTGTCAACTTGTCACAAAACTACAATAACCTAGGAAAAGCAAACAACAACTGAAAAATTGCCCAGTCTGACTTGTGTGCATAAGTCAGTGGGGCATTCTTTCAATTGATGTATGAGGACTCAGCCCAGGCTGGGTGGTACTACCCCTGGGCATATAGTCCTGGACTGTATATAAAAAAAAGAAAGCTTAGCAAGCTATGGGGATCAAGCTAGTAAGCAGCATCCCTCCATGGCCTCTGCTTTAGTTCCTACCTCACTCAAGAAGCCTTCCCTGACTTCTCATAGTGGACAGTGATCTAGAAACATAAACCAAATAAACCATTTCCTCCCCAAATTGCTTTTGGTCTTCATCACTGCAACAGAAACCAAACTAGAATAGATGGTTCATTCCAAGGGTACAACCTTTCATTTATTAGTGGAATCATTCTGGGAATCTAACGTACAGCATGGCTACTATCATCAATGAGGTATCTTATACATAAGAAATACACTTACAAAGTAGAATTTACACACTATGTTTCACCATAAAAAGCAACAATCAGTGTTAACTAACTTGCTATAGTAATCATCTTACCCCACACACACATACATACATAATATACATGTATATATATTTATATAGATATCTTATATTATATATCCTAAATGTATACACTTTTTTCCAATTATATTTCAATAATACTAGGAAACATTCTTTCTTTGGAAAGAATGCATGCTGCTCTAGCAGAGGACCCAGGTATAGTTCCTAGGATCCACATAGAGGCTTATAACAATTTGTAACTGCAGGTCCAGGAGCTCTGACTTCCTCTTCTGCCTCCCTGGTCACCAAGCACACATATGGTACACAAATATGTAGACAAAACATTCATACACATAAAATACAGATAGATAGATAGATAGATAGATAGATAGATAGATAGATAGATAGATAAATTGATGAATTAATGAAAAATAAATAAACACATGATCTAAACTGGTAAAAACAAAAACAAATCAAACTCTTTCATTTTTCTTTTCAATCTGGAGATGAAAGATACAAAAGTCCTAAAAGCAGACTAGGATGTAGTTTAACGGCAGAGCACTTGCCTTACAATCCCCGGTACTACCAAATAAAAATCCTCAACTCCTGAAACAGACCACAGCTGCTCAAACCTAAAACCAGGATGTGTGACACCTTGCTACTACTCTTTTAATGTCCTCACTAGGACCCTATTTTGAAAACATAATTCAAACACATGAGCATTGGGCACTGAACCAGAGTCTCCTATGAAGTGGTGTACATATGAACGTAGGTTTAAAAAGAAATAATACTTCTTTAAAATATCCAAGTTATTGTTCAATCCGGGAGAATGATCAGAATTCCTCTTCTCTTGGCTATCCTGAATGACTTCAATCTGAAATAATGAAAATAAAAGTTCAATCATGTCTATGTAGGTACAGTACTTTCTCAAATATATCTAATACCAAATTAACTTCAATCCTAACATTGAAGGTAAACCGATGGAAAACACTGTATTTTTCCAAAACTTATTTATTCCCCAAGGATACATGCCAGGACCCTCAAAGATGCCTGAAACTGTGGATGGTACTGAATGCTCTATGTACTACACTTTTCCATAGATACATATGCATGATAAAGAAATGTCATGTATAAATTAGGCACAGTAAGATTAAAAATAATAATGCATGATAAAATATCTCTTATAATAAAAAATTATATAATTACGTATCTTTCTTCTCTTTTTTCTCTAGAATCTTCCAGTTAATATTTCGAACCACCATTGACCACAGGTAGCTAAGACTGTGAAAACTGAAGTGAGGAAAGTACTGTGCACATCAAGAAACCAATAGAAGCTGGGCATAGCGGTGCAAGTCTTACCTCAGCACTCTGAAAGCAGAAGCAGGTAGATCTCTATGAGTTTGAAGCCAGCCTAGTCTACATATTGAGCTCCAGGACAGTTCAAAATAAGAGAGGGAGGGAGGGAAAGAGAGAGAGAGGGAAGGAGGGAGAAAGGGAGGGAGGGAGAAGAGAAAGAGAAAAAATAAAAAGGAAACAAATAGATGTGTTTCCTGCATCCTGCGTCAGTCTCTTCATTGTCCATGATAAACTGGACTCTATCCTTCATACTTACAGTGCCACACTCATTTTTGAAAGAAAGCACTATCTCTAGGAAGATAAAGCATTGTTTAGGTGGGTGGAGGTGGGCAGCATGAACAATAACAGGAACTGATACGCAGCACTCTGCAGAGATGATTCTGAACTTGAGCCAGGACTTTAAAAAATACTGCTCACACACTGGGATTATGCCAATACTTCAATTAAACACAAGGCAGCAGATTTTTCTTGTACGTGTAGGTTTTCAAATATACAAGGTCAGTGAAATGAATGGAAAACATGCCTAAAATCCCCATACTAATTCCGCAATTATAGCAGCACAGCCAACTTTGAATTCATTAATTAATTGCACTTACTTGACTTAATTGCACATTGCTCTGAGCTTGAGTCTGTCTCCAAGACTTCTTCACTGGTAGAGAAATGTAAAATAACATTAAACCAGAATTAAAGTCAACACTTTTAATGACAACATGTGTGCATGTTTATTGAAAAGAAAGCGAATGCTTGAATATATTTGTTAGTATTTTAAAATCACTCTACAGAAGACAGCAATTGGTTAGATGTCTATATAAATCCAACTTTTCATGGGATATGATTGTGCTATATACTACCCATTTCCTCATTAACCACACAATCGCCTACTTGCCAAAAGAAAGGGGTGTTAAGTATTCCCAATTATGTTTATATTTAGTATGCATTCTGCTACACAAACATTCCATCAGATTGTAGCTCACTTGCTAACTGGATCCAAGATTTCTTTGAATCATACATAGCCCTACATGTATGAGACCAGGGCTGGCAAGATAGTTAGTTGATCAAGTACAACTGATCAAGTGTTACCGCTAACCCTGATGAGCTAAGTTTGCTTCCCAAGACCCATATGATGGCAGGTGAGCAGCAACCCCAGCAAACTGTCCTCTGACCTCCATATGTTTACCGTTACACACACACACAAACACACAAATGCAAATAATAACAAATTATGTATGAAAAGCCATAAAGAAATTCATTGCTTTATGTATTAACTGAAAAATTAACAACAAAAAATCCACGTTGAACCTAGTAAATACAGCATTCACCATTTATTTGGCACTTACCCCAACCAGGCCCTGAACTAAGCTCAATGGTTTGTTTTCTTTTTTCATTCTCAAGTCTACACTAAGCAGTGGAGAACAGTATCTCCCTCATCTCACAGATAGCACTAAGGCTAATACCTTGTTCAGGAAGTAAAGGTGGTATTTAAAGCCACACATGTTTCTAAACACTACATAAAGAATTTCCTAAATAATTGATAAAATGCTCATAAAAACTCCTTCACCAAAATTCAAAGTTTTACTCTTTATTTTTAAACAGTAAATTTCCAGCACTGGGAAAAGACAGGGTGTAGGGTGAACTGGGAATATAGCTCAATGGCAGAGCCCTTGGCTAGCATGTGTTCAGTTGCCAGCGCTGAAAAAAAAAGTTTTCACAGAAACAGGCAAGTAAAGGGCGTGGACAAATCAAAGAATATATAAAGTTCCAACTCCTGAAGACTGTTACCTGTCCAGGGTACACTGAGTACTGGCCTCAGCATGGAAGATATATACCCTTAATCCTCCTCTTCTTGGCAAAAGCTAATGGCAGACACATTGAGGAAGTGGAAGGTCTTTCATATATAAAATGTATACATCATTGCCATTCATTAAAAAGTATTGGCATATGCAAGTTATATATAACTACACATTAGACTTAGTGTGAGTTACCATATAAAATCAGTTTCTTAATAATTACTGATGTGTCTCACTTTAAAGATATCTACCATACAAAGATCCAAATTTATTCCTAAGGGTAAATTATGGATTGTTTTCAAACACACAGAGGTACAAAAGGGTATGTGTGTATACCTCCATAACACACCTTTTTCTCAAAAGTGAGGTTAACTATACTCATTCTTTTAACAATGTAAAGACATACAAAATGGCTGAGCACCTGTGTGATGTGACAAGCTACTCTTGTGTTTGGGGATATGCAAAGGTGACTTGCACACAGATCCTGTCCTTACAGACCGTCCTGTCTAACAAGTGCAACAGCAAACAGAGAAGTAGGCTGCAGCTGAGCAGAAATAAGGAAGCTTCTTTTTACATGAGATGAACACCTACCTGAGCCAGCTACAGGGGAAGAGCACAGGATAGAGAAAAGCTTGTCTAGAGGAGGCAGCCTAGGGATAGGAACTAGCAATGAGGCGATGGAGCAATCAGGCGAAAGTAGTCCAAAGAAACAGCAATCTATGCAAACTACACAAGGTAAGAGAGTATGGCTATGGGAGCCAAAAAGACTATTGCCAAGGCCATGGGTGATGCTACCTTAGACTCAGAAAGTGTCAATAAAGGAAGTAATGATGGGAATAAATAGACGCACAGAAGGCATATTTAGTGACAAAAACAATGGTATAGGAGTGAGCAGGAAGAACTAAATTCGGACAAATGGGGCCATCATAGTACCAATCAACAAGATGAGGAAGAAAAGATTTACAGAAGAGATATGTTCAGGTAGGGATGCTGAGACTGTTTCCTATGGGAAATTCCATGTTGCAAATACCAGTCTGAAGCTTAGGTGACAAACCTAGACTATAAACAGAGCTTTCAGAGCCCAAGCATAGCTTCCACTTTATTCCTCAATGGCACTGCCCTTCCACAACTTCCCTCGTTCTCAATGTGAATTCATCAAACATCTTATGCCATCCTGCTAGTTTCCAGGCACGATGCTAGGTGGAAGATTCAATTTGATGAAAAGGAGGGGAAAAAGCAGAAACAGAATAAAAAACCAGTTTGACTCATTTTGATGAAATAATTAGCACACACTTTGATTTGGTCAATTACTTGGTTTACCAATTCCAAGTTTTGAAAACTTGTATAAAATATGTTATATCCTGCATTACCCACAGATAATCAGTAGGGTCAATGTTCAGAAGATTCACAGCGTAAATGGTGATTTGGTTTCATTTACAAACCATGATGGATGATGGGGAAAATCGCCTCTCCCAGCCATTTATCCATTAAGGTGTCTTCTCCCTCATAAATACACCAAGTAGTCTTAAGCTGAAGCAAATCCAAGCTATTTCCAACAAATATCTGGATATGAGTGGTGTGAGTCTTTAAACTGAAGAAAACCCTGATTCACATTAATTTCACTAAACTATTTCTTTTTAAGATATATTTTTATTTACTTTGAATTATGTCTATGTGAGTTGTAGGTAGGCAGGTGAGTCTATCGGTACCCACAGAAGCCAAAAGAGGGCATTAGATGCCCTGGAATTACAGGATGTTGTGAGCTGCTATGTGGATGCTGGGAAGTGAACCAGGGTACTCTGGATGAGCAGGGAGTACTCTTAACCACTGAGCCATCTCTCCTGCCTCCTCTCTCTTTTGGTTAAGTGGTCGTTTTATGAAAGAAAATTGACTTTAGAAGCATACTTTATTCTTTACATAGTCATTTTTCAAGGAAAATTCAATGTCAAAAGAGAATAATGGATGGTTGATATGAAAAAAATAGATAAAGTTATTTGAAGGTAGAATTCATGAATGAACTGCTGCTGTTTTTATGTGCCAAACTGGTTTTTCATGTGTACAAACTCATAAACTGTATTGATGATAAGTAATATAATAAAGATGGGTACCTTTTGAAAAAAGTTTACATGCTTGAAAGAAAGAATATCCAACTCCCACTGCAGAAAGAAAGTGTAATGCCATTAAATAAGAATACGAGAAAGAAAGAAAGAAAAATGAAATAATACAAAACAAAATTTTCTTTGAATGACTAATGCCATGAATGGGTCTTGAACAGCCTGGTCACCAACCAAAGTGCTCTGTTTCAGGGAGACTTAAGCTTTGGGGGTCTGCTAAGAAAGGAGATTTAATCAGAAGGAAGGGAGAGTCCAATTTAGTGAGTAATTGTTATTTTCTGCATTCTGTTTCACTTTCTCATTATAATTACCTCTTAAATCAGAAGGTATTTGTCCCTACTTTACAGACAAAGACACTGAAGTTATCAGTGGGTAGCCGCCCAAGGTCACACAGCTAAAGTATCCAGAAATCGAACTGATGTCTACTTTGTGCTTAGAAGTATCAACGGTTGAGTTTAATCAGCTCATTATGCTACTGTTATTTTTTTACTTTTTTCATTACCTTTGATACTTCCAGTATCTTGGTATGTTTTTTAATATAGTTAACATTATTTATTTACACCATTGCTCACACAGTCTTATTTTGAGTATATGTATGTATTTTGGAATTACTAACCATATAACATCCATTGCATTTGTAATTTGATCCATGCTGGAGATGAGTTCTATTTATTCATTACCTCTGGTTCAAGCTTCTCTGCATTTCAACATAGTTTCGTACACTAGTAAAATGACCGATTCAATTTAGGTCAAAGAGACTGAATTTAGTCATATGTTCACCTTTCCTACTAACCTAACTTGTACAAAAGACCAAAACTGCTCTCTCCCCAAAAGCTGCAGAGGTAGCTCCAAGAAACCCTTGGGGGAATAATTCTTATTTTCACACTAATTCAACACCTTTATAAGAATTATTATTTTTCCTATAGAACTTAGAAAGGAATAGGAGAGTACACAATTAAATAGACTTCAGAGAGTAAAACATGAAAATGGAATCTGTAACAAGAAATTATTAACACAATTAGCATTTACCAGCATCTATTTAGAAAAGGCAATCAAACCTATTATATAAGACATTCGTATGCAAGTATCACATACGGTGCAGCTATCACGAGCTGCACTGGACTTTCAGGTCTATCTTTTGAGTTCTTGGAATCAGTCTGCTGGTTCTAAAATATACTTGAAATACTTTCAAGCTTGAATTGTACAGTCTGCATTTGAGCCTACAAATTACATAATAATAGCTTACTGGAGTACCAATGAGTATTATACTTGTAACTACATGTATGTAAATATAAGCTTCATGTCCTTTTCTCTAACTGCTGAAGGAAAAAATTAAAGTCTGATGCTGAAAAATTGTCACACTCATTTCTCAAGCTACAATACTCCACGCTGAGGTGTCCAATTCAGTGTTACTACTATGGCTTATGAACAGAAAGGAATCGCATTCTGACTTCTGTCTTGTACAACAATGTTTAAACATGCACTAAGAAGCTAAAAGATTTTAAATTTATCAGCATTGAAAAATAATTTAGTAGATAAATCAACTATATCAAAAGAAACAATAGCAAGACAAAAAAAGAAATAAAAACGTGAAAACAAGCTACTTTACCATGTTTAGGTGAAAAAAACATTGGGACTCTGGACCTCATCAAATTTTCAGGTGCAGGTATCACAAACTGCACTGGACTTTCAGATCTATTTTTTGAGTTCTTGGAATCAGCCTGTTGGTTCTCAAATATACTTCGAATACTTTCAAGCTTGAGTTGTACAGTCTGCATTTGAGCCTATGGATTACATAAGAATTCTATAAGCTGGGGCTGGAGAGATGGGTCAGCAGTTAAGAACACTGGCTTCTCTTGAAGAGGACCTGGGTTCAAGTCCCAGCACCCACGTGACCACTCAGAACTATCTGCAATTCTAGTTTTTGAATTATCCAGCACCTTCTTCAAGCTTCTGTATACACCAGGCATTGTACATTGTATATATCTATACACACATGCAGTTAAAACACACACGCACACACACACACACACACACACATACACACATATATATATATATATAAAATTATATGAACTGCTAGGCATAGTTGAGTACATCTTTAATTAAGGCACTGAGGAGACAGAGGTAAGTGAATCCCTGTGAGTTCAAGGCTGTCCTAGTTTACATAGCTAGTTCCAAGTGAGCCAAGGCTACATAGCCAGGCTTGTCTCAAAAAACATGAAATGAACTGAAATGAAATAAGTCATAACAACTACTATTAAATTCTTCAGATACAATTTCAAATTTTAATTCCAGGACTGGGGAGACGGCTTAGTCAGTAAATCACCTGCTACTGTGTAATCATGAAAACCTGAGTTCAGAACCCCAGCAGTCATATAAAATCCAGGCAAGGCAGGAATGTCTATCACCTCAAGGCTGGGATAGCAGAGACAGGAGCGAGCGTCCCTGGAGCTCACTGGCCAGCCACGCTAACTGAATCAACGAGAGCTCCAAGTTCACTGGAGAATGTCTCAGCATAAGAAGAGCAACTAAAATCCATCTTGAGGGTCAACCTTGGGCTCCCACCAGTGTGCACATGTGTACATGCCCACACAAACATGTAGATACACGCATGTACATACCCACACAAGCATGTAGATGTACATGTGTATACATACCCACAAGCATTTAGATGAACACATGTACATACCCACACAAGCATGTACATGCACACATGTACACAACCACACAAACATGTAGATATACTGCATACCAAATAAATTAATTTGTAAGTATCAAAGCAATATATCTTTAGATTATAGTGTAAAAGAATAATTGTTTTAATTGCTGTTTGAGGACTGGAGAGATGGTTCATTGGGCATAGAGCTTTCTACACAAGAATCTGAAGAACCCATACACAAAGTGGGGCATAGGATGTGAATCTCTGGTCTCTGTATGTCATGTGCTCACATGTACATGCATACATACAGATACAAACATATAACACAAACACAGAAACAACTTATTTTGAACGTAAAATACAACTAGAACAAAATTAGGAAAGAAACAGAACAAATTAGTGTATTCTCTATGTAAATATAAAACCAAAGTCCAATATAAACAAACTGAGGGAAAAAAATGTATCCATCATAAAAGTGGACATAACACTCTACACCGCTTAAGTGCCTCTCTCTGAAGATATAGAACAAAATGTACCTGAAAGCTCATAGCACATTTGAAAAACTTAAAAATAATAGAGTCAGACTATTAGCGTCAGCGTTCAGGAGGTCAGAGTTCCAGGCCAACCAAGGCTATACAGTGAAATATATACAGTGACTGTATAGCCAACCAAGGCTATACAGTGAAATATATACAGTGACTGTATAGCCAACTAAGGCTATACAGTCTCAAGCAAACAAACAAATAATATAACAATAACAGACTCAGAGTTCATGGTGAAAGTTAGTCTTACATATCCAGCCAACGCATGCCTTTGGATTCTTTGAGACTTGACAGTGGCACTACTATCATCCCTCAAGCCTCTTGCGCGAGGACTATGGATCCACACACTGACATAAAGTCAGCTGTGGGGTAGTAAACCCTTAGCCCACGGTAATTAGTATGTGTGTCTTTGAATAAAATATTTCTCACCTTTAATTCAGGAGAAAGGAGCACATCAAATTCATATTGCAGATTCTCAATATCATAATTGATAAAGGGCACAGCCATTTGAAGAAAATTTTGCACATCCTGAAGAGCTTTCTGAGCATCTTCTTTAGTCTGAAACTGATCCATTCCCTGATTAGCCAGGAGGCATTCTCCTTGATCACAGCACTGACGTGCCTGATGAGAAAAACCGTGAAAATCAGAGCAGCAAATGTAAGAATGGATAAAGGGGATGTGGGTTTGCCAGTAAAAGAGCTGTCTTGGGCTGGAGAGACAGTTCAGTGGTTAAGAGCACTGGCTGCTCTTCCAGAGGACCCAAGTTCAATTCCCAGCACCCATATGGTGGCTCACAATTGTCTGAAATACCAGTTCCAGGGACCCAACACCCTTACACATATATACATGCAGGGAAAACACCAATGCACATAAAATAAAGATAATTAAATCATTTAAAATGTTGAAAAAAGAGCTTTCTAGCTTTTTTATTATTACATCTTACTGGAGGGGAGGGGAACGTGAGTGGCTGTGCAAAGCACACACAGGCCACAACACACATGTAGAAGTTGGAGGACAACTTGGTGGGAGACAGATCTCTCCCTCCAGCATGTGCATTCTTGGATTCGACTCTGGTTGTAACGCTTGTCAGCAAGTGCCTTTACTCACTGAACCACCTGTGCACTGGAGCTTATCTCTCAATAAGAACTGCTTTCAGAGGCCAGCCTTGACGGCACACAATTTGAATCCCATCACTCAGGAGGCAGACTCAGGTGGATCTCTGTGAGCTTGAAGCCAGCTTGGTCTATAGAGTGAGTTCCTAGTCAGCCAGGGCTACATAATGACACTCTTTGCCATTAGAAAGAAAAGAAAGAAAGAAAGAAAGAAAGAAAGGAAGGAAGGAAGGAAGGAAGGAAGGAAGGAAGGAAGGAAGGAAGGAAGGAAGGAAGGAAGGGGGGAAGGGAGGGGGGAAGGGAGGGAGGGAAGGAGGGAGGGAGAGAAAGAAAGAAAGAAAGAAAGAAAGAAAGAAAGAAAGAAAGAAAGAAAGAAAGAAAGAAAGAAAGAAAGGAGAGAGTGAGGGAGGGAGGGAGGGAGGAAGGAAGGAAGGAAAGGAAGAAACAAAGAGAAAAATGCTTTCAGAACTGTTAATAAATGGTATCTGCTGTTACCCCCAGAAGCTCTGATTTAGTAGCTCTGGGCTGCCAGGCAGACATTCATATTATTAAAGCACTCCACTGATTAATGATGCACAGCCAAGGTTGGGAAGCACTGCATTTATTTCATAACTAGTAATTTCTTCTGCAGCAGGTGTCTGACCATTTTCTCAACACTAACAGTTCAGTTGCATGTTATTTTCTACAAATCAATAACTGAAATATGAAACTCCTAGTAAAATATAAAGTATAATAGCAATGCTTAATGATTGCCACGGACAAGAATAAAGGGTGGGTTTTTTTTTTTGAACCAGAAGAAGAGATGTGCAGATTAGCACGCTTATGCACAGATGTGATGCTGACAAGTGGTACTCCTGTTTATATTCTGCATTGCCATCACCAGATCTTTTCATTCACTGCTTAATCACAAAATAGGTCTGACCCACAGGCATGGCAGAAGAATTTTTCAGTGCCGGACTATGAAATGTGGAAGGAATTTCAGGCTTCTGCAAAACGTCCCCTAGGCTTTTCAGTACTCTAACTGCAGAATAGCAAGCACCAGGTTTCAGAGATAGACTTAAAATAGAAAGGAAGCCATCACCGCCATGGTCTCCACATTGAGAACAGGACGAAATTAGTACTCCATGAAATCTGCCACGAATAGTACATAGGGAGATAGACTAAAATCCGTAAGCAGGCTCCGTCCTTAAGACCTCTGGCAAATTTAAATCCAAAGCTATAGCCCTGACCCCATGACCTTTGAAGAAAAAGATACTATAAAACATATGGCCAAGTATATGGGAATAAGAAAGGTATAGCATAAGGCATATGCGCAGGAATGTGAAAATTAGAGAACCCAAAAAGAAAAAATGATCTTTTTCAGAAATGGGTCATTTTCCATGCTATTACCTGCTGCAGGAGCTTGTGCATTTTGAAAGTCCTGCTCAGCTGTATCCGCTTTGCTCTGATCTCATTAGCCAAAATATCAGAAAGGTAGCGGAGTTCATTGCATCTCTGGCAGATTAAATCAAGTGCATAGTGGTGATTTGAGGCAAGCTTGTGGCCATGTAGTATCACAAGCCGGGCCTTGGCTAACAGCTCCTGATTTGAAAGAGGGGAGGAAAATCAGGACTGGATGATCTCTGCTCTTAGAGCATTGGGGGGGGAAAGAAAAACATCATTAAAGAATACATTTGGCAGGGGAAATAAATGGCTATAAAACATGATGCCATGTCATTTTTCTGCATTCAGTAAAACAGCACACATACACACACACACACACACACACACACACACAAACAAACAAAATAAAAACCTCCCACTGATAACAATTAGCTACAACTGGCATTAACCATCAGATGTGCAAGCGTTTCTGGATATAAAATGAAAGTCAACTACACCATTCCACTCAGGATATAGATTGCCTTCTAGTGTGCACAGACATAAAACAGAAGCACATACAGCACCCAGCATAAAGTAAACACCAGCCGAATGAAAGCTAATCTATTTCTACTACTACTACTACTACTATTACTATTATTATTATTACAAATTTTCACCTCGTCCCATTTCCCTCCCCCTCCCCCCACTCCCTCTCCAGTCCAAAGAGCAGTCAGGGTGCCCTGCCCTGTGGGAAGTCCAAGGTCCTCCCCCCTCCATCCAGGTCTAGGAAGGTGAGCATCCAAACAGACTAGGTTCCCAAAGCTAATCTATTTCAATCTTAATTCAAGTTGTCCCTCACCTAAGCGCTCTGGCTGTACCTAAAGTAAATAGCAGAAGGGACTCTCATGACTTCACTTCCATTCTGTCAACTACTGACTCCCTTAGCACAGTGACTGAAACATGGTAGCGACATAGGTAATGTTTCCCAAAGCAAAATAAGGCAAACTGAGGCCCAGATGAGGCAGTGACTGGCCTTTCTAGCTATTGGGAAACCCACAATTAAAACAGAGTTGCTGTTTTAAATGCACCAGACATTCAGTCTTACATATGAAAATACTACCGTCCTAGTTAGGTTTCATTGTCAACTTGACAGAGCCTAGAGCAGTGGTTCTCATCCTGTGGATCACAACCCCAGGGGGTGGGGGCATCCAACAAGTCTTTCACAGGATTCACTGAAGACAATCAGAAAACATGGATACTTACATTATTATTCATAACCATTAGGAAGTAGCAATAAAAATAATTTTATGGTTGGGGGTCACCAGAACGTGAAGAACTGTCTTAAAGGGTCTCAGCATTAGGAAGATTGAGAATCACTGAACTAGAATGAGCTGAAAGCCTCAACTGAGGACTTTCCCAGATCGGATTGTCTGGGCATGTTTGTGAAGGACTGTCTTGATTACTAATTGATGTAGGAGGCCCCGCCCACTGTGGTCAGTACCATCCCTAGGCAGGCGGGCCTGAGCTATCTAAACTAGCTGAGGGTGAGCCAGTGAGGAAGGGAGCAAGCAACATTCCTCCGTGGGGTTTTCTTCAGGTTTCTGTCCTGGCCTCCCTTAAAGATGGACGGTGACCTGGAACTTTAAGCCGAACAAACCTTTTCTTCCCCAAATCTGCTTTTGCTCAGCATGGTTTATCACAGTAATGGGAGGGAAACTAGAACAACTACGGAACTGGGGGCTTAAAAATGGCAAGTTCTGGGCCATACGTTTAAATCACATTGGAAAAAAGTATTCAAAACAAGCAAAGCCCCTGACTTCAAAGTCAGGTTGCCCTCTCTGTCCACTCTGTCTGTCATGGGGAAGTGTCAAGGGCAACACAGCACAGAGGGCCACACGCCTAACTCCTTGACTGGTTACTGCAACTTCCCAACCTCGGCTGGCATTTGCACATGCTTGTGGGTCAAACATGAGTTCCTTTTCTAAGACTAGATCTATGAAAGCATTGCTTTGCTGTCACATACAAGGCAGGAGAGCAAAGGTAGTTTACTAAGTATTAAAGTCACGAATCTAAGCTCTAGAATTAACAAGAATGCTGACAATTGCTTTTCCGTTGAGTATATATTAAATATCCAGGGGCTATACTAAGCACAATCTATACATCTAGAGCAATCCTCACCCATTACTCTATAGAGATGGTCATTTTACTTCCAAGTTCTAGAAAAGGGCATTGAAGCCTAGAGATCAATTCACCCAAGGTCCAACAGCTACTCAGACTGAGAAGAGCTGTCTGTGTGGATCTGGGATTGATTCAACTATGTATATCACATAATGAACATTAGACAATCCGTAGTCTTATATTATTCCATAGGTTCCATATACAAAATATCTCTTTTTTTGAGGCAGGGTCTCATGTAGAATAGGTTGGCCTAAAACCCACTATGTATCTGTGGCCCCATTATGTATCATTCTCGATAAACATGTTTTCCTAACGTCTCCAAGACAATTTAATCTCATTGTAGAGCCTACAACTTACATAATTTTATACAACTACATGACTCACCTGCAGTGTTATCCTAGGGCCACACATAAAAATGGACTTAGGCTAGTATCACTGTGTCAACTATATACTTATGACAGGTAAAGTATAATAAGCATGTGTATTATGCCCCAGTAAAACATAAACAGAGCAAATACTAAAATGTAATCTTACCTGAGATTTTTCATCCAAGTTCTCTATTTTTTTAAGTCTTTGTTTTATCTGAGATAAGTTCCCTGTTACATCACCAAGTTCTCTTTGTTGACTTAATACAAATTCAATTTTAGTCATAACCTACAAGCAAGAAATAAAGGTTTTAAAAACATGTGAATTACTAAGAATTCACCTTTATGATTAATCTTACTGTAACTTGATATGCCATGTTTTATTGATACTCATAGGAAGCCTGCCCTTTGCTTGACAAAGATGGAAGAGGAGTGGTTTAGGGGTGAAACGGGGCACTGGGAGAGAGGAACTGGAAGGGGAGGATGGGGACAGATCCTGCAGGTGGGATGTAAAATTAATAGATAAATTTTAAAAAGAGAAAAAAAGAATTCACCGTTAGCAATGATCAGTTACATAAGAAATGCTATTAAACAAGAACACCAATAGGAGAAAATTATACATATAGAAAATATGTTCAGCTATTTTGCTCACAGAAATAAATGTAATCTGTTAAGTTGTAGCCTCCTAGCTATTCATGCCTACTTAATTATACATAAGATCACTGTATACATGTGCAATCATATATATGCAGACATACATCTTTGTGACCTCGGGCCTCAAAACCACACACATGAAAGAGAGACAGAGAGACAGAGAGAGCACAGAGACAATAGCAAAAAAATCGTAAGCCACGAAAATTCTAGAAATATATGAATCAAATAAATGAACGAGAAAGGAAAACTTGCTTTATCGAAGTTCCTATGGTAGATAAATAAACATGGAAAGATTATCACTGAAGGTTGCCAGAACAAAGACTGAGTCAGAAAAGAATCACCAGATGCTCTATGGACAATGCTGTACACTCGGTGGACAAATCTGAAGAGGAAAACGGAGATGTTCCATCTTCTCCCCATGTCCTTACTACTAGCTACAAGGAGAGAGAGAGTGGTGAAGCAGTGAAGAAACCGAACAGTGCTCGCACTGGTTAATCCAAATCCGCATCAGCAAAGCGGGATAAGTGGATATTTCTGACCTCTAGATGTGACACCCTGAAAAGAGCACATCACTTCTGCAGTATTCTGGTAGTCTACAAGTAGACAATCTCACCATGAAAACACATTAAACAAACTCAAGATGAACAAATTCTACTTCTAAACTGGACTATATTTTTCAAAATATTAGCAATGTAAAAATTTTTTAAATCCAAAAATGTTCTTTATCAGAGCTACAGTACTGAAAAGAGCCTGGTATTGGCATAAAAACAGATAGGAGGACCAATGGAACTGAATAGAAGACCTGGATATTAATCCACACACCTATGAACACCTGATTTTTGATAAAGAAGCAAAAAATATCAAATGAAAAAAGAAAGCATATTCAACAAATGGTGCTGGCATAACTGGATATCAACATGTAGAAGAATGAAAATAGATCCATATTTATCACCATACACAAAACTCAAGTCCAAATGGATCAAAGACCTCAACATAAAGCCAATCACACTGAACCTTATATAAGATAAAGTAGGAAGCATTGGCACAAAAGACTACGTCTTAATATAACCCCAGTAGCACAGACACTGAAAGAAACAATTAATAAATGGGACCTCCTAAAACTGAGAAGCTTATGTAAAACAAAGGACATGGTCAACAAGACAAAACGACAGCCTACAGAATGGGAAAAGATCTTCACCAACCCCACATCAGACAGAGGACTTATCTCTAAAATAAACAAAGAACTCGAGAAATTGGTCATCAAAAGAACAAATAATCAATAAAAATGGAATACAGACCTAAACAGAGAACTCTCAACAGAGGAATCTAAAATGACTGAAAGACACTTAAGGAAATGTTCAACATCCTTAGTCATCAGAGAAATGCAAATCAAAACAACTCCGAGACTCCATCTTACACCTGTAAGAATGGCCAAGATCAAAAATACTGATGACAACTTATGCTGGAGAGGTTGTGGGGAAAAGGGAACATTCCTCCATTGCTGGTGGGAGTGCAAACTGGTACAGCCCCTTTGGATATCAGTATGGTGATTTCTCAGAAAATTAGGAAACAACCTTCCTCAAGATCCAGCAATACCACTTTTGGGTATATATCCAAAGGATGCTCAATGGTACTGAAAGAATTAGAATAATGATGACACGTAATATAAAGACCTTGTACTGTCATTGAATGTAGTGATTCTGATAACTACAATTCTGTAAAACAGTATTCTTACTATAAGAAAAGAATAAAGCATTTAGTAGAAAATGTCCACCCCTATGGCATGTGGTATCTAAAGATCAATGGGCATTGTTTCCTTGAAAAAATATCTTATAGTTTGAAAGCACTTTGTATTGAAAATGTTTGAAGGATGAACATGAAAGTAGAGAAAGACTCTGACCCTGTCACACTCGACACGTCAATGCTTTGTCCCAGTGGAAGAAATGAAGGCTTGGATGCTAGCAGAGCTCTCCTTTGTTCCAAGTCAAGGAACTCGTCTCCTTTATTCTCCCCAGGATGAAAACTGGCATGCTGAAAGCCTGGCCTTCTAACACTCATGAATAAGGGCCTTCATCACAAGGAAAGAACTGTTTCAACTGACCTCTTGAAAGTCTTGCTCAAAATTCCACAGTTGCAGATACTGCTCCATTTTTAGCTGGTGTTTCTCCCAAAATCCATCAAAAGCAGTTTCCATATCGTGCACTTGAGACAGCAACCTTAACAAACAAAAGGCAAAGAATTATTTAAAAATAACCATTTGTGGGCCAGGTATGCAGCTAAACCTAGTCAGCTCATTACGATTTTAAACACTTCCAACCAACATGATAAACTGTTCTGCCATAGGCCCAAAGTGTCAGCGTCAAGTAAGCAGAGATTGAAATCTCTGAAACTGTAAGCCAAAATAAATACTTTCTCCATGAAAACAATAAAGAGTTAATTAATAAATGAATGAATTATAGGCAAAGGCCAAGCCTACTGGCACACACCTTTAATCTAATACTTAAGAGGCAAATGAATGCAGAGCTCTGAAAGTTTAAGTCCAGCCCAGTTTATATGGAATTCCAGGCCAGCCCGAGCTACATAGTGAGATCTTTTCTCAAAAAAAAATAATTATAGGCAAAAATAGTCTATGACATTATGACACTTGGCTCAGGCAGAGAAAAATCAGTGTCTGGGGAACTTAACTCTGCAAGCAAACTAATGTCTGCAGACCAACCCAGAGAAGAAGTTCCCAGACTTGCAGAGGTCCAGAAATACTTTCATACCTAACAGCAACAAACAATGTCAAATTCCTAGCTTGAAAATATAAGTACATTTTCAAAGAAGGGAGCACGTACTTATTAATAGTTTGCCAGTCACCACTGATGTGCTGAGGACGTTCAAGACTTGAACTGACAGTTTCTCCACTGTTAGGCACTTTCAGGTTCATGAGCAGAACTTTTCCTTCTTTGGTTACAGCTGTTAAGTCATTCTATATAAAGGAACAACAGGATGTGTCAGCCAGTTAGTAATCCAAGATGACTGATTTGAAGGGAATGTACAGGTAGAGAGGATGTATGTAGCACAGGAGATACAAGCAATACAAGCACAGCCTTTGATTTCACAGTTTCAGGACCACAGAATCTGCAAGTGTGAGGCTCTGTGGCTAGGGAGATGACTCAGTTGGTTAAATGCTTAGCTCGAAGGTCTAAGTTCAATATCCAAAACACATATTTAAAAAAAACAGATGTGATGGTGTACATTTAGAATACATGTGCCAGGGAGATAGATCTAAGCAGATCCCTGACGCTCACTGTCAGCCAACAGAGCCTACTAAGTCCTAGGCTACTAAGAGACCCTGTCCCAGAAAACAAGGTAGGAAGCTGGAAAGATGATTCTGTGGTTAAGAGCATTGACTACTCTTCCAAAGGACCTGGGTTCAACACCTAGCACCCACATTGAGGCTCACAACTGCCTCTAACTCTAGTTCCAGGGGATCTGACACACTCTTCTCGTCTTCCATGGGCATTGCATAGATATGGTGCACAGACAACAGGCAAGCAAACCATCCGCATACATTAAGAAACAAAATAACAAACAAAGGCAAAGTGGATGTCAAATGAGAAAGAATAACATCCTCCGGCCTTCACACACATGCACTGGCAAACACATGGCATAAACACTCACACAAATGTCAGCTTCAAAGAAGCTTCTGTCTTACAAACAGACTGGAGTCCCCAGCTGGCAAATAAGACGTTAGAGACAGAAGTACCAATCATGCTGTTTCTAGCTTCCTGTTACTGACAGCATTGGTTAGAAAGTTCCAACCAATCTTGTTCTATTCTGCTAATATTTTTAATGTGCTCAGGTCAAACCATATTAACACAATAACAACTACAATAGCAGAAATCATAAAGTTACAAAGCATATTTAATGCATATTCAGAAAGAATTGCATACCTTTCTTAATAATCATTAATTATTACCAATCACTTCGTGCCTTAAATCGTATTCTAGTTCACATGTGTGTTTAAGTAAGTACATGCTTGGGACATCTATAAACACAGACATTCATCAGATATCTAAGTGATCCAAGATTTCCTTCGAAAGGTCCAAACAACTTACAATGTTATGAGCAGATATTTGGCATAAAGAATAGGTAGTGTGGTAGAAAAGGAAAAAATGTGGGGCTGGAGAGATGGCTCAGAGGTTAAGAGCACTGACTGCTCTTCAGGAGGTCCTGAGTTCAATTCCCAGCAACCACATGGTGGCTCACAACCATCTGTAATGAGATCTGGTGCCCACTTCTGGCAGACAGACATGTATGCAGAACACTATATACATAATAAATAAATCTTTTAAAAAAAGAAAAGGAAAGGAAAAAATGTAATTAGCATGTATGAGGCCCTAAGTTTAATTCCCAGCACCAAAAAAATAAATAAATAAAAATCACACAAATATTAATAAACCACAAACTATGTGCTAAAAATCTATTGCATGTATACTACATACTTATCTCATTACATCATCCCTACAGCTGCATACAAATTAGTCGGGCAAGCCAAGCCATGAGTGGCATCACATGCTTATACCTGGTGAAAGCATGAGAATCAGTAGTTCAAGGGCACCTACAGCTGTGTGCTTAAAATCAGTCCAGGCTACAAGAAAGTCTGTCTCAAAGAACAACTACAAAATAATCATGAATCATCGTTACCATCATCATCACCGTCGTCACCTTATTGCATACTGGGTTTTGCTTCTAGATTATGATACAAACATTTGGTTTCTCACATCTTCATTTAAACATCACACCCGATATAGAACTTAAAACTGACAGGGCACCCAACATGCATTTTATGGGCAAGGGAGACAAATACTACACCCAGCTGTCTGATTTCCCTTGTCCAAATTTTCCTGCATTTTGAGGAAAGTGCCTCTAAAAGTCGAACTGCCAGAACTGCTCCTCTTCTACTCCAGGCAGAACTGAGTAGAACAAAGTCAATTCCCCCCCCCAGGGGGGAGGGACTGGAAAGATGTCTCAAGAGATGCACATGCATCTCTTGTAAAGGTCCCAGGTTCAGCTCTCAGCACCCACATGGCAGCAGACAATCGTCTAAACTCCAGTTCCAGGGGATTTGATGCCTTCTTCTGGTCTCTATAGGTACTAGGCACACATGTGGGGTACATACATAGAAGCAAAATACCGAAACATAAAGTCAAAATAAAATAAAAAATATTTTGAGGGCTGGAGAGATGGCTCAGATGTTGAGAGCCACTGGCTGCTCTTGCAGAGGTCCTGAGTTCAATTCCCAGCAACCACATGGTGGTTCACAACCATCTATAATGGAGTCTGGTGCCCTCTTCTGGCATGAAGGTATACATGCAGGTGGAACACCATATACTTAGTAAATAAATAAAATCTTTAAAAAAAAATATTTTGAATGTACCTTCCATCTTCCCTATGTAAAACGAACACATTAAACTCCTTCCTGGAACAATAAATACCATGTGGCAGGGTGTGATGGTGCATACCTGTAACCCCATAACTCAGGAGGTTGAGAGAAAAGGATTCCAAGATTGAGGTCATCCTGGGCTATATAGTAATTTCCAGGTCACGCTGGGCTACATAGTGAGACCCTAGCTCACCAACCACCAAGGACATAGGATTGCAGTTTAGTGACAGATTTTGCCTAACACTCAGGAGGTCCTGGATTTCATTCTTAATTCGACACAAAAAGACTTCAAGGAGCAGGATGATAGGGTAAAATCTGTGTGTTCCTTTTCTAAACAGACATACCTTCAACATCTGATACCTCTCAGCACGAACTGCCAGAATCTCTTCTATTGAAGGAATATCATCTGGTAGCTCTGTCTCAGCCAGCTCTGTTCCAAAGGATTGCAACATCTGAGCCACGTCCTTCACTGTAAGAGCGAACTTTTCTATGGCCTGTAAAAAGCCAGAGGATCTTTGATGGAAACTCTTAATATATCAAAATTTGATCAGTAATGTGTATTGCTCTACATATGGAAATAAACAACAGACACGTATGCTACAAACTTTACTAGGAAAACTTGGCACTACCCCTGACAATTAATGCTAACTCTACATCTAAACCCCCAAGAGACTAAAAAGCAGACTGGAAATCCTTGAATGTGTATTTCTACATATCTGGACTCAGTCCTTGGACACTCACAGAAACTCTTTCTAAAAGATGCCATGTGCTGAGTACTTGGCTGTACAACCTGGAACACCAGTGTCTTTCTTTCCTTAGCAAACTCAGCACTTAACAAAACTGCTTTCTAATAAGTTCACTATTAGAAACTAGAAGTTTCTAATAGGTTCTAAAGAGACATGAGACCAGCAATGTCATTCGACATTTATTAGCGTTCGTGATCAGCACTCCACAAAGCATGATGATCTAAGGAGCTGAAGAGCAAGTGGTCATGATAGTTCATTGCAGGTACTGCCAAAGATCTGAAGTTGGTATCCCAAAGGTGCTGTTGCCCTAAAATGACAAGGAAGGCTGCACTATGTTGTTTCCAAAACCAATGCCTCACGGGAACACAGGGGCAATGCAGACATAATATAAACCATCTGTTTGGCATGTAGCTCAAGAGATTTGCTCTTTCATTTAGGGCAAGGCACTGCTCACTCTTAATGGTTAGACTTCACGTGAACACCTGAATTACTGAATGAACCTGCCAAACACATGGTTTGAATGAGGACGAGGAAATGTGACCCTGTGTCTAGTGGTTATCATTGTTTTCTTCAAAAGAGTTCTCATATCGTGAGATTGTAAGTCAAGACACTTAAATCACAGGCTTTATTCTACCTGGAAGGCCACAGCCCTTACCTCTGACCAATCTAATAACTTTGGGAGTGCCACTAGGCTGCAATGAATATACTTGCACTTTCTGAGGATCTCCATATACCAAGCAGCGAGTCAAACATTTTGTATTCATTATCTCCCAAGATCCCTATTAGGTAATATACTAGCAATCTCATTTTGTAGATAGAAAAAAAAGACTTGGAGAGGTGATATATGTTGTCCAAGATCTAAGTGCTAGGATTTGAACCCAAAGCTTTTGTTTCTTTGTTTCTACATGATCACAGGAAGGGGTAAGGGAGAGAATCCTCTGCTTTTTCCCTAGGTTTCTCCTTCAGTTGCCATCCTTAGTGACTCTTCATCATTTCTAGAAATATCTTTGAGAAGAAAACCAAAATGTTGAATGATATATGTACTTGAAAAGTAGGAGACCCAATATTGCTTTTCCCAAGTAGGAAAAATTTCTAGATAGAATGAAGGATAGGCTCTACAGTAAGGGCAGAAACAACATACATTTCTGAAGATGATCCATTCACTGTGGCAGTACTGCAAGGTGCCGCCTAACTCAGGGGTTAATTGCTTGTCATCAATGTATGTCAGCAAATCACTAACTGAGCTCAGCATAACAACCTATGTAAATAAGCAAGAAAGACACTGTTAACTGCCCTTCATGACAGCCCTCCATCAGACTGCAAAAGGAATTTCAGTAAACACTTAGCAGAGAATCATCCAGTTTAAAAACTTCAAACAGTTCTTTCCTGTGCATGCCCCCACCCCTGGATGCATTAACCATCTTCAGATAACAACAGTTTTTATTTACAAAACATTTCTATCAACCAAAATTAGCTTCTACAGAAACCCAAACACCCTAATTCTTCTTTGTCTAAAAGGTTTCATTATTAATGAGCAATCTTGTATACACATATGCATGCAAATGTGTGCACACATGCATACACACACAGACACACACAGACACACACACACACACACACACACACACACACAAAGAATTTCTGTGCTCAGAACACAGCAAAAGGACTTTATGTAGTAAATTACGATTCAGGTATCAAATTTTATGAGCACTCTAATCTAAACAATAAAAAACTAGCAAAGACTTATTTTCAAAATAAAAACCATGGTACTCCACGCTAGCTAAGGATCATGGTATTTCAGATATATAAACCATACATTGTTCACAGAAAATAAAAATTCCTAAGTGTACACACATAGATATATACATACATCTATAACATATAACACATATTTTTCAAAAGGTATTGCCTTGCTATAAGTTGCCTGAACTAGTCCTTTTTAACAGTAGAAGCAAATGGCTGTAAGACATTTCAGAATTAAATTTTTGAGAGACAAATTTTACTTAAGTGTTACATGGACACATGCAAAACAAACAGTATAGGATACAGAATACATAAGCATTAGGAGGACCAGAGAGTCAAGCAATAATCTTACTGGTAGTTTCACCATAAAATCATCCTGGCTAAATCGAAATCCAATGTCCGTGAAAGTCCTCTGAAGAAAACTGGTAGGGCGTAAGACCAGGACTAAGTGTAAGCTCCCAGGGAAAGAGGCCTATAGCAAGAAAGAACAAAAGAGTGAGCTGGGGCACAATTGACACAACAAACGCCCAACTGAGCACAAATCAGAAGACATATCATTGGAGGAAGCAAACTTCAAAGTTACAGCAGTCAATAAAAGGCCAACCTGTTTAAGTGACTGATGATAATATCTGAAAACATGGAAATAGAAATAAGAATAACATAGGGCTATTGGGTCAGATCCTTATAATTTTACCAGTGTGGAATTTTCTAACAGGACACAAGCAGATCCTAACCTGTAAAGAATTAGGCACCAAAGCCGTATCTTGAAATTAGTTTACTGTTTCTGATGTTTTCTTTCTTTTTAATTGATACATTAATATTGGGCTTATTCTTGCCATACACTACTATAATTTGATATATAGATATAATATGTGATGATCACATCATTAATTAGCATATCTTTCACCCCAAACATTAGCATTTCTGTATCAGGAACTTTCAAACTCTTCTAGTTATCTCATAATTACAGAGTGAAATTAATCCTGCCTCATAGGACACCAGAACTACTTCCTCCTCTTTAACTGTGCACCTATCATCCTGCCTCACTGTATGTCTCGTTCCCTCTCCCGCCCCCTCCGTATACTAAGAGACTCCTAGTCTATGTTCCACTTCCAAGTGATCAGCTTTTGTATCTTCTACCAATGAGGGGAAATATGAAATTGGCTGTTTTTCTGTGCCTGGCTCATTTTACTCAATAAAATTTCCATCTCCAGTTCCATCCATGTTACCAAAAACAATGGATGCTATGTCATAGTTTTACAGCATGTATACATTTTTTAAAGTTTTATTTACTATGCATACAGTAGTCTGCCTGCAAGTATGCCTGCATGTATGCTTGCATGCCAAAAGAGGGAACCAGATCTCAATATAGGTGGTTGTGGGCCACCATGTGAGTGCTGGGAATTGAACTCAGGACCTTTGGAAGAGCAGCCAATGCTCTCAATCTCTCAGCCATCTCTCCAGCCCCCAACAGTTTATCTTCTAATCCATGGATGGATATGTTGCATGGTTCCACACATTGCCTATTATTGATAATGCTGCAATCAACATGGATATGCAGGTATCCCTTTACGATACTCATTTTAATTTCTTGGACATAAGTGAGATTGTTGGATTATATGCTAATTGTACTTCCAATTTTTGTGAAGAAACTGTTCTCCAATAGTGACACTGATTCACATTCTGACCATGTACAAGGCAGCTCTCCTGTCTTCATCTTTGTCAGCATGCTACTTTTGGTCTTTTGCATGTTAGCCATTCTAGCCTTATTGTGGTTAGTGATGCTGATCATGTGTATACAGCTGTTTGATATTTGTAGAACTTCTTTTAAGAAATGTTAATCATACCATTTACCAATTTTTAATTAGACAGGGCTTTTGAGGAGTTTTTTGCTTTGCTTTGCTATTGAGGGTTTTTTTTTTAACAGTCTAGGTATTAACCCCTTCGTGAACAAACAGTTTAAAAATATTATTTCTGTTCTGTAGACTATCCCTGCATTGTGTTTATTGTTTCCTTTTTATACAGAAGTTCTTTTCATTAATTTAATCCTGTTTGCCTGTTTATTTTATGCTTTTTGGCCCATATTTATAAATACATCACACATTTGAAGAACCCACTTTTGTAAAAGTAAAATAAGAAAGGAAGGACTTGAACCCCCTAAAACTGGTTTCAAGCCAGCACCATAACCTTTATGTCTATATATATATTTCACTGATAACAATCCATTTAAGAATGCTTCATATATTTTTTGCGAGTGTTAATAGTTTCATAGTTTTGAGATTTTATATTTAGGTGCTTGATCCAATTTGAGTTATTTTTTAATGGTGAAAGATAGGAAGCTAGTTTCACTCATATATGTACATCTCCACTACCAGATATAGATATAGATATAGATATAGATATAGATATCCTCTTGGTTCTTTTGCTGAAAACTGGTTGAAAATAAATTTCTGGGTTCTGTTCCACTCCATTGGTTTACGTTCCCGCCTTTATGTCACGAAATTGCTGAATTTGAAGTCAAATTGTATTTATTTCCCGTAAAAATGAAAACAGATAATGGAGCAGCCAAATGGCTCAGCAGGTAAAGGCATTTGCTATGCAAGCCTGGTGACCCAAGTTCCATCCCCAGAACCCACATGAAGTTGGAGAGAAGTGACTCCACAGAGTTGTCAATGCCTCACATACAAGCACATAATATGCACACACACCCCATAATAATGATAAATTTTATGAGAAATTTTAAAAACAGAATTAGGAGGCAAGTCCTTGGAATAACCCAAAAAAACAAAGGGAGCTGAAATATTGTCTATCTATACTAAACAACTGATGAAAACTACATCATAAAATCACGTTCCTGTTTTTATCCAAGGAAATCTTATTTTCATTGCTATGTGAACACTCCATGCATTTAAATGAAAGATTATCAAGCACATACAGGCATTGAGAATACACAAATTAATTAAATGCTGTCCCTTTCAAGAAAATGACAGTTTAATAGCTGAGTTTATTAGTAATCAATATAGCATGGTAAGTCAAAAAATAAAACAAAAGAACTAAAATAATATACACAGGAAACAATATCACAAAGGTTATGAAACCTAAGAGGGTCAAAAAGCCTTTAAGAAAAAAGAGGAATTAACTGAATCAAAATGCCATCGAATTTTTTTCAATATTTCCCCAGCTTCTAGAAAAAAAAGTCTGGCACATAGTAGGGTAGTTATTCTAGCTTTTAGTTCTGTAGTTGTGATAAATATTCTGACTAAAAGTGATCTGGGGTTAGAGTTCAGTTTATAATGCCAGGTTACAGCCCATCATGCGAAGAACTCAAAGCCAAAAGAACATGTGGGAACTGGTCACATTCACAGTCAAGCAGAGAGAGGAAACGGATGCACCATAAGGACTTGGTGCTCAGTTCACCTTCTCCTCTCTTTAACAGTTCAGAATCAACTGCCAAGGGAATAGTGGTGTCTAAAGTGAGCATGGTCCTCCCCTATTAATGATCAAAACAGTCTTCCATAGGTCAACAAGATCTTTATAATTCCTCATTGAGACCCTCTTCTCAGAGAATTATAGATTGTGTCAAGTTGACAAGGCCAATTGTAATCTGCTGGTCTGGTCTGTCACCTGGGTACCCTGTCCCTTTAAAAGAGAAGCCCCGCCCACTTCCACCAAAGCAAGCATCTCTTGTGTCTCTCTCTCTCCCTTCTTCTAGAGAGGTAGCTTCTGACTCTCTCTCTTCTCCTCTCCCTTCTCCCCTTCCTTCTCCTTTTCCTTCCATAACCCACTAAATAAACTTTATAGCTCAGCTCTCTCTATCTGGCATATCTGTCTATCTCCCACCAAGGCCTCAGGCCACCAACCAAGGGACCCACCAAGGACTTGGGTGACCCACTGCTGCCCCTTGTGGGACCAGTACCCCATTATCTCTTCATAAATTATAACACCAACCATCACAGCGGTGAAAAATACTTGTTACAGAAAGGAATTCCAAAACAAAAGAACAGGGACTACCATGCAAGATTGGCTATAAAAAGAGACAGCATGGTCCATATCACCACATATTAAATGCATACTCTGTCAAATGTTTAGCCAGTACTTATAGGCCTACTTTACCATAGTTCAGTGAATGAGTTAAGTTGCCCCTTTTACATATAAGGTGAAGTTCAGAGTGTTTAGGCATAACCTATGAAGCCTTATCTTATACTAAGACTGTGGTCTTAGTCATTAAACTACCCCACCTCTTGAAGATGCCCTATCAAGAAAGGTAGAGGAAAAGGACTCTGAAGGGAAAAGATGTTGGAGAGGCAGGCAAGAACCATAGCAGGAACTAGTCTGATGTTTTCCCCCTTAGAAGTTAAGGAAATCGATCTTCTGAGTACTAGGGCACCATGGTTAGACACATATTTTATTTTAAAATTTTGTGTGGTTCTAGGAATTAAACCCAGAGCTAAATGCAAGTGCCCTACCATATAACTACAACCCTAGCCACATCCTCTTAGATCTCATGAGCCTTGAGAAAGGACTGAATTCAGATACAAATAGAACCAGACTTGAGGTGACCTTGTAGAAAGGTACAGTAATCCAACAGTCAGATCCTCAACCAGAGCAAAAGTAGCAAGAGTCATGGCAAAATCCAGGAAGCAGCATCATTAAATCATAATGATTAAGTGTACTTGATGAGATAGAGGGACTCAGTGAAATCTGTTCCAAGGTTTGAGATTTGAGTAACCCAGATGAGAACAAAAAAATAAGCATGTTTTATGAAAGAAAGCAAGATTCTAGTTCCTTTCTATAGACGCTGTGTGTTGGAAGAGTCAGCAAGTCATTCTCAATATATCTATAAGACAGTTCTCTGCATCTGCTTCCATCAGTTACTAAATGAAGGTTCTAGGATGACAATTAGGGTAGTCACCAATCTCATCTCAGGAGAAGGCCAGTTCAGGTACCCTCTCCATTATTGCTCTGCATTTTAGCTGGCCTTTCTCAGCCTTGATGCAGGGGGGAGGGGCTTGGTCCCTGCTCAACTTAACAACTTGCCAGGCTTTGTTGACTCCCTGTGGGAAGCCTTACCTTTTCTGAGGAGTGGATGGGGGTGGAGGAGGAGGAGGAGTAGAAGGGGGTGGAGAAGGAGAAGTGGAAGGGAGAGAGGGAGGAGGGGAGGAAGAGGGAACTGTGGTTGGTATGTAAAATGATTAAAAAAAAAAGATAGCTCTCCGTAGGTGAGGAGAGAGAAAAGGTCTCATTTGGGAGTGCAGTCATCAACATCAAGAGGGAACATTAAAGCATAACAAAGCAAACTATATAGAAATGTTTCAAGTATACTCATTTTAAGAATAATACAGTACCTGCGATTGAACAAAACTATAAAAACAAGGTGAACAATGAATTTATGAGAACTTCTTGTACCCCTGTTCAATTTAGTTCTGCAGTTAAAGATACTCTAAAAAAATAAAGTCTATAAAAAAAGAAAATAATAACATTATTGATATAAAACCTAGATCTCAGGACTGGCAAATAAGTCAGTGGGAAAAAGCACTGTTTGCTCTTCCAGAGGACCAAAGTCTGGTTTCCAGCACCCAAGTCAGAGGGCTTACAACCCTCTATAAGTCCAGTCCCAAGGGATCTGTCACCTTCTTCTGTCCTCCTAAGGTCCAGCAGTACTGCATGCATGTGGTGCACAGAAGTACTTTCTGACACACATAAACATAAAAACAAAATCTTCAAAAAACTTGAAGGGCAGCTTGATCTACTTAGGAAGTTCCAGGCCACTCAGAGTTATATAGTGAGACCCTGTCTAGAAAGAGAGGGGGAAGGGAGAGAGGGATGAGAGGAGGAGGGAGCAAAGGAGGAGAGAGGGGAGAGAAGAGGAGAAGGGAGGAGAGGGAAGGAGGGGAGGGGAGAGGAGAGGAGAGGAGAAGGGAGGGGAGGGGAGAGGAGGAGAGAGGAGGAGAGGAGGGGAGGGAAGGGGAGGGGAGGGGAAGGGAGGGGAGGAGAGGGGAAGGGAGGGAAGGGGAGGGGATAGGAGGGGAGGGGAGAGGAGAGGAGAGGAGTGATGGAGGAGGGTTATCTGTCTATTGTGTTATTTTCATTGGTCAATAAAGAGACTGCCTTGGCCCCTTGATAGGACAGAAAATTAGGTAGGCGGAGTAAACAGAACAGAATGCTGGGAAGAGGCCTATGAGGCAGACGCCATGGAGCCAGCCACCAGGTCAGACATGCTGAATCTTTCCCGGTAAGCCACACCTTGTGGTGCTATACAGATTATTAGAAATGGGTTAATCAAGATGTGAGAGTTAGCCAGTAACTAACTCTCTAGAGATAATGGGCCAGGCAGTATTTAAATGAGTACAGCTTATGTGTTATTATTTCTGGGGCTAAGCTATCCGTGCAGGAGCTGGGCAGGATGAAAAGCAGGCCTGCCCGCAACTCCTCACTACAGAGAAGGGGAGGGGAGGGGAGGGGAGGGGAGGGGAGGGGAGGGGAGGGAAGAAAAAACTGACTCAGAGATTAAGAGCGCTGGTTGTTCTCCCAAAGGACCTAAGTTCAGCTCTCACCATCCATATCAGACATCTTACAGGTGTCTATAACTCAAGTTCCAGGGACTCCAAAGCCCTTTTTGGTCTCTGAGTGCACTTGTACATACAGATGCATGCTCACGTACACACACATGCACAGACACATGCGTGCACACACACAATTTAAATATATAAAATATTTAAAAATGAAATAAAATAAAATCACGTGTATTGGGTAGAGACTTGATTTCTTGTTTCTCTTGAGAAATCAAAGACTGGACAGTACTTGGGCCCATTTTCCCAACATGACAACACTTGCCCGGGGCTGACTAGTTAGTACCCCATTTTTGAACGCTCTTTTGTTCACCACAGTGCTCACTACTTCCACTTCCTGTTCCTCCTCAACATAAAGAAAGTATGCTGGTGGGCATTTGCTACCATTTAGGCTAGATGTTACCAAATCCTCACTGTCTTCCTCATGCACGGTTTATGGACTGAACTGTAAACTGATTCTTGTTCATCCCCTTTATGTTTCTCTGAATTTTTCTTGTTAATAAAGTCTAGTTTTTCAGGCAGGTTAACTAGGGTTTTAATTCTGTTTGATTCTTGATAAAATCTCTGAGTACAAGTTTCTTACTGCTGCTGTAAGGCAACACTATTCACTGCTGTGCTTCTGGGGGTCAGAAGGCCAAGATTAGTATCGTTGGACTAAAAACAAGGCATTCCAGGCTGTTTCCTTCTCTGTGCTCTAGATAAGAATCTATTACCTTGACATTTTCAGTTTCTAGGCACTGCTCATCACCTCTTTGGTTTATGGCCTTGCAATTGTTTTGACCTCCGCTTCTGTCACCCCCCCTTCTCTGAAACTTTCTCCACTTCCTTTCCTTTTTTTTTTTTATGATACTCGGGATAGAACCCAAGGCCTCACACATGCAAGATAAGATCTCTACTACTGAGCTAAATCCCAATTCCTCTCTCTTTTGATAATAAAGAGCCTTGTGATTATACAAGTCCTACCTTGAAAATTTGGGATAATCTCCCAATCTCAACACTACTTTTTATTATCAATGACAGAGTCTCGTGTATCCCAATTTGGCTTTGAATTTTGTGCCTCAAACTTCTGATCTTCCTGCCTCTAACTCCCTAAGAGAGGCATGTGCTACCACATCTATTTCAAGTTGCAGCTCTGAGTGTAACCAGGATGTTGTGCGTGCTAAGCAGGCAGTCTACCAACTGGGCTACAATCCTAGACTCCTCAAGATTCTTCATCACATCACATCCATCCTTTTACCATAGCCTATTCATAGGTTTGGGGAATTGGGTCATAGACATATGAAAGTTGATTATTCTGTTCACTGTACTCAGTTTCTCCAGTTGTTAAATGAAGATGGAAATAGCACGTCTTCACATTAAGAACTTAGCAGAGGGTTTTAATAATGTTCACTGTGAGTGTGAGTCTCAGGAAACATTTAATAAATATTAATAGTCCTACCCTTGTACCCTTGAAGCTTAGAGAAGTTCTGAAAAAAGTCTTTTAAAATATATCTGTTTTGTATGTAATTTTTGCTTGGTTGCTTGTTTCTTAAAGAGTGTATGTGCTGGGAATTTATGGTGTTCTCCTAGCAGGCATGAGGTCTCGGGTTCATTCCCCAGCATGTAACAACAAAAACATAATCTGAAAATAGAGGGGCCGTGAAAAGTATTCGCATAAGGTTGTAAATTCACTTTGTACAAGACAATTTGCCAAGCACCTGTTCAAGGCTGATTAGGACAAGCTAGGATTAAAAACTCACTGCATTTGATTTGCATGTGAACATGGAAGATATAACTAAAATGCCTCGTCTGAACCGTATGCTTCAATTTCATAAAACAAATAACTGATAAATTAGATGAACTACTTAATGCAACTCATTTGTTGAGTAGCTGCATAAATGAGATTAGCTATTGAGTTAACAAAATTTCGGAATCATTCTGTAGTGAAAAACACCGAAAGTGTAACTCTATAAGCAGTAAAGGAACTACTCATATTTTGAATGTGCATTTCTCTTTAAAATGATGTTTTGGAAGTTTCTCTACGTCAGCACTATATTGAAAAAATTCTAAGCAGAACTTCACTTTTCTAATCCTCAGGAATTAGTGGATACTAGAAATGCATTTGGAACCAGCATTTAGAATAGCAGCAGAGAGAGTGGTTTCTCAAATGATGGGAGGGGTTACCTGAAAAATGGCCCCTTGGGAGAATTGAGAGTTGGATAGCCATCCAATTTAAGTCTATTTATTTTATATTGTATTTAAGTGCATGTGTGTGTTTGAGTGTGTGTGTGTGTGTGTGTGTGTGTGTGTGTGTGTGTGTATTAATACATGTGTAGGAGCCCAAAGAGACCAAAAGAGGTTGTCAGATCCTCTGGAACTGGAGTTTCCAGCAGGCTGTGAGCCATCTGACATGTTCGCTAGGAACTGAACTCAGACCCTTTAGAAGAACAGCAAGTGCCCTTAAGTACTGAGCCAGTTCTCCAGCCCCTAATCTATGGCTATTTATAATCATTGTTTAATGTATTAATTTAATATTGTATTCTTCATTCACCTACCCATTACTATCGAATTCAGTTCTCTTTCTGTGGTGTAATATTCATTATCACGTAAATATTTGTGGACTTTCATAAATATCTCAGATGGAAAGTTAAAGCTCCCCAGTTGTGCTAGGTATGGTGCTCATGCCTGTAACACCAGCACTCAGGAGTCCATCCTGGCTAACATTCTAGGTCAGCTGAGCTGCTTACTATGATGCTGTGTCAAAAACAACTAGTTGTGATTATCAGTGCTCCAAGAGTCTAGGTTTTGCTATGGTTTCTGTTGATTAGTTGCTTAGTTAGTTGACTGGTTGTTGTTTTTTTTGTTTTGTTTTGTTTCTTTTCTTTTTTTTATTTTTAGACACAAGGTCCCTTCTAGCTAACCTAGCTAGATCAACTAGATCAAATGGCCTTGAATTCAGAGATCTTGCTGTCTCTGCCTTTGAGTGCTGGAATTCAAGATGTGCACCACCATGCCTGGCAAAATCCCTATTTTTAAAGAGGGAGGAACAAACTACAATTTTGTGAAAACATTGTAGAGTATAAACAAAACACATCTGTGGGCTACAATCACTAAATGAAAAAATTCATATATCTGAACATGTGTCAATATGAATAATATATATTCACTCTTCTTTCTTTGCTTGACATGAGAATCCATATGGAATAGACATCTGTAGAAAATTTAAATTGACAAGCCATGCAGATTAAGAGTACGTTGTCCTAAAAAGATTAATTTGTCCATGATTATGTGGATATATGCGTGTGTGCGTGTGTGTGTGTATGTATGTAAATGTATGAAGGTAGCTAAAGTATTTTACTCTCTATACAAAAAAATGTTTATAACTAAGAATTTTCAGATAATACATGTTAAATGAGCAATTTAATGAAAAATCAAACAGCATATCATAACAGATAAGCAGAGCACAGCAATCACAGACCATGACCACTGAGCTGTGATGTTTCAGTTTAGTAATACAGCATTTCTAAATGCTTTAAGAATATCTAATCTCTATGGTTATATAAACATGAAAAGGCACAATTTCTATTTTCTCCAAAATTAAGCTCTACATTCTAAATCCATAAATCATTTTTAAGAACTTGTCAGAACAGCAAAGAGAAGTAGTCACAGGTCAGTCTTTTTATTTGTTTCTTCTTTTAAAGAAATAAAACCAAAAGAAAGACTGCTTGAGAAGACTCAGCACTACTTTGAGCTTCTTGCAGACATTTCTCGCTATCCTTTGAGATTCCAACAAGCACCTAAGGGCACATACCTGTAACTAGAACAAGCTGCCCACTGTCACGGGACTTGGACTCATGTGCCCAACCACTCACTGCTCACAGCCCCAACCCTGCCTTCTGCAGCAGCTCTTCCTGGTTATTAAAGAGAACAGACCCAAAACATATTCTCTATTATCTTTCCCTCCTAAAGAACAAATGGTCTTGTCCTTGAGTTATACCAGCCCCAGGACTGCTCAAGGTACATGGTCTTCGCCAAGGCATAAACCTGATGTGCCACTTAACTATTAAAGCCCTGAAAGCAAAGTTATTTAATATCCTCTTGTGTGATACTTTTAGGGAGGCAATTCACTCATCCTATGGGGTGGCTAGCTATTTCTTCTTCTTAAAAAAAAAAGTCATGTGGGCATTTTGCCTGAACGTATGTCTATGTACCATGTGCATGCCTGTTGTCTCCAATGGCTAGAAGGCATAGGATTCCTCAGGACTGAAATTACAAATGGTTGCAAGGCGCTATGTAGGTGCTAGAAACCAAAGCCAGGTGTACTATGGAAGAGCACCGGGTGCACGTTACCATTGAGCCATCGCTCTAGCTCTCTAGTTATTTCATCAGAAATGTTCAAACTGTGCTATTTCTATTCCTACGCCATTTCTCTTTTAACCTTTCGGTCAAAGAAAGACAATATTATTAAGGACCTTTGACGGAAAGGGATTACCTACATGGCCGACTTGTTACACACACTACTCCATTTAGCTTTCCTACTACGGTATCACAGTAGGCATTATCCCTTCTTACAGGGTGAGAAACGAAGCCCAGTGGGGAAACAGCGGTACTAGGCCTTTCTGGGTCATAAATAGCTTTTTATCTACACTTAACCTTTCATATACATGCAGATTTACTGTTTGCAATTTAGAAATGAATTCGTTTGACTCTACAAAATGGGACCAGTTAACAATTTTTGAAGTTATGGAAAACAATCGAGCATCATGTAGCCCATGAAATGAAAACTGTGGATGCCAGGAAGAGTTGACCTGGGCGACCTGTAACTGGAGAGGGAGAAAGGGAAGCTGAAAGGACCAAAGGAGAGGGAGCTGTGGCCTTTTGTCTATAGTGGGGAGGCTCATTAGCGGGATCAAAGGGAATAGATTCACCCTGTTCTGACTACATAGCTAGCAGGAGTTGGGTTGGGGAACAGGAGGCACAGAGAGAAGGCTTGGAGAGAAGGTAAGAGAAAGCTAATATCCTGACAGTATATGATGGCATAGGAAAACCCCATGACCTGAAGCTATAGGGAGGAGTTTTCTATGGTAAGGGCTACTTTAATTATCCCCCTATCCTAACCCTATCCCCACTCTCAAGAGTACAGAACATACGAGTTCCCTCAAGTGTTGCCTGGCAACTTGTCAAGAGCCCTGGGGAAGAGGACAGTCCTAAGCAATAGCCAATCCTTGTGGTTTTTCCCTTTTATCACATGTATCTCTTCTAATCCCCTCCTTACTGCCCAGTGAATCATTCAATTTCCACCAGGTAATCAGTTTAATCCTCTCTTGAGACTTCGCATTCTACCAGGCCATCTTGTTAGGCCTACCACAGCCTCCAAAATCAGTCCAAATCCAAAAGTCCTTCCCAATTAAGCCATTTTGTCACTAACTAAGGGTCCAAATTCTTCACTGTAGTCAAACAAAACAAATTTTCCTACCACTAGAGCTCTAGGCTTCAGAATCAATCCAATCAATTGCATTTTAAGATACCTGCTCCTAGCGGGCCACTTAAAGTAATTCATTTGAGGGAAATAAAAATCATGGGAAAAATTCAGAGAAAGGTAAGAGAAACACATGTCGTGACTTAAGGTGCAAACAAATGACATCTACCATGGAAGGCCTTCCCCACTTCTAGCCTGAAGTTCTTTTGAAATAAGTATTTACAAATATACTTTACCTCTCTCCTGGACTGAGAGTGTCTTTAGTCAAGAGCTATTATATATTTATCATTGAAACTGGAGTCAGAGAGGGCACAGTGAAGATATATCTATTCAGTTACTACCTGGGTGCTGTATTTGTGTGTGTATTAAAGTGTATATACATAAAAGTTTAGTGTTGAGAAAATATGTATGCACAGAAAAGAATTAGGAACTTTCCAAAAGGTGAAGTCAAGGCACCTTTGCAACTAAAACCATGAATGTCAGTTCCATACAATATTGCAAACATACACACACACACACTCACACATTTTACATGTATTATAAATTGGCTGCTAAAGTTTGACACAAGTATTCTCATAACGTAAAATCATGTGTAGAACTGAATATATAACTTCATCAAAATAAATGTAATGTTTAAAGAACATTCTATGCTAAAACACTTATTAAAAAAATCTTTCACTCAACTATTAGCATTTGCTGTCACTCAGCAACAATGCAATTCTTTTCTTTCCTTGTCCTCGATTGGATTTTAATTTAATTTTTTTATAAATAATTTTTAACTTTTCACTTTTGTGTATGTTACCTCAATACTTGAGCAGGCAAGTTTATATCTTAAGTCAACAATAACAATAACAATTTGTTGGGTTTTTTCTAAAGGTGACATTTAATGACCTGTGGATGAGTGGCTTGATCTTAAATTAGCCTGGGTTATTTCAACATTTCTCTAAAACAAATCTGAAGATTATGTTAGAAATTTTCTGGGTAATTTAGAATATGAATATATGAAGGGATGAATGAAGGAATGAATGAATGAATGGGTAGGAAAGTTTATGGAAAGTGACCGAAGGAGGGACTTGAAAATTGTTTCATATGCTGGAAAACAAGCCACTTTCCTGTCCCTTATAACAGTTGGCAATGGGTAGAATTTTGTCCCTTGAAAGTGCACATTTATAAAAGACCTGAAACTACAAAAATTTCCTATCATTACAGATGCTTAAGTGTTTCCACTTTTAAAGTCACAGCTAAGCAGGGCTGCCTTTTTAAGTGGTGGTGAAATTGCCTCCAGACCCATCCAGGATATCACACTCTACTTGACCAGTGTCCAAAAAAAAAATCATAAATCCTTTTGTTAGGTATTCTTTTAACTGATGATTTAAATCTATGCAGGCAAACCATTCTAAATTGCTAATACACTCTTAAACAAATAACATGACCAACAATGCTCTCTGATAAACTTGATGACATTGAGATTTTGAAGAGATATTCTACCTCTTTTCCTTAAATTACCCTAGGCCGGTCTCACAGTAATCACATCAATGCAATTCACGAAAATACAAGAGTCCATTCTCCCCATCTGTCCTTAAAAGCCCCACTCAGCAGTTTGTGCTGTAGCACCGTGCTGCAGCATCCCTGCACTTGAACTTGGGAATAGGCTTTCCAGGACTGCAGGCAGAGCCCTTACCGCATTCCTTCTGAACCTCATCTTGCCTCTCGGGGGATTTGCTTCTGCCATCTCGCCTATACACAATTACACTCTTCTTTTCCGATTGTCAACGCAACATTGATGAAATACGAGCTGCTTCTTGGGTGGTATTTAAAAGCAGCAGCCAAAAATCTCTATCAAACAAAGCTACGGCTGCTTCCATTACCACCGCGGCAGAGCTGCAAAAAAATCCACTAGCCCTGATTAGTCAGCTGACAGATCCTTCCCTGCTGCTCATTGTGATTCAGAGTTGACACAGTCCCCCAACTACTTAGCCTGATTGAGCCTTGTGGATTAGCTTGTGCTGGACTATTCAAGAAGATCAGGCGTCCTAATAGTGGAGGGAGAGAAAAAAAAAGCACTCTCCTCCTCAAGAACAGTCAGGATGGGACTGGCTTGCCTCTGCGTAGTTCGATTTTTTAAGGTGGAATGCTAAGATTCTTTGTGAAGGTAGTACTCACTGATACCTTGTCCTCTTGTCCTGCACTGCTCTGAGACTTAAACTTCAATTCTATATTGTATTACTACATTCTATTCTGGGTTTAAGGGTTGAGAAGGGTTACAGTTTATGAAGCTGTATCCTGATAATCTTGAAAGAAGAGAATATGCACGCAAACTTTTTAAGATGGAGAAGATTCTCCCTCAAATTAGCCTTCCCGCAAATAGCTAAAGAGAGCATTTTGAATGTTCTTACCACAAAGAAATGATCAATGTTTGATGTGATAGACATGTCACTACACTGTGTGTGTGTGTGTGTGTGTGTGAAAGCATCACGTTTTACCCCCATTAATATATACAAATTTTCCTCTTTTTTTTTCAAGACAAGGTTTCTGTGTGTAGCCCTGTCTGTCCTGGAAGTCATTCTATAGACCAGACTGGCCATGAACTTGGAGATCTGCCTGCCTCTGTTTCCCAAATTCTGGATGTAAAGGTTTGAACCACCAGGTCTGGCCACAATTATTCTAATATTTATTTTACCTTAGGCATATATGTGTGAGCCTGATTATATGTCTATGTGCCACATGCAGGCAAGAGCCCACAGAGGTTAGGAGAGAGGTCAAATCCCCTGAAACTAGAGTTTCAGATGTTTGTGAACCACCATGTAGATGCTGAGCACTGAACCTGGGTCCTCTCTGCAAGGGCAGCAAGTACTCTTAATTGTTGAGCCATCTCTCCAGTCCCAAATGTACAATTATCATAGGTCAAGTAGCAATAATTTCAAATTCTTCTCTCATTAATTATGAAGCCTAACCTGCCTTCTTTCATTTATTTTGGAAGCTGTAAGTTAAGGTCTTCACATTGAACTTTACAGCTATCTAATTGAAAGTAATAGACCACATGGGGATATAATGCAATGGTAATACACATATGGCCCTAGGTTCTCTCCCCAGGACCAGAAGAAAAATGGCAAATGTTAGAGTAATAGACCACAAAAAAACCCCACTAACTTCTCTCCTGAGGACCCATGTATGATTACCAGCACCCATGTTAGGTGATCCACAACCACTTATAACTCCCGTTCCAAGGGATCCAACATCTTCTTTTGGACTACTTGGACACCAACATTCACATATTCACATACATACATAATTTAAAATGAAATACATCTTTAGAAAGAAAGAAGATAAAATATTAAAAATAAACATCTACCAAACTGCATCTCCAGAGCAATTTGTTTTGTGTGAGTGTGGTGATTTGAATGAGAATGTCCCCCATAGAGTCATAGGCTCTTGATCCTCCATTGGTGGCATTGTTTGAGGAGATTTAATAGGTGAGGTCTTGTTGGAGGAAGCATGTCACTGGAGGTGGACTTTGAGAGTTTAAAGACTCATCATTTCCAACTGCTCTCTCCTTTTCCTTTTCTTTTTCTTTTTCTTTTTTTTTTTTTGGTGGGGAGAGGTTGAGACAGGGTTTCTCTGTATAACATCCCTAGCTGTCCTGCAACTAGCTCTGTAGACCAGGCTGGCCTCGAACTCAAAGAGATCCATCAGCCTCTGCTTCTCGCCTCCCAAGAGGCATGCTGGTATTGAAGGCATGCACCACCACCGTCCAGCAAGAGTTTAAAGACTCTCATCATTTCCATCTGCTCTATCCTCTCCATGCTTGCAGCTCAGGATGTGAGTTCTCAGCATCTGCTTCCTGCCACTTGCTGTCAGGATTCCCTGCCATGATGGCCTCTTATCCTTCTGAAACCATAAGCCCGAATAAACTTTGTTCTATAAGGTGCTCTGATTGAAGTGTCTTATTACAGCAACAACAAAAAATAACTAAAACAGTGAGTATGAGAGAGAGAGAGAGAGGGAGAGAGAGAGAGTTCGTATACCCATGTGCATGCACAGAAACCAAAAGATGTTCAGTGTCCTGTTCTGTCACTCTTGCCTTTCTCCATCAAGACAGATTCCGTCACAGGACCTGGAACTTGGCTACCCGCCAGCAAGTGTCACTGATTGTCCTATTTCCACAGCTTTTTACATGGGTCTCTTAATCAAGAAAAAGGAGTATCAATTATACTTAGAACTATGAATGCTTTAGAGCAGAAAAATGCACTCATGAAGGCCTTTTCATAGTTATTGTTTGAGACATAGTCTCATATAGCCCAGACTGGTTTTAAATTCACTATGTTACTGAGTATGACTTTGAACTGTCTATCCTCCTGCCTCTGCCTTCTGAGTACAAGGATTACAAGCATGAACCACCATGCCCAATTTCTGTAGTGCTGCGGATGGAACCCAGTGCTTTGTAGGCAGGCACTGTACCGACAGAGCTAAAGTCAGTATTGTTGTTTTATTTTAGTAATTTGTTTGACTTTTATGTTCTCTTCACTGTGTGATGGTTAGTGCTAAGTGTCAACTTGACAAAAATCTAAAATCACCTGGGAGATGGACCTCTGGACATGTCTGTGGGGGATCATCTTAATTGTGCTCACTGAGGCAGGAAGACCTGTCCACTATGGGTGGCACCATTCGCAAGGCACGACATCCTGGATTATGTGACAGTAGAGAAAGTGAGCTGTGCACTAGCATGTACACACTCATTTCTCTGTTCTTCTGGCTAAGAATATAATATGATCAGCTGCTTCATGTTCCTACCACGATTACTTCTCTGCTCTGGTAGACTATCGCCCAGAGTCATGAGCCCTTCTGCTGCTTTCAGAGAGTTTTATATTAGCAAAAGTAAAAGTAAAAGGAATTAAGATGTACTATTTATGATTAAATACCTGTTATAAACAAATAACAGAAAACCCCTACTAAATGGCCCCCAAATAAGGAATGGATATGAAATGGATGATCTTATTCACTTTGCTGCTATAGCTGGCTCTAAGTGTTAGTATGCTTTTATGTTTGTCGACAAACAATATAGCAAAACAGTAACGGCTCAGAACTTCAACAACCTCAATATTTGTCATGCCTTTGTAAGTAAATAGACTTCTTCTGGTGGGAGTAGCCTCTGAGTCAGTCAGGAGACAGAGAACTTCAGACCACAGGAGCTGACAAGAGATAACAAATACACTACTAATAATATACTAATATACTAGATTTTGCCAGAAATAAACAATAAATGTTTGAGAAGATGTATATCACTTTTCTTGATTTAAGCATTATACAATGTGTAGATGTATGAAACTTCACATGACAACCAATAAATTTGAACAACCCTTGTTTTTATTTATCTGCTTAAAATACACAACTCCTATTGTATCAAATATTGCATCATCTATTGTTGAGTTTTCTGTTTTTGCAAAATAAAGTAATAGAAACAAAAACAATTAATGAAAAGAAAAAGAATTTATCAGGGTTGATTGTAATGGAATCTCAAAGAAAAAGAACACTGAGTCCTAACAACTTGGCTCTGCTAGAGAATATGAACCACATGGAATTTCTACAGGCTTTCCCAATCTTGTCAGAAGCAGTCTGTGATCTCCTCATCTCCCTCATATTCCGTTAAAGGGAGGCTTTGAACAGCGCCACTATCCTGGAGAGCCTAGTAATGTAAATCTCTCATGGCAGTGGGCAGAACTGTATTGTGCCTTTTAGGGAAACTGTTTCCTATTTCTGGTTCTTTGAAATTAGATTTTCAGTTGAGGCAATGTAGAATTTGGGAATACTTACCTTTGTATTCTATAATAAAAAAAAAGGAAGTCTAGAAACATATGCACCAAAATGTTAAAAAAAAATGGGGTGGCTTATCTCTGGGTGCTTAGAATACCAACTGAACTACTGTTTGAAATTTTTTCTTCACAAATTTCTATGTGTCGTAGGTATATAACATAGGTATCTCCATTTTCCAAGAGGTCCCATAAAATATATGCCTTCCTCTGGAAGTCTGGAACCACAAGTCTTTGCTCACTTATAATCTGAACCATCAATTCCTCATCCTTCCCCACTAGGACTTATAGTGGGGTCTCAAGTTCTTCACTGAGACCTGTCTGAATTCTTTACTTCAGACCACAAAGCCTAACTACTTCCCCTTCTCACTTCAATATCAGCATTTATTGTCTCCATCAATATCAAAATAATCCATATTTTCAAAAGGCCAAGTATAAATAAAGAAGAAATTCCTGTAGAGTACTTACTGAGATTTTCTGGAGGGAAATTTTGAGGGAAGACCATGTATCCAGTCTGCGATCCAGAATAATAGTAAATCGGGAGTCAGATCCATTTTGTCTGCAAGAAAAGAAATAATCATTTTTGTCAGTAATAACTCATTTGTTATATGTGTCTTTATTTATGATTATTTTACAGTTAATGTTTAATTGAAGAAAAAAATTTTGATTTGGAAGTGCTATACGCCTTTAATCCCAGCACTCAGGGAGGCTGAGTCAGGAGAATCTCTGTGAATTTGAGGTCAACCTGGTCTACAGAGTGAGTTCCAGGAGAGCTAGAGCTCAAATTAAACCCCAAAAAGTACTCTTTAAAAAATATTTTAAATCTATATTCCACTATATTTAAACTTTCTTTTTCAATACTAACTTCAGTCTTTTAAATAGGAAACTGAGGGGCCGGAGAGGTGGCTCAGAGGTTAAGAGTACTTGCTCCTCTTGCAGGGGTCCTGAGTTTGACTTCCAGTACCGACATAGTGACTCACAATCACCTGTAACTCCGGGTCCAAGGAATTCATTGCCCTTTTCTGGCTTCCACGGGCACACACACAGACATGGCATTCACTCACACAAAAACACACTCGTACATATGAAAATGAAATAGGAAAAGGTTATATGATAAGATGGACTAGGAAAATGAATTTAGAATCTTGAAATGTTGGTGGGAAGAAAACTCAACACCCTCTGCCTTTCATAACATCAAGCTTAACTTCACACAGAAATCTATCAATGATCTTTTTGTTCACTTGAAAATATATATAGTTAAATATATTGTTTTCCACTACAGCCTGCTGTTTGAGTTTGAGAAAAGGCAATACTTTTCTCAAAGTATTGAGATACTATACTTTGGTATCTATACCAAATGGATACTATAACTTTGATTTGCCCTAAAAATACTTTTAAGCCTCAATGGGTGCAATAAAAATTTACTCTTTTAAAGCTCAATTTTTGTTCATAAGACTCTTCCAATAAATTATGTTCTCTGTTCTTTAGGGTTAGTAAATGAAAACTGTTTTCTTTAAAATTTTATCTTGTCTAGGCATGGTGGCACAGGTCTTTAATGCCAGCACTCTGGAAACAGAAGTAGGCATATCTCTGTCAATGTGAGGCCAGTCTGGTCTACAAAAGGAAGTACATAGGGAAATCTAGGCCGGTCAGTCAGCCAGCCGGGTCTACAAAGTATGGTCCTGTCAGGTAGATAGATGATAAGATAGATGATAGATAGATGATAGATAGATAGATAGATAGATAGATAGATAGATAGATAGATAGATAGATTATATTCAACATAAATATAATCTTGAAGGGAGTGTGTGTGTGTGTGTGTGTGTGTGTGTGTGGAGAGAGAGAGAGAGAGAGGGAGAGAGAGAGAGAAAGAAAGAGAGAGAGAGAGAGAGAGCATTAGGTATCTTCCTCTATCCCTCTCCTCCTTTTATTTTGAGGTGAGGTCCTTTCCCTAAATGTGGGGCTTACATTTTCTTGGCTAAGCTGGTGACCCAAAAGCCCCAGTGATTTTCTTGTTCTACCTGCTCATAACTGCTGTGTGAGACACCTTGTTATATGGAGGCTGGGATCTGATAAATGACCCTAACAATTGTGCAGCAGCACTCTTACTGTTGAGAAATCTCTCCAGTCCTTCTAAGGAAGCTTTTACTTTTTTCATTTTAACACATATCAGTGCCTGGTGTGGGAGAATTGTCTGTATTCTGTCAATCATATTTTAATAAAATGCTGATTGGCCAGGCAGGCAGTATAGGCAGGAAAGCCAGACAGGAAGTAGGGGTGGAGCAATGAGAACAGGAGAATTCTGGGAAGCAGGGAAGTTCCTCTGCCACTCCTGCACAGACCACCGAAGAGGCAACATGTAAGCTGTCACACTGAGAAAGGTACTGAGCCCATGTGGCTAAAATAGATAAGGATAATGGGGTAATATATGTTATAAGAGCTAATAAGTAGCCTGACCAAATGGGCCAATCAGTTTATAACCTTATGGAGTCCTGTGTGTAATTTCTCTTTGGGATTTGCCGGCTGTTGGGGTACCGGGCGGGACGGAAACCCCAACAAGCCAGCCCTCATGCTACATATGGCGCCCAGACGTGGATAACTGAATCCACAGAAAGCTTGAGAAAGTTTGGGAAAGAATAGAGTAAAGCATGTTTTCTTGGTGGCAGCAATTTCTCGGGTCTGCTCTGCTTGCTAGAGGCAAGCAATGCTCTCATTTAAGAGAGGCTTCCTGACTCAGCTTTAGCTGCAAAACTTTGTAGCTCATTAAGAGGTCCTGCTGCGAAACACTTAAATGGTATTGATGAAAAGCTGAACGCATGCTTTTCGGTTTTCAGTCGTAGCAGGAAAAACGCTGCGCTGTTTTAAAATGCCGTCTTTCTGGGCCGTCCTGCCAGGGCAAACTCTGACTCTTTCAGGCAGGCAGTCCGACTGAGTGTGGTCTGTGAGCAGAATGCTCCAGCTTGTTTGCTGGCAGGGACCTTGAAACGCCATAGAGTTGTGGCAGTAAAAGGCTCCAATGGTACCTCTAATATGAGTCTGGAAAGCTAAAAAATGGACTGGGTCTAACCGTCAAAGCCACGGTTTTAAACTCATGTGGTCATAAAAAAGAGAGATACAGTAAAGAGAGGTTCAAAGACAAAGAAAACCTCTAAATGGTTTACTATGTGTTAAAAATATATGCAGGCTAAAGGTTAAAGTTCTTAGGGTAAAAGAGAAAGAAAGAAAGTAGTTGGATGTGGTGGTACACACCTTTAATCCCAACACTTGGGAAGCAGAGGTAGATTGACCTCTGTGACCTCAAGGTGTGGTAGTACACACCTTTAATCCCAATGCCTGGGAGGCAGAGACAGAAGGATCTCTGAGTTCAAGGTGTGGTAGCACATGCCTTTAATCCCAGCACTGGGGAGGCAGAGACAGAGGATCTCTGTGAGTTCAAGGACAGCCTGGTCTACAGTGTTATTCCAGGACAAAGATATATACGGAGAACCTGTCTCAAAAAGCCAAAAGATAAAAGAAAAAATAAAATAGAGGTTGAAATAAAGCTGCATAAAGATGGAAAATACACAGAGAATCTTGATACTGTATGCTATTATGCTCTCTTTGAATTGTTTGATTGCTGAGGAAGGAACAACAGTTGCTAAAAGATATTTGCTTATAAATGCTGCGGAATCAATCCAAGAAAGGTATTTTGAAAATACCTTGGCTTCAAAATTGAAGTCAAAAGGTATGTTACTTTGGAGAAGAGATTTTGCTTTTGTTTCCACAGAAAACGAGAGGCTTTGGATTTATTCAGAGTTAAGAAAAATCATCTTTGGCCAAGGGAGACCTCCTGAGCAATCTCTGGTAGGAAGAGATGGCCCAGATGACAGAGTTCTACATCCAGAACAGATTCAAGACTGCTGCCTGAGATGATCAAGACTCACAGGATACTCCAGTCAGGACTTGATTATAACTTTAAATTTTCTTTAGGTCCCCATAAGATCATCAGCGCCCCCAACCAGCAGGAAGTAGCCTGAAATACTACGCCCACATTCCCAACAAATGGACTATGGGTATTTTTCTTTGTTTAAAAAAAAAAAAAGAGGGAAATGGTGTGGGAGAATTGTCTGTATTCTGTCAATCATATTTTAATAAAATGCTGATTGGCCAGGCAGGCAGTATAGGCAGGAAAGCCAGACAGGAAGTAGGGGTGGAGCAATGAGAACAGGAGAATTCTGGGAAGCAGGGAAGTTCCTCTGCCACTCCTGCACAGACCACCGAAGAGGCAACATGTAAGCTGTCACACTGAGAAAGGTACTGAGCCCATGTGGCTAAAATAGATAAGGATAATGGGGTAATATATGTTATAAGAGCTAATAAGTAGCCTGACCAAATGGGCCAATCAGTTTATAACCTTATGGAGTCCTGTGTGTAATTTCTCTTTGGGATTTGCCGGCTGTTGGGGTACCGGGCGGGACGGAAACCCCAACAAGCCAGCCCTCATGTTACAAGTGCCAACTGATTTTATTATCATATTATCCTGCCTAGTAGTTCCCAACACCACTGCGGTATATAATCTTTGGACAAAGAGAAAAATGGCTTTCTTCGCTCTTGGCTAGTAAAATATTCATTTATAGATGACTGCCATACTTTGTGAGGGCCAGCACTTCTAGAGTATTAATCTACTTACACAGCTCCTCAGCATATTTATATATTTTCTCCTCAGGATGTATTTTGCATCCTCAGTCTACATTTTACAGTATATTTTTAAATATATTTAGAATTTAGGCAGGTGGTGGTGGCACAGGTTTTCAGTCCCAGCACTCTGGAGGCAGAGGTGGGCAGATACTTGTGAGTTTGAGGCAAGACTGATCTACAGAGTGAGATCCAGGACAGCCAGGGCTACACAGAGAAACCCTGTCTTGGCTGGGCATTGGTGATGCACACTTTTAATCCCAGCATTCAGGAGGCAGAGACAGGTGGATCTCTGTGAATTTGAGGCCAGCCTGGTCTATAGAGCTAGCTACAGGACAGGCTCCAAAGCTACAGAGAAACTGTATCTTGAAAAACCAAAAAAGGAAGAAACCCTGTCTCAAAAAAAAATAAAACAAATGAACAAACAAAAAAAGAATTGAAGAATTTAAGTAGCTGTCAGCCTCCTCTTTTGTTATATTTATATATATTAGGTGATGTTTGTTTACTATTCACAATAACAATAAGAACTATACTAACAAGCAACCTTCCTCTTATACCCTTCAGGTATGTGTTTGATATAAAACAAGAGTTTTCAAATATAGTGAAATACGATACCTTGCAATAGATGTCAAGTAATTGAGCACTTTTGAGATTACATCCTCTGGAATGCATCTGAAGTTACAGTTTTCTGGAAATGTAATGATCCAAGCATTGTCCCTTCCCCGGCCACCTGACATAAAGCAAATTAAACAAATTATCAATTTATATGACAAAATAAAAATGAGGATTTTCAGATTTAAAGAGGATAATTAGGCCAGGTGATGGTAGTGCACGCCTTTAGTCTCAGCACTTAGAGGTAGTGATCAGTGGATCTCTGTGAGTTTGAGGCTAGCCTGGTCTACAGAGCAAGTTTCAGGACAGCCAGAGCTACAAGAAGAAACATGTCTTAAAAAAAACCAAATAACAATCATGTTCATAATAAATAAAAAGGATGATTAGGAGACTGGAGTAATCAAGAGTTTTATGAGAATCACAATTTCCATATAAACCAAAACAACAATAAGAAAAAGCTAGCAAAGTGGTTCCTAAAACAAAGGCAAAGCAAGAAAGAAAAATAAAGAGGACAAAATGAATAAACAAGTAAGAAGAAAATTTCATGTGATATGCATAATAAATATGGCTGAAGAAACAGATAATCTGCTAAATTGAACAACCAAAATTATGAAACCATAGTGTACACTAGGGTTGTGATCCGAAATTCTAAATGAGAAATTGACAGTGGAAAACTTCGTAAAACCGAGCAGAATGAATTATGGTAAGCAGGAAAGAAAATGATCTAAGTGTTATAGTTAAAGTTCAAAACTCAGGAGTGGAATTGATAGCCCAGTTGGCCGAGTGCTGTCCATCCAAGCATGAGGTGTGGTGGTAGATCATCCAGAACCCAAACAAATACGGTAACACATGCTTGTTACTATAGCTGCAAAAGTGGAAAGAGGCAGAAATCTATCCTGTTATACCATCTAATATTAGGCAAACTAGATTCCAGAACCAGGAATATCACTAGACATAAAAAGTTCAGGAAAGCTGGGCATAGTGGCACACACCTTAAATCATAGCACTCTGGAGGCAGAGCCAAGCGAACCACTGTGAATTCGAGGCCAGCCTATTCTAAGAGTGAATTCCAGGACAGCCAGAGCTACACAGTGAGACCTTGCCTTAAAAGGACAAAAAAATGAAAGAAGAAAAAGGAAGGAAGGAAGGAAGGAAGGAAGGAAGGAAGGAAGGAAGGAAGGAAGGAAGGAAGGAAGGAAGGAAGGAAGGAAAGAAGATTGGCTTGGCTTGACTTCAGGGGCTTATGGGCTGGAGAAATGGTTCAGCAGTTAAAAGTCTCTCTCTCTCTCTGTCTCTCTCTGTCTCTGTCTCTCTACCCCCCTTCCTTTCCCTCTGTGCCAGTGACTCTTTGTCCACTTGACACAAACAAGAGATACCTGGAAAGAGGGACTGTTAGTTAAGAAACTGCCTCCATCAGATTGGCCTGTGGGCACATCTGTGAGGCATTTTTTGATTAATGATTGATTGGTGTGGGAGGTTCCAGCCTAATGTGGGCAGTGCCACCCTAGCCAGGTGGTTCAGATTGTTAAAGAAAGCAATGTGAGCAAGTCTTGGAGAGCAAGCTAGTAAGCAGTTTCCCCTATGGTTACTGGCTCTTCTCCTGCTTGAATGACTGCCGTGACTTCTTAATGATGAACCTGAGATTAAGTCTTGTAAACCAAATAAATCTCATGTACCAGTCAGGATTCTCTATAGGAACAGAACTGAACCAAGAATAGTCATCACATCTCCTCCCCATTTGCTTTTAGTCATGGTATTTATCACAGCAATAGAAATCAAACTAGGAGCCCAGCGGTGGTGGTGCATGCCTTTAATCTCAGCACTTGGGAGGCAGAGACAGGTGGATCTCTGTGAGTTCGAGGCCAGCCTGGTCTACAAGAGCTAGTTCCAGGACGGGCTCCAAAGCCACAGAGAAACCTTGTCTCGACAAACCACGAAAAAAAAAAAAAAAAGAAAGAAAGAAAGCAAACCAGGACATCCCCTATCTTCCCTCCCCTAACCTCTCTTCCCTTCTCTCTTTCTCAACAAGCTTGAGGGGGTGGGGCACTCATACCATTTAAGCAAACATCACTTATCAATGGAAATGATACATGGGTACTCTAAGGATCAATTATCACTAACTTACTAATCTACTAAATTTTAATCTATTAAACTTATTACCATTGAGCAACTTCATGTACTATACGAGAGTACATCTATAATTAAAAGAAAGATTTTTAGACTCTAAATTGGAGGGTGTTAACCATATTTGTCCATTATGAAGCATTTCATTCAAAAGAAAGTGTAAGCAAAAGCATTTCTTTAAACAATCACAAAGATGCTGAGCATGCAGGAAAAACGAGATGGGTGTGAATGGGGGCAACAAGCACCAAAGATGGTCTATGCAGAACATAATTTAGGCAACACAGAGGATTGGAAGTGCGGCTCAATGGTAGAACACTTGAGTAAAGCAAAAGTCCCTGAGGCGTGAGAATTCTACCACTGTCTGGGAAACATTGACAATCATAATAGCAAACCTAACACATAGCTAAATTTACTATGATAGAGTAGTAGTTTCCTATATCCAGCCAGAAACTACTAAGCTGCCAAATCCAGTGTGTGTGTGTGTGTGTGTGTGTGTGTGTGTGTCCCTCCCAGGGCACTTCAGGACTGCACACAGTAACCGAGTTACTTTGTCTTCCCTTGTTTTATGTTTTGGAGCCTAATTTGCATTACTCTTAGGTTTGTAAGGACTGAATCCAGTCTCAGCCTCTGCATCACTCTATCCCTTATGCTTTAGGTTTGGGCACCATTATTAAGAAAAAGAATTAGGGTCTAGAAAGATTATGGTTCAGTAGTTAGGAGCACTGGCAGCTTTCCCAGAGGACCCGGGGCTGCTACTCAGAACCCATATGGCAGCTCAAAACCATCTGTAGGTCCAATTCCAGGAGATCTGATGCCCTCTTTTGCAGGCACCTCATGTATGTGGTACACAGACATCCATATAGAGAAAACACCCAAACACACAAAAATAGTAAGTAGAAAATGATAAAGGGATGAGCACACTCATGATAAATGAGTGTGCTAGCATGAACCTTTAATCCCAGAAACTGAGAAGCAGAGGCAGATTGTTCTCTATGAGCTTAAGGCCAGCCTTGTTTACAGAGCGAGTTCCAGGCCAGCCAACACTACTTAATGAGACTCCGCCTCTAGGTAGGTAGGTAGGTAGCTAGCTAGCTAGATCCAGATCACACCCTTCTAAGACACATACACTCTCCCATTATGGGTATCTAAAGACTTAGTCTAGGGGGCTGGAGAGATGGCTCAGCAGTTAAGCGCATTGCCTGCTCTTCCAAAGGTCCTGAATTCAATACCCAGCAACCAACTACATGGTGGCTGACAACCATCTGTAATGAGGTCTGGTGCCCCTCTTCTGGTCTGCAGGCATACATGTAGACATAATATTGTATACATAATAAATAAATAAATAAATAAATGGCTTAGTCTAAAAGTTAAAAGTATAAGAGTGGTAAGATTGATCTTAATGACGTATTTAAAACTGTTGAAAAGTCCTTAATTAATCTGAGTGTCCACTTGTTTAGTAACTAGATGCCCAACATATGATTATTAAAATACTTTCAACTGCATATGTACACTTGTATATGTGTATATATGGGTATGGATAACAAGTTATTTATATAAGTCTCAAATGATATCTGTTGACCGGTTCATACATTTATCTGCCCTTAAATAAATGATAGCTTGCTTACCAGACAGGAAGGCAATGTCTTGCATTAAGAAATGATTGATGTCCTTTAACTGGAGGAGGAGCCCAGTTTCTATGACAAACAAGAGATCAAACAACACCACTGTTAAAATGTAGCTAGAAGCATACAGAAATCCTCATTGTGCCCAAAAGAACACTGAAGGCCTTAGAGATGCGTGTGTACAGATGGATCAGCAGTTGTCTCCTCTTTCCTCGCTCAGCTACAGGGAAAGAGAGCCGTGCTCTTTATGCCGTCACAGGGTATATAGAAGCAGCGGCCCACTTTTCAGGATCTAAGCCTGGAACAAAAACTACTCTCACTCATCAGCAAACTAAGAACAAGGTAAAAACAGCCCGGCTTCTTTGAAGAGGAGCCATGCACACACTGCAGCAGACTGCCTTCCGTATGGTGAGGTTTCATTCCATAGAACTTTGTGATTACAACACATATTTGGGGTTCTTATAAAAATCATTTCGAGGGTGGTTTGAAAGATGACTCAGTGGTTAAGAGCACTGGCTGCTCGTCCAGAGGCCCTGAGTTCAATTCCCAGCAACCACATGGTGGCTCACAGCCATCTGTAATGAGATCTGACGCCCTCCTCTGACTTGCAGGCATACATGGAGGTAGAATGTTGTATACATAAATAAATCTTTAAGAAAAATAAAAATTATTTGGATACTTAAAATATCCCAAGGTAGGTATTGTTAACCCTAATTTAGGAAGATTAATAGTACAGTGGTTCACAACATGTGTTCCTGAATGAGAAATACCTGGATTCAAATCTCATTTACTGCACTTAGTAGCTATACAAAACTTAGACAGGTAGGTCACTGAGGCTCAGTTTCCTCCACTGTAACCTGGGCATCATAATACCTACCTAACAAGGGGTAGTGAACTGTAACTTGAAACAGCTCACGTAACAGCAGGCACCTAATTAACAGTGGCATTTTTTTTCATTTCATTTTCCCTGCATTATTTCATATAGTCATTTTAGTTGCCCTAGATCTTAAATGCTAGCTCACAATGTCCAAATCTACCAAACACTACAGGGATCAAAACTAAAAGTCCATTATCTGCCTACAGCCCATGAACAAGGATAACTTTTTAAAAGAAAATAGGTCATTGAACTAGGGTATTTTGGACTGCTGATTTAATGCCTGTGGTTTCACATCTCTTACTGAAGCCATATTTTCCACTTGCTTTCTGATATAAAGGACCTTCAGAGTGCTCACACTTGGTGGTATCAGGCTGATGATACAGCCTTCCGAGTGCTCCTGAAGCCATTACATATAGATGTACTTTATCAAGAAATGACAAAGCTTCAGAACACACTATCTTACAGAATGACCTACCCAACTGGAAACATAGAGCAATTAACTGGGATATTTATTTTCATAAAAGACAACTCATTAAAAACATATGGTTGAGGGTCCACAAAATGGCCACGCAGCTAGCCTGACAAACTGAATTTGGTCCCTGTAAGCTGCAAGTTGTCTTCTGACCTCTACACATGCATTATGCAAAGTAAATACATAAATATGTACTAACCTTTCTTTAAGAATGTGATTTGTCAGGACATAAAACTTAATTCTTAAAATTGTCTTGTAATTAATATATTATGTATATACATATAGATTTATACAGCTTTAGATCCCTGGTAGATCCCAAGCCAAAGCACACACAGTAGCATAGGAAATAATTCTTTCAACACTGTGGTGGCTCCAATAAAATAATGTTGCTAACAGTCACACATTGCCATCTTTAGACACGGAGATATGGTAGAAGGACTGTATCTTCTAGAATAGGCTAGATTTCCTTCTGTCCTCACGTGCTTCCAAAGTAGTAATGCTGTGAAGAAAGGAGCACTAGAAGTGTGGTGGCACATGCCAATTATCCCTGCACTGGGACGTATAGGCAGGTGACTAGTCTCTGAGTTCAAAGCCAGCCTGGTCTACACAGTGAGTTCTAGGCCAGCCAGTGCTACATAAGGAGACTGACTTTCTCTCACAACAAACAGCATTAGAACATAGAAGCATCCCTACAAAAGAAACCCAGATTTCTCTTCTGATTTGAATAGCAAGAATATCTATTAAAATAAATTGATGAATTTTATGTCAGATGACAAACTGAAAAAATACTACATGCAGCCTGATTATTCCTGTACCATTCAGAATCTTGAAGAACTATAAAATTTATTACTCCACAATTTAGATATATATATTAAAAATTGGCCTTGGCCATAAAACAAAAGGCTACAGGCTGATAATAAGAAGACCAGGGTTTCATTTTATCTCTGCCACTGAGATGCTCTGTAGCCTTGAGCAAGTGACTCATGTATCCTTCTTTTCATGTCCTCCATTTTAGGGCCATATAGCAGATACTTTCCAATGTATTCCATATTCTAGGGGAGCCAGCACTGTGGAAAATCACATACACAATGAAAATACACTCATATTTTTGAGACCTAAAATGCCATACTATAAAATTGCATTTTCATACTAATGAAAAGGGATGGGTTGATGGTTAAAAGAGATGCTACCACTTTAAAAAATAGTCTAGATTAGCAATTGACTAAAGGGAGAGGAACTAACAATGGAAAGGTAAGAGAAGACAGATGGCTGACCTGAGCATCCACAGTGGACAAGGTAAGACTGTTGCTAAGAACAAGAAAGTGGAGAACACTAGATTCTTTAGATTCTAAAATCTAAAAGATTCTAAAATCTAGAAGAGAAAGTCATGATGCTGAGTTGCACCGTTTGGACTCTGAGGTGCTTACATTTCCGCGCAGATTTCCTTTCATGATACAAAACTGAAAAAGAGTATGATTCATAATGCCTCTCCCGCAGGCCCCTTAAACTCTTTCATTTCAAAGCATAGGAAATATTGGAGACATGGTTCAGTGGGTAGCATGCTTTCCTAGTACACATGAAGCCCTGAGATCCATGCCCAGCAACACATACACCAGGCATCTTGACACACATGTATAATCCCATTCAGCACTCACTCAGGAAGAGGAAGGAGTATAGGAAAATGCACATCATCCTTGAGTCCATCATGTTTGAGGTCACTCTCAGCTTGTTTCAAAACAGAAAAACAAACATTTTTTTTTAAAAAAAAAATCTTGATCACGGTGCTGGATGAAATTCACATTACAACATCTTCCATGTTGAGCAAAAACACCTTTGACATGAAGCTGGTGAAGCTGCTTCATTACAGACAAACAAAAACCATGCAATCTTCTTACATAAACCATATGGCAAAACCTAAAAGGGCTGGTTGTGCTCTGGCAGATGACTCAAATTTGTTCCCAGCTCCCAACTGCCTGCAACTCCAGCTCCAAGGGATCCAAAGCCTCTGAATCCATGTGGGTACTATACTCGTCTGCACATACTCAAACAGAGATACACATATACAAATAATTAAAAATAATAAATCTCTCTAAAAAAAAACTTGTTTGTGTGTAAACAATCAGGCACAAACTGAAAATCAAAGTTGAGAAAATCTCTTGCAGTTCAATAACATATAAGAAGCATCAAGCTCTTAGGTTTTTTTTAAATGTACATAAGTATTTTTCACCTGCATGTTTGTACATGTACCCTGTGCACGTAGTGCCCGACGATGCCAGAAAAGGGCATCAGATCCCCTATAGCTAGAGTTCTAGATGGTTATGAACCACCATATGCATACTAGGAACTGAACCCAGTTCTCCGCAAGAGCAGCAAGCGTTGACCACTGAGCCACATCTCCAACCCCTGCTATCTTGATCATAAAGTTGTATACAACCACTATTTTTTTTTATCTCAAATGAGGAAATGAGGTTAGAATTCAAAGATTTTTTTTTAAGTGCTACGAGGTACAGAAATGAATCTATTTGGAAAGACGAACAAGAGGAGGGGACATCCATCTAATCAGACTCTCTTGATTTCATTGTGTCACTTGCAAAAATTCAGAGCATGTATCAGCTTTTTACACAGTAGGTGTTGAAGCCCATAAAGATGTCTTTTATATTCATTCTAATCTAAGACGGGTGTCTTACGTAGCCCAGGCTGACCTTGAATGTCTTATCTTTCTGCTTCTACCTCCCAAATGTTAGAAGGACAGGTTTATGCCACCATATTGGACTTTCTTTCTTTGTTTGTTCTTTTCATTGTTATTGTTTGGGACAAGGTTTCTCTGTGTATCCCTGGCTGTCCTGGAACACACTCTGTAGACTAGGTTAGCATTGACCTGAGAGATCTGCCTGCATCTGCCTCCTGAGAGCTGGCTGTGCCACCACACCTGACTACTATGGGCCAAATGCCATCCTAAACCATTTTGGATAAATGTTCTAGGAAAAAGTAAAGAATCAAATAAATTTATGAAACTTTGCCTTTTTGCCTGTAGATTGCATTGACAAACTTTGAATATTAAATGCATTGCCATATTTCATAACAAACACACTTAACTCCTTGGTTACAAGCCATGTGTGCAACGTTCTCCATAGTTAGCTGATCAAGAATTCCTTTGGTTGTTTGGTAGAGTGGTTGGGCTTTCCTCTCCAAAGAATGGATATAAAAGAGTATCACTGTAAAATAAAAGCCCCAGGGCTGGAAATTATTGCTATTACATTTTGGGATCTAAAATAAAAATGTTTCCTATAAAATGAGAAAGCTTGTGCATACCAATTACTTACGTATTTAAATTATTAACTAGATACACCTTGATGGTGCCAGTTCTCCCCAAAGCACAGCAAGAATATTCACAATCTTTAGAAAGAAAATTCATTATGTTTACAGTCTGAAATTTTTATTTAACATTTATTTTACATGTACTTGTGTGCCAGAGTGAATGTATATGCACCACATGCATGCAGGAGCCCACAGGGGCCAGAAGTGGTGTCATGTTTCCTAGGCCTGGAGTTAAAGATGGTTGTGAGGCCTCTGGTATGGGTGCTAAGAACCAAACGCAGGCCATCTGCAAGAGCAGCCAGGGCTCTTAACCACTGAGCCATCTGTCTAGTCCCTACAGACTGAAGCTAACAGCAATGCTTTTTAGCCATCACCTTTTTGAAAGTTCCCTATGGCTGTGACAAAAATTACACTTTCTTTGTGAGTCCCAGGTCCTGCTACAAAATGGATGGGATTCCGTGAGTGTAATTTTCCCTTTCAGTCTGAACAACAGATATGCCATACAATCTGTAAATAGAAATGACTTAGCACATGCAAATGATTGATGTGCTCCCTTGAAAATGTTATGATTCAAAAGATGGAACAAATAAAAGGGTAATTCTGAAACCATCAAAAAATAGATCACTATTAGACTAGCAGAACAATTTAGTATATTGTTCTTCAATAAAGGTACAGTATGAAAAACTCACATAACTCTCTGTCAAGATTCATGCTAAATCCTTCTTTTGCTAACATGTATTGGAGCCTCTTTATCAATCCACTGCAACTCAGCAAACATCTACTGAATTCCTATTTGGATTCTCTCTGCATGCAAACACATATCTCCTTACTTTACAATTAAAAAAAAAACAGTAACAGAAAAGCTGTATGTTCTTATAATCACAGCAAAGGAAGGCTAAGGCCAGAGGATTCCAAGTTCCAGATCAGCCTTAGCTACACTGTGGCCTTTAAAAATAAAATAGGCCTTGAATGGTAGTCACACCTTTAGCTTCAGCACTTAAGAGACAGTGACAGGCCTGTGTCTATATGAATTAAAGGCCACACTGGTCTACATATTACGTTTCAAGCCAGCCAGAACTAAATAAGGAAACTCTCTTTTAAAAAAGTAAGAAAGAAAAAGGAGAGGGGGAGGGAAGAAGGAAGATTATGCTTAATAAAAGAGGCAAGACTTACAAAAGCCATATAGTCTAAGTTTCCATTGATAAGAAATCTTTAAGCTAGCTATACTATTAGCAAAAAGTAGATCAGAGGTTGATTAGGAATTGATGGAATTGGAGGGCTGATAACTAAAGAGTAATTGATGCTTTCTGGAAGTGATAAAATAATTGTAAAATTGATTACAGTGATAGGTTACAGAATTTGATAAACATGGGAAATGCACTGACTTTAAGTGGGTAAGCTGCATGATAAATTACATCTCAGTAAATCTATTATGAAAAATACAAAGAAAAGTTAGTATTTGTAAGAATATAATTCTTTTTAACAATGGATGCATTTTGTCCACCTCTCCTTTCAAAGAAAATGTCATAAAAATAGATTTTAATTAAGGAAATGGCATCAAAAACACAAGAAGAAATTGGAGTTCATGGATGATTAAATTAAAAAATAAAAAGCTGGACAATGGACACACCTTTAATCCCAGCACTCAGGAGGCAGAGGAGGGCCAGGCAGATCCCTGAATTCATGTCTAGACTGCTCTACAGAGAAAGATCTAGGAAAGCCAGGGCTATAGAAAGAAACCCTGTCTCAAAAACAAAAAGCAAAAACAAACAAACAAGAAATGTAAACATATGAATGGGGGTAGTAAGGAGGTGGGGGTGAATCTGGGAGGACTTAAGAGAGGAGTTGGGGACAAATATGGTCAAAATGCCCTGAAAGAAATTTTCAAACAGTTAATAAAAATATTTATTTTTAAAAAGCAACCTTTGGTGGCTCACGCCTTTAATCTCAGCACTCAGAAGTCAGAGACAGGTGGATCTCTGAGTTGGAGGCCAGCCTGGTCTACAAAGCATGTTCCAGGGTATACAGAGAAACCCTGTCTTGAAAAACCAAAAAAAAAAAAAAAACCCAGAAACAAAACAAAGCAAAAGCAACCTTTGGAAATATATGTAAAGGAAAAGTAATATATGTAAATATATTTTGAAAATATATGAAATACATGCAAATATATTTAATAATATCATAGGAGCAACATTATCACAGAATTATGTATGGGTCTTGTACTCTTGGGTGAAACACATGACATTAAATTCGGAGGGTTTGCTTGTTTGTTCTTGTGTATTCTAGAGAAGCACGGTCCAACTGAGCTGTATGTCTAGACAAAATTTGGAATTTTTCAAACAAAGAAGTATTTCTCACATAAGCCATACTTACATAGTACTTATGAATGTACACTCTAGGATTGCCTGGGTCCCAATTCTAGCTCTTTCTTGCTAGTGAGGTGACCTTCTGCAAGCTGCTCAATCTCACTCTGGGAAATGAAGTTCAGTGATAGAGAATTTATTTGTCTTGCATGCCTGAGCTCCTGGGTTCCACCCTCATTAGTCCTGTTAAGAATTTTGAAAGGGGGTTGGGTGGGCTATGAGACTGTGAGGTGTGAAAACCATGAAAGAGCTCACCTTATTGGTCAGGGGAAGAACAAAATCTTCTTGCTGCAAAAACGCAAGGTGGAAAATAAAAACAAAACAAAAAAAAATCAAATCCTTTCTAATGCGTACCTGAGTTGGGAGGGAAGCCTAAGAAAATTCTTGGAGGCTAAAACTGCAGGGGGCAAATACACTGTGGGATCAGCCAATCAAGCAAATACACCATGGGATCAACCAATCAAGCACAGCCCTTGCCCATCTGTCAGTTCCCAGGCCACTAGGAGCTTGTGAGGCTGTTTGTGTTTACAGTGCTGTAGCACAAACCCAGGTGAAGCTCTGGACCACTGAGCTACACCTCCATTTCAAAAGCTTGGCTTTAATGGGCACACGCACCCAAGGATTTAAATCATTTAGCTTTGGGATCTAGAGCAGAGAAAATACAGGGTACCACCTGTATAACCTATGGGGAAATAATTTTTTTTTCTTATAGAATGTAAAGCACACACCATATAAAAAAAAAATTCTTTCACCAAAAGACCTGGCTTAATAAAAAGGCAATGGTAGAGCACAGAGTCCTGGGTTCGATCCCCAGCATCAATATAAAGAAAGGCAATGAGGCAAGTGAATGAAGATTGAAAACTCACAGAAAATTTTAAGTATGTAAAGGAGTATAAATCACTAAGAAAAAAGACAAACCCGATAAACAGGAAAAAATAGCAATCAGCAGCCATTAAACAAAAGAGATGGACTAACCTAATAAATACTTGAAAAGACGCCGTACTGTATCTGTAATGTGCAGTCCAATAACCATTTTATTATAAATTTTCTCAAGACAGGCTCTCTGACTTCAGGACAGGCCCCATGCCCAGCAACACAATGAGTTTTTTTTTGTATCATTTTGCTTGGTTTGGATACTTTTTTTTGTCTTATTGGTTTTTTACTCGTTTATTTTTATTTCTGTTTTTGTGCTTTGTGGAAAGTTTTTGTATATGCTTCTTATATTTTTGTTTTGCTTTGTTTTTGTTTGTTTTTAGAACATGAAAAATACCAAGTTGGGTAGGGAGGATTGGGCGAGAGTAAATTACATACATGATGAAAATATATTGTAAGAAAACAATTTTTTCAAAAATAAAGTTTAATTAAAAATCAAGACAGTATCTCTTGTAGTCCAGATTTGCTTGAACTTACTATATGTATCTGAGGGTGGCCTTGAACAACTGACCATGCTGTCTCCATCTTCAGTCCAGTTTATGTGGTGCTGAGGAGTGAACAGAGGACTTGGTACTAGCACTCTACCAACTGAGCCATGGGATGATTTAAACAATGTTTTAAGATTTCATTTTACTCAAGTGTGTGTGTGTGTGTGTGTGTGTGTGTGTGTGTGTGTATTATGTATGTGGGTGTGGGTGTGTGTATTATGTGTGTGTGTCTGAGTGTATGAATGTGCATTTCATGTATGGGGCTCCCCCTGGAAGCCAGAAGAGACCATAGGATGCCCTAAAGGTGTAGTTGGAGGTGGTTATAAGCTGCAGATGTGGGTGGGGGAAATTGAACTCAGGTCCTCTAGAAGGGCAGCAAGGGCTCTCAACCACTGAGCCATCTCCCTAGCCCTAGACACTACATATATTTTTAATCTGGCATTAGCAAGTGTCTGTATATGCTTTATGATCATTACAGGTATTTTAGGGTTGGATTTGGTTCTTACCACAGGATTTCTTTGCATTTTTCACAAAGCATGTATTTTGAAAAACAAAATTATCTCAGCAATTTCTACGAGAAAGTATAAAGTAGAGCTTAACAATGATCAAAATTAAGAATTGATAAAGCTCGCATAATATAAACATCATAAACAGGGAGGAAAGCATTCATGTGACAACTAAAAGATCAAAGAAATTCTGACGTGACCTTCAAGTTAAGCATCCCCTAATTGAGTATAGTTGTATGTTCCCTTAATTTCAGCAGCACTTGAGAGGAGGAGGCAGGCTGAAGCAGAAGGATTGTCACAAGTCTGAGGTCAGTCTGGGCTACAGTGAGTTCGAGGCTAGCCTGAGATACTGAAAGCTTGTCCTTCAAAAAGAAAAGAAAAAAAGTCAGACAGCATATCAAAGTGTTGCCTGAGTCCCGGCTATGTAATCACCATCACTGTACCAGCCCTCCAAGGCTTACACTGCATCCATAAGGAAGAACTTCCAAATCTGGGAAGGAGGGCTACAAGGCCTTCAGATGTTCAGCCTGCATTTGTGCTTTGAAGGAGAGAATCAAGAGAATGAGTGGAATTCTAGAGAAAGTTGAACAATGGAAGGAACGAGTGAGAGGATAGGAAAAACCGGCAAGGCAGTATTCCATCTTTCAACACCATTTTGCTGTTACTTCATGTATCTATCAGCTACTCTGATAATTCATGTGTCCAAAGCTGAAAACCAGCTCCCCTTAATGTCAGGCTACAGAAGCCAGTTAGGCATCAACCCAAATCGGGGGCGCTCTTTATCTAGACGCAGGACGCAGTTCCAGCCCAGAGTGGTGAATGTTACAATTATACCGATTGGTGAGTGCAGTGAGCACGGAGTAAAGGGGCGTCCAGAACTGCACTGATAAGACACTCCACGCGCAGAAGAACCGAGAAGCAAACAGGTTTTCCAGCCTAGTCCTTGAGGACTACCTCCGGGGAGAGAGCCTACCAGCAGCTTAGGATTTAAAGGATTTGAAGGTGGTCCAAACAGCTTTCGAGCTGTCCTGGGTCAGAAACATTTGCAAGCGCTGCAAGTGAAAAGGTAGTCTTTGCATGGCACTGATATTCACATGTATATGCCTGTGCATATTAGTGCAATGACATGCAAATATGAAGCATTGTGATTCAAATGAAAGGCCTTTAGAACCTAGGAAAGGATAAAAACCTGCCTGCACCACCTCCAAATCTTTTATACTCCTTCAGTTCTAAAGCTCTTTTGTGACTCGATCAAATCTTCAAAATTTATAGATAAATCTTTGATAAATGCAAAATCTATGTTAAAGAAGCATTTTTCAGAAATGTGCTCGCATTGTCTTCCAAATGATTGTCAGGAGAAAGCTGTTTTATTGAAAAGAATTCGCTTCCTTGGGTAATTCTGAAAGCGCTCCTTAAAAACAAACAAGTTAGACACGGTGGCTCCAACTCCAGTGCTCTGGAAGGCTGAGGTGGGAGGATTTCTCTAAGATCAAGGCTAGTCTGCACTATAAAGTGATTTCCAATTCAGCCTGGGCTGGAGGAAGACCCTGTTGGAAAACAAAACAAAACAAAACAAGCCAAAAGCAAAGCAAAACAAAACAACAAAAAAGAAAAGAAAAGATAAGGAAAGGAAAGGAAAGGAAAGAAAGAAGGAAAGAAAGAAAAAAGAAAAGAAGGAAGAAAACTAAAGAAACAAAACCGAGAAAACTATATTGAGCACACAATTTTATTTTATTTATTTTTATTTGTTTGTTTGTTTTTAAGACAGGGTCTCTACATAGCCCTGGCTGTCGTAGAACTCACTATTGTAGACCAGGCTGGTCTCAAACTCAGAGATCCACCCACTTTTGCCTCTTTAGCATGAGCCACCACACCTAGCCAGCACGGAATTCTAAATATGAGACTATTCTTAGCAACATAAATTGAGAATGAAAAGAAAAGCCTTTTGGAATCAGCAAGATGATCCATCAGGTCAACACTGACCTGCAAGCTAGAAAACCTGACCCGAGTTTCTTCCCTGGAAAACAACAGAAAGGCAGAAGGAGAAATCTAAGAATACCATAAAGCTGTCCTCTGATCTCCATCAATATGCACCCCACATTCATACATACACACAAAAATAGTGTCTTAAAGAGAAAATTTTCTTTATTTTTAATTATTTTATGCATATGAATATTTTGCCTGCATGTATGTCTGTGAACCATGTGCATGCTATGCCTAGGATCTCTGAAAACCAGAAGAGGTTATTAGATACCCGAGAAATGAAGTTTTAACCCTCTGTGAGCAATCACATGGGTGCTGGGAATTAAATCTGGTTCCTCTGGAAGAGCAAGTGCTGTTAACCACTGACCAATTGCTCAAGCACAGGAATCCCCCCCTCTCTCTTTCTCTCTCTCTTTCTCTCTCTCTCTCTCTCTCTCTCTCTCTCTCTCTCTCTGTGTGTGTGTGTGTGTGTGTGTGTGTGTGTGTGTGTGTGTGTGTGTTTTGATACAGGGTTTCTCTGTGTAGCTCTGACTGTCCTGGAACTAGTTCTGTAGACCAGGCTGGCCTCAAACTCACAGAGATTTGCCCGTCTCTGCCTCTCAAGTACTGGAATTAAAGGTGTGCGTCACCACTACCCGGCTATGGAATCCCTTTCTTTATCTATCTGAATCATCAGTGCTCAGTACCCACAATGTAACTGAGTCTATCCATGTTTGAACATGATCTTAAAGATGCAATGATAATCACAAACATGATAGTCACAGTCATGGAACATATGTCCTAAATGTATTAAGAATTTGCATTCACCTTTTTTAAAATTTTTATTATAACATCTGACCTTTTGAGGGCAGCTATTTAAAGCACAAGCTATAAAAGTATACAAGATGGCCCACTAAAGTCAAAACCCACAATATCCATGCAGATATATAATCAAATGCCAGCTCTCTTACTCTATGGCTATTCATCACTTCTGGGTTTAGGAAATCTAATTTTGAAATGCACAGCCTCTGCAATAGTAAATCCAATTAAAATGGTTGACTTTGGTTTATAATGCGTGCAGGATAACACATAGTATCTGTTAGTGGTCCTTCCAAGGTTACAACAAAGGAAGCAGAACTGACCCTCTTTTGTAAACTAACAGTGCAAAATGATAGATCAAATGATGGAACTTGCAAATGCAAATTCAAGAATGTCCCAGCATATATGCATACTCCTTCTAAGTGTCATCAAGAAAGCTAAGAATAACTATACCTCATCACACTGGTTCATTTTTAATGGAGGAAAAAATTTTAAATAACTCTAAGATTTTCCTTGTCAACACACTGGATACTCAATAGCTAAGGTGTCAGCTAATTAACCAACAGGCACAAGGCTGCAAACCCTCTAAGGAGCAGAGAACTTACAGATCCCCTGAATGTTAGCACAGGACTTGATGCTGACCTGGCTGAAATATATTTTGAAGTGACAGGCAGCTCAAAGTCTAGCAGACTTCCCAACCACAAAGATATTCAATATTTGTATTCTAGTAGCATGTGAACTTATCCTTTCACCCAGAAACTTTATAAAAAGTCAGCAACAACTTATTAAAAATAAACTCAGAGCCAGGAAGAGGCACAAAGCTGGGGTCCTAGAATTCAGGGAGGCTGTTAAGAACATCATGTGTTTGAGGGCAGCTACTTCTTAAAACCCTTTCTCAAAACTGAGGAATATAATATATGAAGTCCATGTTACATACAGCATAACTTAGTGATAGACCACAAGTTTGGCATGCCCTGGGCTCTGATTCCACTCCACAGCATGTAATAAATAAAAGATATTGATGTTCATAAAGAAAATTACAGAAAAATATTCACTGCATGGACCACAAAACAAGTTTCAGGCCAGCCTAGGCTATAGTGTGAGACTTTATCCCAAATAAGTAAGCAAACAAACTCACTAAACTGACCTATAGATTCTAAGCAATTGCTAGCATATCCTAACTAGATTTTTTTATATACAAATTAATAAGCTAATGATAAAAAAATAAAGTTCTAAAGATTGGCAAAGGACCTAGAAGAGCCAAAATAATCTTTTTACTGCTTTTATTTTTATTTGAGTATAGCTGGAGAGGTGGGCCAGCAGTTAGGAGTACTTCCTGTTCGTGGGCCAGGCATGGTGGCACCTGCAATCCTAGCAGAGGCAGAGGCAGGCAAATCTCAGTGAGTTCCAGAGCAGCCTGCTCGAGACTAGCTGAATCCATGGGCCTTGGGTTCAAGAGTTCAGAGAGACCCTGTCTCAAAAAACAAGGTGGAGAACTACTGGGAATGATAGCCAGAGTCAACATCTGGCCTGCATCTGCACACACACTTGCACTCATACAAACACACAAAATTCATATGTATTAATAAAGGAAGACTTCCCAGACTAATTATTTATTTATAGTTTTCAGATAGTTCTGTGGATTTGGGTTACAATGTTCCTTAGCTTACAGCACATCAAAATGAACAGTGGAGGATGGAGCCAGGAGCCAGAGCCAGTAGAAAGACCTGACAGTAGCAAGCAATGACAGCTAACAGAGAAGGGATATATGGAAAGATTAGACAAAGCAGACATTATAAATTAAAAGGCAGAAAGATCTGTAGCCATTTGCCATAGAGACAAAGAGCCTCCACTGGAAACCCTGAGCACTGTAGACATCACATTAAAGTAACTGATGCTGTCCTAAGGACAGTCTTGAGTCATCAGGAAAGGATGCAATTATTTCCAGGTTCAGGAGTCTGGAAGGTAAGCAATCTTTTTGAAAACCTTTCCGGCCGAAATGGTTAGAATGTTGAGAAGAAAAATAAACCAGTCACTAAAAGTGCTGGTGCTCAATTTCCCAGAGAATGCTTGGGTTCCCAGGGAAGTTTGCCATGGGAAATAGTCAATATAATATGGTCTAGGGCTAGGGAAGTAGTTCCATTGGTAAAGTGTTTGCCTAGCAAGCATGAAACCCTGGGTTAGATCCATCGAAAAACATTTTTAAAAATCCGGAATGGTGGCTTATACATGCAGTACCAGCACTGGGGAGATAGAGGTAGGAGGATCATGAATTCAGGATCATCCTCAACTATACAGAGCTTTCCAGGGTAGCCTGGGCTACATGAGACCTTGTTTCAAAAGGAAAGTTTAGCCTCATGAAAGATCCATTATCTTTGGAATACATTTAACAACACTGTGCAATGTTCAGCAAATAAGTGCCACCATTGATACTCTATTTGAGCTAAAACTTGATGCCAAGTTGCATTTGAAACCAAATTTATACATGAATAGGTTTTTACAGTACCTTAACTTCTCAACTGGGTGAGGTTCTCTTAGATGAATAAAGTTTATATTCTTCATGGAGTGTAGAATATTTTTCCCTACTTATCATTAGGTAAGATAGCATGCAAGAAGGGAAAACTGTAAAAAGCAAGGTCAACAGAAAATGATATAGCAAACACGTGCTTGTTTATTATTCAGGCTGTGCTATCAAGAGAGCCCAAAGGGAAGGAGACTTAAGAACTTCAGCTAAGAGAAAAAGAAGAAACAAGGCTTACTTCTCACTACTTCTTCCCAGCTCCGACCTTCTGGATCAGCTAAACCTGAATGTTCCACACAAATCACATACTCAATACTGAATCCTGGGGGTTGGGAATGTTATCTCAATGGTAGAGCATGTGCTTAGCATGTGTGAGGCTGTTGGCTCCACTCTGAACACTAAAATAAAATAAAATAAACTGAACCCAAATTTGTCCTTCCTCTTCCATTCCCAGTGTTTTTTGTTTATTTAGTTGGTTTTTGTTTATTTGAGACAGGACCTCACTATGTAGCCCCACCTGGTCTCAAACTCAGAGAGATCACCTGCTTCTCCTTTCCCAGTACTGGGATTAAAGGTATGCACCACCACACCTGGCTTCCATTCCCAGACTTTTTTTCCCTTGGCTTCTCAAGACAGAATTTTTCTGTGTAAACATGGCTGTCCTGGAACTCTGTAGACCAGTCTGGCCTCAGAGGTTCACCTGCTTCTGCCTCCCTAGTGCTGGGATCAAAGGCGTGTGCCACCATGTCTACCTACTCTAATCATTTTTAAAATCATATACAATTCTGTAAACTATGTTCTTCCCTTCCTACTTTGTCCTTGCCCATATTATTTCCTGTGTCTGGAATACTTTCTCTGCCTCTACCACATCCATTCCAATCCCTTGTTCACCTGGAAAAATTTTAATTCCTCATGCTTTGTGCACCCCTAGCCGCTTGAGACCTTCAGTCTCCAGAAGCAAAAGTCTATCAGTCATTTCTGGGCTGCCTCAGAAGCAAACCCGTGTACATGCATGTAAGTGATCTTTCAAAGGGTTCTTTGTGTCAATAAAAAGCTTCCTAAACACATTTGTAGATTTTTACTATTCTAAGTATATGAAATACAGTCAGGTTTGGTGGCATATGCCTTTAATCCCAACAGAGGCAGGAGGATCTCTGTGAGTTCGAGGCCAGTCTGGTCTACAAAGCGAGTTCCAGGATAGGCTCCAAAGCTACACAGAGAAATCCTGTTTCGAAAAAAAAAAAAAAGAAACAGTTTTAATAAAAAGTATATGAAATCTTTTTTGCATTTAAAGTTATAAACTAGGCACAGTGGCACACACTTCTAATCCCAACACTTGGGGAGTGAAATCAGTGGGGTCCAGAAGTTGAGATCAAGCGAGACTGTCAAAAAGCCAAAAGTGGCTGTTGAGATGGCTCAGCAAGAGCGCACGCTGGCAAGCCTAGCTATCTCAGCAGACACATGGTGGAAAGAAAGATTCTTTCAAGCTGTCCTTTGACCTCCACATATGTGCTATACACACATACGCACAGAAAAGACAAAATAAGTAAAAATAATTTTGAAAAGCTTGAAATAAAGTTACAGAAGATGCCGTACACGGCTTTCTAAGCCTGTAGCCCCCTTTACTCCAGGGGTTGAGGTAGGAGACCATTTAAGCCAGGCATTCAAAAACACCATGGGGAATTCAAAAAATGTCCATCTCAAAAACACAAACAAAAATATATAAAGTCATACTATCCTATAGTGTGTGCCCCAGCCCCAGGAATACTTATCCTCATGGGCAGGCAGAGGTTAACTGCCGAAAATACTGAAAGACAAATGTGAGCTGCCAGTCCCTCCATTCCTTACTGCACCCCTACTCCCACCCCCACTAAAGCACAGCACAGTGACCAGTATCATTTAAATGCTAGGATGTGCTGCCAAGTCATAGTAACTGAGGAATGGCAGCATGAGAGAAACTTCCAAGGATCAAGAAAATGACCGTAGAATGAAGAGAAACACTTAGCAATAGAAATGCCCACTTGAATAGCATTCTTGTGATTCAGCTAGAATTGCAGCTTTGACGTAAAGCATATGCCTAGCATCCATCCACAGGTCTTGGGGTTCAATCCCCAGAACCTCTTTCTGTCACATGCAAAAGTGGTGTGTGTGTGTGTGTGTGTGTGTGTGAGAGAGAGAGAGAGACAGACAGACAGACACACACACACACACACACACACACACACAGAAAGAGAAAGAGAGAGAGAGAAAGAGAGAGAGAGGTGGGTCTGTGCATGCCTGTGGTTAGTGATACACATGGGGGTGTACTAATCCCAGTACAGGATTATTTTGAGGCCATCCTGAGCTACATAGTGAGACTGTTTCATTTTAAAGTGATTTTTCCTATGAAGTTGGTTTTTACCTTTAGCTGCACAATGCACAAAGCTTCCACTGGTTTCTTTTGTAGCCTCCCAAATCCATTTAAACTGCGCTTAAACCCTGAAGGAGTTTGTGCCCCATCGCCACACTTCCCTTAATGATTTATTATTACATACAGAAAATAACACTGAACACTTCCAAACAAAATACTCAAGACCAAAGGATTCTTTGTTACGAAGAAGCTTTAGACAGAGCCCCGAGTTTCCTGAGATTTAACTGAAGACGTTGGTGTGACTGCTTCCAATTCGTGGACAGCTTCAAACAAGAAGTGGAATTTGGAACACAGGCTGTGGCTACCTGACTTGAGAAAAAAAAAACCTACACCAAGTCAAATTTTTAATTCCCAACTTTCCATTACAAGAAACATCATAGGGTAAGCACCACCGAGGCACAGAAGACATGGCCAGCAGCTGAGGCACCTGGCAGATAGTCCTGGACTCCCAATGATCCTATCGGAACTTTTAAGTCTTGGAGCCTCCGCATGTTCCATAACACATCAAGCCCACAGCCAAGCAACTCTTACTTGTTCAACATGTGTACATCAAACTCTGCTTTGCAGCACTCTCAAGCCTTTACCAAAATAGAGAGGCAGCAATAAGGGATTTGTTAGCTTTGGTTTTGTCCCTCCAAGGCAAGTAAGAAAGAGCTTCTGCCTTTGTGGTAAGAGCCCCAGAGAGGCAGGAAGCTAGTGGGACCAAGCTGGAAAGATGTGGTGGTCCCGGCAGATAGGCGCAAATCCTTGGCAGCAGTTTGCCTACAAACTCCTCCTCCAACTTCAGGCCCGCGGCTTTCAGAATTTGAGCGCCCTTTTGACTTGCCCCTAACACGTGTTAATGAAACAAACAACAACCACCCACATGCGTAAATAAACCTAGCTTTTTTTAACTACAGGGAGTGTTACAGGGAAGTGCATCCTCAGGAAGGCTTGGCTCTGGGGTGCGGGGATGCAGAGTGGAAGGAGCCCTTGAGTTCCCAACTCCACCAGGAGGCACCTAGATGGGTGGAAAGTGGGTAAGAGACGGGGGAAGGTCTCACCTTGCCTGGTGGGCTTCTGGAGATCCAACCCTGGGGCTTGGGCGGAGTTGAAAGCCACACACACCCTCAGCGAGGCAGCTGGCCTGAGGAACTGAGGACCACAGCAAGGGTGGCGGCAAGCTAGGAGGACCACAGCAGTGGGCAGTGGGGGGCGGGGGTTATAGAGTGGGGAGGGAGGGAGGGAGGGGGAGAGGGGGAGAGAGAGAGAGAGAGAGAGAGAGAGAGAGAGAGAGAAACACCAGGAGAGCGTGGGGAAGACAAAGTGCACCCGCCCTCCCCAACAGGCTGGGGAGGGAGCCGCCGAGAAGAGGGGAGAGCTTGGCGTTCTTGGCCGCCTCTGGGTAGGAGTGCATCGGGAAATAAAACTCACCTGCGAGAAAGACTGCCTGCAGCAAGCAGAGGTAGTTCTTCCCGTACTTCTCTGCAATCCTAACACGATGCAGGGCCATGGCCATGTCCACCTGCACGGGGACTGCCTGCGTGAACCGCAGGGAACTGCAGCCGCCCCGGTTCAGCCGGTGATTCCTCGTCCAGGGCTCAGGAGCGACAGCCCCAGGCAATTGCCTGACCGCTAGCCTATGCGAGGCCTGAGCGGGAACAGGAGGGGGGCCTGCTGGAGGGAGCCCTGCTTCCGCCATCCTCCAGCCGGACTCGCCGATCCGGGACCCCAACCTCAACTCACAGCTGCCGGACTCCGGCCGGCGAGTAGCCCGCCTGTGTGCCGCCCGCCGGAAGGGTCGCAGCCTGAGCAGATCTGAGGCTCAGAAGACTGGAGCCCCCTAGCTGGGATCAACAAGCCCCAGGACAGAGAGCGCTGAGCGTCCGGTGCCCAGAAACTCGCAGAGACTTCGGAACTCTGGCAGCAGAGTGCTTCTGGCCTCAGCCACTGAGGGTTGAGAACAACTCCGCTCCCTGTGGGTGTGCACCCACATCCCCGCCTAGTTTCCAGCGGGATGAACAGGGGCGGGACACCAGGAACCAGAGGGGACAACCCCCATAGAGACGCCCACGGAGGAATTGGGAAGGCTGGCGCACGTGGTGGGAGGGATGGCCTGACCTTGCACTCTGGGCAGTGGGAGCTGGAACTGGAGGTTCCTTGAGTCCTGCTTCCAGGGACGGGGCGGGGCAGGGCGGGGCGGGGGTGGAGTAAGGATGCACAGTGTGGGCACCTGCAGATAACACTGTTGTGCTTTACTGGTGCCCAGAGAGCAGCTATGGATAGTCTGAAAAGGGCGGGTGCTGAAACCAAAATGTGCCTTCTCCCTCCTTGCCCCTTGGCCTGCAAGGACTCAAGCACACTCACTCAATCTCCACCCTTGCTTCTCTGGGGTTGCCATCTTTTACGGGTTTGGAATCATGGCTTGCTTTTAAAAAAGCAGAGAAAACAAATGGGCCAGAAAGATGGCTCTGAGAGTGAAGGCATTTGCTAGGCAAACCTAGTGATCTGGGCTAATGGAACCCATGTAAGTTAAGGCAAAAGAAGAGAACTGACTCCACAAAAGCTTCCTCTGACTGCCACATGCCCTGTGGCACAAACATTATGCACTAAGAGAAGTAACAGAGGTAGGAGCTGGAGCTATGTGTCAATTGGTAGAGTGCATACCTAGTATGTACAAGACGCTGGGTTGCATCTCTCAGGAGATGAACTCTGGAGGATCAAGGTTATTCCCAGCTACATAGCCCATTCCAGGTCAGCCTAGGCTACAAGAGACCATGTCTCAAAAAACCACACACACACACACACACACACACACACACACACACGTGCACGCACACACACACACAAAAAAACCCACATACTAAATACCAAAAACAACAACAAAAATTAAAGGGGATGGGCATCAAAAGAAGTCAACCTCTTGAAAATCCAAGTGGGAAAACGCAGGAGATCCCAGCCTTTCCTCCTCCTGAGCTCATTAGTCTAGGGGCTGCATTAGGAAGAGTGAGGAGGATCAGGATGCTCATCAAAAAGCTATTGCAGCTGGGCGGTGGTGGCACACACCTTTAATCCCAGCACTCAGCACTCAGGAGGGAGGCAAAGGCAGGTAGATCTCTGTGAGTTCAAGGCCAGCCTGATCTACAAGAGCTAGTTCCAGGACGAGCTCCAAAACTAAAGAGAAACCCTGTCTTGAAAAATAAAATCAAAAACAAAAAAAGCTATTGCACCATGATTTTGAAGGCCAGCAGGGAGGAGTGTATGGGTGGGCTTGGTGGGAGCAAAGGGAAGAGAAAAATGTTGTAATTAAATTGTAATCTCAAAAATAAAAAGCAACAAGAGCTATAGCAACTGAGGAGAGGCCAGGGGTGTCAAGGTAGAAACTATGGAATAGTGATCCAGTGTCCAAGCCCTAGGATTTACCCTAATTTTGCTCTGATACTAGAAGGCTTGACAGGAATTGCAAGCATCACTCTTTTCTGTAGCCACTATCTTTTCAAAATTTTCCGACAAGAGAGTACTGTTATAGAGGCCAACCAGTGTAAGTGGGTTTGTTTGTTGTTTTGTTTGTTTGTTTGGGAGGTTTTATTTTGGGTTTTCAAGATGGTTTCTCTGTAGTTTTGGAGCTGTCCTGGAACTAGCTCTTGTAGACCAGGCTGGCCTCGAACTCACAGAGATTCACCTGCCTCTGCCTCCCGAGCCCCGGGATTAAAAGTGTGTGCCACCACCACTCAGCGCAATGTTTTTTAAATACTTTATGTATGAGGTACCTGAGGAGAACCAATGCAGGCAAATATAAAATTTGGATTATAACTCCTGCCTCTTTCATGTTAGCCTAGAACTAATCATGGAGAATTTGAGCTTAACTGGTGAAGTTGGAGTATGCATCATTCATTCTAAATATCACTTGTTTTAGGTAGGACAGAAGAAATTAGAATAAAAGAATATTATTGCATTGTAGTAAGTTAGATACAGGTTTTGAGAAAGCAGAACTCCAACAACATGCTGAACTTAAGGGTAGGCAATAAAATGAAAACCATCCTTACTACTTGGACTTTGGAGAGGTTCTACAAAACTCAGGAAGTCTCACAACATAAGAGAGGGTTACCAAATGAAAATTCATTTTAGAACAAGGATAAGGGAAACTTAAAAATTTGTGTAATTAAAATTGATTAACCTAAAAAGCCACATCAAATTCTTGGGCTGGTTTTTCTGCTATAGATGTAGGGGACATCTTTTACTTTTGTTTGCTTAGTATCTACGTACTGCAATATTCCTATAGAGAACCCATTTGTATCACTTTAGGTCCTTGTGATGCAGCCAAGACTGTTAGCAAATCCTAGATTCAGGGTGGGACTGTGGCCAAGTCTTAGTAGAACATTGTAGTCTGTCTCCTTGATTATTGAATAGTTTTACACCAAAGAACTTTTACACCCAGAACTTTCTGGAACTAATAGTAGAACTTTTTCTTCAATGGATGGTTATAAAGTAAGCCTGAGGCTGCAAAGACATCCTACCTAAGAATGAAACCTAAAGATGAAAGCTGAGCTGAGATGGAGAAAGAAATTGATTCCTAATGAAATTATTTAAACGTTTAGAGTCAGCCATGTCTGAAGAAATTATCCACCTTTCCTAGAGTTTTCAGTTATATAGATTGCTGCATTTTCTTTTGTGTTTAAACCCATTTGCATTTGGAATTCTATCATTAGTGACCAAAAGATGTTCAACTAATACATTATGACTAGCACAACATTAAAACTTCATTTATTTCTACACTAGTATAACCTTGGTAAGGGACAGCTGTTAACTGCAGGGAAAGTCACCTTGACACAATGTGCTAAGCTTGCCCAAAGAAATGAAATAACAATCAAATAGACACAGTGTTTCTTCTTTCTCAGGAAGAACCTAGAAAACATATCCTCACTTGTTCTCATTTTTTTCAGTTCCATCTTCTGTAACTTTAAAAGCCAAAACTTTGCTTTTTGTAGAAAGTACTGCTTCATGGGTGAGTCTTTTTCTTGAGGTTCATTAAAAGAAATGGGTCCTTCGGAATTTGCTGTTCTGATGATCACTTGCTTCAAGGACATTTCCAGTAACACTATACTTGTAGGAAACAAATCTCTTCCACAAATGTCAGCAGTTCTTTCATGAAATGCTTTGAGTATGATGAGGATATATTTGAATTGGGAATTTTACTGCTTGAGGAAAAGTCAACTCTAGAGTAGCATTTGAAATCATAACTCCTGACTCCTTGAGTTTTAGCTACAATTAGTGATGAAGCATTTAGGTGTAAACAGTGAAGTGAAAGTACAGAGTTGATTGCTGAATTTCTGTACTGCCCAACTAATTATTTACTAAGGTGAATTAGAACTGGCATTTGTTAAATAGCATGATCTGAGAAAACCAGTGTCACCACACTGGCTATGTAGGTTGCATGACAATCAAAAACTATATAGTTGATAAATCTAAAAAAAGTGCTATCATTGTATATACTACAAAGCTTATTATAACACACATACACACATATGGTTGAGTATGGTTATTCATGCTTTTAATTCTAGCACTGGGAAAACAGAGGCAGGATGATGTCTGTGAGTGTAAGGACATGTTGGCCGACATAGGGAGTTCTAGGCCAGGCAGGGATACATAGAGAGATTGTGTGTGTGTGGTGGGGTGTAGTCTAGCATTCATGTAGTCAGGCAGCTCACAAATATCATGAATCAAGGGATCCAATATTTCTGACCTCCATGGGTACCTACATGTACCATGTCCATACACACACACACACACACACATGGATATGACACCTAAGCTGGTTCCATTCCTTTATAATTGCAAGGTGAAAATAGCAGTAATAATTATGGCTATGCAAGCATCTCTCTTAGTAGAATAGAGTCATTTGAATGCATACCCAGGAATAGTGTAATATATTCTCTCTCTCTCTCTCTCTCTCTCTCTCTCTCTCTCTCTCTCTCTCTCCAAAGTCTTACACTATAGTTCAAAATGTTCCGAAACACATTATACAGGCCAGACAGGCCAGGATATCCTCAAACTCCCTGTTATTTTTCTATTTCATTCGTCTGAATGCTGGAATGACAAGGGTAAGCCATCCTACCAAGCTCAGATTCCTTTACTTAGGAGCCTACTCCTCTTCTGCTATGATAACTTTTTCAACCCAGAACCTTGTTTTTCCATTTATCCTGTCTATCTAAAGATGACCCAGCCTGGACAGACAGCTACACCCAAGCCTCCTACAGCCAGGGCTGTGCACTGTCTTATCAGGAAAATGATAACAGTTTCTTAGTTTTAATAGAACACTGATTTGGCACAACTTGAAGTAACCTTGCAGCTGAATGAGAATCTTGCCGCAGCTACCAGAATTGAGAACAAGCCTGGAGTCAGAAGCCTTGTGTGTTCACCTGATGTCTGCAGCACTGGGTTTGACGGCTGCCTCAACTGCAGATTCTTCCCAGTCCCCTGTGGATCTCCATAGTGCAAAGAGAGACATCCCTTCCCCTCTTTCCCCCAGTGTTTAACTCAAGTCTTTTTCTGTAGAAAACTTAGTCTAGGTGGTATGAATAGCAAAAGTAACACATCTCATTTCCATTGTCTTCTTTTTAAACCTAGGGCTAGAAAGGTAGCTCAGCAGTCAGGAGAACGCACTGCTCTTGCAGAGGACTGGGGTTTGGTTCTTATCATCCAAGCTGAATAGCTCGAATCCACCTGTAACTTCAGCCTTCATGTTGCCTGCACTTAGTTGCACCCGTAGATGGACACACATACATCTGATTTTAAAAGGACATACATTTATAAACTCCTACATGTCTAGGGGTTTGGGAAAGTCACAAGTGAATAAAGCCCACCTTGGGAGGCTCCAGCTTAGGTGGAGTGTGTGAGTGAAAGCCTCAAGGAAAGGCACATGGACCAAAGGGAGTGGGTCCTATGCAACCCTAGACATGCAGAAGACTGGGAGATGCTGTGTACTGTTGAAGGGCCAGAATGAGGCATGTGCCTAAAGACAGCGACATTCACTGACTAGCACAGAGGAAGCCTTTGGCCTCACCAGTCCCACTTCTTACAGATGAACAACAAGCACATTTCCCTACCAAGCAAGAGAGCAGAGACTACAGCAGGGGTTTGGGGTGGGGTGACTGAAGAGCTGGGGGGGGTGTGGGGTGGTGGGGGTGGTGTTTCTCGGTGACTGAAGAGCTGGGGGGGGTGGGGGGGTGTTTCTCTTCCCATCATGGATTCTCCTCACCAGCTTTTTAACACTAAAGCAAAGGCTGGCAGTCAAGAAGTCCCTTCTGTGAATTTGGCAATCAGCAGTTCTGGGCCTCGTTTTTTAAATATGAACAGACGGGGCAAATCACCGAATGATAGAGGCAAGTCACTCTGGGGTTACTTTTCAGTTTCTCTGGCCTCCCCCCAGCTAGGCCATAGTTATTCAAACACTTAATCTTACTGCTGCCTTGAGCCGTGGTTAACATCTGCAAATCAGTTGACTTTAAGCAAAGGAGATAATCCTCCCAAGCCTGGGTGGCCACATTCAATCAGCTGTAAGGTCTTAATGGCAAAACTGAAGGTTCCCTGAGGAAGAAGTTCTGAGGCAAGTCTCTAAGAATCTTTCAGCCTGAGAGTTTGCCGCCCATCTGCCAGCTCTCTAACTGAGGCAAATCTTTGAGATAATTCCTTTCTCCCCCACTCCTGCCTGCTCTGGTTTGGAGAGCACCAAACTATCTCAAATACCTCTCTCTCTCTCTCTCTCTCTCTCTCTCTCTCTCTCTCTCTCTCTCTCATCAATAAATAATAGGTGTGCGTGTGTATGTGTGTGCATGCGTGCACGCACGTGTGTGTGCTTAAACAGACACACAGGTTCACACACTTAAGACTCCTGTTTGATAGAACTACGCCTGACACAAGGCACCAAAGGCAGAGCTGATTCCTTCCTACCTTACTACACATCTCTCCCGCACAGCCTCTTTGTGCATTTTTCTCCAGTCACATTTGTGGCCTTGGTAGTCTTGCAGCCTAGTCCACTTGCTGTCTTCTCAGAAGCACAGCCCTTGCTGTTTCTCAGCGCTCTGATTGCATTTGCCCGCTCTTTTGTGGTCAGCTTCCTCTTGAAATGCTATCTCCTCAGCTACCTTCCTTGGTCACCCTATTGAAAATGCACTACTACCTACTCTCACATGCTCCATCCCACCCCAATGAATTGTATTCACTCCAATCAAGGATGACCTCCTTATATTTGATTATTTGTTGGTACATTTACTAGTTTATTATCTGAGAGTTTTTCTTTTTCTTTCTTTCTTTCTTTCTTTCTTTCTTTCTTTCTTTCTTTCTTTTTTTGAGTCTTTTGAGCATATTGGTTTGGTTTGGTTCTTTTGAGACAGGGTTTCAGTGTGTAGACCAGGCTGGCCTCAAACTCAGATCTGCCTGTCTCTGCCTCCTGAATTATGAGCCTTGTTCACTGTTAGATTATCGTTATCTAAAGCAGTGTCTTGTCCTTTAAGAGTTGATATAAAGGTGGATAAATAAGGGGGGTGGGGGAGACTTGGAAGAAACAAACAATTCAGGAACAGGAGAGTTTGGAAAAGAAAACAAGACAAAAAGCTAATAGCTATATACTAAAATAATCAAGTCATTATCATAATCTATATATAATAATGGATTGTGATAACCAAAAAAAACAATTGGAAAACAAGAAAGAAAGAAAGATCCAATACCTGGGGACATGATTGTTAGCATTAAAAAAAAAATCTCACGATATTAGGAGTGTAGCTGAGTTGGAAGAGTGCTTGCCTAGTATGCAGGAAACCTTGTCTTTGATAGCTATCCTTGAATAAAACTGGGTGTGGCTCATGCCTGTAATACCGGGAGGAGAATCAGTTCAAAGTCATCCTCAGCAACAAAGAGAGTATGAGGCCAGCCTTGCTTAGTTAAGACTCTGACCAGGACAAAGGGTAATGGGGTAGAAACTAAGCTGTGTCCTTGGGATCCTCCTTCAAAAACCAAGTTTGAGGCAGTTGGCTCCCTTAAAAGATTGCCTCACTGAAAGGAGCTACCTAGTTCAAGGTCAGCATCCTTTGACTTCACACAATGGATTTCAGGGCTCAGCATCCTTGCCTCAAGTCAGAGCCATTCTGAAATATTATCCAGTCTGTAGAAATTCTTGTACTGGCTAATGGGGCTTCTTCTAGTATTACCTTAGACTTGATTTCCTCCTCCACCAAACCTTTTTTCCTCTCTTCCTTACTCTTCTTGGAGAGCTGATCCCAGTAACATACCATGCAAACCTCTGTACTAATTTTTTGGAATGAAATGATTAAACAATAGTGAAGAGGAAAAGGGGGAGTGGTTGTGGGATATTTGAGGAGAAAGGGGGGGTGAATTCATCATTTCTCAATAAGAAATTGAAATTTTAGGAAAGAATAGTGGGACTGTCTGACTGTGTTGTGAAAGTAACATAGTCAGACAATGAATTCAGAGGGTTCAATATCCAGCAGGAGTCCAGGAAAGAAAGGAAACAATGAAGAAAGATATTTCAAAGAAATAAAAGAAAAAAGAACTCCAGAAAGGAAAAGGATGGATATTTGGAGTAAAAGGACCTATCAAAGGTTTGGGACATGCCTCAGTGGTAGAGTGTAAGAGCCTGCTTGCCAAACAAGACAAAGGCCCTAGGTTCCATCCTCAGAGCAGTAAGAAAATAAAATGGCCTATCAAGTACAAATATGATCCTTTTTAAAAACTGCATGGATGGGCTGAAGAGATGGTTCATCGGTTAAGAGCATTGCCTGCTCTTCCAAAAGGTCCTGAGTTCAATTCCCAGCAACCACATGGTGACTCACAACCATCTGTAATGAGGTCTGGTGTCCTCTTCTGGCCTGTAGGCATACATGCAGACAGAATATTATATACATAATAAATAAATTAATTAATTATTTACATAATAAATAAATAAATTTTTAAAAAATAAATAAAAAAATAAAAACTGCATGGATATATACCCTTTTAAAGGATATCAGTGGTATAAAAGAACTTAGGTTCTTAGAGAGAGAAAGAGGTAATGAATGCACTAGAAAAGAAATAAGCCAGAAAAAATAAGCCATGTAAAAATGGAAAATTTATAGAAAGTCTAGATTATATATTTTATTGTGTTTTCTTTAAATTTTTTGACTGTAAAGGAGCTAAGTACAGAGGCACATCTCATTGCGTGGGCTGCTAAGATAAACCAGGATGTATATTATAAAGGTATCTTGACTTTGGAATTTGGGTCCAAGGATATGATGCTTTGGAAAAGAGGTTCTTCTTTTGTTTTCACAAAAGATGAGACCCTGTGGATTACTTCTAGACCAATATGGTATGATAAACCACGCCCTCCTGAAAGGTTGCCGTAAATACCCTCAAAAAATTACTTCATCCAACTGTTCACTGAGATGAACCTAGCACACAGGATACACCATAAAGGACCTGATTAACAGCGCTCCCATATAACAGGAAGAAGTTTGGAGAGAAATAACTATGTCCACGTTCCCAAATATTGTTTATAAATGTTCTTTTACATTTAAAGGGGGATATGATATAGATATGAATAATTTGCATTGGTATGGATTTGGATTTATTGATATAAATTTAAGGTCAATTTTGCTATATGTATATATATTTCTGATCTTGATTAAGGTATTTTGATTGTGTAGTTCATTTAAAAATGTAATTTATAATTAGGAAATATAGATTGTTAATGGATAATCATCGATAATAGTCAAGCTTATAGTCATTGTTAGTTTAGATTTTCTAAATATATAGAGATATAGTTCAGTTAGATAAGCATTCTTCATGTCTTTCAAAGACTACAGAATATGTCATTTAATGTTTTAATAACTTAGGGCTTTATGACAATGAGACATGTCTGCTCCTGGCAGCACCAGTTACTTCAAGAGGAAGATGGACATTGAAGAGGCTCCTTATGGAGTTAGTTAGACATTTAGGCAAAAAACTGCTCTTGCCTGGACTGTTGCATAAGCTGGATACAAAGAACCCGCAGAGAGAGGACTGCTGAACTTGCCTAAAGGTGAGATGATCCTTTGGGGTTCCAGATTCATGAAAGAGTCTGTGGGACATTCTGCAGGATACAGAAGAAAGAGATTGAACTGTCTTTGAAATTTCCTGTGACATGGAAAAGTCTGCTGGACTATGGGCCCTTAGGCTGAAGATGGATGCCCCAACGGTACAGAAGAACTTTGAATGAGTGTCCAGGCAGCAAAATGTCTCTGTCATTTCTAGAGTTTTGGAAACTGCTTACAATGTACTTCCTGTTTACTTTGGTAATATTATATCCTTCTGGAGTGTTTGATGGAGTTGAAGAATGGTTAGTTATAGTTATAGTTATAGTTATAGTTTTCCTTTGTTATGATAAAAGATAAAATAGATATAAATATTGTAACTGTAATTCTTGCTTGATAACTGTTTTGTTATATGTAATTTTACTATGTTAAAGTGAAAGCCTTTCTTTTTTGTTTAAACAGAAAAAGGGGAAATAGTGTAGGAGGTCCTTCTGTATTTGTATTGCTTTCATTGGTTAAGTAAAGAAACTGCCTTGGCCTTTTGCTAGGGCAGAAACTTAGGTAGGCAGAGAAGACAGAACTGGATGCTGGGAAGAAGAGCAGAGTCAGGCAGATGCCATGAATCTCTAGCCTGAGATGGACATAAGCTAGAATCTCTCCCGGTAAGCCGCAACCTCGTGGTGACATACAGATTTTTAGAAATAGGTTGAATCAAGATGTGAGAATAAGCCAATAAGAGGCTAAAACTAATGGGCCAGGCAGTTATTCAGTTAATACAATTTCTGTGTCATTATTTCGAGGGTTAAGCTAACTGGGCAGCTGGGAGCCAGGCAACTGGAAGAAAAACAGGCCTGTGTCCTCCTACTACAAAAATCAAATGTGAATTCTTGGTTAGGAATGCTGGATTTTAGAAACTAATGGAAGTGTGGGATTGAACTCAGTTAGCAGAGTGCTCCATTAGTATGCAGGAGCTTGTAATTCTTAATGGTGGTTACATTAGGTGGGTACACACCTGTAATCTGAGTACTTGAGAATCAGAGGCAGAAGGATAGGGTTCAAGGTCATCATTGGCTATATAGTGTGTGCAAAGCAAGATTGGGCTAGATGTCTGTCTCAAAAATAAATATTAATTATAAGTGGCCTAATGAAAAAGTATAGTTGCCAGTCATAGTGACACATACCTTTACTCTCAGCACTAGAGAGGCAGAGGCAGGTAGATGTCTGTGAGCTTGAGGTCAACTAGTGCTACACATTAAGACCCTGTCTCAAACAAACACCTCTCTCACTGCAAAGAAAAAGAGAGAACAGTCAAAATCATGGGGAAATCAAGGCTACACAGCAAGACCCTATCTCAAATAAATAAATAAATAGTAAATAGGAAGAAAAAACTGGGGAAAGTTTTTTCAGCTTAAAATTATTTATTTATTTTTTATTGGGGGGGGGGCGGTGGCTTTTCAAGACAGGGTTGCTCTGTGTAGCCCTGGCTGTGCTTTGCCTTTTAAGAATGAGTGGCCTCAATCTCACAGAGATCTGTCTGCCTCTGTCTCTGCGTGTTGGGACTACAGGCATTCACCTCACACCCAGCTCACAGAATTTCTTCTGGGTCTGCTTAGAATTCTATATTGAGCCAAACTGTTAAGCAAAAATAACAATAGTCAAAAGATATTTTTAAAAAACAAAACAGAGAAATCGATTTTGTGGGAGAGTGCCCTGGTTTGCTTTTTTGCTGCTGTGATAACCCCATGATGGAGAACAACGTGGGCAGGAAGGGGTTATCTGGCCTACATTTCTGTTCTCAGTCAGTCTACCGGCAAGGGGAGCCAGCGCAGAACCTCACAATGGAAACCTGGAGGCATGAACTGAAGCAGAGACCATGGAGGAAACCTGATTAATGATTCATTCTCCATGGCTTGCTCCATTTGCTTTCTTATACAATCCAGGACCACCTGCCTGGAGTGGCACTGCCCACGTGGCCTAGGATCTCCCACATCAATCATCTGTCAAGGAAGCATCCTGTAGACATGCCAACAAGCCAAACTGATGGAGGCATTTTCTCATTTCTCTCATATGCAAGCCCAGCGCCAAAAATCCTAAGCTGCACAGAGATGTGAACACTCAGAAAGCTTGGTCTGAAGTTACTAGAGAAAGTCATCTCCTCCAAAGGAAGCATTAAGTTAACAAGAGCTACAGATTCTAGGAAAAGAACAATGGGAACACAGACAAAGGCAATGCTAGAAAGGGATGTTCCTGGAGAAAAGCCAGCTCAGGTCTAAGTAAGACAGAAAGCTGACTTTGAGAGGTCTGCTCTAGTTCCTTTCTATAGCTTTCTAAACAACGGGCTTTCATTAGAGCCTTTCAGTCCTTATCTGCACTCTTCTAGAATGTTACAGATCAGAGAAGGAAACAGTGGAAATTTGTACCTTCCTCATTTTTAGAAACTTCTAAGCTTCTTACAAAACTTTCCCTTTCTTTCCCTGAGAAGTTGTCTGCCTCCTCAAATCCATACTTCAGAAGATTTGTCTCCAAAGATACCCTGTCCAAATATATGAGGGATGAGCTGGGTGTGAAAGCTGAGGCCTGCGTCCCAGTCACCTTCTGAGGACCAAAGATAATAGAATGCTTCCCTCCCCCCAAAAAAATTTAGCATAAGTAATAGAAAAGTCTTTTCTTCACTAAGAACGTATATATATATATATATATATATATATATATATATATATATATATACTCTAGCATCTAAATGTACAATTAGTCCTATGCAAATTCAGATAACATAGAGCATTTTCTCATGCCACGATCTCATGACAAAGCTCAGAGACAGATATTTGGACTCCATGGGGTCCTCAGAAAGATGAAGGCATCCCTGTGTATGTGTATCTTTGTATGAGAGAGAGAGAGAGAGAGAGAGAGAGAGAGAGAGAGAGAGATGTGTAATGTGTGATGCGTATGTGTGCATGTTATAGCATGCTTCTGGAGGTCAGAGGACAACTTTCAGAACTACATTCTTTCCTTCCATTATGTGGATCCAGGGATCAACTCAGGACAAGAGCAACATGTGCCTCTTTACTGACTTGAGCCGTCTCCCCAGCCTGGAAAAAGAGGAGTCTATCATGGAGATGGAACTGAGCAAGTTTTAAATAGGAATATCCCAATATAGGAATATTCTAGTCATGCCTTCATGCTTTCCTTCCATTCATCTGTGCTAAAGACACGCTTACCACAAATGTCTGTCCTTCAAACAGTTGTGCCTCATTTTGCGACCTCAACCAAAAGAAGTCACTGGCCACCACATCCTGTCCCAATCAGCTTCACTAGAGACACATTCTTGCTGTTACCTCCCAATATCAGGCAGAAAGTTTCCAAACCACACAGAGAAACCTTGAACTGCAGTACACTCAGAAACAAATCGGACAGAATCATACACTGTATCACAGTAGAGGAAGCAGACTTGAAATTGTTTTTTATTTACAAGGCCAAATCGGGAAGACCCCAACTAGCTCGAAAAGTATCCATGCACTGAATACAAAAAGGAGTTTGAGAGTTTAAAAGAAAACTCCCAGGATGGGCAAGCTATGAATCTCAGAAACTGCCTGGAAGCTAGAAAAAAGAAAGAGAAAAAATCACATCTGCCTGGCCACCAGGCACTTGCCAGATAAGGAACCCCTGGAAGGGAGGGAGAGAAGGCGAGGGGAGGGGGAGGGGAATGTTAGAGAAAGTGAAAAAGCCCAAAGTACCAGAGAAAGCATGCTTAGGTACTGGCCAGAAAGAAAGGAGAGAAGAAAAGGGGAATGTTACACCTTTCAAGGAAGTGAAGTAATGGTAGTGCTGGTTAAGACTCAGAAAGGTAAGGTGACCCACACAGAATCTCATTTGGAAAATTGCCAACTATGTTTTATAGCATTTAAAAAGATTTATAGCTAGGAGTGGTGGATACCTTTAATCTCAGGATTTCAGAGGCAGAAACAGGTGGATTTCTGTGAGTTTGAGGTCAACCTAGTGTGATCGTCCCTTGCCAGCCAAGGCTACAGAGACCCTATTTCAAAAGGATAGATAGATAGATAGATACATACATACATACATACATATATGTGTGTGTGTGTGTATCATATATAATATATATAATGTATATATACATATCAAATATGATCATTTTAGGTATGCATACCTAGTGGAATGACTAATTCAAGCTACTACCTCTAAACATAGACACACACTCACACACACACACACACACATATATGTTTGTGTGTATTTTAACAATGTGAGGGACTCATGGTTGCAAGGCACTATATCTTACTCTGCTTTTTTTCTGTTCTTTTCTTTTTTTTTTTTTTTGAGTTTTAGAAAGGGTCTATCTATTTAGTCCTGGATGGACTGGAACATGCTTCTGTCTCCAGAGTGCTGGGATTAAAGGCATGCCTTTGCTGCTGTTGTTGTTGTTTGTTTGTTTTTGTTTTCGGGGAGCTCTTGTACACCAGGCTTGCCTAGTAGCTAGAGATGACCTTGACCTTTCTGACTCCACCTCCTGAGTGCTAGGACCGCTAGAACCACTGCATTTGGTTTAAACTGTTCTAAGGACTGAACCCAGGACTTCATGTATGTTAGGCAAGCATTCTACCACCTGAGCTTACAATGACAGCCCCAGCTTCCAGTTAATATATTCTTTACCTTTTTCTTACCTTAGGTTTTGCACTATGGGAATATGCCAAATCTACTCCCATCAATGTAGCCTGTACAGCATATTGTTATCAACTGTGATCAAAACCATGTGCACCAGAGTTCTTGAACTTGTTCCTCCTGACGTACTGGAAGTTTCTATCCATTGACCAACATTTTCTCACCTCTCTTCCACTTCCAGACCATGAGAACCATGATTCTCCTCCTCACTCTAAATTTTTTGTTTGTTTATTTTTTATTTTTGAGACAATATCTTACTATGTAGACCAGGCTGGCTCCAAACTTCCAGACATCTCCTGCTTCTGCCTTCAGAGTGCTGGGTTTAAAGCTGTTTGCCTCATCCTCAGCTCACAAAACTTCTTTCACTACCACATCTAAGCTAGCACCCACTCTCACTCTTTGAAGGCTTGTATTGACTGCAGCGACACTAGAGTGTTCCAAAATTATATAAAAAGATAGAATCCTTAATGGTAAATGGACAAAGAAAAAACAGTTGGAAAAAAAGTGACAAAACAGACATTAGCATAGGACAATGGACAAAAGAAATGATTTGTTCATTATTTTTTATGAATTTTTAGACATAAAGAAAAAGAAAAGCAAATACTGCTGCTATGCTTTGAATATGAAATGGCCCTCCTAGAAGCCTTTGTTTTTAAAGGGGGTCGACAATGGTGATACTATTTATGAGAGGTTCTGAACTCTTCTGGAATTAGGGGTTGGGGCTTAGCTAGAGTAAAAAGGTCACTGAGGATGGTTTCTTGGGGGCAGGTATCTTTTCTTTAACAAGGTATTGGTTTTATTTTGTGTGTTTTGTCTGCATAGATGTACGAGTGCCATGTCCATGCGTGGTGATTGTGGAAATCAGAAGAACGTGTTGGATCCCCAGGAGCTGAGCCATCTATCCAATCCCAGGGGAAGCTATATTGTCCCTGCTCACTACCTGTGTTTTCTATCTTTTAAGTTGTTCTCAAAAATATTTTGATCAGAGTAATACAAAAGTTATTAATGCAACTAACAAGAATAATACAACACATTTTCTATAGTGCTTTGCCTGTAATCAGCTAGTAGATAAGTCCAGTTTTGTTGGCTATTTATCTTCTGTCCTCTATTATTCATTGCCTTTTATTCCCCCACAGTCCTTTACAAATCAAAGATGGCAGTCAGTGGGTAAGATAACTCAGCAGTTCAAGGCTCTTGCTGTGCAGGACTGGCTACCTGAGTTCAATCTCTGGAAGGAAATTCTTGTTAGAGGACAAACTGGTCCTCTAACCTGCATATATGGACAGTGGCACACACATGCCCCCTTTTACTATATACATGCAATAATAATAATAATGACAATTTTTAAGCTTTTATAAAGCAAAGATGATAGTTGGACTTGGCCTTTGGCTAATAGTCTTGCTGACCTCATCTTTTTGGGAACAATTAGTGCTGCCATTTGTTGTGGTACAGGTTAATAAAGTTTTCTGAGGGGTTGGTTGTCCATTGGTATCATTTTTTTAATGTTAGTTGTTTTACATGCATGAATACTTTGCTGTCATGTATATATGTATACAACATGTGTACTTGGTGCCCACAGAAGCTAGGAAAGAACATTAGATCTCCTGGAGCTAGAATTACAGAAAGAAGATTATGATTTACTATTTAGATCCTGGGGACTAGGCTAGGGTTCTCTGTAAAGGTAGAAAATGCTTTTAACTATTGAACCATCTCACTAGCCCTACATATCAGATTAAAATATATTTATTTATTATCTATTTATCTCTTCCTTCCTTCCTTCTTTCCTTCCTTCCTTTCTTTAGTGTGTGTGTGTGTGTGTGTGTGTGTGTGTGTGTGTGTGTGTGTGTATCTGTCTGGGTGTGTGTGAGCGCGCTCTGTGGATGTCAGAAGATCACCTGTGAACTTCATTCTTATACCTGCTGACCCATCTCAATGGCCCTTGGTGGTTTTCTGTTTTGTTTGTTTGTTTCACAAGAGGTCTCAGATATCCTAGGCTGGCCTTGAACTCACTCAGTACCTGAAGATGACTGAATTTCTGATCTTTTTGCATCCACCTCCTAGGTTATGGGATTACAGGTATGTATCACCAAACATAGTGAATACAATGTTGAAGATTGAAACCAGGACTTTGTGTTATTATAAACTATTATAATAATATTATTATATAATATTATAATAGTATTATAAGCTATTATACATTCCCAGCTTCTATATATGAGAATTTTTATCACCTGTATACATTATTCCAAGAATTCTTTATCTTTGATTTTGAACCAAGAAAACCGTGGCAAGAATACAAATATTTCTGATGTTTTTCATAACAGCAAGCTGATATAGAGATGAATGTTTTGCATTGGTATGGGATCTTGGTATATTGATACAAATTTAAGGTCAATTTTGTTGTATGTATATTTTTGCTCTTGATTAAGGTATTGTGTTTGTGCAGCTCATTTCAAAATGTAATGTATAATTAACACATATAGGTTAATAGATAGTTATCCATAATAGTCAAGCTTGTAGTCATGTTAGTTTTCTAGATATATAGAGATATGTTTCAGTTAAATAGGTATTCTTCAAATCTTTCAGAGACCTTCAGACTATGGCATTTTAAATGTTTTAAGAGCTTAAGACATTTCATGACAATAACACATCTGCTCCTGGCAGCACCAGTCTATTTCAAGAGAAAGATGGGCATAAGAGACTCCTTATGGAGTTTATTAGCCATTTGGCCAAGAAACTGTTCTTGCCTGGACTTCTTGATAAACTGGACTTGCAGGACCCACAGAAAAATGACTGCTAAACTTGCCTAAAGGTGATACCATCCTTTGGGGTTCCTGCTTCATGAAAGAGTCTGCCAGACATTCTGCAGGACACAGAAGAAAGTGACAGACAAACTGCTAATATGGGCGGAACTGTCTTTAAATTTTTCTGCTTCATAGGAAAGTCTTCCGGATACTATGGGCCAGTAGGCTGAAGATAGGTGCCTACAACGTTGCAGAAGACCTTTGAATGACTGTCCAGGCAGTAAGATGTCTCTGTCAATTCTATAGTTTTAGAAGTTGCTTACAACGTACTTCCTATTTACTTAGGTTATATTATATCCTTCTGGAGTGTTTGATGGAGTTGAAGAATAGATAGAAAGTAGACATAGTTTTTGTTAATTATGATAAAAGATAAAGTAGATATAAATGTTGTAACTGTAATTCTTGCTTGATACCTATTTTGTTATATGTAATTTTACTATGTTAAGTTAAAACCATCCTTTTTATTTAAAAAGAAAAGGGGAATTGATGTGGGAAGTCCTTCTGTATATGTGTTGCTTTTATTGGTTAATGAATAAAGAATCTTGCTTGTCCTGTAATAGGGCAGAGTAGAGCTAGGTTGGGAAAACTAAACTGAATGCTGGGAGAAAGAATGTGGGGTTGTGAGATGCCATGCAGCTGCCAGAGGGGAAAGATGCGTGAAAATGAGCCCACTGATCAAGACAGAGGAGCCACTTAGGAGTAGAAGGGGTAAAAAAGAATGGATGGTGTCAAGGACCTGCTAAGAGTAGTCACTAGAAAATTACCATAGAAGGTAGAAGTACTATTTGACTCATCACTGGCTTCCCTATTCAGCTGAACTGTACAGTCCTTGGTCACTCCATTATGAAAACTTGCCATGTCTAGGAATACAATTGTGAATGAATGTAAATATCCCAGCCCTGGTGTCTTTCAAGCCTGTTGTTTGCACCATGTTCTACACAGCAGAACAACCCTAAGGGGTCAATCATGAAGAACTCAGTATTGAGTTAGAAAGGGTTGGCTGCCAGAGTTACAAGAGGATTAAGGCTTTGCCTTAGCTATTGAAAAGATATCATAGTCACTGTTCTATTGGGGCTAGTTAACTATCTTCATGACAGGGAGCATGGTGGCAGGCAGGCAGGAAGGCATAGTGCTGGAGAAGTAGTTGAGAGTTTTGCACTTGATTCACAGGTAGCAGTCAAGAAGCAGAAAGAGACTGGGACTAGCATTAACTTTTGAAACTTCAAAACCTACCTCCAGTGACATACCTCCTCAAATAATGTCATACCTTCTAATCTGTCCCAAATAGTTCACCAACTGGGAAACAAGCATTCAAATATATGAGTTTATGAGGGCCAGTCTCATTCAAACCACCACTAGGTTGTTTAAACTCAGCACACTCTTATTTTTATAATTTTATATTTTTATATATTTTATATTTTATATATTTTAGAATATAAGTGTACATATTAGGTGTGTACATATATATGTCTATATAGCAACCATCAGGACAGCGAGGACTACATAAAAAGATCCTGTTTCAAAAGAATAAAAAATAAGCTTGGCAGTGGTGGTGCACACCTTTAGTCCCAGCACTCGGGAGGCAGACACAGGCAAATCTCTGTGAGTTTGAGACCAGCCTGGTCCACAAGAGCTAGTTTAGAACAGACTCTAAAGCTACAGAGAAACCCTGTCTCAAAAAACCAATAAACAAATAAATAAACAAAATAAAATAAAAAATAAATAAAATATAAAATTTAAAACATATAAAAACATAAAATTCTTGAAGACTTGAAAACTGTGGAAAAGCATAAAGAAACAGAAAAGCAAAACCCAGTTTTAATCCAAGTACTCAATGGAAATCACAGGTAACATTAAAGAGAAATTTCTAGCCATTTTGAGATTATGCTGTTTATAATTTTGAGGTTTATTTTGACAGAAAGCTAAATTTAAAACTTTAAGTGTATTTTGACTGCATTCATATATGAGTAACGCTTGCATGTGTGCCCATGGTGGTCAGAAGAAGGTGTGGGATCCCCTGAAACTGGAGTACAGAAGGTTGTGACCTACCAAGTGGGTGCTGGGAACCAAAACAGATCCTCTGCAAGAGCAACAACTGTTCTTATCCACAGAGCCATGTCTTCAGTCCAACAATAGCTTTTTATATCTTGAGCAGCAAGATATAAAAATTACGTTTTTAATAGCTCCAGGCGTTTTAGCCTCAAAGCCCACCCTGGTTAGTATAACTTCATTCAGGAAGACCACACCTCCTAAGCCTACCCAAATATCATTGCCAACTGGAGACCAAGTGTTTCTAAAATTCATTCTCAGGGGAGATGTAAACAATGTTTACCCTTTCTACTAAGGTCTACATGATAAACCTCGGCAGAATTCCACCAAATTCATTCTGGGAGAACCAATAGATTTCTTTATTGGGCTTCCTTACAGAGCATACGTGAAGTGTTACTCACCAGGATATGGATGCTCCTTTCCTAATAGGCAGCACCTGGAAAGCCTTTACCCCACAGGGATGAGGCCTTCCCCATCATCACATAGATAGAGCTCCCTCTTCTAGTCTTTCTTGGACTCTTATACTCTAGTCTCTCCACCAGGACATGTGCAATTAAATCTGAGTTGCATATAACAGGTGGTATAGAGCCACTAGATGCTCAGGGAAGGGTATCATGATACTCTGCAGGAAGCAGGAGAACATAAACCATCCACAAGCCCAGTTGGGATGATCTTTACAAAGAGGCACAGCTGAGTGCCCCAAGACAGCAGTTGCTGGGCTCGGAGGACAATAACTCAGTTTCCCAAGGATTCAAACCTAGGAGCCTATGAGAAGGTATTCTCTCATTCAGATTACCACAATGTCCCACAGACATGCCCAGAGGCCAATCTTTTGGTTGTAAGTCCTCAGTTGATGTTCCTTTTTCTCAAGTACTCTAGTTTGGGTCAAATTGCGCACTGTACAGCACACTGTAGTAAGTAGACAGCTTGTTCGTTCCTGGTTGCTCAGTCCCTAAACAACCACACAGAAACTATATTAATTGGGCTGGAGAGATGGCTCAGAGGGTAAGAGCATTGCCTGCTCTTCCAAAAGTCCCGAGTTCAATTCCCAGCAACCATATGGTGGCTCACAACCATCTATAATGAGGTCTGGTGTCCTCTTCTGGTCTGCAGGCATACATGGAAGGAATGCTGTATACATAATAAATAAATAAATAAATATTAAAAAAAAGAAACTATATTAATTAAATCACTGTTTGGCCTATTATCTCTAGTTTCTTATTGGCTATCTCTTACATCTTAATTTATCCCATTTCTATTAATCTGTGTATTGCCATGTGGCTGTGGTTTACTGTCATGGTTCCATGTGGTGTCTGTCTCTGGCAGGGCTACACAGCAATCTCCTGACTCCACCTCCTTTCTCCCAGCATTCAGTTTAGTTGTAACTGCCTAACTCTATTCTGCCCTGTGCAGGCCTAAGACAGTTTCTTTACTAACCAATGGTATTCACAGCGTACAGAGGGGAATCCCACATCATCTCCCTTTTTCTGTTTAAATAAAAAGGAAGGTTTTAATTTTAATATAGTAAAATAATATATAACAAAGCCGTTATCAAGTAAAAATTACAATTACAACATTTATATCTACTTTATCTTTTATCATAACTAAGGGAAACTATGATTATGTCTATTCTTCAACTTCATCAAAGACTCCAGAAGGATATAATATTACCTAAGTAAACAGAAAGTGCAATGTAAGCAACTTCCAAAACTCTAGAATTGACAGACACTTTTCACTGCCTGGACAGTCACCCAAAGTTCTTCTGAATCATTGGGGTATCTGTCTTTAGACTACAGGTCCATAATATCTAGCAGACTTTGCCACAAAGCAGGAAATTTCAAATACAGTTCCACCTATATTGGCAGTTTGTCAGTCACTTTCTTCTGTGTCCTGTAGGATGTCTGGTAGACTCTTTCATGAAGCAGGAACCCCAAAGAACAGTCTCACCTTTAGGCAAGTTCAACGGTCATTTCTCTGTGGGTCCTGCATGTCCAGTTCACACAACATACCATCAAGCAGTCCAGGCAAGAGCAGTTTCTTGCCCAAATGGCTAACCAACTCCTTAAGGAGCCTCTTTGATGCCCATCATCCTCTTGAAATAGCTTGGTGCTGCCAGGAGCAGATGTGTCTCACTGTCATAAAAAGTTCTAAGTTCTTAAAACATTTTAAAAGTCATATTCTGAAGGTCTCTGAAAGATTTGAAGAATACCTATCTAACTGAAATATGGCTCTATATATCTAGGAAACCTAACTAACATGACTACAAGCTTGACTATTATGGATAACTATCTATTAACCTATATGTGTTAATTATACATTACATTTTGAAATGAGCTGCACAAACACAATACTATAATCTAGAGCAGAAATATATATATATATAACAAAATTGACCTACAATTTGTATCAATAGATCAACATCCATATCAATGCAAATTATTCATATCTATATAATATCCCCTTTAAATGTAAACAAACATTTATAAACAATCATTTAGGGAATTTGGGCATAGTTCTCTCCAAACTATTTTCTGCTTTTTATTGGGTGAAACAATTTTTGGGGTATTCATGGTGACCTTTTGGTAGGGGTCTTGGTGCATCAAACCATGTTAGTCTGGAATTAATCCACAGATTCTCATCTTCTGTGGAAACAAAAGAAGAATCTCTTTTCCAAAGCAACATATCCTTAGACTCAAACTTTGAAGTCAAGAAACCTTTAACACATATATGTAGGTTTATCTTAGCAGCCCCCAGAATCAAATGCCTCTCTGCTGTCAAAAAATTCAAAGAAAGCACAATAATATACACAATCCAGACTCTATGTGTATATTCCATCTTCACATTGCTTATTTCTTTATTCCTATTACTTTTTCTACAAGTTTAATATATTTATTTTATTATCTTTACTCATTTAATTTATTACTGTCTGTACTCTTTTATATTACATTTACTATCTCTTTACTCTTTTTCTTCTTTCTCTGAAGCCTTTATATATTTATCCAACACTGTGACTCGCTTAGTGTTCTTATGTATGAATATGTCCTATTGTGGAAAGCTCTCCATTGCTCTTGGATTGGGAGGATCAACATAGTAAAAATGGTAATTCTACCAAAAGCAATCTATAGATTCAATGCAATCCCCATCAAAATCCCATCAAAATTCTTCACAGACCTTGAGAGAACAATAATCAACTTTATATGAAAAAACAAAAAACCCAGGATAGCCAAAACAATCTTATATAATAAAGGAACTTCTGGAGGCATTACCATCCCTGACTTCAAACTCTATTACAGAGCTACAGTATTGAAAACAGCTTGGTATTGGCATAAGAACAGAGAAGTCTACCTATGGAATCGAATAGAAGATTCAGATATTAACCCACAAAAATATGAACACCTGATTTTCGACAAGGGAGCTAAAAGTATACAATGGAAGAAGGAAAGCATTTTAAAAAAATATTTATTTATCTATTATGCATACAATATTCTGTCTGTGTGTATGTGTGTGTGTGTCTGTAGGCCAGAAGAGGGCACGAGACCCCATTACAGATGGTTGTGAGCCCCCATGTGGTTGCTGGGAATTGAACTCAGGACCTTTGGAAGAGCAGGCAATGCTCTTAACCTCTGAGCCATCTCTTCAGCCCCCGAAGGAAAGCATCTTTAACAAATGGTGCAGGCATAACTGAATGCCAACCTGTAGAAGAATGAAAGTAGATCCATATTTATTACCATGCATAAAACTCAAGTCCAAATGGATTAAAAACCTCAATATTAATCTGACCACTTTGAACCTGATAGAAGAGAAAGTGGGAAGTAGTCTATAAGGCATGGGCACAGGAGGCCACTTCCTAGGTAGAACCCCAGTAGCACAGACAATAAGAGAAACAATGAGTAAATTGGGACCTCCTGAAACTGAGAAGCTTCTGTAAAGCAAAGGACACTGTCACTAAGACAAAAAGGCTACCTTCTGACTAGGAGAAGATCTTCACCAACTCCTCATCAGACAAAGGTCTGATCTCCAAAATATACAGAGAACTCAAGAAACTAGACACTAAAACTCTAATTAACCCAATTAAAAAATGGGGTCCTGAACTGAACAGAGAATTTTCAACAGAAGAACTTCGAATGGCCAAAAGACACTTAAGGTCATGCTCAACCTCCTTAGCAATCAGGGAAATGCAAATCAAAACAACTTTGAGATACCATCTTACACCTGTCAAAATAGCTAAAGTCAAAAACACCAATGATAGCCTATGCTGGAGAGGATGTGGAGTGAGGGGAGCACTCATGCATTGTTGGTGGGAATGCAAACTTGTGCAGCCACTGTGGAAATCAGTGTGGCGGTTTCTCAGGAAACTGGGAGTCAACCTCCCTCAGGACCCAGCAATTCCACTCTTGGGAATATACCCAAGAGATGCCCTAACATACTACAAAAGCATTTTGTAGTTCAACTATGTTCATAGCAGCACTATTTGTAATAGCCAGAACCTGGAAACAGCCTAGGTGCCCCTCAATAGAAGAATGGTTAAAAAAGGTGTGGAACATATACACATTAGAGTTTTACTCAGCGGTAAAAAACAATGACATCTTGAATTTTGCATGCAAATGGATGGAAATAGAAAACGCTTTACTGAGTGAGGTAACCCAGACGCAAAAAGAGGAACACGGTATGTATTCACTCATAAGTGGATTCTAACCATAATTAAAGGTCTTTGAGCCTATTATTCGTGATCCTAGAGAAGCTAAATAAGAAGGTGAACCTGAAGAAAATCATATAGTTGTCCTCCTGGATATTGGAAGTAGACAAGATTGCCAGGCAAACTTGGGTGCACAGGGGTGGGGTGGGGGTGGATGTAAGGGGAGATGGGTAGAGAGAAGGGAGAAGGGAGAAGGGGAGGATTCGGGATAGCTTGGGGGAATTGGATGGAGGAAGGATGGATATGGGAGCAGGGGAGTAAATATCTCAACTAAGGGAGCCATTTTAGGGTTTACAAGAGTCTTGATTCTAGAGGAGTTCCCAGGTCCAAGGAGAGATCCCCAGATTGTTCCCTGGGCAGCAGAGGAGAGGGTGCCTGAACTGGCCTTGTCCCATAGCCATATTGATGAATATTTTGCATATCACCATAGAACCTTCATCTGGCGATGGATGGAGATAGAGACAGAGACCCACAATGGAGCACTGGATTGAGCTCCCAAGGTCCAGATGAAGAGCAGGAGAGAGAACATGAACAAGGAAGTCAGGACCGCGAGGGGTGCGTCCACCCACTGAGACGGTGGGACTGATCTAATGGGAGCTCACCAAGGCCAGCTGGACCTGGAGTGATGGAGCATATGATCAAAATGGACACTCTGAAAGTGGCTGGCAATGAAGGCTGACTGAGAAGCCAAGGACAAAGGCACTGGGTCTTGATTCTACTGCATGGACTGACTTTGTGGGAGCCTGGTTTGTTTGGATGCTCACCATTATAGACCTGGATGGAGGGGGGAGGACCTTGGACTTTCCATGGGGCAGGGAACCCTGACTGCTCTTAAGACTAGAGAGGGAGAGGGAGGTGGCGAGGGGGAAGTGGCAAGGGGGAGGAAAAAGGGAGGCGGGGAAGAGGTGGAATTTTTAAATAAATAAATAAATACATTTTAAAAAATAAAAAATAAATAGCAGAACCATCTGTCCTGTGATGGCTCACATGAGCTTTATTATTGGAGAAATCTAGGTGGAAATTCTCCAGCAAAAACACATCATTTTGCTAAACTGTAGTGAAAGTGAAAGTATATTTGATGCCAATACTTTTGTCTTACAAGGAAATCATACACTAGATTGATATCTTTGTGTGTGAATCCACTGCTATATTCAATATTCTATTCTTTTTCTATTTTTGTAGTACAAGTCACCAGTATTTGTCACTTATATTTATCATATCATATATATGGCAGTTATTCTATAATTCCATTAACCTGCTAATGGAATTATTACATGTTTTTGTCCTTAAGTAATTTTTAAAAGATGTATTCATTCTTGTTGTATGTGGATGTATGTTTTGCCTGCATGTATATCTGTGCGTCATGCCCATGCAGTGACTAAAGAGGGCAGACCAGGGCACTGCATCCCTGAAACTGGAGTTGCAAATGAGATCATTTGCCACCATGCAGGTATTGGTTGCTGAACCTGGGCCTTCTGCAAGAGCAGTCAGTTGTTTTAACCACTGAGCCATTTATTCACCTCCCATTCACAATTTTTCTTATTTTTAAAATTTATTTTATTTTAATATTTTTGAGACAGAGTCTTTATATATTCCTGGTTGTCTTGGAACTCACTCTGTAGACTAGGCTGGCCTTGAACTCATAAGGATCTGCCTGTACTAGGGTTAGTAATAGGATTAAAGGCATGCACCATCATACCTGGCTCATTTGCAATTTTTTTATTAAAAATGTTTTATCACATTTATTTATTTATTTGTTTATTATGTGTACTGGTATGTAGAGCTCAGAGGAAAACTTGTGAGAGCTGGTTCTTTCCTTTCACCTTTATATAGCTTATAGGGATCAAATTCAGGTTGTCAGTCTTGGCTACAAGTGAGTGAACCCATGAGCCAACAATTTTTTAAAAAATATTTATTTATTTTAATTGTATGCATATGAGTGTTTTGGAGATGAAAAAACTTCTACTCATTCCAGATAGGGAACCTATGACAGATCAAAGTATGGATACCACCAAAGTCTAACTAGGATGAGCCAATGGGTTTTATTGGTACTACTTACAAGTAATTTGGCTGGGGGGGGCCACTTACAGGGGCAGAACTGACTCAAAGACAGCTGCATCACCAAAGCCCACCCCAACATGGGTGACAGCACACAATGCTGGGGACCTGGAGCACACATCACAGACAGCTCAACAGGATGGGGAATGTCCTTTCCAGGTACCTCAGTTGCTCTAAACCTCTTGCAGGCAGCTCTACTGGTTTCTGTGTCTTCCAGGCAGCTGCTCTGCCCTCAAATAGTCTTCTTTGCAGCTTGCCTAGTTTGAGATTCTTTGTAGCTTTAGTTATCTGAGAGTCTCATTGTGAGGGACTCTGCTTTTATTGTTTACTCAGGCAGGGAGGGTCCTAGTGAATCTGGTCAGTTTCAGGGACTTCCTGATGTTGTCTTGAGTTATTTGCCTTTTCAAAGAGCTTCCCTGCAGTTAGGAATGTTTCAATCTCGAGGAAACTGTTACACAGCATTTACTTGCCTGTACATGTGCATACCACATGTGTGTAGTGCCCCTGGAGGTCCAAAGATGGTGTCAAGTCTTCTGAATCTGGAGTTACATACAAATAGTCACAACTTTCCATCTGGGAGCTGAGAACTGAACTTGTGTTTTCCAAGGTAAGCAGTATATCTAACCACTTAGTCATCTCTCCAGCTCCCACATTAAAAAAGATTTCTCTCTTTCTCTCTCTCTCTCTCTCTCTCTCTCTCTCTCTCTCTCTCTCTCTCTCTCTTATTTATTTCTCAGTATGTGAGTGTTTTGCCTGCATGAATGTCTATGTACCACATATGTGCCTTGTCCTCAGGAAACCCAGAGGAGGGTACCAGATGACCTAGAACTGCAGTTACAGATGGTTCTGAGCCCCATGTTGGGGTTGGGAATTGAACCTGGGTACTCTGAAAGAGCAGCAGTAAGTGCTCTTAACCCCTGGACCATCCTTCCAGACCCCTCCCACAATTATTATTTTTGTTTGTTTGCTTGTTTTTTTAAGACAGGGTTTCTCTCTGTAGTTAAGGCTGTCCTGGAACTTGCTCTGTAGACAAGGCTGGCCTCGGAACTCAAGAGATTCACCTGCTTCTGCCTCCTGAGTGATGGGATTAAAGGTGTGTGTCACCACTGCCCTGTCACTCCACAATTTTTTATACATTTTTAATATTCATTTTATTTATTATGTATACAATACTCTGTCTGCATGTATGCCTTCAGACCAGAAGAGGGCAACAGACCTCATTACAGATGGTTGTGAACCACCATGTGGTTGCTGGGATTTGAACTCAGGACCTTCGGAAGAGCAGGCAATGCTCTTAACGGCTGAGCCCACTCCACAATTTTTAAAATATTGAATTTCTATAACTTTATGCATTGAAACTGTTATGTATCTTGAGTTGGTGACCTTAAATATTAAAGGATGTCCTAGTATGACATGTAGAAAGGAAAACATGAAAGGATAATATTAGGCGATAAGGAGGGAGGAATTCTGGGGAAGGATATATGAGTCATGAAAGAGGATATAAAGCGAATTGTTTTTCTAATTTTTACATTGTCATGGATTTTTCGTGTGTGTGTGTGTGTGTGTGTGTGTGTGTGTGTGTGTGTGTGGTGGATAAGTGCATAAAATGTAACTGATTGTGGTGGTGTAAAATGGAAAGCAAAGCTCCAAAGCTTCATAATGGTTATTGTGACTGTACAGAAGATGTTCACTGAGATATATGGACTTGGGTCTAGGCAAGTGCTTATACAAGTGCCTATGTTAATCAATGCACTTGTATGTGATGTTTTCTTTCCTCAATTTTTTATAATGAAGCAAGTTTTATTCAACAAATAACAACAAAAACAAAAAAAAAGTCAAAGAAAGGATAATGATTGTAAAAGTTAAAAAAAGAGGATGTCCACCAAATTTACAAATGTCCCAGAATTTTGGTGGGTAGAATTATTATTATTAGTGATTATAGGATCAAAATTTAAAGGTTTTCAGTAAAGTGTGGTTTTGGATCAGGAAGCAGTATAGCCAGAACTATAGCTCAGACACAAAACTGGGCTTTTCCCCAGGACTCTTCAGAGTAGAAACATGCCTGGAAAGGCTGTAAGACCTTTCAATAGGCATAAAGAAGTGGAATGAAGTGTCTAGGGATGTAGCTCAGATGGTAGGGTGCCTGCTTAGCATGCAGGAAGTCCTGGGTTCTCCAGTAACACATGAACTAAGTGTGGCAATGCCCACACCATTTTTCACTGAGGGGTGCATAGGGAATCAAAGCCAGACAAGGATTCTGTCCTTAGAGATATTATAAGCAGGAGAAAATAGTGAATTTGATAAAATATGGCATTATTTGATCAAACTTATATACAGTCTATTTATCTATTTGTACCATCACTGTTCCAAGTACTTTGCATGTATAATAGACCTATTCTGTTATTATCTCCAGGTGACAGATGAGGTGTTAGTGTGTAGAGGTGTCATCCTAATTATAAATGAGTAAGTCCACATGCTTAACTCTTGTATCTGATGCTGCTTTGGGATAAAGATAGATAGTCCCCAGGTGAGGGACTGTGACTCTCACAATTTCCCTTAGATGATCGTGAGCCACATTCAATAAGCACTTGTTTATATAATGTACTTATTATTATTATTATTATTGTTAATTTTTATTATTGAGACAGAGTCTCTTGATGTAGCTCTGAATGTCCTGGAATTCACTGTTTAGACCAGGCTAGTCTCCAACTCATTGAGATCTCCCTGCCTCCACCTCTTGAGTGCTCAGATTAAAGCAAATTATCCTTGGACCTCCACACAAATGCCTTGACATGTATGCCTCCTCCAGTAAATCTATAAATGAAAAGGATATTTATTAAGTATCCTATTGTGTAGCCAGCATTGGGCTGGGTCATGAGGACACAGAAATAAAGAAGACAAATTTCATAACTGTTCTCAATGGAGGCCATTTACTATCAGGGAAGGACGATGATAAAAAAGCTGTCAGAGATAGGGGGCTAGAAAGACGACTCAGGCTTAAGAGCACTTGTTCTTGTAGAGGATGTGAGTTTGGTTCCCAGGACTCACAAGGCGGCCCACAAATCATTGTAACTCCAGTTCCAGGGTGTCTACTGCCCTCTTCTGTCTTCTCTGGGGACTGCATGCATGCAGTGTGCATGCATACATGTAGACAAAATAAATACATACCAGGGAGACCTTGTTGCAAAAAAAAAGAATCTTAGAAAAATAATAAAAAATACTTATTTTAATCTTAAAGACTATAATAACAATAAGTAAAAACAGCTCTGAATCTTGGTGCAAAGCACAATTGTACAGTTATGATATATGCACAGAGTGAAAAAGTAGTTCCTCTGTTACAGTTTAACTATGAAACGTTTCTCACAAGCCCAAGCTCTAAATGTCTGTTCCACAGCCAAAACTAGTAGTTTGGGAAGTTGCTGAAATTTGGGGAGGTGGGGTATAGCTGAAGGAAGTAGGCCACTGGAAGCATAACCATAAAGGTCATGCCTGGTTCTAGTGCACTCCCTTATCTCTGCTGTCTGTCTACCATGACATGAAGTGCTTCTACAACAGGCCCAGAAATACAGAGCCAAGTGACCTGGTAGCCAAAATACAAACCTAAAATACATCTTTCCTCCCTTAAATTATTTCTCTCAGGCATTTTGTCACAGGAACTATGAAACTAATTACTACACTCCTCCACTTTATATATACATATATATCTGTATGTTATATATACAGATTTATATATACAGTATATATAAATAGATATACTATTTATCTATAGTCTGTATAGATAAATGTATATACACCACAATTCAGAGAACTTGTGGATATGATATAATTTTGTACAAGGGTCTTTGTAGGTACAATTATGACCAAGATGAGATCATCCTGTATTATCCCAGTGGTTCCTAAATTAAATAAAAGTCATCCTCGTGAGAGATGCACAGAGAATTAGGAAGAAGAGAAGAGCATATGAAAATGGAGGCAGACACTGAAGTTAGGCTACCACCAGCCTGAACTGGCTGAACCTACTGGGAACTGAAAGAGCATGGAAGGATTCTCACAGGGTCATCATAGAAAACATGGCACCGCCAACACCTTGATTTGAAGTTCTGGTCCCGAGAATTGAGAGAATGTTTTTGTTCAGTTAAGCCTGAAGTCTGAAGTAGTTTGTCACATAAGCCAAGGGAAAGTAATACAAGAACTCGTGGCTTGGCAATAATGTGCGTGGAAATTATCTGGGCAGGCAGTATGGTGTAAGTGATAAAGAAAATAAAGGGTAGGACTTAAGAGATAGCTTAGTAATTAAGAATGGTTGTTGCTGGCCCGGTGGTGGTGGCATATGCCTTTAAGTCCAGCATTTGAGAGGTGGATCGAGGCCAGTCTGGTCTACAAGAGCTAGTTCCCGGACAGCAAAGGCTGTTACACAGAGAAACCCTGTCTCGAAAAACAAAACAAAACAAAACAAAAAGAATGGTTGTCGCTCTGGCAGAGTACCAGTTTCAATTTCCAGTACCCACACTGAGAGGCTTACAACTGCCTGGTCTACAAGAGCGGGTTGCAGGACAGGCTCCAAAGCTACAGAGAAATCATTTCTCAAAAAAAAAAACCACAAAAAAACCTTTATTTTTTAGTTTGTGTCCATGTAAGTGCCTGTGCTTGGGTATGTGTGCATGAAGCAGGTGGTTGATCCCCCCTGGAGCTGGAGTTACGATGTAGGGCCTGATTGCAGGTGGACTTTCTGCCCCAAATATCCATACAGAGACTTGTTATAAAGGCTTGGCCATATCTTAGGCTTGTTACTAACTAGCTCTGACAAATTAACTCCCTTTTTTTAATCTATGTTCTTTTACGTGGCTGAGTTATCTTTACTTTGTAATGCCCATGTTGCTTCCTCTGAGTCTCACTGGCAACTCCTCACAACTCCATCCTTCTCCTTCCCAGTGTTCCCTCTGCCTGGCTGATCCACCTATAACTCCTGCCTAGCTACTGGCTGTTAAACTGATAAGAAGGCACCTTGGCAAAGACACATCTTCACAGTGTACAAAAATATTATTCCACAACACCTGATAGCATGGAGGAGGCGCCTGGATGCATGTTTTTGAACGACTTATCTTGTCCCCTGCCCCTTTGTCTGTGTCTCTCTGTTTTTGTATGCTATGAGGTCAGCAACTTTGCTCCATCATATGCTCATTGTGTCCCAGAAACAATGGAACCAGCCAACCATGGCCAGAAACCTCTAAACCGATGAGCCAAAATAAATCCTTCTTTCCTGAAACCATTTTTTCAGGTATTCATTACAGCAGTGGATAGTCTAATATACCTTGAATACATGAATGTGCCTTGTTAGTGAAAAAAGTCATCTTGCTTCATATTATTATAGGAGACAAATTTGAATCCAAGAGATGGAAAGATAATTGAGTATATCTTACAACTGCAATTTGTGGGCATGGTGCCAGGCAGGTGCATGTGTGTATATAAGCATTTGAAGACAAGAGGACTATCTTGAGTGTCATCCTCAGGTATGACAGTTCTTTGCATGCAGGGTCTCCCACTGACCTAAAATCCACGAAGTAGGCTAGGCTGGCTGGTAACTAACACCAGGGATCTGTCTCCCCCTTCCCAGAACAGGGATTATAAACCTTCATCACCATGTCTGGGCTTTTATATGTGGGTTCTGAGACTGAAAGTCAGACCCTTCCGAGCTGTAGCTAGGGACCATGTCTGAGTCTGTGGCCCTATTGCAGCCAGGATCTGTGTTGATATCATGGCTCCTGTTATCATAGAAAGCCATGTGACTGCCTGGGGTCTGGGATGCTACCAGGGGCCATATTGGAGTCTAGCAACCATGCTGCTGCTTAGCCGATGCCAATCTGAAAGGCTCAGACTGCTACTGCTGGCCATGTCTGGGTCTGTGGTCCTGCTGAAGCTGGGTTTTGTGTTGATGTCTGTTGTCTGTATTACCACAGGGTCCCATATGAACCATGTGTTGAACCATGAGGTGTAACATGAGGGCCGGCTTGTTGGGGTTTCTATCCCGCCCAGTACCCCACAACCGGCAAATCCCAAAGAAAATCACACACAGGACTCCATAAGGTTATAAAGCTGATTGGTCCATTAGGTCAGGCTTCTTATTAGTCCTTGTAACTTATATTAACCCATTATCATTATCTATGTTAGCCACATGGCTCAGTACCTTTTCCAGTGGGGCAGCTTACATCTTTCCTCTCCGGTGGTCTGGGCAGAACTGGCGGAGGGCGCTTCCTCCTCCTTAGCCTTCTCCTATTCTCATTGCCCCACCTCTACTTCCTGTCTGGCCTTCCCGCCTATACTGCCTGCCTGGCCAATCAGCGTTTTATTAAAACATGATTGACAGAATACAGACAATTCTCCCACACCAATGAGGGGCTTTGCCAAAATGGCCCTGCTCCCCCTTGCTCAGGACTTTGAATTGGTACTCCCCAACATCTACCCCATCTATGGTCTGCTGGAGCATGTGAAGGGACTGGTCCTGTAAAAATAGAGATACAGGATCTCTGGGGCAACAGTATAATAGTTGGGAGGAGTTTCGGTGAGGGCCCAGTGTTGATGGGGTACCAGAAGCCAGATATAATTAACATCTGCAAGTGAAGCTATTTGGAAAAAAAGAGTATACTGCAAGGTATTATTTTCATTAGTTTTTAATTAATATTCTTATTTGTTTTAAATTTATTTTTTATTTAAGTTTTCTTTGGGGGGTATGCTACAAGGGTGAAAGGTGGATATGGAGGGACTGGGAAATGAGTGGGGTTGGGGTGCATTGATCCCAAAGAATCAATAAAAATTATGTTTAAAAAAAGAAAAAGAAATTCAAGCTCTCATGCCTGCAATGCAAACACCTTACTAATTGAGCTATCTACTCATTCTGAGTTCTTCATTGTAGAAACTCAAGCATTAGAAATAAGACAGGAAATGTGTTTGCTCTCTAAGTTCAGTAATAGCATCTGATCCTTTACAGTTAGATGGTTATTACCCTGGACATATCTTCGCAGTTATTTTTATTCCATCCATCCATCCATCCATCCATCCATCCATCCATCCATCCATCCATCCATCTATCCATCCATCCACCCACATGTCTATCTATTGATCTATCTATCTATTGATCTATCTATCTATATCTATCTGTCTGTGTATTCGTGTGCACATGCTTTGGTGCTCAGTGGTTAGAGGACAACTTATAGAAGATTCTCTCTTGCCACTATGTGGACCTCAGGGACTGAACTCTGGTTGTCTGGCTTTGTAACAAGTGCCTTTACCCACTGAGCCATTTTGCCAGTCAAGGACATAACATTTCTTTCCACCTTATTTTGGTCCCCATTTTTCTTCTGTGTAAAATTAAGTTGAATTAGATGCTTGCAGAGGGCATCCTTTAAATTTTTTTTCACCCTTGGTTGCTTACCATTCTATTGTTTAATTATAGAAACAGTAAGATGACTTACAATTTCTAAATATCTGGTATATGCTGAAGCTTGGGTCTCTTGTGTTTTTAGTTTGTTTGCCTGTCTGCTTTTCCTTTTCTTGTTGAGACAATTTCTTGATCCCTAAGCAACTGAGGGTGACTCTCACCTCCACTACCCAAGTGTTGGGATTATGAGTGTTTACACCCAGTTTATGTGATAATGGGGCTCAAACACAGGATCTTTTTTTTTTTAAGTAAATTTTATTAAATTATAAAAGTTTCCATTTCCGCCCACCCTCCCACTCCCCCCACTCCCCCTCCTCCTCCCTCTTCGTCCCCCAGGGTAGTCAGAGTTTCCTGCCCTGTGGGAAGTTCCAGTTCCTTCCCCCTCCCTCCAGGTCCAGGAAGGTGAGTGTCCAAACAGACTGGATCCCCAAAATCCAGTATATGTAGAGGAAACAGGTCCCAGTGTCAGAGTCAATGGCTTTTCAGAAAGACTTCGGGCCAGCCACAGTCATAGAATCCGGCCAAATTCCGAGAATCTGGTTAGATCACGTCCTCGTTCAGTCCCAGTCCAACTGGCCTTGGTAAACTCTCATCAGATCCGTTCCCTTGTATCAGTGGGTGATAGCATCCCTCGCAGTACTGATTTCGTTTTTCATGTTCTTCCTCCTTCTGCTCCTCATTTGGACCTCGGGGGGCTCAGTCCGGTGCTCCAATGTGGGTCTCCGACTGTATCACCATCCTTCGCCAGATGAAGGATCTATGGTGATAAGCAAAATATACATCAGTATGGTCATGGGCCACGGCCGATTCAGGCACCCTCTCCTCTGTCCAGAGAGCAATCTGGGGGATCTCTCCTTGGACCTGGGATCCCATATATAATCAAGTCTCCTGTAAACCCTAAAATGGCTCCCTTAGTTGAAATATATTCTTCCCTGATCCCATATTCATCCTTCCTCCCACCCCCATCCCAGGCCACCAAGCTTTCCCCGTTCCTCCCCTACTCCCTTCTCTCTAACCCTCTCCCCTTCCATCGACCCTCCCACCCCCCCCCATGCACCCGAGGTTACCTGGGACTCTTGTCTATTTCCTACCTCCTGGTGGATAGCTAAATAATCTTCATCAGGTTCATCTTCTTATTTAGCTTCTCTAGGATCACGAATAATAGGCTCAAAGACCTTTAATTATTGTTAGAATCCACTTATGAGTGAATACATACCGTGTTCCTCTTTTTGGGTCTGGGTTACCTCACTCAGTAAAGCGTTTTCTATTTCCATCCATTTGCATGCAAAATTCAAGATGTCATTGTTTTTTGCCGCTGAGTAAAACTCTAATGTGTATATGTTCCACACCTTTTTTAACCATTCTTCTATTGAGGGGCACCTAGGCTGTTTCCAGGTTCTGGCTATTACAAATAGTGCTGCTATGAACATAGTAGAACAAATGCTTTTGTAGTATGTTAGGGAATCTTTAGGGTATATTCCCAACAGTGGAATTGCTGGGTCCTGAGGGAGGTTGACTCCCAGTTTCCTGAGAAACCGCCACACTGATTTCCACAGTGGCTGCACGAGTTTGCATTCCCACCAACAATGGATGAGTGTTCCCCTCACCCCACATCCTCTCCAGCATAGGCTATCGTTGGTGTTTTTGACTTTAGCTATTCTGACAGGTGTAAGATGGTATCTCAAAGTGGTTTTGATTTGCATTTCCCTGATCGCTAAGGAGGTTGAGCATGACCTTAAGTGTCTTCTGGCCATTCGAAGTTCATCTGTTGTGAATTCTCTGTTAAGTTCAGTACCCCATTTTTTAATTGGGTTAATTAGAGTTTTAGTGCCTAGTTTCTTGAGTTCTTTGTATATTTTGGAGATCAGACCTTTGTCTGATGAGGGGTTGGTGAAGATCTTCTCCCAGTCAGAAGGCAGCCTTTTTCAAACACAGGATCTTGTGCATGCTAAGCAAGCACAGTACCAATTGAGCATCATCTTTAATCACTTTGATTTTTCATAAGGGGTCTTATTATATTGCACCAGCTGACTTAGAACTTGCTATACATCTCAGTTTGAGGCAAACTCACAATTTTCCTGCCTTTGTTTCTCAAACCCTGGGATTATGGGCTTGTGCCACCATGCCCAGCTTTGTTAGGTGATTTGTATATACATCCCTATGTTTGGGGATTATGCATGCTGTGGCATGGGAATGATCAGAGACCAACTTCAGGTGTAGGTCCTCACCTTGCATGTGTTTGGGACAGGGTCTCCTCCTTGTTCACTGTTGTATATGCCACGCTTATTGCCTGAGAGCTTCCAGTGATTCTCCTGTTCCAGGTCCTTATGTCTTTGTAGGGATGCACTGAGATTATGGATGCATACACTACTGTGTCTAGCTTTTTATTTGGGTTCTGGGGATCCAAAATCAGGTTGTCAGATTTGTGGGACAATCACTTCACCCACTGAGCCATCACTCCAGTGCTTGGATTTTAAGAAGTATGATCTCATATAAGCATCTTCACATTGCTGAATAGGATTGCTACCTCCTATTTTACAGATTAAGACACTAAAGATCATAGAGATTGCAATTTACCAATCAATATTCTACAACCTGTACTTGGCTAAATCTGAACTCTTCTCTGCTTCTGGAACTCTTTGCATTAATACAACATATCATCTGGCATATACCATAGTAAATTTTTATCATATTTGAATGTAGTAAACTATAAATATTAATGTGAAAGTTTTAGAAATTGTATGCCAGCAGGCCATGGTAATGCATACCTTTAATCCCAGAACTCTGTGGGTAGAGACTGGCAGATCTTTGTGAGTTTGAAGCCAGTCTATTTTGTATAGGTGAGTTCCAGGACAGCCAGGGCTACATAGAGAGATTCTGTCTCAACAAAATGAAACAAACAAAATTAACTCAAATGAACCCATGCAAATAAAGTCTTCAGGATGTCTTTATTCAGAACCTTTCTCTCAGTACTTCATGTGCAATGTGGACCATGTAGCTTGAGGAGGGAAAGTCTGGGGGCTAGAAACCAGCATGCTGGTAGCCAGAGATAGTAGCCTAGGGTAGGCAGGTTGTACTACTGTAAAGTATGTAGGTTCAGACAGACAGAAGCGCAAGTGTACAAAGAAGTTTGCACTAAATGGGAAAATAGAGAGGAAGGCAAGTTATCATGTGAGGCTCAACTCAAGAAGCAGTGAAAGAGGAGAAGCACGTGGCAAGGAGTTCCAGTTGTCAGCTGAGGGCACTTTACAGAGTTTCCAGTCAAAATGATGGTTTTAAGTGCAAGTTAAAGCTGTGCTGAAGAGACCTCTCTGGGATCCCAAAACTTGGAACCAGTGGGAAGGGTCAGATAAGTAAGAGGAAGAAAACCAAAGAAAAATGCTAGTTCATTTTTTTTTTTTTAAAAAAGCACGTCTGATAAAGCTTGTCACTGGGTCAGATAGAATACTCTGTTCACCTGAGTTGAAAAAGATGTTGATTCATCGGGGACTTCAGGACTAGGATGGAATGGTAACTCACTTTGGTGAGTTCCATGGTGGAATGTGATTTTTGTGAGGCTTTGTTGGATCTGAACAACCTATATCAAGATGTGAATAAAATTAATGTGATAAAGCATCAGGGAGGCGAAGAGAAAAAAACCAACAAACAATGTGGAATTGGGGTTTTGGAAGAATTTAAAGCCTGGCCAGCAAGTTTATCAAAAGGTTAAAAGCATGGAAAACAGGAAGGTACAGATAGTACCCAATGCACCCCTGTGGAGAAAGATGTTCTAGGGTGGGAACCACTTTAGCTGCTCCTCTGATAGGATGGCTAAAGCTGCCTGGGAGTGAGGGCTGTACACAGCAAGCAGAGGCCTTATGGTAAATTATAAATTCGTTGGTCCCGCTACCAATATACAAAATATTGGCTGTGGTAGATACTGAAGTTGAGTGCACTTTAATTCATGACAACACCAAAAACCACCGGGGGCAATTCACAGCGGTTGATGAATATGAAGATAAAAGCGTACAAACTAAAAGGACCAGGCTTATCCTAGGGGCGGGCAATATGTAAACTGTGTACATTTCTCTCCTGAAAAAAAAAAAGCTTGAGAAACAAGCATGCTTAGGATGAAAAATGTTTGCCTAGCTGGGGTACTCACAGAAACTCAATGTGGCTAGGGAGTGACAATTGAAGTGGCTTAGCCACAATTCAAGGTTCTATCACATCCTGGCTCAAGAAAGTGGGGGTAGAGGTGGGCAGAGGCAACTTGGCAAGTGCCTACCACACCACAGTTTGGGTCAAGCTAACAAGTGGGCACAACCATTCCCTAATGGCACTGGGATAAACCAAACATCTCGAGTCAGGCCCAAAACCATGGTGGGTGAGAAAATGCAGCAAGGTCCCATGAAAGTACCTCAGGATGGCGATGTCAGACAACAGATAAAAGTGATGTGTTTATTAGTAATCTCTTTGCTGCTGGATCCCAAGACTAATTTTCATTTATCTGGAATGGCCAACAATGAATCTTAAAATTACTTCCCCAAGGATACCTTCATACTAACAGTTGATGGCTGCACATAAACCATTACAGCAGGCAGAATTTATCACCAGTCACACCTTGGTAGCCACAAAAATACCTCGTACAATTAAGAAAGGATGGAACTACCTTCTGGTCAAGTCTCTTTCTAGAGTGGCATAAAATTAAACTCTACAATGGTGGCATGCATACTTACAGGAATATGGTGTAGTGTTTGCAAGCCACGTTATCAGTGTTATACAGGCTTCCTTGGGCTAGCATCCCTCCAAGTCACTGAGACCCCCTCTAATAACTGAGCCAACAGATAACCCAGATTAAATGTTAAAAGGGACACCACCCATCCCTATGTATTCCTGGTATAAAGAATGGGAGCAAGAAACAGGAATGAGTAGTTGTACTAAACAAATAAACATAGAAACCATGTGACTGAAAAAAAGAAAGAAAATGTAGCGAAGAGCAATGTGGATAGTAGTACAATCTACTGTCAAGTGGGCTACACTCAGAGGCTTCATTTTATGGTTGTCCCAATGAGAAAAGGAAAACTGGAAGGTGTTGGGTCAACCATGGCAGGAGAAACAGATGTGAAGACCAATACATAATAGGAATCATAACCCCTGATAGTTTTCCGTGTAGCAGCCTGCAGCCCATTGAGTCCTCCTGGAAATCGGGAAGCAGATGTCTTTACAAAAGTATGGGTCATCTATCCTCAGTTACTACTAGAGACTGATCACTGGGTTCATGTAAAGTCTGGAGTCAACACCATTTGGCAAATGGCTAAAGTCACTGACATTCCTGTAAAATGTTCTGAAAATCCTACATGCTGTCTAGTCATATGAGACTTGGTCTAGAGTGTGGCCTCGACAGATGAATTCTATGACAGGACATGTAGTTAAGTCCCTGAAAAGGCCAGGCAAACAGAATACATAGGGCATACACCTGTCAGTGCAGGGTACAAGCATGCCCTCACTACAAGGTATACAGATCAGAAGAGACATGCGTTATACCTGAGTTCTGTTCTGAGGGACCAAAGAAAATATAATGATTTTACTTTGGCCTTGATTTGTAAGAATCTGGAATTTAATAGTCTCTACACAGAGATATCGTGAAGATAAAATGAATTAGGTAAATATACATGTACTCTTCTGTCTTCCACTTGTTTTTATCATTAACATTTTATAATTCATTATTTTTGTTTAACCTATGTTTAAATAATCCTAGACTTGTTGAAAAATAGTGCAAAGGAGTTTCACATACTATTCACCTAGATTTCTCAAAACGAAACAGTTTATATGATCAATCTAACTTCAAATACCAGAAAATTAACATTGATGTGGGGCTGGGGATGTAGCTAAGTGGTAGAATAACTGTCAAACACACAAAGCTCCAAGTTGTAGCTCCAGTACCACATAAAACTAGGCATGGTGGTGCATGCCTGTAATGTCAATACTAGGGAGTTGAATGCAGAAGAGTAAGAAGTTCAAGGTCATAGCCAACAAGATAGCTCAGCAGTTAAAGGTGCTTGCTAACAAGTCTGACAATTTCAGTTCAATTCCAAGAACTCACAAGAGGGAACTGACTCCCATAAGCTTTCTTCTCACTTCCACACATGCATCATGTTATGCATATTCACACGATTATATGCAAAAATTTAAAAAGGTTCAAGGTCAGCCTGTGCTACATGAGACCACCTATATATTTTATTAAAAGGTATATATGTATATATAATATAATATAATAGTCCAAGATTACATGCTTTATGATGGCTGGTCTCCTTTATCAGAGACAGTTTCTCAGTCTTGGTCTTTCATGATCTTGATAATGTTGAACATGCCCATAATATACATACACCCTCTGGTTTGGGTTTGTCTGATGTTTTCTCATGATTAATTTTGGGTGGCTTGTTAATTTATGTCATCAGGAGATGGCATAATGATAATAATATAGTGTCCCAGTTATACAGACACTTGCCACAAACTTGGATCTAAATTTTGACTCTAATAGACATGTGACCTTGGTTTTTGTTTCCTCATTGGGCATATGGGAAATATCAGTGTGTATCTCCTCAGGCTGTTGGGATTAGTAAACATGTAAAAATGTATACTGTGAACATTGTTACTTAAAATGAGGAGCTGGACATTTGGTGATTTTACTAATAGAAAGCACGTTCTTGGCAGTTCACACACACAAAAACCTAAAGCAGCAGCAGGTGATTTAGCAATGTATATTCTTCTTTTTCCCTACCCAAAGGACAAGGGGCAAAGTCTTATTGTCAGCAGGACTTCTGGTCAACAAAGAAGTACACTGTTCTTTAAGCTACAACCTGCTTCTTTCTAAGACCCCTGAGATCAGGTCTTGCTTAACCCATAGAGGAACATTTCTTTAGAACCAAGGATGAATGAACTAGGCACTGAGCTCTGGTTCCTTGCTCATCCAATGAATGAGAAAATGTGAATGAAAAAATAGCAAACTAATGCCATCCTTTTTTTTCCCTGATAACCATTCTCAGAACTCGAGCCTTCAGACTTCATTAGTATGCATCCAGCATTTTACCCTTAGATGCATTCACTGAATAACCATAGTGATAACCTCAGCCCCTAACCTTTGCATGTGTTTCTTGCTGAAGAGGTCAAATCACTCAGACCTCACAACAGCCACTGCATTGGTGAATCGAAGGCAGACAAAGCAGGGACACAGAGAGTGACCCATAAGTTTGGAGGGGGGAAGGGAAGGAATCCTGAAAAGACTGATTTCAGTAAGTTTGAAAGTATGTATTACACATATGTGAAAGTGTTGGTAAATGACAAGTGTTCATTAACTAGTGTCAGAGCAATAAGCACGTCTTTAATATAAAAATAACTATGCTTCCACCTGAGTAGCAAATGACATTTTACAAAACAAGTCTGATCCCTTAACTCATTTGAGTTCTATCACACAGAGTAACAGTATTTGAAATTTTACTGAAGATTTTGTCTCTGAATACAGCACATTTCTCACAATAATAAAAGCAAGAACTATAGACTAACAGGAGTACTAACTGAATTGAAAGGTTACCAAAATGAAGTGACTGAAGTGTAAAATGCAACACAATCAGATTTAGATGGAGCAACTGATTTGATAGCTAAGCACTTTCCCAGAAAAGAGTCTTCTTTCTCAAGGCCTGAGAGTAGCCTGAGGCATGAAGGGAGATGTGAACACAATACGCACATCTTTGGACTAACTTTCAAGCTACAGTAAAACTTCATCTCTGGTCACTTAAGAATCAAATAGTTTCAATAGGTCAAAAATGCAGATCACACAGAATGTACATCATACTCCCTCCAGTGTGTGGGCAGCAGTAAAAGTCTATCATGAACATTTAATATGCATTTATTGAGCTGGTTGGGCTTTATACCTTTTTTTGTGCTAAGGATCAAACCCAAGACCTTGTGCATGCCTAATACATACTGTTTCATAGCTATATCCTGGCTGGATCTTTATTTGTACAATTATAAAACATGGTTTTTATTACAAATTTTCACAAGATTTTTTACCCACCTCAAATTAAGTACTGCCATAAAACATCAGTTGAATTCACGGAGATGTAGCAACCTTTTGTGAACTATATATGCAAATAGAAACTTACTTTCTATTACTAATCTGTATCCACAAAACTTTAATATCAAATTGATACTTTAAAAAAGAGGCTCAACTATTAATCATATCATACCAAAGTTTATTGATTACATGAAACGAAAATTTCTGTAATGAAAAAGGCAAGTTGCATTCATAAAAGATGACATTCACGTTCATTTTAGAAAGCAACAAAGTAGATGTAAAAAATTGAAAAATGTAATATTGCAGTTCCATTTTACAAGCTGAAAAATGATTTATCAACATCTGCATAAAATCTGCACATTTATATACTGCATATTATTAAAAAATTCCATCACTAAATTATGACTTTTGCAAATTTAGGCTTACATTTATACTGTTGCTGGTGTATATGTAGTAGATATGGAATGAATATTTTCTGTTTAATAGGCAACACCCTCAAACAAAAGACAACAGTTTGGGAAATTACATGGACATTTTGATCGTTCAAAAAACATTCTATTTATGGTAATATGGTCCTCCTGGTTTTTTTTTTCTTTCTTTTTCTTTAAACTGATTTCTTGCCCTCTTCTGATATAAGAGTGGTTAGACTGTAGTGCTAGGAATACTGGATGTCTCATTTCAAGTCACTTCATCTGCTAATCCCATGTTAGCCATGTTTCAGATCTTTAGTAAAAATCTTTCAAAAAGCAAACTCAGGTTCCTCTGATTTGAGCTGAAGTGTACAATGTAATTTGTCTGAGACTTGACTCTAAACACCCCTCACTTGCTTATCTAGATTTCTCTCCGCTGCAATATGTCACATATATTCAATTTTATTATCTACTATCCTGGATATCCTGATATATATATTAACTCCTCAATCGTTCTTCATTAACTAAGCCTCTCTATTTGGCTCTTACAGCTATTCACAGTCCTTATAGTTCTGATGTAAAATAATAATACAGCAGCAACAACAATGACGACAATAATAACAAAATAGCAAAGCTTTCCTGGGTTAGATGTTTTAGTTCTTTGGAATAGGCAAAGAATAGAAAGACTTTGCTTTCAGCAGATCACCTCAAATACAGGCTACAAGAGCACACAGCACATTTAAGCTGTGAATGACACCTAACAAAACACTCAAAAATAATACTGATAGACGAAAACAAATTAAATTAAGTAATTATGGAATGGTTTCTGATAATTGAAATTATGACCTTTTTAGAATTCAAGAAAAATCACATCTAAACATCAACACAATATATATGGAAGAATCAAATGTGCCATATGGACTATATAAATATACTGGAATAGAATGAATGCAATACTTTGCTAAATCAAGGTACAATATAAACATCAAACAGTACAGGAATGTCAGAAAGACAAAAAAAAAGGTGGAAACTGATAGAAAACTATTTTTTAAATATCATTTTAATCTAGCTTTCAAATGTAGTCTTTCTATCAAATAAAGACTTCATGTTTTAAGTGAACTATTAGGGGTTAAAACCTCTTTGTTGTTCAGAAGTTTGAGAATCTTACCCAGCCCATCTCACAGTTCAGAATTAGACCACTCCCCTGTCCCAGGTGGCTACAGGAGACAACACTCAGGTCCAAAGAGCCATGCCTCTACAAGCTACTGAATAGTTTTGGGATGAATCTCTCCCCTACCAAATTGGTAACTTAAAAAAAGTGCTGTATATATGCACAAATACAACCTCTTTCAAATAAAAACCGTTAGTAGTTTAAAATAAGCTATTCTTCCCCTCTTTGCCACATAGAATTATAAAATGCTGATGTTAAGAATGGCATTTATTTTTATATATTTAACCCATCTTACCTCATTACCCAGCAAAATTGACATTGGAAATATCTTTTTATTGCTTAACTTTTGAGGGGCTATTACCCAAGTGACCAAAGTATTTTCAAGTTTAGTCATCTTAAATACATAAGTGGTGTGTAATTCAGAAGAAAACACACCAAATAACCTTTTCCAACCCCTTCTCTACAATAATACCTGGAATTAACAGTATCTCACAAAATTTTCAAGGTATTTTCTGGAAAGGATATTAGAACAAGACAATTAGCCTATGATTAAACAGAAGATGAACTATTTTTTCTGATGCAGTAATATAATTTAGTCCTTCTGTATTTTCAAGTATTCCTTTTGTATGTGGAAAAAATAAGATAATCATTCAGCAGGAACAAGAAATGTGATACAAACAGCCTATGTCTTTTGCCAGGCAAAAAAGTAACACTGTATTAGCAAAATCTGTTCATTCCCATTGTGTGACTTCTACCTTATACTACTATGTTTAAATCCATTCACAAAGTCAATGGGTTAAAAGAGCACCCATTTCATAGTTACATTATTCTATCTAAATCCAGAATTCTAAGTATGCTTACTTTAAACTTTCATATAATTCTTAACTTTGACCATAATGGCTACTTACAATAACTGTAAATGGTTAGGAGAGTTATTTGGTATTTTAATGGACATTTATTCTGAACCCTACACATGAGAGTGGTTTTTGTTGCATATTGAGTATCCTGAGTTAATATCTTTTGTAGTTGTTCCTTCATGCTTGCTTTCTTTAGCTGCAACCACAGTCAATATGCTTGTAGGACAACAACATGGGCAGTTCAAGATTCGGATTCTGAAAAGGTTAAAATATAGAGTTACAAAATTTATTTTGGTAACAATATACAACCATCTGTATAACATTGAAAAAATACACCAAGTAGTAAATTTTGTTACGAGAGTAAAGCAACCGTTTTACCAGAAGTGCCAAGTTTTATTCACATGCAGGAGAGAAAAAAAGAGTGACATCACAACCAGATTTCTAAACTTTTCCTCATCTGTCAGCTGAATAGTTCAGGCTTGCTCTTTGCTTTTGGATTGCTCCAGGGTTCTTTTAGTAGGTTTTCATACTGGGACAGACTATTAAGTTGGGAGCTGTTGGAATATAGGAACATGATCATTTTATTTCTAGCATCTAGTAAAATGCTTGGCACATAGCAGATGCTCAGAAATTGCTAAGAATAAATTGCTTATTTTTTTGATGTGTGAATTATCTTTGGGTATTATGTTTGTGAGTATACATGCATGTGTGTGCAAAGGCATGTAGACGGCAAAGATGAACCTCTGGTATCATGCTTAGGTGCCATTCACCTTTTTTACTATTTTGAGAAAGTAATTCATTATATACCCCCAATTGGCCTTAAGTTCACAGAGAGTCACCTACTTTTGTCTCCCAAGTGCTGAGATTAAATATGTGCAGCATTACACTCGGCCCTCACCTTGTTTTTCTTGAGATAGGGTCTTTCAATGGGACCTGGGACTTGCCCTTAGATTAGGCTGACTAGCCAGGAAGCCCCAGGAATTTTCTTGCTTTGTCTTCCAAGGAATCCTCTCCTCTCTGTCTTCCCAGCATTAGGATTACAACTGTACCAACATACCTGGGCTTTTATGTGGCTGATGGGACTTGAATTCAGGTCCCTATGTCTGTACAGCCAGCACTTTACTGCCCCAGCCCCTGGATTTGTGAAGTTTGAGATGTTTAGTTTTGGAAAATTTCTGTGAAAATACTCCTTTACTAAAAAAAAAAACAAAAAACAAAACAAAACAAAACAACAACAACAACAAAACAAAACAAAAAAACCCCCACCAAAACAAAAACCCAACACCATCCATAATATCAAAGTTAATTTTTCTTTTTGGTAGATGATTTACTATGATTCAAACTTTTTATTATTCATCATTTATTTAAAAGAAGAACCAGAGAAACTTCTTTAATAAGTCTGCAGATTCTTCTCTCTAGACCTCTAAACATCATCGTATGCTGTAATTGGGATGGGGGTATTAATAGGCGACCTGACCACTGAATATAAACACTGAAGTTATGTATCAAGAAGAGGGGGCCCACAACTAATTAAGCCGACCAGGTCCCTTTCCCCATGGGGGCCTGGTTTGCAGTGGTTGCAAACAGCAGCCTCCTTGGTAGTGTATGCAGCCTGTTACCTGTATGGGCTGCTCTAAGGGACCTTGGAGACAATTTGATCTCAATGCTGTCTTTGATCTCAATGCTATCTCCAATGTAGGCTCCAGACAGGTATGCGTGGTGCCTTTGGGAAGCCCCAGGGCACAGTAGCCAGGGTTCATATTGGCCAAGTCATCATGTTCATCCGCACTAAGCTGCAGAATAAGGAACATGTGATTGAGGCTCTTCGTAGAGCCAAGTTCAAGTTCCCTGGCCGCCAGAAGATCCACATCTCAAAGAAATGGGGCTTTACTAAGTTTAATGACGATGAATTTGAAGACATGGTTGCTGAGAAGCGACTGATTCCTGATGGCTGTGGGGTCAAATATATTCCTAATCGTGGTCCCCTGGACAAGTGGCGAGCCCTACACTCCTGAGGGCTTTCACAGTGCTCTCCTGTACCCTACCAAATCATGTTCAGTAATCTCACATCTAGTCTGCTAAAAAATAAAAATAAAAAAAAAGAAGAGGGGGCATAGCTTTTGATTCTCCATGCTAAAAATCAAGATTTAAAGTTTTTAAAAATGTATTTATTTAGCATGTATATGCGTGTGCACATGCCATAGTGCATGTGTGAGGGTCAGAGATCAGCCTTCATGAGTCGTTCTCTCCTTCCATCATGTGGGATTGAACTCAGGTGGCCAGCCTTGGCAGCAAGCTTGATGGTCTAAAACTCAACATTTTTGAAATACAGTAATGGAAGAAGATCTTAAAGAGGGTACTATTTTGTTCCCATCCGGGACGCCTTTCTTATTGGACTATAAATTGACTATTATACGCTCAGTTTCTATTCATGTTCCCCAGTCTTCAGGTCATAGTGACTTTAACCAAAATCAGGTTGCCACTCACCCTGAAAATATGTGAAAGAAATCAGGTTGTCCCATTATCTACCAAGGAACAAACTCAGTGGCTGAATTGCCAAATATTTTCCTTGGAGAAGAAATAATGCTACACAAAAATCAATTCCTGGAAGAAATAACTATATTAAAAATGAAACACTTCTTTTTAAACCTCCTAAGTTCTAGATATTGTAGGAGTTGAGGCCCTGGAGAGGCCAAAAGCAGTAGCAGTGTCTGCTACTCAGCAAAGCCCCCCAACCACAGACCAAGCTAAAGAAAGCAATCCAGGGGGATACAAAATTAAATGCAAATAATATAGCTGAGATGCATCTCCTGGTTTACTTAGGACAAAGCAATCTGGAACAAAATGGTCAAAGCCTTTGAAGGCTACTAAGAAGTAAACTCATTACTGAGGAGAAACACATGCAGGTAAGTCATTAAAAATGTATAACATGCTGAGTGTAGCACAAGAAGTCTGCATCCAAAATAGCACTGCAGACACAGAATGTGGTGAATGATGGCAGATGAAAGAACCAACAGATTCAATCTATTAAAATAGGCTAAGATGAAATAACAGATACAAAGTAAATTGTTCCACATTTTATTCATATGATCACAATTTTTATGTGCACATAAAAATCATCTGTGCTATAAACTGTATTGACTTGCTTCTAAGTAGACAAGTTTATAAGTAAATTACTTAGGAATTAGGCTAAATTATCTTCAGTGGATAAAATATCTTCCAGAACCTGGAGTGTCAGAGTCTTCTGCAGTAGAAAATATAGATTGCACATGAAAGGAGTCATTTTGAGTTCCAAGATCCCTCTCATGGTATATTAATTCTTCTAAAATATTTTTGAGGTAAGTAAAAGCAATGTTATCAAATAAATCTGGTTTGGAAACATGAACTAGGAAACAGCTTGTCCTTAAGCATGCATCCCCCTGAATGGCTAGAAAAGATTTTACCTCTGAGAGTTGAAACATTTAGCCTGAATAAAACTTGACATTACAAATGTTATAATTAGAGGACTAGATCATTAACATGTATTTGAGGATTAGACGTTTACAAGGACATTAAAAGTGTATATCTACAAACACACAGACACAGCACATGAAGGTACAAACACATTTGATTATTTTCACATAGTTCCCAGAAAAACATGCAATGCTAAACTGACTTGGTATTATACAGATGCAATTTTGGAATATCTATTTTGAATTTTCAAAATTAACCTTATAAGTCAAAATTATATTATTTCTAGATCAGTATCAAGTATTTTTACATGATGGCAATGCCATGAAAATTTGTCCTTCACAAATTAAATATATTGTATAAACATTCAGCTCTGAAAATGTCAAAAAATTCATTACAGTTTCGGCAAATTTAAAGTATAAATTTCCCCATATTCCAAGCAATGCATCTTTATATTTTTGCAAAGAATAGTATAAAGTTCACCACACCAACAGCAGAGAAAATTTAAAGAGTGATATTTTCATTTTTTTTATAATGCTGTTAATCTGTTTTTTAAAGCCAGCCCACTTGTTTAACACTAGGTACCTGTTACAATATATTAGACTCGTCTGAGAATGTTCGTAAAAGAAGAGGTCTGACAGAAGGTCTGGCGGATAATGAGTCAGATGCCCTTCTACAGCTCAGATTGCTCTGTAATAGTGAGGCAAAGATACTTAAAGCATTTGAAGATAGGTTAACCTACCTGGTGATAAAAATGTAGGAGAAAAAAAGAAATCATTTCCTACAGACTACTTTCCTGGCCCCACAGTACAAATTACTTATTTTACTATACAGCAAACGCAGAACATTCAATTGAATACATTTAAAGGACCAAGAAAGTCTCCAATTCAAACTGGTTTTTGTGGTAGAAGTAAATAGACATTAGCAGTATGTGGCAAACTTGGGTTTCTGGGATGGCAGTGGTAGGTTATATGGTAAGATGAGTCAATGTGGTTTGATTAGTGAACCTTACCATCCTTTTGGTGAACACCTCTGAAAGTTGTGCTGGTGCTGAGTGTGTCAAAAAGGAAAAATCTGTGCAAAATACTCTTGTCCTGATGACAAGAACAGGCTAGTTCTAACATCATGGCTACTATACTGCATATCCCATATCACAAAGTTATAGTTTAAGTTTTTGAAAATTACTCTTTCTCCAGTAAGACAATTTAGAAGGTGACTAAATGGTTAAAGGAAAATGGTAAAATGTTTTAAGTATCAATAGAAAATATAAAAATGAATCATGAGAAGTAACTGTCTATGAAGAATCAGAAATGGTGTCAGGCAATGAGAATGCAAGCAAGTTGGTACATTAAGAAATGAAATCACCTTATTCACTCCAAGAGAAACTGTGATTGCTGGAAGTTTGAGAAAGCATGAAGATAGTAGATGTTCCTGAGGAAGGGAGACGTTTCGTTACCTTGTTCACAATTGCACAAAAGGTGGAAAATTGCAGTAGAAAAGAGAGAAATGCAGAAACCATAAAAAAGAAGAAAAAAGAAAGAAAGAAAAGAAAAAGTAAATATTCTCTTAGATGTAAAACATTTAAAAAGAAACCTTGAGAACTGGAAGTAGAAATGACATGTTAGTTTTGAAGACGTTACTTACTAAAGTAAAAGTAGAGTTAGTTAGAAATAATCTATTATATGTTCCAGCTGCTGTTTTCCTGTATATCAACTTAAAATTATTATTATTATTATTATTATTATTATTATTATTATTATTTTGTATTTCAAGAGAGGGTTTCTCTGTGTAGCTTTGGTGCCTGTCCTGGAAATAGCTCTTGTAGACCAGACTGGCCTCGAGCTCACAGAGATCCGCCTGCCTCTGCCTCCCAATTGCTGGGATTAAAGGCATGGATCAGCCCCATCTGCCTTGAACTTAAGATTGCTTTAATGGGGATGTACTATTTTAAATAAAATAATTCTAATATGACTCTCATTTAAAAAAAGGTTAATCTCTAATCACTAATTCACTACCTTATGCTTGTTCAAAATCCATTGGTCAGAGAGTTAAATTCAAGTTCCATCACAAATCACTAATGTACCTATTCAATTTTACAGACATTAAAAAAGGACCAACTGCTCCTTGGGCAGCTACAGGTTAAATATCTAATCAAAACCAATATAATGAGAAAACATTTGGTGATACAACCATCCTACCATTTGCCTCTGGATTAGCGGTTAATTTCTTTTATATTAGCAGAATTCAGTTTCACTATTTTTCTTGCATAAAAGACCTCTTTACAAAGGTAGGCTAAATATTTCCTATGTAAAGCACATATTTTTCAAACTAAAAATATTCAGGGCTGTAAAAATTTAATTAGAAAATCTGAGAGATTTTTTTTCATGTCTATAATCATGACATAATTTGCAGAGTTGTCTTTGGCACTGCCCATGCAAGAAAGAAGATGGGAGGTCAACTATGAATGGGGATGAACTCAAAATCTCTGCTAATCAAGATTATCCATTAGCCAAGTGTGATGGTACACACTGTAGTCCAAGCACTCAGGAGGCTGAGGCAGGAGGATCACTATGAATATGACTCTGTCTCAAAAACCAAAAAACAACTAAACATCCACCCAAACAACCAGAAGACTACTCTTAACTTTTTATTCATTAAAGAAAATAGACTTAGGAAAAGAAAATAGTTCACATGATGTACATATCCAAGAGTTTAATAACCAAACCTTTAAATACAAATACTTGCATTTATTTGTGTTTTAATATAACTATACTTCTTCCCACTTACATTTTACTTTAAATGCAGAAGTTGGGGACATACTGGCAATATGCAAATTACCAATTGATACAACTAGAGAAATATTTCAGATTCTGAAAGAAAAATTTATTTCCATCTTCTGTTTTGTGGGCAAAAACCTTGTAACAAGATTAACATGATACCATGCCCCCATTCCTAAGTTTAATGTACAAGCCTATCTATTTAGAGACTGCAACTATAAGCACATAGTTTTGTTGTGTTCAAAACTTGTATCCAACCACCAGATAAAAGTAGTACAGGAAGCAAAAATTTTAGGGGCCAATAGATTAAGTGTTTAGAGACTTTATAAAGAAAGAAAAGAAAATATAAGCATACGAAAAGCAGTAGAAAGCATGCCATGAAAAAAAGAACTCAAAACAATAAAAAACAGAGCTAGCAACTGGTAGTGGTAGATAGGACAGGTGATGATGAGCTAAACCAGTGTAAAATGTCCACACTCTTTTGCAGTCACCTATTGAGCTTTGAGAGCAGCTTAAGTTGCAGTATGCCAAAGAGGCCAAGGATAAAGGCACATTCCAAGAACCATGATAGTAGAGGTTTTCCTTACAATATTATTAGAATTTAATTTTATTTTCATTAATACATTTTTTCAGGAGTACTGCCCTCTTGAATACATGGTTGTATATGACACTGTAAGTATTGCAACATGACTCATCATTTTTACCATTTATTAGTAAAATGATATTATATTTTTCAAAATGCATTCTCAGGGAACTTTAGTCACATAGCTGACATTTTTTCTTTCCCTGAGTTCTCACTTAAACAGTTTCATATCTATATTGGAATATTCCTTCATATTTTGTGTAGCCATCACTCACACTAGGCATAAGGATGTTACAGGGTCATTTCCTAGTAATTAGACGACTCTTCTCATGTCTAGCAGGCAGTGAAATCTCCTTTTAGATTCAGGTAGATTATATGAGAAAACATTACATAAGGAAAGTTGGAAATCTTCATGCAGGAAATATAAAGTAAAGTAGTATTTACTACTTGCCTAGACGGTAAAGGGGTATCAGGGATATTTCAATGATTTACACATAGGCTATTGTGTTTATATGAGATACAGCTTTCTGAAATACCTCAAACCTTAAACCCATTTTCAGGTGTTATCTTGCTCTTTCACTGTTCAACACTCAACAGTAGCTTCATCAAACACCGCCAACAGTATGGTTATGCAGCTTTCTCATTTCATAAATTGGAAAAGCTTTGATTTTTTTTTTGAGACAGGCTTTCTCTGTGTAGCCTTGGTTGTCCTGGAACTCACTCTGTAGACCAGGTTGGCCTCAAACTCACAGAGATCTGCTGCCTCTTCCTTCCAAGTGCTAGGATTTAAGGTATGTGCCACCACTGCCTGGTGTAAATTTTACTATCTTTAAAGATGGGGCTTTAAGCACAAAAAAATAACCTTGTTACCAAAAATTAAGCTAAGAGGTAAATGAACTACAACCCAACTATAACTCAAATGACTTGAGTCAGCTTATTTTCAAAGATATATTTTTAAAAATTCAAATTAGAAATTTGTTATTTATAATCATTTATAGTTTACTGAGATTTTTTTCATTAATATGTTTCTCTTTCTTTAAAATTTGATTTATTCATGTATATGAGTTCTCTGTCTTCACGCACAGCAGAAGAGAACATCAGATTCCATTATAGATGATTGTAGGCCACCATGTGGGTGCTGGAAATTGAACTCAGGACCTCTGGAAGCCAAGTGTTTTTAACTGTTGAGCCATCTCTCCAGCCCTTTGTTGTTGTTTTGAGACAGGGTTTCTCTGTGTAGCCATGGCTGTTCTGGAACTTAACTCTGTAGATCAGGCTGGCCTTGAACTCATAGAGACCTGCCTGCCTCTGCCACCTGTAGTGCTGGGATTAAAGGTGGACACTACCACCACCTGGCAAATATGCTTTTCTTCCTAATTTTCTCTTGAAATTCATAAATATTTATGATTCATAAATATTCCAAAGAGCTATTTTTATCCTCAACCTATTGCAAGTATATTTATTCTTTGGTAATTTTATAAGAGTATAAGCTATTTCGATCATTCATCTCCCCTTTCAATTCTTCCCACTGTGCATTCTTTATTTATATTTTTTGAGATTTATTTTATGTGTAAGAGTATTCCCCTGCATTTTTGTCTGTAAACCATGACCATGCATAGCAGCTGTGTAGGTCATAAGAAGGCATCAGATCCCCTAGAACTGTAGTTACAGATGGTTGTGAACTACTATGAGGACCTGGGTCCTCTGCAAGAACGTGTGTTCTTAACTGCTGAGCCATCTTTCCATCCCTGTGAGCATTATTTATAATGTAAATATCATAACAGATCTCAACAGTGCTGGGGGCTACCATTATTAGCCCTTTTACTGGAGATTTTTAGGAGGAAATGACTCTAATCTTGTTATGCTACCAAAAACCATATAACTGATTCTATCATTATGCTTTACATTTGTTCTGAAGGGTTTAGAATGGCCATACTTTATAATGTAACTAGAAGGAAAGTTCCAATGAGCTGGGGCCATGTTTGACTCATCCCTGAATTATGATCACCCACTCTAGTAGTTAATGAATGCATCATGGGCCTTCAGACAATATAAATTGAATTGAGAGGAACCCAAAATAAAGACGCTTTTATAATTATTAAATATATTAGCTTCCTTTTCAAATACCATAGAGGCATATTCACTACTTACTGTGAAGTCTCCTTTTAAAAACAGCTGCAGACAATTATGGAGTATGTAGAGAATGTGTAGTATGAATACTGAAGTTAGGGGCCCCTTCTACTCTAGATAGGGACACACATTTCAATTTCATCCCATTACATAATCTGCTAGGCTCTGAGCATGACCCATTGTAAAGTAATCTGCTTCACTTTAAAGTAAGTCTACCTTCTTGTTTAACAAGGAATACTGAGCAAAACAGGAAATCATTCATGCTGTCACAGTATTGGACATTAAACATAAAGACTAATATATTTTAGGGAAAATAAGATACTCATTCTGTTTTGTTTAAAAGTTGGCTTCTGCTTGTTTATAAATGGCCTAATGAACTCTGATGTGACCTATGGTTGTCATGATTCTGTTGGCCTATATGCATTCATATATATTGTACTCCCACCTCACACACAGATAGTGTACTTTAGTGTTCATAACTGTTCTGATATATTTGTAACTCTAAAAATCCTATAGAGTCTGAAAAACAATTTAGCCTTTCAGACACTGGTTATATAGAGAGATGTTCATCAGCAGGTGGTTCAACAAATGTTTACTGGTTCAAAAAGGGATAGGAATAAATGAATGAATGACTAAATGAATGAAAATGATTATGGAAAATTTCCTGTTTGTTCTAGCATATTTTCATGCCAAGCTATAGCACAGACATTAGAATTCCTTCTGTCATGGATATAAAGCACAAAAAAATTTCATGCTGACCCACTGGCAACCTTCTATGCTTTTCAGTTGAAATTTGTAATCTCTTGTCTACACGGAATAAAAATGCTCTGAGACTATGTATCTATTGCTTCCTAGCAACATCCTTCCACTTAATGGTCTATACAAACATCACTGGACATTCCAGCTGGTGCCTCATTTATAGAGAGGGCCTAAGAGATATTGGGATGATACATTTGAAGATTTTGAATTCTGAGAATTTTTTACCCTTAAGAGCATGAAGCTTGAATGTGAGCCATTTTGCAACATGAGCTTCATTATCCCAAAAAGAAACATTAGAAGCAGCCCAAAATGTACTTTTCAGATTAAAAAAAATTAAAAGAGTAATACAAGAGAATCTCCTTTGTAAATTCTGTATTGAGAAAGGATCTTTCCTTTCCTTCCTCCCTCACACAAGGTCTCAGGGTTTCGCCAAGGACGACCTTGAACTGTGATCCTCTTGTTGTATATTACAGGTATGAGTCACTATATTGATTTTAGGTAATGCTGAGGATGGGACCCAGGGCTTCGTGTATACTAGGAACATATTCTACCAACTGACATATATTTGCAGTCCCTAAGCCATTTTTCTTCTCTATCTTTTCTTTCCCTTTGTCTTACTTGATCATTTTTATTTGGCTATATAAAAATTGCCATTTGAGCCAGTCTGGAAGAAAACAGTTCCATCAATACTACTTTCCATCCTAAAACTAAAAAACAGGCTCAATGGAGCTAGTCAAAGGCTGTTGGAAGGATTAAAAGAAGAAACAAATACAGCTTATCTATACTAAAATTGTGATCATTCTATCCCATAAGCCACATAAAAATAGAAGCTCAGAGCAATTCTGGCCACCTAGCTATATACTGCTTTTCTCCCCAGTACTGAGGATTAAACCTTGGGTCTCATGAATGTTTTCAAAGCTGTATTCCTAAGCCCTCTTTAAAATACTTTTGAAGACTTAATAATTTCATATCTTCATGTCTTACATAATGTCAAGCAACTTGGTTTTGTAATTCAATATGCAGGAAACCCCCTATGATATACCAGCTTTGTAGTTCAATTGGTTGATAATTTGATTAACTGCATCAGGTGATCATGACTAGACTACTTCCCAAAAATACTGCCTTAGTGGTGTTATAAGAGCTAGTTGATAATCAATATGAAGGAAACAGGACTTTATTTTAACAAAGTGAGCAAGTGTTCGCAGGACTAGGATATACTTAATTAATCTGCTGGTAAAAATTTGCCAGTGGTTTTTCAGGCAATTCTAACCCTTTCACTTAAAAGCTTTTAAAGAAATGTCCAAAAGGTATAAGGCAATGTGCCAGAGGGAAATAAATTCTCTTCGCAGAAATATAATTGAATCGTTAACAATACAAACACACTTAGAAACTATCATAAATTTTCACAAGTGTGTCCTGAAGAGTAAGGATGTTAAAACCATATCCAAGGAATTCTCTTTTGGTTGAAATATACTGCTAGGAGACAGGGCTAGAAGCAACACAGAGATTAAGCAGCACTATAATCAAAGGAAGGGGACAGGTTTGAAAGAGGCAAATTAGGATTACCAACTGAAAAAAAAATCGGCAAACAATCCACAGGGAAATTTCTAAGGTCAAAGCTGAAAATGTTGGTGTGGAAATTCCTGATATGAAAATTAATTCTGAGATAAATACAAAATAAAGTCTTTTTCCCTTTAAAAATTCCATATGGAGCATATGAGATACTCCATATGGATTACTAAAGATCACACAGAACACTATTAAGGAATCTACTTACCACCTGCATTGGATAACGAAGTTTTTACTATACTTTTTATGCAGAAGAAGAAATTAAGTGATGAACCTGCAAGGAGGGGTTTAACATGCTGTAACTAATGCAATTCTCTAAATAAGGTTTTCAGTTCACGGTAGACAGTGAAGCCTCTTCAAATATTAGACTAGAACATAAATGTAGTTCTTACCCTGGCACTTCTTCTTCGTACATTCTTTACTACTATTAGAAGAATCTCAGGGAAAAGGCTGATAAATATTAGGAGAATTATGGCCAACCATGTGGACACAGAAGACAGCATTTGAGCAAACACAAAATACATTCTCTGTTGTTTCAGAAAAGGCCTGGGATGGAAAGAAAACACAGAAAAGAAAACCAAATTAGTTCCTGTCTTTTGCATTTAAAAGGAATCTTCCTCACACACATTAAAAAAATTTTCTCTAGAATATCCCCAAAAACAGTACACAAATTTCATTTACCAAACATTTAGAAAGAAAAGAGATGCGAATCAAAGAGAAAAAAAATTCATCTGACTTGGAAACAATCATGCAATCAATTAAAAAGCTGCTAAATGGTGAATATTTATATGTATTGGAAAATGCCAGAGCTTAAAGATATTTAAGAGAAATGAAGTTAATTTCTAACCTAATAAGCACTTATTTCTTCATCTGCCTTATTAAAATAAGGATTTTTTGCTCATTCATAAATCTAACTTTTTAAAATGAATTATTCCCTTAAAAACTTCTGCAAAAATAGGAAAAAGAACTGTACAGTCTACAGTCACTCATAACTGAGAGGAATCTAGTCTTCTTGTCTGCAAACATATACTGAATAACAATTTGTGCCCAGGAGATAGACAGACCACAGACTATAACTGTTAATAAGATACTAAACCTTAGAATCCCAAATCCATGAGACTCCTTCATCTGAAATTGGATTTTATTTAGCTTCTCTAGGATCACGAATTATAGGCTCAATGTCCTTTGTTTATGGCTAGAATCCACTTATGAGTGAGTAATACCATATTCATCTTTTTGGGTCTGGGTTACCTCACTCAGTAAAGCGTTTTCTATTTCCATCCATTTGCATGCAAAATTCAAGTTGTCATTGTTTTTTACCGCTGAGTAAAACTCTAATGTGTATATGTTCCACACCTTCTTTATCCATTCTTCCTTCTATTGAGGGCACCTAGGTTGTTTCCAGGTTCTGGCTATTACAAATAGTGCTGCTATGAACATAGTTGAACAAATGCTTTTGTAGTATGATTGGGCATCTCTTGGGTATATTCCCAAGATGGTGAACCCAAAGAAAAACATATACTTATCCTCCTGGATATTGGAAGTAGACAAGATCGCCAGGCAAAAGTTGGGAGCACGGGGGTGGGGGTGGGGTGAGGAGAATGGGAGATGGGGAGAGAGAAGGGAGAAGGGAAGGATTGGGGAGAGCTTGGGGGAGTGGGCGGGTTGAGATGGAGGAAGGATGGATATCGGAGTAGGGAAGAAGATATCTTAATTAAGGGAGCCATTTTAGGGTTGTCAAAAGACTTGGCTCTTGAGGGGTTCCCAGGTGTCCAAGGGGATGTTCCCAGCTAGGTCCTTGGGCAGCAGAGGAGAGGGCACCTGAACTGGCCTTATCCTATAGCCACACTGATGACTATCTTGCATATCACCATAGAACCTTCATCTGGCAATGGATGGAGACAGAGACCCACATTGGAGCACTGGACTGAGCTCCCAAGGTCCAGATGAGGAGCAGAAGGAGGGAGAATATGAGCAAGGAAGTCAGGACTGCGAGGGGTGCGTCCACCCACTGAGACAGTGTGACTGATCTAATGGGAGCTCACCAAGGCCAGCTGGACTGGAACTGAATGAGCATGTGATCAGACTGGACTCTCTGAATGTGGCTGACAATGAGGGCTGAATGAGAAGCCAATGATAATGACACTGGGTTTTGTATTCTACTGCATGTACTGGCTTTTTGGGAGCCTAGTCTGTTTGGATGCACACCTTCCTAGACCTGGATGGAGGGGGGAGGGCCTTGGACTTCCCACAGGGCAGGGCACCCTGACTTCTCTTTAAGACTGGAGAGGGAGGGGGAGTGGGAGGGAAATGGGAGGAGGTAGAAATTTTTAATAAATAAATTAAAAGAAAAAATAAATAAACTGAAAAAATTGGATATTATTTTAAATCAATCGCTGATCTATTCTATTTATTTTTTACTTCTTTTAGTTTTTTGAGAGAGGGTTTTTCTGTGTAACCTTAGTAGTCTTGGAACTCATTCTGGAACTCAGGCTAGCCTTAAACTCACAGAGATGTGCTTGGCTCTGCCTTCTGAGTGCTGAGATTAAAGGCATGTGCCACCACCTCCCGGCCTCTACTGAACTGTTAAGTAGAGTTAAGAAATACATCCTATCTCCCTTATCCTCTAAACTGTATTACACGTAATCTTTCTATCTAAAGTATTATTTTAAACTGAGGTGAAGACAGTAACTATTTAAGGTCAGGATGCATACCAGATCGTCACAAATGATTTGGAACTCAAGAACTCCAGGTTAATAACTACTTGCTTATTTTATTAGATCATTGATCATGCATCAGACTTCATGAACTAGTTTCTTTTCAAACCTTCACAGGCATTGTACTTACATGCACAAACCCATTCACACACATATACCACATAATAATATTTTTAATCTTAAAAAGGAGGGTTGGGTTTTAATGTCTCTGTGTAAAACATGTCCAGAGAAATTAGTTGTAATTCAGCTAAAGTTTTATATAATTTCCAGTCCAATTTTGCTGGTTGTTTTATAATTTAAGTTCACGTGCAGCTTAACTTGAGCAATTCTGCTTAAGCACAGAACTACAAGAAATAAAATAAAACAAATATCTGATCTTCCTTTATCTATATGATATATATGCAAGAGCCCTAGTGGGTACCTGAAGCTAATGATTAGTACCCTCTCCTGACAGTTTCCAGCAATACACATAATAAGATTAATTTATAGAACATACACAAACACAATAATGAAAAAATAAGCATAATGAAGTCACCAGCATCATTATGCTTATACTTTGTTGACCCAAAATAAGGACCAGTTGAATACAAGCTTTGTGCTACCATGACCGTTGGCCTGAAAGTGAGATAATTACTAAGCAATTTACAGGTAGGTAGTATATATGGCTTGAGTACAAGGGACAAAGGATGATTCATGTCTCTGGCAGGACAGAGCTGGGTGGAGTGCAATTTTATCACACTACTGAAAACTACATTTAAAACTTATGAATTGCCTATTTCTAGAGTTTTTCATATGATTTTTTAGTAGTCTATGGTTTTTTGAGAACAAGTGAAGCCCTCAAGCGAAATCATAAACAAGGGAAGGCTACTGTACTTCATTTTCAGTAGGTATCACCGTAAGTATGACAAAATCTTTTCATTTAAATGATTTAATGAAAAAAGGTCTGTATGAAGGGTTAAAATTGTTTAGGTTATAGAAATACTTTATTAGTATGGAAATTTGTCTAACTTCTAGAAGTTGATTTCAGTGTCAAAGAATTATTCTGGGTAGACAACTACATATTGCATTTAGTAAATTTTGGTTTAGTTGCATAATACTAAAGAAACAAGTATTTTTTTCAGTTTTGCTTCTTAATCATTAACTATAGAGGTGCCAAATATATGCTATAATTACACACTTTGTAAGTGATTCAGTGTGTGTGTTTTATTTTGAGACAATTTCTTACTATGTAGCCCTTACTGGTCTGGAATTCACTACATAGATCAGGCTACGTATCTCTACCTTCCCAATTTTGACATTAAAGGTATGGTCTGCTACACCTGATCATGTGTTTTAAAGGATTTTTTTTTATCTTAAATAGCTTTTCAAAAGAGAAACTCTTTCCCTTTTTGGGGATGTAAAACATGATACATGGTCTCTTGTATCTCAGGATGGCATCAAACTCACTATGTAGCTCAAGGTGACCTTGACCTTCTGGTGATCCTGCCTCTCCTATAAATACTGAAGGAAAATGCTATCATTTAAATGATAATAGGGTCTAAATCAGTGGTTCTCAACCTTCCTAATGCTGTCATCTTTTAATACAGTTCCTCATGTTGTGGTGACCCCGAGAATAAAATTACTTTGTTGCTACTTCATAACTGTAATTTTGCTACTGTTTTGAATCTGTTATATGACCCCTCAAAGGGGTCATGACCCACAGATTGAGAACACTGGTCTAAATGGACAATAATGTAAGTTTTAGCCAATGTTATCAGGTTGAAATTTCATAGGAGGAGCATTTCTAGTGGAAATCAAATTTGTAGTCAGACTATTGTTTTATTCCACAGAAAGCTGATAATATATCTATAAATTTAAATATTTGGCCAAAGGCTACACAAATATTGAATGAGTATTTGAATTCAATATTTGAATTAATTAAATGGACTAATAATATACTTAGAAATTTTACCTCAAAGTAGCAACATTACAAGGTATAAGTAACCTCTAGTCTATTAATATCAAAGATTAGCCATCTTACATATCACATATAGTCAAAACTTTAAAAGTATGTTTTACATATAAAGTATACACATATATTGTTATTTAATATTGCTCACATATGTACAGCTGCTTACCAAATAATTCCTCCCCAGAAGAATGAGAAAAAAACATAAAAGGCTAAAGAACCCCAAATCACAAAGTGATTTATCCATGTCCAGAATCGGGTATCCAAGGCGAGCTGAAAAGATACAACATAAGTATTTTTTGACAGGCACAAAATATACTAGGTAATACATTATGATATCTGATAATTTATACAGATGCAATAGCTATGGGAGAATTTAGCCTTAGCCATGGCTTTAGAAGAGGATATAACTACAAGAGCAGAAGCTAGGCTTTTCAAAGTACTAAAACAAGAATGCTGAGTGCGCTGTGAGCTCTCTAAATTCTATAGTACAGGCAAGGAAGTGTAGTTAAATCAAGTAATTTGTAGGTAGAAGGCTATAGATGTCTCACTATTGAGTGACAGGTGATGAATGAAGCAATGGTAATAACTAGGAGGCTGAAGTCCCAAGTCTTCAGGTAGTAGTGACCAGGGATATAATGGCAAATGAGATCTAGTTGGTTGAGGCAGGTATGCCAAAAACCAGGAGAGGAAGAGTAGCTAAAAAGAGCCGACCAGAAGTTATAAAAGAACGAACAGGTGAGAGTCACTATATGTAGAGGCAACTACTTCTATGCATCATACACTATGGAGCAATGAACCATGGGTACAGATTTCCAACTACAAAACCATTATCTACTCCATTAAATTAATAAAAATAGTTGCCTTACATTTTAAGTGCATGTTTCTATAAAGATTAATAGTGACTTTATTTTTAGATTGCGGCAACTTTGGTTTTCAAATGTGATCTAGAAATAGTATCATCTCATGCGCTTACTTAAAATTTCTAGCTCAAACAGGGTAATAACCAGAGCATTTAATTTTATTTGCAGAGACACCATGGTCCTTAGCTCTGTTACAATTTCTCATTCATAAAAGGATGTTGATAACATTGTGATGCAGACAAATCCTGAGTTCCCACTCTGGCCTGCTAGGGGAAAATGATACAATAGTACTCCTTGAAAAGAGGACAGAGTGGATCCCATGGCGCACACGTGCTGCAGTGAGGCTGAGTTAAGTGTACAGCACAGGACTAGGACAATAAGCTGGGAAGAGCAGGACACTTCCACTGAGAAATCATGATTTTATGAACCATAATAATAGTTAACAGTAGGCACTGATATATTCTAGACACTTCCATTCAAATATTTTGTTTTCATTAGTGAGCTACAACAAAACCCCCTAAGATGGGGGAAGTACTACTTTTAGCTTTATTTTATACAAGTTGAAATACAGAGAAGTGAGGCTACTTGTCTAAGGACACATAGTTATGAAATGGCTAGCCTGAGATGAATTGTAGAATTTATTTAAAATCCTTCAAAAAATGCTTGGCAAGATGGTTTGGTAGGTAAAATGATTGCTTGGCAAGCCTGAAAACTTAAGTTAATCCCCTTCTACCAAATGGTGGAAGGACACATTGTCCTCTGACCATTTTGTCCAGGCATGCCTTGGAATAGAAATACACATACACAGAGTAAAGTTCTGTGATATTACTAAATTAGCAGATGAATAATGAAAATATTAGAACAAAAATATAAAGAAAACAGAAGTCCTATGACAACAATATTTCTGAATTCTGCTTCAACCCAAGACTCCATGTGAAATATTACTAGAAGGATCAGATGAATTATGCTTTCAACTATGAAAATCCAAATTCATGGGTTTCAAGGACAGCATTTATAGCATTTAACAAAGCTTTAGAGCATTATTACATGGCTACATATGAATGACAATGATTTTGCCAAGATTACATTTCTTGTGTTGCCCTGACTTTTGTTTGTTTTTGAGACAGGACCTTTCACCCAGGCCAGGCTGGCCTGGAACTCCTGGTGATCCTCTCGCCTCAGTCTCTCAAATTCAGGAACTATAGATACAATCAGGCCTATTCCTGTCACATATCTTTATATACTTCATTAAGAAACATATGGGTAAATGTCAGTAATTAATACATTATAAAATTATATTACCACTGTGCTCTTTTGCATACATATCTTGTATACAGACATTTAAGTGTCTTAAGGACTAAAATCCTTTTAGAGCCAACTAGGGATTCGTAAATAGATGCTAATTTATTAAAGGTTCAAGTTTTTTTTTAATTAAAAATGATTTAAGGGCTGAAGAGTATTGGCTGCTCTTCTAGAAGACCCAAGTTCAATTCCTAGCTCCCACATGGCAGCTCACAGCTGTCTCTAACTCCAGTCTGAAGGAGATCATTGCCTTCTTCTGGCCTCATTGGACATTTATGCATACAGTGTTCAGACACACATGCAGGTAAAACATTCATACATATAAAAATAAATAAGTTTTAAAATATTTATATTTTTATTTATATGTATGTGCAAATGTACGCAGATACCAAAGAAGGTGTTGGATGCCCTGCAGCTGCTAATACAGGCAGTTGTGAACCTTGCAACATGGCTGCTAGAAACAGAACTCCAATCCTCTGCAAAACTAAGCAAGTCCTCTGCTGAGCAATCTTTTCAGCCCTATGATACAAGTTCTCAACATAGAAATAGTATACATATATGTATTTATAAACTTTCAGCCTGTTTATATATAATTTAATATAATGCCTTAAAAACAATAGTTAATTCTTCCTTTGCAAGTGGGTATCAATTGCAGACAGCTTCTTGGCTAGCGGTGGGAATCCATGCCTACTTCCCCTTCTGGCTTCTAAGTGTTTCTAAGTTTTTGTTTTGTTTGCCTGTTTGTTTTCTAAAGAGAGAAAGAGAAAGGAAGGGCAAGGAGCTAAGTGGGTAGGTAGGATCTGAGAGGAATTGGAGAAGGGAAAAAGCATGATCAGAATATACTGAATGAATCATTTTCCAAAAAAATAAAACAAAACAATCCAGTGATTAAGGAGAAATAGGTTTCCATTAAGTATGGTGTCTGAATTTCTTAACACCAAAATAAAATAACATAGAACATGTACTAGAAAAAAATGAGAAATATATACAAACACTATAAAACCTTTAGCATCACATACATTTTACTAAGCATTCAGACAAGGGCTGGGATAACACACAGTAACACAAATATTGAGACAAAGCTTATACAAAATATATTTGAATAAATAAATCTGACCTTCAGAGTTACAGTGAATACTAAGACTGTAAAAACAATGGTCCCAAATGTCCAGTTTCCATATATCTGAAAAACATTTAAAAATTATATGTACCATAAATATACAAGCCTGCTGAAGAAAAAAAATTAGGTTTAATTCTGCATGTAACTGACAAAGATCTTTTTGTGAATTATTTGGGAAAATGGTTTGGTTGTTAAGATTAAGTCACAATGCTGGACTTTCATGGATAGATACACCACATCTATGGTTGGCTGGGTTTATTACCATGCAGCATCAAACAGGGAATTCAAAGGTTTGATAAAGGAGGAGAGAAAAATACTATTCCACTAGAAGCACCATTCATTAAAGTAAGTCATCTGGATGACTCATGTCACTAATGAGTTTGGTATATTTTCATCCTAGAATATAAGAAAAGTTCTTACATAAACACAAATGGACTCATATTTTATAAAGTGAGTCTAATTATTACTACATCTGTTAGCATGTGCACACCAAAGAGAAGCAGTACCACTTATAAATCCAAACGATGGCAATGAATGGCACATATGCTTACCAAATGCTGTCAATATCTGAATGCATAATGTTGAAACAGAAAATGAGATGTAAAATGTTTTTAAAAAATAAAAACAAAATAAGGTTACTAGAAGAAAAAAGGATTCAACTAAATCAGACATGGGTTTAGCTGCTGATAAAAAATTCTTATTTATGTAATTTTAGCAAACACTTAAAAACGATGGTGACATATAAAGAAAATCTTAATTTGGACTTCATGAACTCAAAATGCATAATGAATCAGAAAAAGGCTGGGCCACTGATTCTTATATACCACCTAAATGTTGGCTAAGCCCATGAATGTCAACATAAAGCAAATTTGAAGCAATTTTTTAAAAAGCAATAGCCAGTTATAAACAATTTTTGTGTCAGAAAATAAAAAGGAAAAGCCACAGAACTACTCATAGCTGAAGGATCTGAGAAGTCATAAAATTTAACTTTTACTTACTCGAAGATGAAAGTTGACTTGGAAAGCTAATGTGACTTTCCCAAGGATACCCGAGATTTAACAGGACCTTCTGTGGCAAGTGCTAGATATATGTATTCTAAGGTCAATTAATAGTTTTCTAATATTTACATTAAAATTAATAGTTAGAAAGTATTCATTCTAAACTAACTTGTTAGTCCAAATTAGGAAGGCCTGACTATAGTATCTAATTTCAAAGTACTATTCAAATTCATTGAGCTTACACTTTTGTAAGAGATGTTAGTTGTATAGGGTTCAGACATAGTATATGTAATAAATTATTTTTGAAACTTAGCTTTTTGCTTCATATTTATGATAAGAATGACCATAAAAGAAAAGTACCAAACATGGCAAAGGAAAACACAGTGAAAACAACAAGCAAGGCAGAAGTTTCAATTTCCCAGTGTGTGGCTGCAGGAAGACAGCTTCTTCCCTTGTCCCACATCAGTATTTCTCTCCTAGAGTATGAGTAGGTCAAAATCATCCTAGTGCAGCTGCTCACTGATATTGTCACTTTCTCAGAAGGGGCTAGCAGAACCAACACAGCATTTTTAAAAAGAATACTGTACTCCCATTTTGAAAAGAAAGAAAGGATTCCCTATTTACATACTCGTCTAACACTACAAACACACAGCAGCCACAGCTTCAACTACTAACTATGAATTAGAAATGCAGAGGGCCATGCTATGTGGTAGCATGGGAAAAAGCTTCCCCCCCCATCACAACACATAGGTATAAAGTCTAAAGTCCCAAGAACTCTCTCATGTCCTAAAAACTATAGACAAATTCAGATTATAGAGGGTTTGCTTAAGCTCTCTTCCTAAATTTGGTTTTTCGAGACAGGGTTTCTCTATGTAGCTTTGAAGCCTGTCCTGGAACTCACTCTGGAGACCATGTTGGACTTGAACTTATAGAGATCCTCCTGCCTCTGCCTCCTGAGTGCTAGAATTAAAGGCATGCACCACCCATCACCCAGCCAAAAGTGATTTCTGACTTCAGTATTTTCTTTATGTTAAAGACCTAGTGCTAAGAAAAATAATTTCCAAAATAATTACCATACATGTGTGTGAAAATGCAGTGTCTATGGGAAAAATATATGGTTTTTACCTTTCCATTGTCTTCTAAGGATGTAGTCTGAAAAAGGAAGTAAGTTCCAAAGAAGAATACTGTCCCTTCAAAGGCAGCCAGAAATGTCCAATATAAGAAGGGCCCCAACTGTAACATAGCATTGCCAGTAATTTTCCTATAAAGAAATGGAGAGAAAAATTAATGAATCTCTGAGGGTGTTGAGTTAAAGATACAAGGAAACAAGATGAATGCCAAAGATGGGCATTAATCTGAGCTTGTTATACTGAAGGAGCTACCCTGATGGACAAAAAGATTTTTTCAAATAAAGGGATAGACTGACCAAAGTTAGGATCTTCATGTAATCACTACCTGACCAAGACACTGAAGTAAACTGTAAAATATTTCTAAAATTTTGGTCAAGCAAAACAACATCAATAATAATTATATACCATTTAACATTTATTTATAAAATAGTAGGAATTGAGTTAGGATTGATCATCCATCTATTCATTCATCCTTCCATCTATCCATCCATTCACCTAGCTATAACATTATATATATATATATATATATATATATATATATATATATATACACATTAAGTTAGTACACACACACACTCACATGTGTATGTATGTATACACACAGACAGGTAGAGAAAGGGAGAGAGGGAGAACCAGAGGGAGTAAAAAAAAACTAGGTATCATTATTCTCATTTGCAAATAAATCTCAGAAAGGAATATATAATATAATGGTTCTCAAACTCCACACTTAATTAAGTGGGGAATCTTTCAAAGCTAGTAATGATGTCCAAATAAATGGCAGGTAGACTGATTAAAATTTTGAAAATAGCACAATCTTTTCAGTTAACGCCAGAATGTGAAGAATGTCAAATAAGGCTACCACATCTAATAAGCAGATCTGTACTAACAAAATGGGTTTATGTATCTGTTTTACTTCTATTTGAAATTTCTTGTACTATGTACCTAAGGGTGTTTAATTACTCAAATAGCACACCTATTGATAACTCTACAGAATGTCATTGGGCTATATTATCACAATTATAACATAAATGCAATGGTTTTTTTTACTTGGGATAGAGAATGGAAATATGACAAATTATACAATTTTTATCTTATAGGACTTTTAGGTGCAAAACTGAAGTTCTGGGGATGCTATCTGGAAAAGGAAAAGTAGGAGAAGAAAGACATGGCTGTTTTTCAGAAACAGGAAAAGAATCTCTCTGAAAACCCTTGGAGTGAGTGTCTAGCAAATGCTAGCCAATGTGGCTTTTCTAGTCACTGACTTAGACTGGGGTAATGGGTACAAAAGCAGAAAGTGATTCCTGTCCTTGTAAAAAACCTATGGGAAAAGAATAGCAGGAGTATCATGGTATACTGAATTTCTAGATAAACTTTTTAGTCACACTAAGATGAAGAAACTGTTAGAAACTCACACAGGTCACCCAACATGAAGGAAAGCATAAACAAAAACAGGAATATGGGATCTGGAGAAAGACTGAGCAGTAACACAGCTTGAATACCTCTATATGCCATGCAGTAGGTATTACTAGACCTGTTCTTTTTGTTGTTTAAAGCTCAAGCAATCAGCTATACCTGCCTACTCTCTTAACAAAAGAATTACTTCAGGTTTCAAATTTCTATTAAGAATATTAAAATAATCAAATGGTTCAAGTCAATATTTCTCAAAATGTGAGTCAATAAGTTATAAAGGTATAATGCATAATGTCACTGCTAAAATTCAGTAGGAAACTGTAGAGGTACACGTACATAGACCAGGACTTCACGTTTATAAAGAAGTTGTCAGGGTAACAATAATCTGTTGTCTAGGAACAAGCTATGATCAAATTTGTTAGGAAGGTAAGTCACACTTTAGGCTGGGCCACAGTTATGATATAGCCTTTTTTTGCATCTCTATGAAAGACTGTACAATAACTTATGTCCTATAAATATCCATTTAAGTATAGAACTGATATCTAGGAAAATAAACCACTCTCCTGTTGAATGATATATTCTAGCTGAAACTTCACAACAGAACCACTTAATGAACCAAGTGATCAATTCTGTGTCCTTCCTACCTGTAGAGTAAATGAAACTACTTAAAGCCCAGCATGGTAACTAATACCAATAATACCAGAACTGATGCAAGAGGATTTCACAAGTTCTACTATGAGCTACATTTTCAACTTACATATACAATCGAGGGTCTGAGGTCAGAGTATCAATGTTGATGTGCTGTTCCAGTAGACTGTAGGCCAGGATGGGCAGGGATGTGAAACAGATATTGTACATTGTAAGATAAGCAGCATCATAGAGTGGCTGAAAAGACAAACAAACAGGAAAACATATTCTGCAGTCATTCATCTATGTAAAAACCTGTAGCTATTTTTTAAAATGCTTTTTGGGGGAGCAAAGGAAATTTTGTAAGTAAGGACACTCTACCTGGTAAAGATAAAAATATTGAAAAAAATTATGTGTCATTATTAACAAACCTTACCCTTGAACAGGATCTTAAGAATATTTGCATGCCCATGTCTTATTTTTAGTAGACAAAAACTATTAACTTTATGTAAGAATTTTCAGTTGCTAAAAATGTAGATATTTAGTAGCTATTTTAGAAAAGACAAAATAAGCCAGGTGGTGGTGATGCACGCCTTTAATCACAGCACTCAGGTGGCAGAGGCAGGCGGACCTCTGTGAGTTCAAGGCCAGCCTGGTCTAAAGAACTAGTTTCAGGACAGGCTCCAAATCTACAGAGAAACTCTGTCTTGAAAAACAAAATAAAACAACAACAACAAAAAACCCAAATAAATAAATCCAAGCCAGAAGTTCTTACAGAAATTAAACCATAGGGAGTAGCCAATCTATGTTGCAGATCTTTTCTGGTTATTGTAAGTACAAATCCTACATAAAGCTCAAGTCCTATAATAAAGTCTCCTTCTTTCTGAGAGTTCTTCTGGCGTGTGTTCTTACTCCCTAAGGACTAATAAACTGAATTTGATCAGCTGTAAGTATGAGCTTAGTAATCTTTTCCTAGAGTGCTTTGATAATACTGTGCTTCTCACAGAGGATGAAATTCTGAAAGCATTCAGTAAATACTGGACGAGTGAACACAGAAGTCATACCACATTTGTAAAGGATCGATCAGAAATTAGAAAAATTTTCAAAATATATTTCTAAAGACTTTTAAATTATGTGTATAGATAAGTTCATGTGACTGCGTGTATCCAAGGAAGCCATAATGGTGTAAGATCCCCATGGAGCTAGAGGTAAATATGACTGTGAGCCATCCAACCTGTGCCATGTATCTAACATCTAGCTATCTAACACTGTGCCATCTCTCTAGCCTATAAAACTTCCACTGAAAAATTTTTAAGTATTTTATGACCTTTATTCAAGTGAAAGTATTTATCAAGCTCAGTGTGTCTAGACATTGCTAGAAGTCATCATATAAGCATTGTTGTTGTTGTGATTAAAAGAATCTTAACACACACACACACATGTAAATGTTCTTTGATTAATAAAATTCATTTAAATGTGATACTAATCAATATAACTACATATTTTCAGCCAGTGAAGTAAACATACAATTACAATGAAAAGTGATTTGAAAAGGTTGGCAACAACTTGAAAAGAACTTTTTTTTAGTTCATTCACTAAACCATTAATAGAGAATATAGTAAATGCAAAGCACTGGGGAGAGACATGATTCATCCTTATATTCATCAAGGAGTTCAAATTAAAGACAGGGAGTAGAGTGAGGGTATACAAAGGAGCTGGTAGACCCAGAAGGGGATCATCTTTTTTGGCTTCAACAGAGAAAAAGCATGTGATATAGTATATTCAACATTCTCAATGATGTTAAAAGGATGATTCTGCATAAAAATGGAGACAATTTTGATATAGTTTCTATGAACAAAGATTGAAGGCCAGCAAAAATATTTTACTGAAATAAAAGCATAAAAATGTGCTATACGTCTTCTAATTTTCAAATGTACTACTGTACTAGTGCATGACATACAATATGGAATTTGCTCTGGAAACTATATATTTTCACTAATGAGTAAATTAAAAGAGCAACTCCAAGGATGACTGTTGTGTAATTTAGTGTTGAAAACAAAAGAAACATCAATCTACTTTTGCTTCAGGATGGAACTTTAAGGTTCCATGAGAGTTAATTGTAATTCTTGGATGCATAATTAGAGGAGACAGAATGTCCCACAAAAAGGTTTACTTGATAATACTGTCATTTTACTAAACCTGTAACAAATATATCTTTTTTCATGGAAAAAAAGACAAGTAAAATCGTAGTTTTACTAAAACAAAAGAAGTTTTTGTTTTAAATAATGTGATTCCATTTCTACATTTTCATAGCCCAATCTCTGAATTCCAAAGAATATCTAATGGGACTGGATTGAAAAAGACAGCCTATATGTACATCAAAAACACAATATAAAGCATGTTGCTGCCAGCACTAATATAAGTCCAAAGTAAACAGTAAAGATTTACGCTTCATGCCATCTCAGAGACCATTTCTTTACCTGTGACATTTTTAAGATGTCGGCTTATTTCTTCCCTAGGGTACTCAGGTCTCTGTCTCAATGTTGATTTATTAGAGAGATTGTTCAGATAGCTCTTTCAAAATTGTATCCTCTCATCTTGTCACAGTATATCCTTTTATTATTCAATTACATTCATTTTACTACATTTTATATTTTTTCTTCAGAGCACTGATACCATATCCTACATCACGTATTTGTCTGCCTCTTCCCTATCACTATCTTGGGAGTCTTAAAATGATAAGACATTTGTTTGAAACATTACAATATCCTCAGAAAAACATTGTTTCCTGGCATTTAGAATCAAGAGAAATAAAAGTACTTTTAAGATTTGGAAATTCAGTCACAGATACCTGTGACAATGTGGTTATCAAAATCATTAAATTGCTTCTAGATTAACCAATTTTCCGAGTCAGTCATCATTATAGTTCTTGTATCTGCTACACTTCTACTAAGAAGGGCACATACCTGTTGTGAGAATCCACAGAAGAATTGGTACAAAAACTGTGGCAAAATGAAGCAAAGGTTCTGGAAAATATTAAGACCAAGATTAGTATTTTCACTTAATCAACTTTAAAAACCCAAACAGGGCATTGTACAAAGTCATTCCTAAATCTTTCATCCCTAAATGCAACAATTTTCTGTTGCAAAGATGTAAATAAGTTTTAAATGATTAATTGAAATCAAATGATTAATTCATACTGAGTAACTTTTCCCCTACCTAAACAAAAGAGGATCTCATTTATGAGAAGAGCCTCTTGCTATTTCCAAATTTCTTTTTTTTCTTTTTGAAGAGAAAGATCTCACACTACAGTAGGTAGTCTGGAACTTGATATATACTCTTATCTCGTCTCAAACTCATAGTTTTTCTCCTACTTCAGCCTCCTGTCCTGGGATTACAAATGTGAGTTACCACGCTGGCTTTCTATATTCTTGTTAAAGGAAAGAAATATGTTTATCTGATATGAATACCTAATGTATTGTCCCTTAAATTCCAAGTGGATTTATAGAATCACTATAGAGTTACATAATATACAAAATGTGTACTTTAATTTAAATATTTTATTTTCAACTGTGTCTCTGTGTGTGTGCATGTGAAGGCCAGAAGAGGGTGTTGGAATCTAACTCCAGTCATCTGCAACAACAAGCACTGTTAGACCCTAAGTTTCTGACCTCAAACATATATTTTAAAGTTGATTAATAGGAATACATACTTAGAGTATTATTATAGTTTATGTTGACACCAACAGTAATTAACTGATACTTCCTTTTATTAATGCTTCATTAAACAACATGGTTAAGCATCTGCTAAAAGCAAAGAGGGTCATTATCAAATTGAATAGCTAGGTGTGGTGGCATAGGCCTTTGATCTCAGCACTCGGGAAGAAGAAGCAGGCAGATCTTTGTGAACCAGCCTGGTCTACAATGTTAGTTCTGGGCTAGAAAGGACTATACAGCAAAACCCTGTCTCGCTCTCTCACACAAAGGAACAAGCTTCTCTTCCAAAAGTTATTCTCTGACCTCCACATATGCACTACAGCACCTACACGCACCCCCCCATTAAATAAACAAAATAAAAGAAATAGAGTAGTTGGTGGGATGGCCTCAGCAAGCAATGGTTTAATCCTCAGAATTCACATAAAGGTAGAAGGATAGAACTGACTACATAAAATTGTTCTCTGGCCTCCACATATGGACTGAGGCATGAACAGGCACCTTTCTCATGTGGAAACCCACAGATGTGAACGTGTTCCACCCTGAGTGGAGGACAGAGAGTTTGAGCTTATTTTTGCTCTCTCAAAGTTGTTGACAACAGGTGTGGCTGCAAAGGAGCAACTGACCTAGGGTGTGGTTAATTCATATTTTGGCTGTAGAGGTGGATTCACTCCACCGGAACCAAAGGTCAGAGAATTTAATTATTTCCTAATGTTAATGAAGTCTGTTTCATCCCTCCTCCCCTTTTGAAGTATATAGGCATGTGAAAAATAAATGAGGTGGATTCAGTATTCACTGAAAGTGCCTCCTGATGCTGTTCTGTGTTTCTGTCTTTTATTTTTCTTGTATCTCTGTTCCTTTTGCTTAATAATTCTAATCCTCAAGCTCTTACCCTGGAACATACGAGTTTTGTTAAAGCTGGTCTTCGACATTCTTGTAACAATAAGAAAAGAGACCGAAGAAAAAAACGGGCTGGTGAAGTGGTTCTGCAGGTGAAGGCATTTGCCTCCAAGCCTGAGGACCTGATTTCTAATTCCTTGGAGCCACATGGTAGAAAAAAGGAACTAACTACTGCAAGCTGTCTTCTGACATCTACACGCGTGCCCTGGCACATATGCATCCCCACACATATTACACTAAATAAATACTTGTACATTAAAAAATAAAGCCTTTTTCTCTAAAGGGACTTAACCTTTTTATCTGGAGAAATACTAAAATCAAACATAAAATGGCAAGTGGAGAATTCACAAGGTCATTACAAGCCACTGAGTGTGACTATAAAATACTGAAATCAATGCCTTTAGGCAAATGTACAAGAACTATGATTTTTTTATATGACTGTCATTCTTCAAAGTAGGCTATAAGCTACTTGAGTGCTCCGGTCAGTTTCTTGTTCAAAAAGTCTTAGACTTCTCTTAAGGAAGCACTTTCAAACACCCTATTTTTACTATGTCAAGAAATCAGTGTTCTTCTTATTGCCACACATTTTCACTTAATTCACCAGAATTTGCTCTGGGAGATTCAGAGCTATTTTAAAAAGCCAACGGCATCCTCAACATGCATAATCATCTACTATGCTTAAAATATTTAGATAAGTATACTATAGGCTCTGGAGGACACTGTTAAAGAAGTGTGGTCTAGTATACTTTGAACAACATAAAAATAAAGTGTCAGAACATAACAGTAAAATGTAGCAAAAAATGTCAGTCCTCACATTATCCTAGAAGACCAGCATTCATTTATATTTATCAGTTTTGACAAAACACAGAAAAAGGACAACTTTCTTTTAGAGTTATGCTCTATAGGGAAATTTTCTGAGGTTAGAGAAAGCAGAGCTCAGTGGACTACTCGAAGACTAGAGAGTTGAGAGAAGATGTCTGCCTCCTTCATTAGAATATAAGTTCCATAATAAAAGGGACATTATGTGTTTTCCATGGTGAATCCTTGATTTCTAAAAGAGTTCTGGCAAACAGCCACACACTGAAAATTTACTTTTTGATTAACTTTGAATGAAGAATTCAAAACAGCTGGGTATGGTGATGCATGCCTTAATTCCAGAACTCAATAGGCAGAGGTGGGTGGATGTCTGAGTTTGAGGCCAGCCTGGTTTACATAGGGAGTTGTAGGGCAGACAGGGCTATATAGACAGACCCCATGTCACTCCCCTCCCCAACAAAAATTCAGAACTTGAATGTGACACAAGGCTTTAATCCCAGCATTGTGGGAAGCAGAGGAAGGTGGATCTGAGTTCAAGGCCAGCCCAGTCCAAGAGGGCCTTGGCTATACAGAGAAATACTGTTTTGAAAAACCAAAAGAAGAAAAAGGAAAAAAATATTCATAACTTAAATTAGGTCTTAAGGATGGCTGGAATAATAAGAACCAAGGCAAAGTCATATTCATTTTAAACATGCCAGGCACAATGGTGTACAGCTGTAATCTCATCGTATTCAGGAGGCTGAGACAGAAGGGTGGCAAATTCAAGGTCAGTCTGATCTACAAAGTGAGCCCCTGTTTCAAACACACATATACATTTAAAACAGTAAAGCAACCAAACAAAACAAAACAAAAAATGAAAAATCCCCACCACATCCAAATCCATATATGATAAAACAACATCAGACTGAGGGATTACCTTTAAAGAAAGATTAATGATCGAATAACAGTGCTGTAAAATATTAAGGTGCTACTTTTAGTTATGCTGTAGCATGTTTCTTTAATGATGTAAAGATGTGTTGCTTTTGTTTATGCTGCATTTATTTAACTCTATGAAGCTGTGATTTTTTTGTCTAAAACACCTGACGGTCTAATAAACAGTTGAACAGCCAATAGCAAGGCAGGAGCAAAGAAAGGCGGAGCTAGCAGGCAGAGAGAATAAATAAAAGGAGAAATCTGGAAGAAGGAGCAAGAAAAGTGTAAGTCCCAAGTCCCAGTCTTCCATCTTTGGAGGCCCTGTCCCTGTGCCTGTCAAGCCTTGACCCCTCCCCAGAGGAAGATCGAGACAGTCCCCCAAAATCTTGACCACTCCCTCCCCAGTCTATTTAAACTGTCCTCCCCCAAGGTCGTGTTCGCGACTTCCTGGTTCCCCTTTGGGGCCACCTGAGAACGCAGGAATCCCATTAAACCTGGGTAATTTTTAATTTGGCTTATTGTGATTTGGCTTGATTGGGATTTTTGCGTTAGCAGAAAGCTCACATTAGGAAAATTCCTAACATTTTGGAGGTCCCACTGGGTAGGGCGGCCTTTCCACATGGCTTTAGGCCATGCTTCGAAATCCCTCTAGTCCACAATCTGAGCTCTCCACACCACACTAATACCCACTCCTGGGCTACAGCGGCTGCGTCTAGGTTAGAGTACCTTTTTCTTGTCTATGCTATAGGGTTTTGGGGGGACCCATTCGTACTTACTTTTGTTGATTATCAGACTCTTGTGGAAGCCACGTGCCTGCGTCAAGAGTCTGATCTTAGCTCAGCGGCTAGACCGGCAAGACCGGGTCTAGCTGAGATGGACTTTGTTTGCTTTAGGGACACCTAGCATTCAATTTCCATGACCCCGTTAGGCCTAAGAGCTATTTTAGCAGACGCGCTGTAATAGACTTAGGCCACACGGTTAGGCATAGATTTTAAGATGGGCACTTGCAGTTCAAAGCAAGATCCGCTGTCACCCCTGGGATGCCTCTTACAAAATCTTTATAAATTGGGACTGTCCGATACAATCGGTCCCGAACGGCTAACTTCCCTATGCACTAAGATTTAGCCTCAATACGGTCTTGACAATGAGATGCACTGGCCACTAGGAGGAAGCCTTGAGCTTACTGTCCTCCAGGACCTAAAAAATTTTTTTTGCTGTAAGGACAAATGGGCAGAGCTTACATATGTCCATGGTTTTTGGGCTCTGAGCTCTCGCCCTTCCCTTAGTAGCCAGTGCTTTGCAGCACTGGTCTTGGTAGCTAAGGCCGCAAAGCCTCCAAATTCCTGGTCATCTGGAAATTGGGACCCCAACAATTCCAGCTGGACCATGCAGCCAGAGACACTGCCACTCCCTCAAGCCCACACTACCCAACCCCCTCCTGTGGAGCAACATTCTCCACATTCCTCTCCTTCCCTGTCTACCCCCTCCCTTCCCAATCCAAAAGTTCAAGGTCAACTTCCACTGGACCCATCTTCCTCCTCCCCTCCTACCTCATCTTCCCACTCTTGGACACCCCTCCCACCCCCCCACCCCCGCACTGGGCTAGCCCCTCCCAATCCTCCCCAGTCTCCTCCCATTGATTCCACCATAGCTCCGCCCTTCTCTGCCCTCTCTGGGAGGTGGTGGGAGTCAATGGAATTGTGAGTGTTCATGTTCCCTTTTCTCTTCCAGATCTCTCTCAGATAGAAAAGGGGCTAGGTTCCTTTTTTACAAATCCTTCTGCTTAGTTAAAAAAGATTGAGGAAGGTCCCCAAACCCCTATACAAAAATTGGAAAAAATGCCCTTTAAAGTTTTTAATGCCTGTAAAGAAACAGCTGAGTATTCCTGACAGACAAGCTATAACAGGCAGCTAATGTACAGGCCCACGCCTTAGCAGCTGCCCTAAGGTTGCAGGAAAGGGGGATAAGGGAAGCCAACCACAAGGCTCTACCCTGGTGGAGCCCAGCCTAAGTCAACCTCACAGGCAAGCTGTTTCAAGTGTGGCCTAAATGGTCATGTGGCATGATATTCCACTATGCCCTATCTGCCAGCAACCTGGACACTGGAAATCACAATGCCTCATGCGGGCTTGTCCTCTATGCCATGCCATGGAGGTCCAGCCTCACCAACATCGGCAAGTGAAACTATGCCAGCCTTTGAACTTCTCAGCCTTGTAGAGGATTGACACTGCCCAGACTTGGTATATCCCATAACCCTATCCGAGCCTAGGGTAAAGCTGCAGGTAGTGGGTAAGACCATTACTTTTATTTTGGACACAGGAGATACCTATTCTGTTCTAACATCTCACTGGGGCCTTACGTTCTCCTCATCAATTTCAGTTATGGGGGTAGATGGGACCTGTTCCTCCCCCACTTAAAACTTTGCCATTGTCCTGCATTCTTGCAGGACAATTTTTCTCTCATTCTTTCTTAGTGATACCTGCTTGCCCAGCACCATTACTGGGTCGAGAAATCCTTAGCCAAAGCTTTGTTCTGCTTCTTGGAGCCCCTTTGACCCCACCCGAGATTGTATTTTACAGGTTCACTCCTCCTGCCAGACGTGTGCCCAGGCCAACCCACAAGGGGCTTTCCACATACGTCAGTCTCTACTCTAGCTTCACAGACACCAACTGGGTGAAGATTGGCAGGCTGATTTCACTCATATGCTTACTCATAAAAAACTCCGTTATCTCTTAACACTTGTGGACACTTTTACAGGATGGGTAGAAGCGTTTCTGGTCTCCAGGGAAACAGCAGATGTGGTGGCTCAGGTACTCCTGGACCACCTCATTCCTTGGTTTGGTGTCCCACGGACCATTCAGACGGACAGTGGGCCAGTCTTCACTTTCAGGGTCATGGAGCTTGTGTCAGAGGCTCTCAACATCTCCTGGAAATTCCACACCCCCTACCATCCACAACCCTTAGGAAAGGTGGAGAGGGCCAATGGGCTCATCAAACAAAAGCTAACCAAGCTCTCCATTGAACTCAGGTTATCTTGGCCCTCCCTTCTCCCCACTGCCCTTACTCACCTCAGGGCCACCCCACATTCCCCTATGGGCCTAAGCCCTTTTGAGCTGCTTTACAGCAGGCCCCTTCTCCCTAACCGTCACCTCCCAGTTCAAACTCCTCCACTGGTAGGGTACCTACCCTACCTCTCCCTTTTAAGGTCCCTTCTCCATTCACACACTGACAGTTGTCTCCCTGCCCCCACACCAGTGGACTCTAATGCCCCTAAACTTGCCCCACTCTCCACAGGGGACAGAGTACTCCTCAAACAGCTAACTCCTAGGTCTCTTGAACCTCGATGGACAAGACCTCACATGATAATCCCCTCAGCTTCCAAGCTCCTGGGACACCCGTGCTGGTACCATCTCTCCAGGCTCAAGCAGGCACCTACTCAGGACACTTGGTCTGTCCAGCAGACAGGACCCTCCGGTTTTCCAAGAGGCTACAATAAAGGGCCTACCTGCTCCTCCTCATCCTGGCACAGTCATCTTTGGTGATAACAATATTTTTTCCTAGACACCTGCCTTCTCACCTCCCCCAAGGAGGCATCTCCGGGATGCCTTTCTAGACACACCTCTCGCTGAGTATGGACCCACCAACACCCAGCTCTCCCCTTCCCCATGTAGTCCCATGCCCGCAGGAAGTAGTCAGACTTGAGTCAACGCCCCCCTTTCCTAAGAGAGCCTAAATGTTAGTCAGCTTCCTGTTACCCCTTATACAAACAGTCTGGAATGTAAGTCCCAAGTCCTGATCTCTGGTCTTCATCTTTGGAGGCCTGGTCCCTGTGCCCCCCAAGCTCTAACCCCTCCCTGGAGGCGGGTCAACACATTCTGCCAAAATCTTGACCATTCCCCCAGTCAATTTAAACTGCTTCCCTGGAAAGTTCTAGCGTGGCCCCCCACCCCACAGTCGCGTTTGTGGCTTCCTGGTTCCCCCTGGGGCTACCTGAAAGCACAGGAATCCCATTAAATCAGGATATTTTTTAATTTGGCTTGTGATTTGGCTTGATTGGTGTTTTTGCATTGGCAGAGAGCTTGGGTTAGGAAAATTCCTAACAAAAAGGAGGGAAGGGGACACTAGGAGTCAGCCACAGAGTCAGCCACGGATAAAGTAGGAGTGAAAGTAAAATATACAGAAGTAAGACAAAAAAGTCCAGAGGCAAACAGACCCTAACTCTGATGTAGATTCCCGGATTTAACCTACTGTGGGAATATACTTCTCATATTTCTCAGCTGTAGAACCAAACAGCATTTCCTTGAGATCTATTTTTTATATATTTAAAACTGAGATATTGCAACTTGTCTCATGGGAGGCTTTAGAGGATTAATTAATTAAGTGCTTCTGTCAAACAAACTATTTTATACACATTGGGTTCAATTAATAAAATCATAATTATACCTTTTCTTTTTCAATATTTGGCCCAACAATTAGTTAATACAGACTGGCAAGGCAGGGCTGTTTTTGTTTTTATAGCAAATCTGGCAACCTAGCATCAGTGTTTTACACATACATACACACACGTATAAATTTGAAAAGAATATCCATATTATATATAAGCTATATAATTTCCTTTCTATATATACACACATATGCTATTTCTAAACATTCTCCTTTATCTTTAGTTTTTATTTTTGGAGACAAGGTCTCCACATGTAACTCAGGATTGGTGCTGGAGAATTGTCTATATTCTGTCAATCATGTACTTTAATAAAATGCTGATTGGCCAGGCAGGAAGTATAGGCGGGTCAACCAGACAGGAAGTAGAGGCGGGGCAATGAGAATAGGATAAGGCTAGGGAGGAGGAAGCTCCCTCCGCCATTCCTGCCCAGACCACCGAAAAGGCAACATGTGAGCTGACAGCTGAAAAAGGTACCAAGCCATATGGTTAACATAGATCAGAATAATGGGTTAAGATAAGTCATAAGAACTAATAAGTAGCCTGACCTAATGGGCCAATCAGCTTTATAACTTATAGAGATCTCTGTGTGATTGATTTTCTCTGGGACTTGCGGCTGTGGGGTACTGGGTGGGAACAGATACCCCAACAAGCAGGCCCGTCATGTTACACAGGATGGGCTTCAGACTCATAAGAGATTCACTTACCTCTGCTTCCTGAGTGCTGGGATTAAAGGTGCACACCTGCACCTGATTAATTTTTAAATTTTTTTATTTAGCAAATGCATATATGGGAGGGAGTCTTGGCATCTGGTGCTATATATACCATGAGGAATCATTGATTATGACTCATTTGATGGGCCATAGATGACAAAATGAATGAAGTGAAACAGTAGATGATAGACAAGATGGTGGACATCATGTAGGCTTGGGCTGATAGATTATCTAGGGAATAATCTGGGGAAAACTATCAAAAGATATGGGTGATGGACACAAAATCTCTAGTTCAAAGTAAAACAGAAAACCTTAGAAATAAGAACAGAAAAAAATAAGTAGAGTCTGACCTGAAGGGACAGCATAGTCTGGGAAACTTCCCTCCTTTCTGTTAGTGATCACTGAACCTTAAGACAGCCTCAAAAATTAGCACAATAACTCTCAGCAAAAGACATTTATAATAGAAAAGAAAGTTGGAAGAAAGGAGACAAAAGTTATGTATGGTGATTTCAGAGAAAAGACTTTTTTTTTTAAAAAAAAAAACCACCCTTTGGCAATTAACTGGAACACTTGTAAAGCACCATTTTAAAAGACTCCTGCTGAGCTGATGGCTTGGCAGGCTCAAAACAATACATGCTTTGCACCCTCTGGAAACTAAGAGTAAGTATTACAACTATATGCTGAACCTAGCCAGCAGAATACCTCTCTACACTATGATGAAGAAACATTGCTTAAAAAACCTCATAGTACACAGCTAGATGAAAACCTGTCAGAGAAAGTGTGAATACAGACAAAGGTTCCAAAGCAGAATGCTCAACACAAACAGTTAAATGAAATAAGTAAACAGAGGATATGAAACTACAATCCAGCAAAGAGTTAGAAATGTTAAGTAAAAGAACAAATTGAATACTGGAAACAAACCATTCAATAAATCAAATTAAAAGCTTCTTAAAAAGTCTTACCAATAGAATGGATCAAAGAGAGGACAGAATATCAGGGCTTAGAGACAAGGTAGAGGAACTGAAACACAGAACAAGGACAAAGATAAATTAATATGAAGACAGAGTAATGGCTCAGTGAGTAAGGGTATCTGCTGTTAAGTTTGGCAACCTTAGTTAGATACCCAGGACACAGATGGTAAAGGGAAAGATGTGACTTCAAGATGTTGCAGTACTTGTGTGTGTGTGAGTGTGTACACATACACACAACTGCAAGAAGGAACACAACGTCACCTATAAAGTCAGATTCAATTGAATAATACAAGGTCTCTAAACAAAAACTTTAAAGGCCAGGAGATCTAGAATGATTCATCTCAAGCCCTTAAAGACAACAATCAACCAAATTGCTTCCAACAAAACTATCACAATTGAAGAAGAAAGAAAAGTTAATTGTGATAAAAACAGGATAAAAGAATTCATAACCACTAAACAACCTACACAGAAAATACTTGAAGGAATCCTTTGGATTGAAGAGAAAGATAAACATGGCCACAAGTCTATAGAAAAGAAACAACAGTTAAGCAAATAAGGAACAGTAATGAGAGGAATTAACATACTTCAATACTAATAATACTTATGTCTCAATTCCTCAACAAACAGACACAGATTAGAAGATTGGTTCAAAAATGGGATCTATCCATTTTTTTGCCTCCAAGGAATACATCTCAGCATCAAAGATAGATACAATCTTAGGTGTAAGGATAGAAAAAGGTAGTCCAAAAAATATATTTAGGGAGAAAAAGCAACAATACCAAAACAACAATAACAGGTGCCTTTAACACTCTACTTACAAACAAGTAATTATCCTTATTTAAAAAGTGTTGAGGGGTGAGGAATGTCTGGGTTAAATGACATCACAGATCAAATGAGTTTAACAGTTTTCTATAGAAATTCTGTGAACACAGCAGAATTTAGTATTCACAGCAGTTCACAGACCTTTCTCTAAAATAAAACATATAGTAACAATAGCACACAAAGTCAGTCTGTCCCCCCCACCGCCCCGAAACAGGGTTTCAGCTCTGGCTGTCCTGGAACTCACTGTGTAGGCCCTGCTGGTCTCAAACTCAAGAGATTGGCTTGCCTCTGCCTCCTGAATACTTGGATTAAAAATGTGCACCACCACCACCACCCAACTCAAAGTAAATCTTAATACATGGAGGAAAATTAAAGAAATTTCTTGTACTTTAACTGATAAAAATAGACTACAACTAGATACCAATAGCAAGAAAAGCTATAGAACATAAACAAAATCACAGACATTAAAAAACATTCTCTGAGCCAGGTGTGGTGGCATACCTTTAACACTAGGACCTGGGAGTCAGAGAGGTGGAAGAAGGCTGATCTCTATGAGTCTCAAGCCAGTCAGAGCTACATAGTGAGTTCCAGGCCAGCTAGAACTACACAGTGTGATCCTGTCTCAAAAATAAACAAAAAGAAAAATACTCTATGGAATGATGAATGGGTCACTGAAAATCAAGGAGGGAATTAAAAAAAAAATCAGAGACCTGAATGAAAACGAAAATACAACATACCAAAACCTATAGGTTAAGTAGTCCTAAGAGTGAAATTTATATCTATAAGTATCTGCATTTAAAACATTGAGATGGGGCTGGGGATTTAACTCATTTGGTAGAGTACATGTTCAGCATGTGTAAAGCCCTATGTTCAAATACCAATATCACACAAACTCAGCATGAAGACGTACACCTGTAATCACAGTACCTGGGAATTAGAGACCAAAGGATCACAAATTCAAGGTCATCCCCAGCTATACATTTAGTTCAAGCCCAGCCTGAGACACATGAGACCTTGCTAAAGAGGGAAAATCTGAGCTCTCAAATAAGTAACAATGAACCTTAGGGTTTTGGAAAACTAAGTATAATCTGAATTCCAAAGACATACACAAAATAATTTAAAGTTAGAAATTTCTGAAATGGTCAGGTACAGTAGCACCTGACTATACTTTTAATTCCAGCACATGGGAGGCAGAGGCAGGTAGATCTCTCTGAGTCTGAGACCAGCCTGGTCTTCACAGGGAGTTTTCAGGTTAACCAGGGTCATATAGTGAGAAACTGTCTCAAAAAATAAAAACAGTGCTCACTTCAGCAGTACATTCACTAATACTGAAAAAATACAGGAAATTATATAGGCCCCTGCACAAGGATGACATGCAAATTGCAGACAGTCGAGGCCCCTGTGAAGTTAGTGTGGAGAAATTCCAAAACGCTAAAAATAAAACTACCATATGACCCAGCTACAGTACTCCTTGGCATATGTCCAAAGAATGAGAAAACCTATTCCATAGATACTTAGCCATATTTATTGCTGCTCTATTCACAATAGCTAGGAAACAGAAATAACCTAACCTAAATGTCCATCAACCAGTGAATGGATAATGAAAATATGAGTATATATACACTATGGAATACTATTCAGATGTAAAGAAAAATGAAACCATCAATTCTGCAGGTAAATGGATGGAACTAAATTCAGAGAGACAATTATCACATATTCTTTCTCATGGGAGGCTCTTAGTTTCAAATCTTCAGACATGAGTACATATCCTGGAGTAATTGTAGAAACAAGAATGTAAAGAGGAACCATTGCTAGTGTTGGTGAGTTTTGGGAGTCATAGAGAAAGGAATACAAGTCCAAGTGGTCTGATTGGGGAAATGGGAAAAATTGGGGGCTCTAATTTGGAGGGAAGGGAGATAAATACAGGAGAAAGAGGAAGAAAGGTGAAGTTATAGCAAGGAAGTTTGAAAAAGTCATAAGGAATCATACTCTTAACTATATACTTAAAAAAACCTATAAAACATGTAAGTCTGTGTATAAATATGCATATACAAGTTTAAATGAAATTTTCTAATCTGTGCTGACAATGCTCCTTCCAAGAGCCAAAGACCACCTCAATAATAGGCATGAAAAGCCCTCTTTTGAGTTGTTGGTCAGCACTGTCCAAAAACATACAGTCTATTGCTATTACCCTTGGTTGTCTCCAAAAGGTGGGAGGATTAAGTCCTTATTGCTGAAGATACCGTACACTTCAGAAAAAGGGCCTGGAAGCTGGAAGCCCATGAGTTGGAACTGAACTGAATGTCTTTTCCCTGAGGAACAGCATTCGGAAGGCACCATGCAAGCTTCCAAAGGAGGGAGGCAACCTAAAGTCTTACTGATCAATGATCCCTATGAACTATTATCAAGAACCAAAATTGCTTAATAACCCTAAGGGTGCAGTGGTGGCCCACATACTTTGGTAGTTACCAACAGCTCTCTAATTGGCCTTAAGATACACTCAACAAGAAGGAAATGATGTCTGGTACTGGAAACCTAGCTAACTATTCAGGGCTAGTGAAGTCATGGGTCTTAGAGGAGAACATACAGTCACCACTTTACTAAACCAGCATTCTAACTACATTCTAAATATTTGCTCTTATACCCACAGATGCAGTGTAGTCCTCACCTCTCATCAAACAAACTTATTTTAGAAATCGGTAGATAACATAACAGAAAACCACAAACAATCTAATGTACAGTTGTGGAGCTGAGTTTCGAACAGATACATTTACAAAACAACTCCCACACCTAAGACCCAGGGAACACTAAAGAAGAGTAGGGGAAGAATTTAAGAGCCAGAGGATCAGGGAATTCGATGTGAGACTGAGTCTCCTAGTAATATCAGAAGCTAACCCAGAGAATCTCACCAACATGATCACCTAAACACCAGCTGAACAAGGACAACAGCAATATACAAGTCAAGTGGATGGAAAAAAGATCACAAAGTGTCAACCCTACACAAGGAATGCCAAGAGTGGGAGAAATAGTCTTCCCCAAGGAAGGGCACACCAATTGGTTATCTAATACCAAATGATCATCTCTGATCATCCATACACACACATGCACAAAACCAACATTATACAGACTGAACAGGTTATATTCAGGAGCAGTAAAGCTTGGTTTTGATTCACAGAAATTAAGGTGCAAAGCTCAGCACTGTAGTACACATCTATAATTCCCCCACCTTGGAGATTGGGACAGGAGAAGTGTGTTACATAAGAAGTTTGATTCTTTTACTCCCAGCACTCAGGAGGTAGAGGCAGGCAGATCTCTGTGAGTTTGAGGCCAGTCTGATGTACAGAGCTAGTTCAGGACATCCAGTGCTATACAGAAAAATCCTGTCTTCAAAAACCAAACCAAACAAACAAAAACAAATTGTTTTAAATCTAGGTCACCCAGATTGTTCTCTGGACAGAGGAGAGGGTGCCTGAACCAACCGTGGCCCATAACCATACTGATGTATATTTTGCTTATCACCATAGATCCTTCATCTGGCGAAGGACGGCGATACAGACGGAGACCCACATTGGAGCACCGGACTGAGCCCCACAAGGTCCAAATGAGGAGCAGAAGGAGGAAGAACATGAAAAAGAAAATCAGGACTGCGAGGGATGCTATCACCCACTGATATAAGGGAACGGATCTAATGAGAGTTTACCAAGGCCAGTTGGACTGGGACTGAACGAGGACATGATCTAACCAGATTCTCGGAATTTGGCCGAATTCTCTGAATGTGGCTGGCCTGAAGTCTTTCTGAAAAGCCATTGACTATGATACTGGGACTTGTTTCCTCTGCATATATTGGATTTTGGGGATCCAGTCTGTTTGGATACTCACCTGCCTGGACCTGGAGGGAGGGGGGAAGGAACTTGAACTTCCCACAGGGCAGGAAACCCTGACTGCCCTAAGGGACGAAGAGGGAGGAGGAGAGGGAGTGGGGGGAGTGGGAGGGTGTTGGTAAGAGGGGCGGAAATGGAAACTTTTATAATTTAATAAAATTTACTCAAAAAAAAATAAATCTAGGTCACGTAGCAAGATCCTGTTTCAAAAATAATCCCCTGCAAAACAGCTAATTATAAACATCTGATCAATCACATACCTTATAGAAGAAATATTGAACAAGATGTGCTATTCTCACATAATATAGATGTCCATGAGCCAAAAGCAGTTTCTTTAAATGTTTAAATTTTGGAACAGAATAATCACTATTCCTGGCTGCTTGGCGACCTTCTTTTCCTTTAATACCTGAAGAGAGAATATTTTGTATGTTTATAAAGTGATAACTTTATAGAATGAGCAAACGCCTGGTCTGTGTTTATATTTTTAAGCTATTTAAATGCTACAAATCAAGTGAATAACTTAGATTTACTTCTTTTAAAATAAAAAGTGGCTTTAAAAATGATACTGAGACTCACCAAATAAAAGTATGTTTAATTAATTATTAGCTATTTGTTAGTACAATATAAAACAATTAACTAGAGTCATTATTTCAATCGTTACAAAGCAAAAATTATCTAGAGGGGAAGAATCCACCTGAAAATTATTTAAGGCATTCCGTATGTGCTTAACTGTGCATAACACTAAACTAGATGTTATATTAAGGCAAGTCAGAGGTCTGGGTTTTATGGTCAAAGAAATCAATAAGAAGACAGTGAAATCGTGGATTTTATGAGTCATACGCCATTTCCACATTGGGTAACCAATGAGAAAAACTTAGAATTCCTTGAGAGGGAGAAGGAATTTTGGAATATAAACTTCACTATATAATATTCTAATATTTTAATTCTGTATGTGCTCCCAATCCATTACCCAATGTTGCTGGGGTACTTAATAGCAATTGGGTATGTGAAAACTTTGTGTAGGTGCCAAAAAAACTGTTGGTATAAGTCAACATAAGACTTCAACACCATAGCCCATGGTACCCATAAATACCACTGTGGAAAAGGAGCCAGCCAGTGATAATTTCTTAATATCTAACAGTTAACAACTCAAAAGACAGAGGGAACAGTAATAGAGTAGGTAGCCTGGCTAAAGGTGTAAGAAATTACTAAAATTTCATGCATGCTGTCAAAATAGGAACTACTTAATTAATTGTGACACAAGGTTTGAAAAATCCATTTTGAAGTCAGGTGGGTGTGGTTCACATCTTTAATTCCAGCACTCAAAAGGCAGAAGCAAGTGGATCTCTGAGTTCCAGGCCAGCCTGGTCTACAGAGTGAGTTTCAGGACAGTCAGGGATATACAGAGCAACCCTGCCTTGGGAAAAAAAAAAATCCACTTTGATTGGCAAATATAAATACCCTCTCACTACTATGGGGAGGACCTTGGAATGGTCACTATTAGAAGAAATCTTTATTATATTAACAATTATTCACAAGTTCAAATTCCAGATGAGTAACTAAAACAATCTAGGGTAAGACTTATTCAACCTAAAAAGCAATACTGACGATGATATCTTATAGAGGCCATCACATTAAATGTTTCTTACCTATTCCCACATGAGATTCCAAAATCATACTGACATCATTGGCACCATCACCTATTGACAGTGTGATAGGGCTGCCTTTCAAGTTCTTCACCATTCTGACAATCTAAACATAAAATACAAGAGACAGAAAAGTCAAAAGCAGAATGTGTAGTAACTCATTGGTGTTTACTGTCATAAGTGTAAATGGAGGATTTCCAAACAGAAAGTTAGTTTGCATACATATGTGTGAGAGTCTTAAGTTGCCAGGTGCGAAGTAACATAGTCATTTAAAATGAAACACTAGCACCCCATTTGTTTCTAGGTCTGTTCAAAACCTTTCTTGTCATGCTTACTAAAGATTGGCATGTTTCCTTCGTTTGCCATCTTTTCACGTGTTCTTTTTAGATTATATTTTTGAATGTGAGAGTGGAGACCATAAATTGGATTTGAGGTAACATGTACAAAGCTACCAGAACAAGAATGGAAAAATTAGAATAGTGTTTTAGTTATCTCTTAATCCCTTCTTTCTGAAGACATTGCTATCTCCCTTTAGAATATGCTAATCTTATGCACCTATATGGCCGCCAATTACATTTTACTAACTCTCGTCATCACCCAATATGGTTTGTTTTCTCTTACAGATAGCTACATTTCAAAGGGGTGTCTTAAAAGAGGTGAGATTTGCAGAAAAATGCTCCAAATGCAGTCACTTTCTAAATAGTATCTCATCTAGATGTGAAAACATTGAGTGTGATTCAATGCCACGTTCAGGGTAAATACTGAATAAAAAATGTTTACCATGGTATTGTTCAATGATTTCTGCTTTAGGGGTCTCCAAAACCTCATGGGAAAGTTTCTTGGGGAAAATATTTGGGTCAAAGCTGTCTTTCCACTGTTTCAGATAGTCACTGTTTGCCATCTACTCTCAAGACTCCTTGGAATTTAGTAGCCTTAACATGATATGTAAGTTTCAGCTGCTAAATAATGCTTTCCAAAGAGTTGGTCCCCTGATTTATCTAGCTGGTTAGCATAAATAAAATTCATTTTCAATATAAGTGAAATGATTACAAATAATTTATGCAAATAAGGGACAACATAGTATTTCTTTAAATAAGATGCAGTAAGTTTTTAGTTGCGTTAAAATCATTTTAAAAAATCCTACATGTTCAATTCCATTCAACATAAAAATGAAGTGAAATGTTAGCATTTGCATGACCACTCCAATTAATTTGGTTCCTATTAATAACTTTACAAAAGATTGTCAGAAATACTCCCTTAGTCCTGTAAGTGAAAGAACTAAGGATAAAGCTAAAGAATCCAAACTCAAATTCAGTTTCAATGGGCTATAATAATGGTTAACTAATTTGCACTTGGTATACTATGTGCAGCAATAATTTGTACCTCAAGGATTAAAAATTGCAGCCTGGAAGGCAATTATCAAGGTGACAACCTTTTCAAGAAAAATATAGGTTAGGTTGAAAGATTATAATTGGTACTTGTAGAAAATAATAAAAGGATTTGTGATTACTGACTGTAGAGTCACAAATGAATTGGTAAGGTAAATATAAAGTTTTTTTCTAATCTTTTCAAGTTACCCATATTAAGAGTTTTTCTTCAAACTGTAGGTAGAATTCAAGAAAAGAAGTTAATTTAACTAAAAATAGCTTTTTAATTAAGTATAAATATATGCAAAATACCATTAAAAACAATATACCAATAACAAAAGAGGTATGGTCACTAGAAAGCATGCAAATAAAATAGAAATGAGTTATAAATTCAAGTATGTCAGATAAACAAATAAATAATAAAGATAAAATATGGTATCTGTACAGAAGTACATGCTATTATCCAGTTTGATCCCTCCCATAAGGAGGAGGGTAGGAAAAGACTTCTGCAAGTGGTTTTCTTATCTTTACATGTGCACCAAGATACACAAACCACCCAACAAACAAACAAATGTGAAAATTTTCCATATAAAAAAGCTTATGATATCAAAAAAGAGGAAAGTATTTGCCATTTAGGCGTTAGTTTATGGAAGAAATCATGGTTAAAATAATGAAATACTAGTAGAATTTGTATGTGTAAGGAAATAATAGGGTATTCTCAGAGAAAATGAATGATATCCAAAGGCACACTGGGAAGTAATAATAGTAACCACTCATGAAAAAGGTCTGGTGTGACTAGATCAATAAATTTTCATGTATGGATCATGGATTCAGATCAACATGGAAGAATATTGTACAAGTAGCAGCAAGTACAGAAGGCATTGGTAGAAAACAAAATGAAGAGGAAATAAAAAGAAGCTAGGAGGTTACAAATAAAGTTTAACGAGATACTCAATGTCGGGCTCTGGAAAGAAATAAGAAGAAAGAAAAAACAAGTAGTAAAATGTACTAGAAAACATACTTTGATAGCTCAAGCCACATAGAAGAATAAAGCATGAGGGTCATCAATAAATAAAGGTTTTGAGTTTAGAAAGTTGAAACTATAGTAAGCTTGGTTATAGAAATAATAGATGTTAAAGAAAATGATGGTTAAGCTGCAGAGAAGGCATAGTTGGGACAATAAGGACAACACAAAAATTGGGTCTGTAATAGAATCCCAAAGATTTGGACAGAAGGTAATGATGTAAACATTACGTATATGAACATAAGAGACTAAGACATAATAGTCTAGAAAAAAGTAACTATAGTGACAAATATAAACTACATTGAGACCTGAACCACAAGATACCCCATCTTCTGGGTAGGGGAAAAACATAAGCAACATCAAAAGGTTTCATGAAAATGGGAGCAATGACAAAAATAGGCAGAATAAACAAATGGACTATAATATGATACACAGGGAACAATGTAAAATGGCCCTAGTAACAGGAATAAACTGTTCAAGAAAACTCTGAGATCTATCTTAAGATACTAGAACTTAACGTAATAGTAGGCAATCCAAATGGAAATGTCTAGCAGACAGCTAGAAACAGGAGACATAATCTTAAGGAAAAGCCAAGACTAGAGCTGTATCAATGGAAGGAAGAGTTAATCCAGAGAGAGATAGTCCATAAAGTGAAAATCAAAGGAAAACTACTATAGAAAAGAAAAACTATTAAGGAAGTTCAGGGTAATGGGCCAGAGAGATGGCCTAGTATTAAAGAGCACTGGCTGTTCTTTCAGAGGACTAAGGTTCAATTCTCAGTACAAACGTGGCAGCTCATGAATGTCTATAACTCCAGTTCCAGGGGTTCTGATGCTTTTGTCTAGCCTCTGCAGACACCAGGAACCCAAATGGTGCAGAGATATACATGTAGGCAAAATACTCACACACATTAAAATAAAAATCTAAAAATACAGGATAAAACAAAATGAAAAGATACTACACTGCCAAAGAGGGAGAATATATCAGCATTTTGGGCAAGCACAGAAATTAAGGAAGATTTTGAGGAGAATGTAAATGATAGTGTCAACTGTACTAAAGAAACCAGGAAAAAAATATTGCTTAAGGAATTGGGCCAGGTTTATTTGTATCCAAGCTAGCAGAATAGTAAGAGAAGAAAGATCAGGATACATAGGATTAATAATGCCATGAGCAGGAAGGAACACCAGGCAAAGGCAGTAGAAACTAAGTACTCATTAGAGAAGTCTAGAAGGTAAGGAACTGGTCAGCAAGCTAGAGGGTACAAGGTACAGTACAGGTTTAAAAAAATTTGGAAGAGACTTCAGGTTTGCCCACAAAGAATGAAAAGGCAGGTAAATGAGATGTGTAAAGAGGATCCAGAATGGAAAATTAACTAATATCCACTTACCTGGGCTTTTTGTAATGGTGCCATCCGGCAGCAGAGCACTGCAGTACATTTCATACAGATTTGCAGGAAAATACTTTTATAGTTGTTTGAACTAGAGTCTTGACTAGAATTTAGTATGAGTGACAACGTGGAGCCATCAATGATTAATCCATATTCCTGATGTTCTGTCCATGCTCTAAAAAAAATTTAAAAATATGTTTGAATTTATTATATAGTTAGAATTAACACCTTGACTTTTATTTTGTTTGAGACAGGTCTTGTACAGATCAAGCTGATCTTCAACTCTCTCTGTAACTAAGAAGGTTCCTTTAACTCCTTGACCTGTCTGCCTTTCCTTCTTAAGTCCTGGGACTACAGGCATGCACCACCACACCCTGCTTGAGTTTGACTTTCTTAATCACAGAGGTGAATATCCCAGATGAGACAAGTCATTAGTTCTAGTTCTTTCATCTATTCATCCCAAAGAATGAACTGCCCCCAGTGATAGCAATAGTGACTTTTAGTTAGCAAAAGCTGTTTAATTAGGGAGAAAAAGATACTAGATTGCCAAAAGAAGAAATATCAGCATTTGGTGAACATTACAGAAATAAATAGAGTTGGTTTTTGTTTTTTAAAGTTTTATTTTGTGTGCACATGCATATACACATGCATGGCACATATGTGAAGGTCAGAGGGCAACTTTCTAGAATTTGTTCTCTCCTTTTACTGTTGGTTCTGGAGATTGAACTCAGGTTAGAAGGATTCTATAGCAAGGGCTTTTAGCTGATGAGCTATTTCACTGGCCTAAGAAGGAGAGTTTTAGGAAGGATTAATTGATAATGTCAACTTCAGTAGAAAAATGAGGAAGAGAACAAAAAGAACAAAGTGGATTATACAAAGTTTGCCTATTAAAAAGCCTATACAACAGAAATAACAGGGCACAAGGGGCTAATATTGCCATGGGGGCGAGAACTGTTTCTAAGTTCTGAAAAGTATAAAACTGAAGGTGGTTGTGCAGTATGACTTCATAAAAAAGTTAAAATGAATCTTTTGAACTACATATGAATTAGTCAAACTACTGTGAAATGATATAAAATTTAATAAGAAGATAAATAATCAGTTAACCTGAAACTTTAGGGAAATAAAAGATAAAATGACTTAGGGGCAAACAAATATAGTATCTTTGCCTGAATGAAAAGAGTATCGATAGAACAAGGTTTTTCAAATAGGACAAAATAAAAGAACATTATATATCCAGGCGGTGGTGGGACATGCCTTTAATCCCTGCACTCAGGAGACAGAGTCAGGTGAATCTCCGTTGAATGAGGCCAGCTTGGCCTACAAAGTGAGTTTCAGGACAGCAAGAGTTACACAGAGAAATCCTGTCTTGAAAAACCAAGGGAAAATACCCAACAATATATAAACACATACATACACGCACCATTTAAATAAATAACATTCTATAAGACCTAATGGTTCTTAACCCTAGTTTACCTATATTTAAAGATAAAGTGTCCATGCCTGGCTCCATTTGTAGACCAAGTAGAAAAGAAAATATTAAGCACAAATTGGTACCACACAATTATATTTTAAAGATTTTTAAGGTAGTTTTAATGTCTAACTATGACTAAGAGGTATTTAGTTGCCAAAAAACAAATGCAAAGAGAGAGAGGTAGAAGGATCAAAAATTCAAGGACAGCCAGGGCTATACGAGCCCTTGTCTCAAAAAATCAGTTCCAAAAACATAGTCACAGAGTAGTCTCTAAAACTAAAAAAAAAAAACAAAACCAGGAAAAAAACACCACCACCACCAAAAAAACCACTCCCCCCCCCCAAAACAAGCAAGCAATCAACTAACCAAACAACAAAGTCATGAATATGGGAAAGGAATTTGTGGGTTGGAGGAGGTGGTAACAGAGGTAGGGGATTTGTGTGGATCACAATTTGAACGCACATTGTGGTAGTTTGAGTAAGAGTATCTTCCATAGAGCTCTGACATTTGAACACTTGAATTCCAGTTGGTGGCACTTGTTGGGGGAGGCCTAGGAGGTGTGGCCTTGCTAGAGTAAGGACATCTTTGGTTTCAAAGCCTCATGCCATTTCTAGTTAGGTCTCTCTGTTTTGTGCTTGCAATCAAAAAAATATAAGCTCCTAGCTTTTAGTTTGTGCTCCCATGCCTCTGATCTGCTGCCACAGATTCTTATTCCTCCGGAAACATCCAAATAAACACTTAAGTTCTACAAGTTGCCTTGGTAGTGGTGTTTTACTATAGCAATAGAAAAGTGACTAATATACACATAACACAAGCATGAAATGTCTCTCTCACACACACACCCAAACACTTAGAATAGACCAAATTCAATCAATTTTCTGTTACAGATTGATGTTACTATATGTCAGACATTAAATGCTTAGAAATTGAGCTACTTTAAAAGTTTTTTTTAAAGAAAATGAAAACTACTGTTATACTCTAGAAATTTCATTACTGATTATATATATGAGCAAAATGAAGGTCAGAGACATATGCACTCTAGTGTTCATTTCAGCACTATACAAGCGCCCAGAGACAGAAACAACCTAAGTATCTATCAACTAAGAACAGGTAAAAAAAATATGGGGCACACATACATAGAATACTATGCTGCTACAAAAATAAAACTCTGTCATTTGCAACTACATAGATGACATGAACTCATTGTATCATGTGTAATATAATAAGCAAATAAAATAATCCAGGTACAAAAAGACAAATCATATGTAATCTTATTCATATGAATCTCAAAGCATTGATTTCCATGGAACTTGAGAATACAAGGGTGGTTATCAAAAGCTAGGAGAGTATGTGGGTATAAGGATGAGGAAGAGTTGATCAAAGATAGTAAGTAATACTTAGACAGGGGGAAGAAATTTTAGTATATTACCTATAGAGTGGTGTGACTATAGGTAACACTAATTTACATAAATTTCAAAGTGTTAGAAGGGATGATTCTGAAGGTTTTTGCTATAAAGAAATGTGCTTTGGGAAAAAGTGTGCTTAGCTATAATTTAAACATTATATAGTGTGTGTATGCATCAAAATAATTCATTGACTTAATATGTACAATTTTATGCTTTTAGAACATGTGAATTATAAATTCATTTAAAAAAGGACAGAGAACTGGGGATAACTCAGTGGTAGAGTGTTTGCCTAGAATGTGTAAGGCCCTAGGTTCAATTTACAGCACTGCCAAAAAAAAAACCAAACAAAAATGAGCTTTAACACAAAATGTTGAGAAATCTTATTTTCTTATACATAGAGAGGTATAAAGTGACAAATGATCTCAAATAGACCATTAACCAAGTCCTCTGGGGAACGTTTTAACTTACAAGAATAAAACATCAACAGAGGATGATAAATTACGGCAAACAGCGCCTTCTGCAAAAACATCTGTTATTTACATTTGTATAAATGTATAAGTAAGAAATAGATGCACTTTCTTACTTTTTAAGGCTTCTAGTGCTTTTAGGAAATTCATGCAGCAACTTCTTACGATATTCTATTAACAATTCATGTAATCGATCTTCTTTCCTTTCACTTTCTTCAATGGTTTTTGTGGTCAGTTCCAGGAGCTCAGTATTGGTTTGGAAAAGGCGGCAGGCATAGCACGTGGATTTGGCTGTTTCCATCTTGTCTCCAGTAAGCACCCAGACTTTCAAGCCAGCTGCATGCAGAGCTTCAATGGTCTCTGCAGCCTGATCTTGCAGCCTACAAACAGAAAGAAACCTTGTTAACCTCTAAATTTCATGACATAAGGTCTGTTGAAGCAAGGAATCTTACAACTCACTAACAATGAAAGTCTAGAATCCTGACTCCTTATCACCGTTGTTTTTGTCTCTGGCAGAGCTTCTCTTACTAAATTAAATTCCAAACAATGAAGTTCAGAAAATTTCATATTTCTTGAGATAACTGGTACCCAGTGGCATAATAAAAATTGAAAATATAAAGCCAGGAGGGATAGGTGGAGTTTTCTGAATACGAGGCCAGCGTGGTCGACAAGAGCTAGTTCCAGAACAGGTTCCAAAGCTGCAGAGAAACCACCTCAAAAAACAAAACAAAACAAACAAAGAATTGAAACTAAAAGCAAAAATATGCAAAACCTCACCAAATTAATGTCTTTATTTATTGTCACTTTAAGTGTATTTTTTATGACATCTCACTATGTAATTCTTTTTTTCTCTTTTGAAACATGATCTCACTATGTAGCTCTGGATGTTCTGAAACTCACTATGTAGACCAGGCTAGCTTTGAATTTATAGAGATTCCTGCCTCTGTCTCCTAAGATCTGGGATTAAATGCATGCGCCTCCATGTCGAACCACACAAATTCTTAACATGTTCCAAAATGGAAAGAGCTAAAACATTCTAATTAGATATGGGGACTATTCATAAATTGTTATCTTGGGGGAGCTTTTAAGATCAGGAAATCTGCTAAGTATGGTAGCTTGCATTTAATCCCAGCACATGGGAGGCAAATGAAGGAAGATTTCTGTGAGTTTGAAGCTAATATGGTCTCTATACTGTGTTCTAGGCAAGCCAGAGCTACACAGTTGATATCCTGTATCATAGAAAATAAATAATAAAGAGGAAACCCAATAATTTTCAATGAGGATTTAAGAATAATTCTGAAACGTAAAGGATAGATACATTCTTTAGGTTCTAAACTTTCAGTCACCAGAATAATCAATGAAATTTTACAAAAGAAATTTTGTTAACAGGAGGAAGGGAAAGGGGAGTTATAAGAAGTAGGAAAGAACAATAAAAGCCGGGAATATGATTAAAATATGTGCATCTATGGGAATGTCACAATGAAACTTTTTAACTTTTCGTAATATATGTTATTAAATTTTTCAGGAGAGGACTGGAGAGATGGTTAGGGGTTTAAAGCATATATTACTCTTCCAGAGGGCTTTATTTTGATTGCCAGCATGTGTCAGGTGGCTCCCAGCAGCCTGCGGTTCCTGCTATAAGAGATCAGATGTATGTCCTGCAGAGACATTCCCATATACATGGAATTTTCATCACCCTTATCCATTACACACACACACACACACACACACACACTCAACAATTCAAAATAAAAATAAAATGAATCTTCAAAAAAATTTCAGGACAGGGCTGGAGAGATGGCTCAGAGGTTAAGAGCATTGCCTGCTCTTCCAAAGGTCCTGAGTTCAGTTCCCAGCAACCACATGGTGGCTCACAACCATCTGAAATGAGGCCTGGTGCCCTCTTCTGGACTGAAGAAAGAATACTGTATACATAATTAGCAAATAAATAAATATTAAAAAAAATAAAAAATTTCAGGACAGAAATTGAAGATGAAAAGTTTTAAGGGAAGATGAGAATGAATAAAAATGAGGAGCTATCAAGAGTCTAATATATCCAGAACCCTTTGAATTACAGGATCAACCTGCCAGCAAGATGTATCCATGATACAATATACTGTGAATGTGATTGATAGGCAGAAGCAACTGGTTTCTAAAAGTTTTATCTGAGGGAGCTGGAGAGATGGCTTAGTGGTTTAAAAGCACTGGCTACTCTTGCCGAGGAGATTCCCAGTACCCACATGTTACCTTTCAACTGTTGGTAACTCCAGTTTCTAGGGATCTGACAACCTCTTCTGACCTCTAAGGGCACTGCACACATGTAGCACAACAGGCATACAAGCAGGCAAAACACTCATACACAAAAAATAAACAAATCTTTAAAGGATTGTATTTGAGGGCCATTCTATGTAAGGAAACTCATGTCAAAAGTCTGTAGCTGGGGAGGTCCTAGGCCCTAAGAGGTAACCTACTGGGATTTTTTTTAATATTTATTTATTTATTATGTATACAATATTCTGTCTGTGTGTATGCCTGCAGGCCAGAAGAGGGCACCAGACCCCATTACAGATGGTTGTGAGCCACCATATGGTTGCTGGGAATTGAACTCAGGACCTTTGGAAGAGCAGGCAATGCTCTTAACCTCTGAGCCATCTCTCCAGCCCCCCTACTGGGATTTTTATTTTTACTAATTGGAAATGGTATCAAATTGTCTTTTAAATATTTTTGTTTATACTCATAGATTAGTGTTGCTCTCAACATTGGTTAGAGAAGATTCTCTTTGTAGTGGCTGATAGTTAATGAAATGACTCATAACTGGTAAAAGTACTGAAAATAAGTGACAGTTTACAGCTCAGACTTCAATAAGAATTTTATATTATCCCTCTGTGGTTTAGAGAACATCCTGAAAGAGGGGGAGGAAAGAATATAAGGACTGGAAGAGGGGAAAGTACTTTGAACTGTTATCTTTTGGACTTGGCATGGCCACTGCACTCATGCATTCATAGCAGATGGGTTTACCTGCACAAGATGGGACCTATCAACAATTCTCTCATAGGTGGGCAAGGAGCTCATAGTTACTCTCTAAGGAACTATTGGCAATTAATGGTTGCTGAGGTAGAATATTCATTTTCTTTAATGGCACAGTCACCATTAAGTTTTCCATGCTCAGGTAAATGACCATAACATTCATGCTCATGCAAGCAACCCTAACTGAACTCAGTGGGTTGCAAAAAACAAAAATCAATCAAACAAACAAACAAACCAGAAAGACAGACAAGGAAGCAGACATGAAAACAGAAGGGTCAATGGGAGCAGGACTAGGATGAGAGAGGTTAATGGGGATAAAGTAACTAAATTATATTATATTATGCATGTATGAAAGAATGAAAGAATAAATAAATACTAACATAAAAATAATAAAAACTTTAATACTTTCAATTGGTTGAATATATCAGTAAATTTTTTCCATACTTAAAAATTTAATTGTATTACATGTGCATGGCTGGTTTTTTCTGCATATATATTTGTATGATATGTGAATGCCTGGTGTCCAAGGATGGTAGAAGGCATTAAGTTCCTCAGGACTGGAGTTATAGATGATTACTGATACCATGTGGATGCTGGGAATTGATCCCACATTCTCTGGAAGAGAAACCAGTATGCCAAACCATGGAGTCATCTCTCTAGTCCTTTCTTTGAAAACTTGTAAAATACTCAAAAGTTAAATAAAATATTTCAAGCATATCACTAAGTCCTAAAATAATGTCTAACAGATCTTAGCTTATATGTTTGTCTTATTTTTAATCATATTTTAAAGTACTCAAAAATATATTCTGGCTTGTTGAAGCAGGTTAAATTCTTGTGCTGTTTACCAGAAATTTCCGTTCTGCTCATTTCTCAAAATCTTACCAATTCTTCTAGGAAATAGCTCAAATAATAGTTCTACAACCCTGCTTTATGTACTGTAAGGTTGTTTTAGAAAAGTTACATAAACAATTAGATGATTTAGTAAATATTAAAAAACTACATTGATAAAGGATTCATTTTTTCTTAGATACATGTATTTGAAACTATTTCTAGAGTTCAAATCTGCTGTATTTCCTATACATGGTAAAATAATCTTAGATGACAATGCTAAATGAGATATTTCAAAATATGTAAATAAATTACTAATCTGAGTCATACTACCCTAAGTGACTGATCATTAAAATAATAAAGAGTAGATCTTTATTCAGCAGATATGCTAATATGGCCTGGGGAAAGCTCCGGAAGAGATAAAGAACTACAAATAATTAAGGAATACTGGCTGGTGGAGGATAAACAGTCTCCCTCAGGTAAATGCACACCAATTGGTTATCCAATACCAGATGGTCAGCCCTAAAAACAAACATACAAGCAACATTTACATATTACTTAAAATATATTACTTACATATTATATAGTAACATGAGTAACTATTTATATATTTAGGAATATACATACTAACAGTCAAATAAAGGAAAAGAGACCATTGAATGTGAAAGAGAACAAAGTAGAGTTGGACATGGGAGATTTCAGAAGAAGGAAAGGGAAGAGGAGAAATGATGTAATTATACTACAACCTCAAAAACTAAAAATAAAAATTAGCAAGAGTATCTAGTTACTTGTCTTCCACAGCAGTGGCTCCAATTAAATTCATATTTGTCTCAATCTCATCAAAAATCTTTTCCAGTTTTTCTTCTCTATCCTGTAGGGCCATTTTTGCCTCTATTAGTTGTGTATTAATTCTTTCAAAATCATCTGGAGCAATTTCTTTGAAGGCTACACAAAGAGTCCGATATCCATCCTAGAAGCAAAGCAGAAGGTCTCCAGTTACCTCTGTAATAGCTGAATTAATGTCATACTATTTTAAAGATTATGTGTTGAGCATGTGTCAGTGTATGTGTATAGATACGTGCACAGGAGTGCAGGTGACTGTGGAACCAGAGGCATAAGATCCCCTGGAGCTTGAGGTACAGTTAGTTATGAGCTATCCACTGTGGGTACTGGGAACCAAACTTGTAAGACCAGTGCATGCTCTTCTTAACTTCTGAGCAATCTCCCTAGCCCCAATAATATTCTTGAAATGAATTTGCTTTACCCATCTGTACAGGAGAAATTCTTAACACATTTAATTTTTTAAAATGAACAGAATGCAGTCAAAGAGTTAACATTCAGTAAAGTTCTAAGAAACTAATAGTTCTTAAAAAAAAAAACTCCTTGAAACATCTTCAACAAGTAAGATCCTTGAAACATCTTAACTTAGTACTAGTTCTGACCACAGTACTGGTATAGAAAAATAGTTTATGTCAAAATAAAGAATATAGGAGTATAACCAAATTTCCATGTACAAGAAATAGACCATAAAATAAACTAAATTAACTTTAACGTCTATTTAAAAACCATAAACATAGTTATATGCAGTATTTCTCCATTTACTTATTGAAGGGAAGGGCATAGACTTACCATTGCATTACGTTCCACATGGGCTTTGGTTAACTCAATTTCATGGTTATGCACCCTGGGAAAAACTGATGAATCTGCTCCTTTACAAAAAAGTAATATATCTCCTACAATAAAGAACCAAAGTACTCAACTTAGAATTTGAAGACTGGTATTAGAATTTTAAGAAGAGTTAACTTTAAGATGGCCTCTACCATCCAGCTGCTATATATTTTGAACCTGTCTTGCAATGTTAAATCAAATGGAATGAAATATCTAGAGCTTTAGTTTGTCAAAAGAACAATCATCATCTCTCCAGAACATTATAGACACCATAAATAAGCCAGATACTACTACATGCAGCCCTGCTATATTTCTTCACAGTAAATCATGGACTAGTAGGCTGTGTTAAGGAACTCCAGGTGACATTACTTTGAAAATGTAACCGGTCATGAAGTAGAGCCAAGAACCACATTCAAGCTCTACCAGCTTGAATTCATTTTGAATAAACTAGAAGAATACTTGCTTGATGGCCTGTACTGGGAACTTGAAAATATTTTTGTAGAATGCTGATATCATAAATACAGTTTTAGATCATGTACGGTTGAGCATTAAAAGACACTTTATCCTTATGAGGTAAATAGCTGAGCAAATTAAAAAAATGTAGCTTTGGGACCAGTGACCTTTGCATATCATTTTTGCAGGCATTTTACCATTTGCAGAAGAATATAGGTATAGATGTGCACACATAAAAGCAGTAAGGATTTAAATGTTAAATGTTTCATTTCTAATCACACATCTGAAGTATATTTAAGTCATAAACAAACTTCATGGAAATATATTAAAACCAATATCATGACTTTGCAGTCATCCCAGAAGACAGAGTAAAAGTGAACCACCTTTCTCCATTTCTCCTCATTAAGGAATTTGCAAAATAATCACTACTAAAATAAATTAAGGATATTTTGAAAATTAAGCCAAAAAACACATGTGCACACATGTACATACATATGAGAGCTTGCAAATAAAGGAGTGCTCTCCCATGAGTCTTTCAGAATCTGAACAGAAGGCAAACTATCACAATGCCTTCCAAAGATATTGAGGAGCCAAGAGATGATGGTACCCATTTCTCTGAAAAGGCAAGTTTTATTCTTTCACAGTTCTTAGCGCTGGAATGAAACAAAATGCCCTTTCCTAGAAACTTGGGTTAATCATACATCTGCACTTGTTTCCAAGGAGCGTAAAGCAGTAGGAGAATAATAGTGGTCAGAGAAGGATCGAAAACCAGTCACTCTCTGAACTCTAGACTTCTATAATTGGTAATTCCAGATCATTTAACTCTTCTGAATAATTTAATCTAATTAATAGTTCATCCACACATAGACAAATCTAAGCCATCTCATACTATTATTACACTCTTTAAACCCTTCTCTGGCTTCTTACTGTGTTAGGATAAAATGTGACATTTCTGAAACACTAAATTGCTGTTTCAGTAAAATCTGTAGGATTAGTTAATCCTAAACTACATAAAATGCTTCTTTCCTCAAAAAAGTTGATAAAAAACTTTACAAGTAGAAAAAGATAAATAAGTCAGATTTTAAAGATGCATACCTCCTTGGGTCTTCACAATTACACTCATACGTCGGCGGACAGAATCAAAATTTAAGGTGTGGAGAAGTTCATACCTTTAGGAAATGAAAGACAAAAAAGTGAAATACCTAAACTAAACTGAATAAGAAAAAGCACATTACTAAAACATCTTAATGAACACAAAGCTTTGCTATTTGGATGTGAAGAGCTAGTCTTTTATACAACTGGTATTTTTATTTTTCTTTGAAATTTGTCTGCATGTAGAGCATGCTGATAATAGTAGTAAAAGCTATTTTTATTTTCTCACTGTGTAACTTACAAAGAGAGTGACTGTATAAGAATGGAAAACAAAGAACTGGCTCACCAAGTCATCTCTGGAGGGGGTATAGGGTGGCTGTAATTTTGGTGTGCCTACTATGCGGTCAGACAATGTGCTAGGTTCTGAGAAATTGAGATGAATCTGCCAAAGGCTCTTCTCTCCAAGAACTTACCACAGTATAAAGGAGACAAAGGATAATGAACATAACTATATTCCATGTCCACGCAATACTTCAATCAAAAATACTTAAAATGGAGAGACCCAAGCACAGAAAAACGGCGAATTGAAAGAATGTCTCCTGGCAAGGGTATGTGCTGGATTCTAAATGAATGACATGATGAGGAAATGGGGCCTTCTTTTCATAGGGGAGAAAGCATGTATGGCAGCACATGATTCACACAGAGTTTAAAATTCCAATGTCTGGAAAACTTAGTTCTATGCAAGAGATGAAATACTCAAAGTAAGCAAGGGTTGAGAACTGGGAATTTAGTGCTGTTTCAGAAATGTGGCATTTTATCCTAAAACAGTAAGAAGCCAGAGAAGGACTTAAAGAGTCTAATAATATTATGAGATGGCTTAGATTTGTCTATATATGGATAAACTATTACTTAGACTAAATCATACAGAAGAGTTAAAAAGGAGGGACTTGTGAATGAATATTTTCATCTATATTTCGCAAATAGTTCAGCAAGACTCATTCTGGCTATGGACATGTAAACCAAACTGGAGCCTCTACTGTAAATCCTCATTTTTGACGCTCTATAAGAAATAGCTTTTCCTACTCCAACTATATTTATATGAAACCCTGAAATGGGAGAACACAGTTCAATATTTATAGGTACATTAAGTTTTCTTTCCTATCTGAATCCATTTACTTTCACTTTTTGAGTTCATAATATAATTACCTGATTTATTTATAGTATAATTCCATTACCCCCATTTTTCTCCCTCCAAGCCCTCCCATAAACTACTTCTTACTCTCTTTCAAATCTTTTTTTAAAATTTTAATTCATTTTACATACCAACCACAATTCCCCTTCCCATCCCTCTTCCTGTCCTCCATCCCCACCTGTCCACTACTCCACGGGGAGTCTACAAAGTCTGGTATATTCAGTTGAGGCAGGATCAAGCCCTTCCTCCCTGCATCAAGGCTGAGCAAGGCATTAATGTTCACAATTGGATTAAAAAATGACAAACATCAAAATATAGAACTACTTACTCTTCTATTTCTTTTCTTTGGTTCTCTACTCGTATATGTCCATTCCAATTTCCCAAAAATGTGAACCCAAACCTATCAAAAACAATAAAGACTTGTAGATTTTCAAGAAACAGTTATTCTCCTCTTTCGCTGTTATTACCTATCCTTTTAAATTCCATTCTTCTTTCATACAATCTCAATTTCCAATTGCACTTCCCATTTCATTTGCCAACAAAGAACAAGCCAATGACTGGCTACTTCTGTATTCAATTTGTAATTCCAATTTTGCAGCAAACATAGTATGTGGCCTTTTAGGTACTTAGTCATCTTGAATCTCAGGGGTAAACTGGATTGTCAGTTACCAGATGACATCAAAATTGCTGGCAGCATTCAGAAATTACATGTGCTGTACAAAAGCTGCCACTGATTTACAAAATAATATGACAATTTGGACTAATGTCAGAATACATAAATAAGGCAAGCTAAACAAATGTATCACTATTTTCTTTTTGAAGTTACATAATAGGAAAGGCACAAGATAGAGTTACTGAAACAAATGAAAAAGCAAACAAACTTCTGCCCTCCTGTGGTTTCACTTTCTCAGAAGTAAAAGAAATGCTTACTTTTTTGCTCCTTTCACCAAAGCTATTTCATCTGGCGAGGAGGAGATATAGGTGAATTCAGCTGCTTCTGTAGGTCCATCAACAGCATCATTTGTTTTGATTTCTACAGTGTGACATAAACACAGGGCACGCAGAAAGAGCTCTTCTCGGTTCTGTAAAACAGAAATGGAAAATGACTATTATTTTTATCCCTAGGTAACCAGACAGAGAACAAAGAAAAGATATTAATGTGACAGAATTTTATAATCTCTAAGTAACTAATGAAAATTTATAAATTCCCAATACTCAAATGCATACCTAGCAACTAATAGAATTACAGGTTCATAGTCAACATCCCTGGAATATGTATTAACTCATCCAGGTTAGAGTAGTACCACCTATACCTAAGGCTATAACTTCATGGCCTTCAAGTCACAATCTAGCAATTGTTCATGTGCCAGAAGACTTTGATCTGTTTAACATGAAAATCTAGAACTTCAATTCTAGATTTGAAAAGATGACTTCTTAGAGGAGTTGCTTATAAATATTGATTTCTCAGAGAAAATATTAATTGGGAAAATGTCACCTTATCTGCTTTATCAAAAAAGGTTGAGGGCCCATCAGTTTGAGATAATCCATCAACTTCCTCAGTTGTGCCTTTATATTTGTGTCCATCAATGCAGCATTCAATGAATTCCATGCTATTTTCAGTGAGTGTTCCAGTCTTATCTGTAAATACATAATCCACCTAAAAACAAGGATATAAACATATACATGTTCATTACTATACTTAAGTTTTAGACAGCTATAAGAAGGCAGTCCTATTTTCATAACCATAGAAATCACCTATTCTAAGACTTGACAAATGTTGGATTATAAACGCAGAATTATCAAATGAATGAGAAAATTGTGAGCATTTTCAAAGACACTGAAACTTACATAAATGTAGAAGACTAATAGGACAGAAAACCATGACTCTTTTATTAAGTTAAGCACATTTAATTTAATCCTTTAATGTTTTTTATAAGGTAAAGTAAAAAGTCAATTTTCTGAGGAAGAAACTAATATAATGCACCCCCACTGTCATGTACATAATCCAATAGAAAAAAAAATGTAATAGAAATGTACCTGGCATACAATAAAAGAAAAACTGAAAATTTTCCCCTTGAAAAGCACAATTACAATTTTATTCTATTTTATAAATTCATTGGGTGTATGTTTCCATGCCATCGCACATAACATGCAAGCCAACACACAGATAGAGGATGGTTGGAGGACAACCTGTAGAAGACAAGTTGTCTCCTTCCATCATGTAGGATCCAGAGATCTATCTTAGGTCATCAGGCTTTTTGATAAGCACCTTTATCTGGGGAACTATCTTGTCAGGAGAACTCTCAATAAAAATACTGCATTGAAGGCAGTATGTGTGGGTGTGTGGGAGATGTCGCTCCCCCTAACCCCTCACCTGCCTGCGACAAGTGACAGACAAAAGAGCTGACCCTCCTCCTATCCAGCTGCAACACTCAGGCAAGTGGGCCCTGCTCTTTGTCTGGGCAGCACAGTAGAGCTCACCCTGCTGGCAGAAGCAAGGGTGAGCTGGCCCTGAGGGTAGGAGAGTGGGATAGCTGGCCACGGGCCCCTCATCTGCCATGTGGTGGTGAGGGCAAGGGGAATATGCTCTCCCCCTTTTCCCCTGACACCTGTGGTAGGTGAGGGATCTGACCCTTCCCCTTGTCTGGACAGCACAGTAGAGCTGACCCTATTGACTAGGTGCAGGTCCCTCCGAGAACATGAACATGGGAGATCTGGCCTCGCCCCTCAGCTGCCATATGGTGGTGTGGGTGGGGGAGAGGCCCTCCCCGATGCCCCTCACTGCCTGTGGGAGGTGGGAGAGCTGTCCCTGCCCCCCCCCCAGCTGAAGCATTCAGGAGAGTGGCCCCTGCACATGCCTGGGCAACACAGTAGAGCTGGCCCTGAAGGTGTAGGTGCAGGAGAGCCCACTCTGAGAGTGTGAACGCAGAATTGGCCCCACCTCTTGCAAGGGGAAAACTAGCTGGGCAATGCTGGAGAGTTCACCCTGGAGGTGAAGACAGGGGAGAGCTGGCGGACTGATCAACCCTGCAACTACCCAGGCCCAGAACCAGGGCTATGTGTTAGCCAACTCCAACATCCACCTCATCTGTGATCTGCTGGAGCACAGGAAGGCCAGTCCTGCAGACCCAAAGCTGCAGGATTTCCACGACACAGGGCAACTGCAGAATAACCAAGAGGAGACCCAGTGAGGGCCCAGCATCGATAGTGTAATAGAAACCAGAGGCCTTGGACCAGATCAATGACTCTCTGCAATGAACACTTGCAAGTAAAGATATGTGGATAAAAGGGTCTACTGCGTGACTCACTGTGTTACACTACAGCTTCCAAGATGAGATTTGTCCTTTTTTCTCTTATTTGATTTTAAGAAGGAGGCTGCAAGGGCAGAGAGTTGATACAAAGGGATGGGAAATGAATGGGATCGAGATGTGTGATGTGAAGGACACAAAGAATAAGTAAAAAGAAAGCTTAATAAAAAACACTGCATTGACGTAAAAAGCATTACAATAGAAGAGAAATGTTGACAGTTATCTACTTAGGAGATGTAACAGGTAAAGGGTGATAAAAACAACTTTTCATGTCTATTTTTGTAGATATTCCTAAAACCGTTTCCAAATTTAAGAAAAGCAATTAATAGGTTAAAATATAATATGTATTGTACTTTTACAAATAATGGGAAATATGCTAACGAAATAAAATTTCCATTATACTAAATCATTTTGAGCACTTACATTTTATGTCAGTTTTTATCTATTCTATTTATAACAGCTGGCTTTTAGAAACCCACAATTTTATCCTCCTTTTCAGTAATGTATGCTTAAATAGTTAAAATTATGGGCTGACAAGAACAAGTGTAAGCACAAGATTAAGGTTTTTATAATGTACGGGAAAAGAGATGAACTTCAGCAGTTGCTTTCTAACTATTTTTCAAAGCTTTTCATGGTAACAGCACTGACACAAATAAAGCATTCTAGTCTTCCTTTTCCCCTATTAGCCAGCCAAGTTAGAATTTTCTTTTTAAATTCATCTTAGTGGTATTATTTGTGCATCACTGAGAATTTTCTAAATAAGAAATTCTTTGAGGCTTTCTATTCTTGGCCAAAATATTCACTTTTGTATTTCCACAAATCCTGGGTCGTTTCACATCATGCATTTAGATTAGTATTAGCTCATTCAGAGATTCTTTTGTGTGTGTCAGTATGTGGATGCCAGAAGAGGACTTTGGGTGTTGTTCCCTAGGAACTGTTCGTTTCTCTTTTGAGTTAGGGTCTCTTTCTGACCTAGAACTCCCCAAAGAAGCAAGGCTAGCCCATTAGTGAGTCTCTCCAGTGTTTGGGTTAAAGTGCAACCACTAGGCTAGGCCTTTTCTCAGTGGTTCCCTAGGAGAGATCTTATATTCTTGTGCTTCTGAAGGAAGCACTTTACTGACTGAGCTATCTTTCTCGCGTCCTTTTAGAATCTTAAGACATCAGTGTTAAAAGTGGTAACTTCAATATAAAATGTGCAATTCTTTAGCCTCTTTGGGACAGTATAGACAGTAAAGGTCTGCAAACATCAAATCTCAAAGGTAAAGGACAAAAAACTATAAACAAAAACATGCGTCTTATTTTCAAATTTAAATTCCTAGGCAATGTTGATTTTGTTGGCGCTAAAATCAGAAAACGTACAAAACCATTCTCATATTCTATGTACTTAGGAAAAGTAAACAGAGGGCTAGTTGTGATTTATATTAAAAAGTATTTTTATATTTAAAAGCTCAGGAAAAAAGGAGAGATTGCTGCTTGGCTCTCCCTCACAGATTCTTCTTCTTTAATGATAGCTTTGAGATGGATGAAAAGACTCCTTCATATCAGAAAAGTCAAGTTCATCATCTTATGGCTAGAAAGTCTGCATTAGTTGAATATCGTAAAATATACATTTGATCCCTTTAATTTCTGAAATAGCTTCAAACACACATGGCATCTCCAGACTGGTAAGAATGTTATTTTTGAGATGGGAGACCAATGAGTGTGTGTTCATATTCAGCATGGTGTGACAAAAGGTGTATCCCAACTAGATAGTTTGTTTTGCTGGCGGATGTAGCAAGAGAGGTGGAGGAAGACAGAGGAATCTGCAGTACGTGCTAACACGTATGCTTCTATATCCTCTTTCTCCTTCCACCGACCACCTCAATTTTCTTTCTTTCTTTTCTGATGCAATAGTTACAGAACTAGGGTGAAACTATTAAGTATAGGCCTGTGATCTCTGCTGCCAAAGAGGCCAAGGTGGGAGTATTGCCGAGGTCAAGACATGTCTGAGCTGCAGAGTGAGTTCAAAGTCATCCTGGATATTTCACTGAGATCCTGTCTCAAAAAAGAAAACTGCTGGAGCTATAGCTTAGTGCTAAGAGGCTTGGCTAGCATGTGTGAAGTCCTTGGTTCAATCTTTAATACTGAAAAAACAGTCATATATACAAAGATACATACACAAAACAAAGAAAGAAGCAATATTATTCTGAAGCAAGTAATTTCAAGTTTTTCATTTGTTCTGTAGGGAATACGACTCAAGATTCTATAAGTGCTAAGCAAGCACTCCACACTGAAGTATGCTCCCAGATACTGTTTGAAAACTCTTTTAAAACTCCTAAGGGGCTTGTATCAGTGGGTTGTACATTTATCATACTTGGAAGTAACATTACAGATAGCTGACCACAACTTCACATAACTTTACCATATCTAAATGGTAGTAGACTGAGGAAAGGGTTCCTCTAGAGTAGTAGCCTAGAGTCTAGATAAACACAGCAGACAAACTTAATCACCCTTTCCAAAGTGAGAAAATTTGGATAGAAAGAAAAGCAGAAACCACAGTTGTGGATCACAAATGAATAAATGGGATTATGCAATGAGTATAATGTAATACTACTTAATACCTTAAAATGGGCTCAGACAGAGATGATGACAATGTCTCCTACTTCAATCAAATCAAAGCCTCCTAATAATTTTTTAATTGGACAAGTTTTAGATGAAATCTATATTCTCAATATTCTCACCCTGGAGACATTCTGGATAATGAACTAGGGTAAGTAATAATAACTGAGTAAGATTCTAAGTAATGTCTCATTACTATTTGAAGCTGTATGTTCTCTTGATGTAGAGGGACGGGTATCTGAAAATGGGAAAAGATTGCTACATTATAAAATACCTAATATTAATAATCTCAGTCTCATGAATAAAACTCTAAAAACCTCTGGTAATCGCCAAAAAGAAATATGTATCTTTTATATACTAATGAGATGACTGGTGGCCCTATATACTTAGATATCATACTGAATAAAGGCAAGTCACTGGAAAAATTAAAGCATTAATTTGATGGCTGGAACTTTCACCTTCATCTTACAACCCCAGAGGGGAAGGATAAAAGAGCCAAAGGTTAAGTTATCAACAATGGTCAATGATTTAATCAGTTATATTATGCTTTGTTATTTCTATCAAACCCTCAAAGCAAAACAAAACCACCTTTCATAGAGCTGATCATGTGAAGATTTCCTGAAGGCTGGCACACTCAAGATGGCATGAGAGGTCTGCACTCCTTCCCATGTACCTTACCTGTTGTCATCTAGCTACCCATTGGTATCCCTTTTCATAACCATTTAAATAAAATAAGCAATATTATGATTCTCTGAGATTTTTTTTGGGCCACGTTGTCAAATTAATGAAAGTCAATCAAGAGTCTATGTAAATTTTGATTTACAACTGGATGGTCAGAATCACAAAGAAAAACCTCCACTTGTGACTAGCATTTGAATAACGACAGTATTGTGGGATTTAGCCTTCAATTTGTATCTTCAGGTGAATAGTATCAGAATTGGAATTCACTAGAGAATTTGGCTTGATCTATGTGTGCAAATCCTCTCTACTTCCACATATTATGATGGTGTTGTGTTGAATTACTCTGAGAATAGTGAAAGAAAAAAATTATTTTTCTGATCTTTCAGTGAAACTGGCTGCTAAACAGAGGTTAAACAGAACTCTTGAGCTAGACTGAACACATGAAGTTATCTATTTTGTAAGGAAAAATTAATTAAACAAAACAAATAACAAATGGTTTAACCTAAAGGTACACTTCAGAGACCTGGCTTTATTACTCACAAATCTTGAGAAAAATCTCTTCATTTTTCTTTAAAGTAAAATACTTGATATGTCAGACTATAATGACTAAACATAAAGCTTAACAAAAAATATGTCCTACATTCTATATTACGTTCATTAATACCGTGGTTCACTTGACCAAAATTAGTCTTAAGATTCTTTCTACTTCCCCTAACCATCTAATAATATTTCTGATTAATTATAACCATACTAATATAATTAGGTCTAATATGCTTGCCCAAATAGTTGATAATTTGAGTATTTTTAACTTCATAATAGCACCTTCAGTACATAGAACAAATCCCAGGTACATGTTAGGACGTCAAAACAACAGCTTTATTGAATTAGTAGAATCAGAATTTGTACTTAAGAATGATAATGTTGCAGCTGAAGAGATGGCTCAGCGGTTAAGAGCACTGTCTGCTCTTCCAAAGGTCCTGAGTTCAACACCCAGCAACCAACTACATGGTGGCTGACAACCATCTGTAATGAGGTCTGGTGCCCTCTTCTGGCCTGCAAGCATACATGTAGACATAATATTGTATACATAATAAATAAATAAATGAATAAATAAATAAATATCTAAAAAAAAGAATGATAATGTTGCCTGAGGGTGGTGACACATGCCCTTAAACCTAGTCCTTGGGAGGCAGAAGCAGGTAGATCTCTGTGAGCTCAAAGCCAATCTGGTTTACAGAACAAGTTCCAGGACAGCCCGGTCTTCACAGAGAAAGCCTGCATCAAACAAACAGACAAACAAACAAAAAGAATATCATATTAAATATAGCTGCAAAAATGAGAAATATAAAGAAGGCTAGACCCATGAGTTTTTCAAGAGTCATTAAAACATTCAGTTTTTATCAAAGATTGGTACTGGAGAGTCAGCGATCTCCACCAGAGCAGATACAGGGGGGTAACCACCTAGTGACTGAGCCAGAGCCAGAGACCACTGAGGGTCTGGACATGATTCTGGGACCTTCAAGGGAGTAGACCCAAGGCAGGACTCCTGTGGGTCTGATGTGAATCTAGGACCTGCCAGGAACTAGGCCTGAGCCAGGACCTCTGCCAGTCTGGGCATGAATCTGGGACATCTGAGGGAGTAGGAAGGAACCAGAGATCTCTGTGGGGCCAGGTATGAGTCTGGGACCTCAGAGGGAGTAGGCCTGAGCCAGGACCTCTGTTGGTCCGGGCATTGGTCTGGGACATCAAAGGGAATAGGCACGAAAACGGAAACTCAGCAGGTCCGAGCATGAGTCTGGGACTTCTGAGGGAGTAAACTTGAGCCAGGTCCTCTGTGGTTCTGGGCGCACCTGAGTCTGGGAACTTCAAGGCTTATTACGATATTTTGGTGAAGAATGTATACAGTATGCTTGAAAATGTGCTTAGATGGTGAAGAAAATGGGTATAGTCAGTCATGGAAAAAAGATAATAGTTTAAAAATAATAAGTAAAGTCTTTCAAGAAAGAGTAAAGTAATATAAAAATAAGCAATGTAAGGGTGGGGAATGCCATAACACAAGGCATGTGAACCCTATTTAGTGCTTTATTAATTGAAAAATGTTAAAATGCTAATGAGCAAAAAACCACTACTGCTGAGAGACACTGGATTGGAGAAAAAACTGCTAAATTCAATCAGCCCACATATTTTAAGGATGTTTTAACTTCAGAATGGGAGTCAGGAAATGTATTTGGTTGAGGGAAAGGTTATGACTTTGTTTCTATAGGAAACAAAAAGCTATGGATTCCTTCAAAATTAATAAAGATAATATTTGACTGGGGAGACGGCCTGAAAATCTTGGCTGCAGACATGAAGAAAAAAAAACAAAAACTACAGGACAGGTAACATATATGCTGATCCCTCTATATGGGAACACTATAAGGCTGGATGAGACATGATAAATCTTGTTGGCTACAGAGTCCTCATGACTCATTGCTACATGCCATCGTTTCATACAGCATGGATGGAGATTTATATTACAGTTTCGTTATACATTCTAAATGAACTTATAATGTCGACAGATGACTTTTACCTGTTCAAACATAGAGACCATCTTTAGTTGATTTGTGCACACTGCACATTCCATACTTGTGTTAATGCAGGTATATATATTCCCTTTAAAAGCTTCTGCGTTTTTTTAGAAAAACGGACCAGATACCAATATAAACAAGTAGCCCAAATGATCTAGCCACTCAGAGTGCTTTTGTTGCAGTTTCCTCAAAAATCTGCATCCAGAACAACTTCAAAGCTTCTAAGTGAGATGGTCCAGCCTCATAGACTACTCCAGTCATGACTTCAGTTAAGCCCTGCACGTTCCCATCACAAAGAGACTGAACAACCAATGATACAGCTAGCTCTCCCAGGACTTGGCCATTATCCCAATTTTCTCAGGATTCCATAAAGATGTTGTTGCCCCCCAAGACAACAGGAAGTAATCTTAAGAACATGATGCCCATATTCACAAAAGGTGGGGTGGGTAGGTTTTGGTTGTTTAGTGAGTTATGAATGTTTGTTGTTGCTTAAGGGGGATGGTTACAAGTTGTTATTGGTAATGGTCAAGGAAAAAAACTTAACAAAGAAGGTTGGATTAAGGGATTTCTTCCTTTCTTTTTCTTTCCTTGATCCGTTCTTTCTCTCCTATCTAATGGGGAAAAAAGGAGGTATAGGAATGATAGGATAAAAGGGTAGAATATTGACTATACATAAAAGCAACTAGTAGTCTAATATTTTACATTGGTATAAATTTTTGTATATTGATAGAAACAAGGTTATTTTGTAAGAACATACTGTATGTATGTTTCTATTCTTGTTTAAGGTATTGTACCTATGTAGCTCATTTAAAAATGGAATGTAAAGTTCTAGTCCTTGAAAGCTATTATTAAAATTGTTTAGGAAAATTTAAAAATGCAGATTAGAATCTAGTCATCTATAAGAATCAAATTTGTAGTCATGATCAGTATGTTTTCAAGGTTAAACAGATCTATTTTACACAGACACATGGTCACCAACACTTCAGAGATCTATATAACATAATATTTAAAATGTTTTAATAATATAAGGCTTCTCATGATAGTGAGTTATGTCTGCTTCTGGCAGCACCAATGAATTCAGAGAACATGATGGGCATTGAAGAATCTCTATATGGAGCTTACTTTCAATGTGGCAAAGACAGCCTCTGGGCAAAAAAACTGCCCTTGCCTCAAATGCTGACAGTATGCTATCCAAATTGGACAAGCAGAATACAATAAAAAAAAAGGCAATTGCCGAACTTTGCCAAGATAAGGTAGAAGACTCCTTCAGAATTTCTGCTTCCAAGAAAAGTCTGTCAGATATTCTAGGCCTGTAGGCAGAAGATATATGCTCCAATGTTTCAGAGGAACTTGGGTGAATGTACAGGCAGTCATTTTTCTTTGTCATTTTTATAGTTTTAGAAGCTACTTGCTCTTGTACTTTCTGTTTACTCAGGTGATATTCTATCATTCTCAGGTCTCTGATGGGGTTGAAAACTAGATATTTACAGTTTTACCATTTTTCATTTTCTTATTTTTATTCATTCTTTGTGTTTCATATCATACACCTCCATGCCATTCATTTCCCCATCCCTCTGTCCTTGCTACCTCACCCCAAACTAAAATAAAATTTAAGAGAAAAAAAGAGAGAAGGAAAAGAAATAACTCTTGTCATGGAAGCTGTAGTGTGACACAGTGAGTCACACAATAAACCCTTTTATCCATGTATCTTTACCTGCAGGTGTTCATTGCAAAGAATTTGCTGATCTGGACTGAGGCCTCGGTGTCTGATACACTATTGATGCTGGGCCCTTACTGGAATTCCTCTTGGCTATCCTGTTGTTGCCTTGTGCTGTGGAAATCCTACAGCTCTGGGTCTGAAGGACTGGTCTCTTTATGTGGCCCACCAGATGGGGTGGATGTTAGGGTGGGCCAACACATAATCCCGGTTCTGGGCTTTGGTAGTTGCAGAGTCCGTCAGTCCACCAGCTTTCCCTTGTTCTCACCACCAGGGTGTGCTCTCCTGTACTGCCTGGTGCATTCACCCCTTACAGTGATGAGCAAGGGGGAGGGCCAGTTTGCCCATTTTCATGTTCTCAGTGTTGGATTCCCCACAACTATACCTTCAGGTTCAACTTTAATGTGCTGCCCAGGTGTGGTATAGGGGCCACTCTCCTGAGTGCTGCAGCTGATGAGGTGATGTGGGATTACCTTCTGTACACAGATACACACACACACACACACACACACACACACACACACACACACACGGAGAAAGAAGGCAGAGTCAGAGGGGCCCCATGTAGTTGTTAAAGGAGAACAATGACAGAACTTTAATCAGTTGGTAAGCCACAGCCTTGTGATGATATACAGATCAATAAAAATGGGTCAATTTAAGGTATAAGAGCTAACTAATAATATGCCTGAGCTATTGGCTAAACAATATTGTAAAACTATAATTATCTGGGTCTGGGCAGCAGGGAAGCAAAAGCATAGTCTCTGTCAACAACAATGAGGGACAGGGCTACCTCTCCTGTTCTTATGGCCTTGGGGCCAGCTCTCCTATCTATCTTTGGCATTAATGGGGAAAGGCATTTCTTCTCCATCCATGCCACCAAATGACAGATGGGTAATAAGGACAACTCTCCCTTGCTCACATCTCCACCAATGGGATTGTCACTATTGTACTGCCCATGCAAGGTGCAGGATCTGCTCTCCCAAGGGTTGCAGCTATTTTATCATTTTCTTTGCTACCAAATTTAAAAAAACTCACAAAAGAGATGTAAAGCTTATAAAGGTTATTTACCTAAGAAGATGTTTTAAGGTCTAAAAGGATATTTTTATATTGATAATACAAGTTTTAATAGAAAGTGGTTTAGGTATAAAACTATGGACTCATCAACACAGGATAGATAATACAGTACTTTCTCTGAATTTGCCAAATACAGATGGACTAGACATTGTGAATGTAGTTCTTACCTGATAATTGTTCTTACTGCATATAGTTTTTGTGTTAGAATTAAAATCTTTCCTTTTTATTTAGACAAAAAGGGAAAAACACTGTGGGCTAATCTTTTTCTGCACTGTGAAGAGTATCTCTGCCAAGGTACCTTCTGATTGGTTTAGTAAAGAGCTGAATGCCAATAGCTAAGCAGGAGAGGATAGGCAAAACTTCCAGAGGGAGAGAGAGGAACTTGGGAGAAAAAAATCTGAGGGTGGATTCACCAACCAAACATAGAAGAAGTGGGACATACTATACTGAGGAGAAGTAACAAACCACGTGGCAGAGCATAGATTAATATAAACAAGCTAAGTTTTAAGAGCTCATTGGGAACAAGCCTAAGCTAAGGCCAAGCTTTCATAATTTCTAAAAAGTCTCTGTGCCATTGTTTTGGAACTGGTGGTACAAAAGAAAGTCCAAGTAAACCTGTCAAAGAATGCAGATAATGGAGTCTGATTAGCCCAAGAGAAAGAAGTGTGTTATTGTCAACAAAGTTAAAAGGAGTTGTAGATCTGAAGAAGGCTTTGACTTCAGACATGGAAATGCAAAAGTTGGAATTTGCCCAGCTGATTTTTGGTCCTGCTTTGGTCCAACATTTCCTCAGTATGTTCCCTTCCCTCCCTTTTGGAATAGTAAGATATATCCTGTGTCACTGTATATTGAAAGTATGTTTTTCATTTTTATTTTACAGGGAATTACAGTTAAGAGATCACTTCAGAAAAGACTTTGAACAGAATAGCTAAAGTCAAAAACACCAATGATAGCCTATGCTGGAGAGGATGTAGGGTGAGGGGAACACTCATCCATTGTTGGTGGGAATGCAAACTTGTGCAGCCACTGTGGAAATCAGTGTGGCGGTTTCTCAGGAAACTGGGAGTCAACCTCCCTCAGGACCCAGCAATTCCACTCTTGGGAATATACTCTAGAGATTCCCTAACATACTACAAAAGCATTTGTTCTACTATGTTCATAGCAGCACTATTTGTAATAGCCAGAACCTGGAAACAGCCTAGGTGCCCCTCAATAGAAGAATGGATTTTAAATATTGTTGAGGCTGATAGACTATTGAGATTTCTGAAGTTATACTAAATGCCTTTTGCATTATTATATGGCTACAAACCTATGGGAGTCAAGGAGTAGAAAGTAGTGGTTTGAATAAAACTGGCCCCCATAGGTCCATAGGTAATAGCACTATTAGGAGATGAGACCTTTTTGGAATTGGTGTTGCCTTGTTGGAGGAAGTATATCACTATGGAGATTCTATTTAAAGTCTCATATGCTCAAGTTAGGCCAAGTGGAGCATTCACTTCTGCTGCTTGATGATCAAGATGCAGAACTCTCAGCTCCTTCTCTAGCACCAAGTCCATGCTTCCCGCCAAGAAGATAATGGACTTAATCTCTGAAACTGTAAGATAGTCCCAATTAAATGTTTTCCTGTGAAAGAACTGCAGTGGTTATAGTATCTCTTTATAACAATAGAAATCCTAAGTCATTTACATATATTGGTATTCCAGACTAGAAAAGATTTTTACTGTATTAGTTTAAGTTATAACTGTGTTCTCACCTGACCAAGTTCTTCATTAAGGTCTGATGTGTTAACTAAGGCTCCTTCATTAATTTCTTCATCAAAAAAGTCTTTATCCCATGAAATAAAAAATGAGCCTAAAAATTTCTGCATTTCTACTGTGACATACATGGAGACAGGAATAATAAAGTTGAAGAGAACCATGAATGATAAAAAATCGGTGAACATTTTCAAGACCTAAAATAAGAGATGGTGCATGTTAATTCGATTCATGGCCTCTTCAGATGAATACAATATAAGTCTGTTTTCTTTTCATTCCAATTCTTAATACACTATTAACAAAAAAATTTCCTAATGACACTATATCATTATAATCAAAATTATTAGTATTAAGAACATTCAAACTGGGTGGTGGTGGCACACAACTTTAATCTCAGCACTCAGAAGGCAGAGGTGGACAGATCTCTGTGAGTTTGAGGATAGCCTGGTTCACAAAGCAAGTTCCAGGACAACCAGGACTGTTATACAGAGAAACCATGCCTCAAAAAAGCAAACAACAACAACAAAACATTTTAGAACACTCTGAATTTTATCTACACTTTTCAATGTATATACTTTCCAGTTTAATACTTATTCACCTCATTAATTCCTATGTTCCTCTCATCCATAGATAGGAATATTCAAAGTTTATATGTAGATATTGTACAAGTTAGTATTGAATTAAAATGCTAGAAAGCTCATTATTTTTCCAGTCTCTTAAAAAGTTAGAAACAAGCACAGACATATATAAAGGAACAAAATTAAATCTAAATCAAAAGGTAACATTTTTCTGAGCAGTATTTCAGTAAAGGATAGATAGCCTAGTTACAAAAGAGTTAACACCCCTCATAGCAAGTTAATTACCTTAAAAGTTTCCCGTTCCTTTTGAGTCTTTTGATTATACCAAGGTTCATCATTGTAGGGGGTACTCTGCCACACATACTTTAGAGTTGTGCATACTGCAGCTTTGGTCAGTAAGATGAATAAATAAACAATCAAGAAGGCATTAATAGATCTGAAAAATAAGATATTATGTCTCATTACTTAAGACATAAACAAAATAAAAATTTAAATTATTTTATTTTGATTTAGTTTAGTATTAACTAAAGATACTCCTGTGTACGTTATAATAATCATATCCTAAATTTTAGATAAGAACCTTAATTATCACAGCCAAAGAATAACTGTTAAATGGCAAAACGGAAAATCTAGCCCTGAACTGTTTATTGATCACTAATGTTCCCCATGGTACAATGTCTGGCTTTTCAAGCACATTTTTTAAAATAAATGGAAACATACATATCCATATATATTAATACCTACTTAACTTTTAGGAAAAGTATAGCTGGTATCTTCTCCCCAAAAGACTAAATATTTCAAACTAAAGGTAGAATAGTAAATGTGAACTTTAAGCTCAGCATATATTCTCTTAGCATTATTTCAAAATAGAGTTCTGGATAAGGCACAATGGGTCATATACATGCCTATAAAGAAAGACGTATGTCTGTCCTGGTAATACCTAAAATCCCAGTAGTTTTGGGACTAGAAAATCAAGATCATCCTCAGCTCATGTAGCTAATTTAAAACCATCTTGGGCTGCATGAGACTGTAATACACACATAAATAACCACATAAAATTTAAATTAAACTTAAAAAGCCCTGGTAGTGGCACCTGTCTTAATGATCTACCAGGTACTACTCCAAATGTCTACTAGGACAATATTGTGGAATCAACTTGCACATACCAACAAATTCACTAAGAAAAAGAAATGATCTACAGTTAAGGTAAATGGTGCCATTTAAACCTATGCAAGCTTAGTTAATTCATTTACTATCTTAGAGACTGTTTCTTCACTTGTTGAGTCTAACATAAATTACTTCATAGGATTACTTAGAGGACTGAGTCAAATGAAAACATAAATCAGTGAGGACTGTTTCAGGAACAAAAACAAGTACTTAAAATGGTAGCTGCTATTATTGTGGATGATGACTTTCTGTATTGTTATTTGGAGTTACTGAAAAAATAACTATTTCAATCAAGAATGCCTAAACAAAATTTGTGGTACATACTAACTTTTCGACAGCAGAACGTTTCTGAGATTTCCCTTGGTAGTTCAAAGCCATTTTGGTTTCCATCCCAGTGTAAACAGCAACTCCTAAAGATTAACAGAAAATATAATAACCTGGTTGCTTGGTTCTGTGAATTCTTCACAGTATATAGGAGTAAGAAATCTAAGTATTTCTACTCATTGGCTGATCTATCACTTATATTAAAATTTAAATTATTTAAATTACCATACTCATTAATTTATCTTGTAAATTATCAACACATAAATATACACTGAGAATAAAAGGCAGGTATCTGCCAAGTTCACTTTTAAACATGCACTATTTATTCACAAGCTTTATGAAACACATTTTAACAACATATTTTCAAAGTTGTTCACCATATATCTTCTTGGTATTTTTAAGTGTAGCTCCTTTCAGCAAAAGATTTTCAGGTCCCAAAGATCTAAGTGAAAAACAAGCACAATTTATTGAAACAATGTACAAAGTCATCATTACTGGGGACAGATGCCCTGACACACATCTATCCTCCAAGGGGCTCAGAATGTATCTATTTCTACCATAAGCTTACTCCCTAGGATGAACAGAATGATCCTTCCATCTGAAGAGACTTGAGGGTACAGCCAGATAGGAGCATAGTACAGTGGTAGCCAGCAACACACAGAGGTAAAGAAGGATCAAAAGATTATGACTTATATAGATCAAGACAAGAACAATAAGAAGTAAGAAATAGAGGGTCACAGATAAAAGACTGGGAAGGCAAATGCCAAGTTGCAAAAATACAATGGCATCTTTGTAGAGAATGAACCTGACTTCTGGGAGATCAAGGCAAAGTGGAAAAGCTGAGACAATTAACTATGTAATAAGAGAGGAAAGAAAGCATCCTGTTTGTTTGAATGCCTCATAAACGATTAACTTTACATCTTATTTAGGTCCAAGTAATTCTTCTAGCATTTTCCTCACTGCCGAGACCCTCAATTACTCTCCCATAAACCACTATTTTCCAGCTTTATGTTCAAGCTTGTCAGCCACTATAGAACCAAGGAAAATATATGTGATTATCTAGAACAGGTTTGGAAAAGCAGTCAACAGGTACAGAGCGCTGCTATTTTATGTATTTTATTTTTTCTTTTATTTCTTTTTTCTTTTTTGCGTTTCAAGACAGGATTTCCCTATGTATCTCTGGCTGTCCTGGAACTCTCTCTGTAGACAAGGCTGGCCTTGAACTCACAGGGACCTGCCTGCCTCTGTCTCCCTGAGTGCTGGCATTAAAGGCGTGTGCCACCACCACCTAGCTTTTTTTTTAATTGTTTTTTTTTAGCTAAAACTTTTCTGTATATAATTATTGTGCTTGTGTTGGTGCACATGCCACAGAGTATGTATGTGAAGTGGTCAGAGGATAACTTTATGGAGTCATTTCTGTCCTTTCATCTTTAAAGTGGTTTCTGGGGATTGGTCTCAGGTAGCTAGGCTTTCGTGGCAAGTGTCTCTACTGGTTGAACATTTGGCTGGTCCCATGGAGCTCTGTTCTTTAAGAAAGTCTATATATTATTTCAATAATAATCTTCTACCCAACACAAAGAGACCTGATCACCACAGCCCAACTAATCACAAGGTTACTTAGCTCTCTTCTTTTCACTTTATTTAAGTTAAGGTATTTGACTATTTTATTGGGTTTAAAAGAAAAATGTTCCTCCTCCCAAAAGAATAGTTTTTAAAAGGAATAACCAACTAACCTGGCAACAGCCTCAACACTATTACTATAGATACTGATTCGCCCAACAAACCTGTTAAAAACAAAAAAAAAACATAATAGCAAGTGTGAAAATCTAAATACCAGCAAATAGAAATTCATCAGATTATAAATAATAAAAAATATAAGACTGAATGAATTTAAAATTCTATTAAGCATCTGGAAAAAGTTACATTGAACTTATAAATTGCATAACATTTAAATTGAATCTTTAAAATAATGAGTATAAACAAATATTTTAAATTAATGGAACTCTACTTGGTATTATACATATACACAATACATCATATGATACCTTTCTATAAATACTGTGGTTTTTAGTTAAGATTCATGTGATTAGGAATGGTTTCTGATACTATATACAATTTTTGAAATGATTAGTTCAGTGGTTTTTATACATGAGCTGCTTATGAATCACAGGGGATAGAAAGAATCTTACTTAAACCTCAGAATTCTGGGTCCCATCCTTAAACTTCTTTGTCAAACTCTCAGGTGACACAGGTATTAGTCACAGGTCCAACTTTTGACAACTACACACAAGGAATACTTGATTATATAACCTTGAAAATGTTTGTATTTGGCAATCGACCTGATCCAAGCACTTAACCTACAATTCTGCAAAAAGGGATAAAAAGGCCTAACCCCTCCTTAATGAGACTTTCATACTTACTTTGTAATTTTCAGTATGGTGTTTTCTTCATAGAAAAGTAATAAATAGTTCAAATACTTTAAAACATTTTGATTTGCAAATATTTTTATTCATTCTTTGAGAATTTCATACAATGTATTTTATTTTGATAATATTCAGCCCTGTAACTTCTTACAGATTCAAATCCACATCCCTACCAATCAAAATTTATGCTGTATTTTAAAAACATGTTTATTTTTCATTGTATGAACATGCGTATCTCTGTGTTTGTTCGTATGCCCAAAGAAGTCAGAGATATCAGATTCCCCAGAGCTATAGGTGGTTATGACAAGTCTAATGTGTGTGTTATGCATTCTGTTAATCACTGAGTAATCTCAGTAGTGCCTCAGCTTAAATGTTTTTATATACAAAATAGGAAGATCTACCCATTCATTCTATGTTAATTGTGAAAGTACTGTACTAGAAAAATGCTGAAAACATAGTAAACTAAAAAGGCAGATTCTTTGTCATAAGAAAGATAATTGAATTTGACAAATATAGTACGTATGATTTCTATCAGAGTGGTAGAAATACTTGGTATTCTGAAGTCATGTTGAAGGAATTCAGCTTAGGTATATTAGAATAACCTTGTTTACCTTAAATTATCCTTCATATTTAAGGCAATTGTAAAATATGGGGATTTCCCTTATAAATATGAATATGAATATGTGTGTGAAACATACATATATTATCAGGTAGAATAGGTCACTCCTTTTCTGGAACTTCATGGACTTTGTGTATATCTTTACTACTGTACTATAAGTTTAGCTTTATTGATTGATATTCTTTATTCATTAGTTACTTGAAGGTAGAGAAAGCTTTTTTTTTTTGCTTGTGGCTCTGGTTCTTAGTATCAAAACATACAAAAGAGAAAGAGGAAACAAGGAATAAACTTATGGGGGAGGGAATCAACATTCTCATGTAGGATATATTTCTTTACTATTCCTAACCCTAACTAGAGTAAACCAAATCCATTCATTTGGTCCTCTATTTGACCAACAACATGAATTAACATGATGGTTTGCCCATATAGTGGATGTTATCTGCAACAGTGGTTTAGAACAGAATGAATTAAAAACTATTACCAAACCCTCAGTAATACCACACCCTAATTAAACTAACTATTCCTAGACACTAATGCCAATTTTTTGACAACACTCAATGAATGTTAATCAGAAAATCTGCATCCATGAGCCAGAAGAAAACACACCAATTTACAGATTCATGAATTTAATGGCCTGTGAACATCAAACAGCCTATTTGCAATCTTTAGTTCATCATCATCATTAACAAGAAAGGATGGTGTGCCTACTAATTGCAGTGTCCCATATCCTCTCTCTTGTTTCACATTGGATAAGATGCAAAAGGTTTATTTTTGTTTTAATTAACTCCTGGAACTCCATTAGTCTAATAGATGAGGCTTCTTAAAAAAAAAAAACAACCTGATAGCCATGTTTACAAGTAACAAAAAGAAAAGGGAAAAAAAAGTGGGATGTCTGGCTGGTAATGAGCAATGCTAATTTGATTAATTTCCTTTCAAAGAGGAAGAACAACTCATAAAAATATACACAAGAGTAGACTGGTAAATAAGTAATGGGTGTGTCTTTGCTTTACTGGTGACAAAAAAGAGAGCCAAAGGACAGCAATAAAGTAAAACAAGATGCTTACTTGTAGAGGTCAGGTTGAGGCTGTTCACATTCAATTGCTGCTCGGAGGTTATCAATGGATTCGGCTGTACACAGTTCAATGGTATCTCGTACTGCATAATGTGTCTGTATGAAAGCACAAGAAAATCAAATATAAAATATTTCTTTTTTATAACTGTATAGCCAACTTATTTCAGAAACAGCACATTTTAGAGTAAGAGGGTTAAGCAGAATATTACAAATGTTGACTGACATTCTACACCAAATGAATTACAGGACACTATTCTTAAAATACTTTATAAATACACAGGTAACCTGCCTCCAAAAAGGATTTTAAAGGTAAAAGAGAAACAAAAACGTTCCTTGACACTGACACTGGAGAGTATTACATTTGTAGCATGCATATAATTAACTGAAATCCCAATGAAGATTTTAATATATTTTTTCTCTTATATATAAAACCAAGATTTGAAAAAAATTAATGGTTCCATTACATAAACAGTTTATAAAGATTTTGAAACTGTTCAATATGGGTATATTTTATATAGTAACAGAAAGCTAATATCTTATTTTCAATGATTAAGATATTCTACATACATTTACTATACTCTTAATTCATCCAAAATGCAAGACAAGATCCAATGAACCTATTTATAAACTGTCAACAAGGGTTAATGCAGATTCAAGCACTTATGCACAAGGGAAAGTTGTTGCCATAGTCTTTAGGGATATTAGAGAACTTCTTGCTTTACATTTAAACTACTGCCTGACTTTAAAATTTTTGATTTATTGCCACTTAATTAATAATAGAAAACAGAAAATTTTCTTCCTCTAAACAATATTCTCAATGTTAGAGAATCTTTACACAGATTTCTCTATCTTGATAATCCCTAAAATATAACTCGTTTTTGAACAGCTAAGACACCAGTAATTTAGTATCGTTTGCTTGAACACAAAGTCAGTAAATAGTAACAAGTAAAGCTTTTATTTCACATTCTGAGTTCTACTCCTTAATTCCACAGGGAAAAAAAATAGGAGACCTCTCCAAACATATACCAAGAGGTGAGCTCATTAGTATTACTACTTTTTTTTCTTTTAAACAGGATCTCTCCATACAGAATCCCCTATGTAGATCAGGCTGGCATCAAACTTACAGAGATTTATCTTTTTCTGCCTCTCAAGTACTGAGATTAAAGGCTACACCAAACCAGAATTACTCCTTTGCAACGAGCTGTTGAGGGCCATGACACAAATATAGCAGATGGCAATTGATAATTCAGATGTCAACCCACCAGATGAATTATTTTCTGATGGAGAGAACCCTGTTCAAGCAAGACTTATGGGACCACTGACTCTGGAAACTGGCTATTTCTGTCTATAAATTCACATGTGCAAAAACAGCTGGGGAATCTCCCCATTACCGTGCATTTTCATGTAATTTGTTCATGTAATCTCATGATTATATCTCAATCTTATGGGCACATCTATCGGTGGATGATCAGGAAGATGACTTCCCATTAAGCTGTGTAATTTTATTGAACATAAACATACTAAGATATGCTTCATTACTAGATCTATTGTTCCACGAGGGTTGTTAAGACACCTAGAAGCCTATTTTGTTTCTTTACTCAGACTAACATAAGAAAACAACAGCTTATCCACAGTCTAAGACAAGCTACATATATTTAGCTGATTTTAAACCTCTTTCTAAGTCTGGTTGATAAAAAGCTACTCCCTGCACAAATTCCTCAGCAGCTTCTCTCACCAGGCACTATGTCCCCAGTCTCAGGTACACCAGGAACCTTGAAGTCAGAGTTGTTATAATTACTCACTAACTTTAATGCAGTTTTTATAACATTTTTATTGAAAAAAGTTTGTTGTTGAATGTGTACATATAAGGCAGGTGAACAAAGGAGCTAGAGAGAATTGGACCGAGAGAATTAGAACTAGAGAATTGGAACTGGAGAGAACAAGAGCTGGAAATGAAAACAGCAGATTGTGTTTGAGGTTTTTTTTTCTTCAGATAGGAAAATTTCCTAAGTCCCTGCTGTTCAAAGGCATTTTTTTTCTGCAACCCTAGGTGCAATTCTGGGAGCCGGACTCCAAGGCTACCACACTCCTTAAAGGCAGCACAGAAAGGATAAGTCTTTATGCCCCATGGCACACTAGATGGCAAAGGCCAAAAACTGGCTTTGCCAGAAAGTACCAGCAAAGTAAATTATCTCCCATTCTGATTAAATTGACTATAACATACTTAAAATTCCTACTGGTTAACAATAAAATACAACATTTATTAAACTATATCTTAAGATACGAATACATGGAATCAAATTACTCCATATTAGACTAGTTATATCACATGAATTGATTTATTTAATTTTATGTGTATGGATGTTTTGGCTATATGTACATCTGTGTACCACTTATGTGCCTAGTGTCCAAGCAGGTCAGGGTACGCCCAAGCAGGTCAGGGAGTTGGATCCCATGCAGCTGGAACCACAGCTGGTTGTGAGCTAGGAATTGAACCTAGATCCTCTAGAAGAGCAGTTAGTGCTCTTAACTATAGCACTATTTCTCCAGACCCAGAATAAACCTTTTTAACAAAAATATGCAAGTCTTAAAAAATTAAAAATAGATGAATTATAAAGTTACAAAATACTTGAAGTTATTTTTGTAGTTATGTAGTTTAGCTCACAAGTATTCTCACTTATAAAAGTCTAGGGTGGTAAAATAGCTCAGTAGAAGTTCTACTGTGCATGTGTGAGCCAAGAGTTCAGTCCTAAGTACAACAAAAACATAAACAAAAAGCATAAATAAAATGTTAATTGAATTGCATCAATAATTTTGATGGCTTTTGGTTAGGACATGATTCCCCATCCTATCCCCCACAATGCAAATATTCTCCAAGGTGGGTGCTTACTTAGAAACTCAAATATAACTACATAACTGCTGTCTTCCAACAGAAAACTTACATGAATAGCAAAAGTAAGGTAAGGGATTTAGGAGTGTTAGGACACAGAACTATCTCATTAATCATTCTGGAATAAAATGCTCAAGTCAGGTTTAGTCTCCATTACCTTACAATTAGATTCACCATCAAGACTAGCTGTAGTGACATAACAGGTTCCATCAGTTGTGCAGGATGACAGAAGAATAAGATCACAGGGAAAGGTTTCATCTGCTTGTACTTCTACTACATCACCAACCTAAAACAGCAGAATAAATACTTTAAATTCTTAACAAAGCATTCAGTATACCTCACAATAAAGCTAAAAATATTAAAAGAGAAATCTACAGATGAGATTTTGAGATTATCAGCATTCTACATCACATGCAAAGAAATTAAAGACTATTATTGAATATTCAAAATCAAGGACTAAGGACTTAGAATGCTTTCAGAATATCTTAGCACTGTTGTGTTATAAGTAATTCTGACATCCATGTGTTCTGTGTTCTCTGATACTCCTGAAACTGATATGTAATAAGATAATTTCTATGGTCATTTTAAGAGCGAAAAAAGAAAATCTATAGGTTTCAAGTTAGGTACTTCATGACCAGAGTTATCTATGTTTTCACTTTGAACCAGCATATTTTGTCTGCAGTTATGACTGTTGGATTCCTTCTTTAGTGTTCAGAAACTTCAGGTAATTGAGAAAAGGATCAGTTTTCCTCATAATGGGCGGAGGGGAGTCTTAGATCAGCTTTCTAAGAATTTTTTCCATCAGAAGAACCAGTTAATAAAGCAATAACAATCTCTTATCAGCAAGTATCCTATACCCAAGAAGAAGAAAAACTTGAGAGATGGAATCTTGAACAATTCAATGATGCAGAGAATAAAACATAAAAAGTGAAGACTTGTAAACCTGAGTTCATGTCCCAGCTTTGTCACTAAATAATATTACCTTGATAAATGTCTTAGATGATTCCAATGACTGCAGAACACTGGTATTTGAAATGATGAAACAAACAAAACATTAACTAATGTATGCATATTAACTATCTGATGGGTGTCAATACTGCTTAATAATTCAATGTGACTACTTTATTCACAAATTGAGAATACCAAAGTATATTTCTTGAGAAAGATATAAGAAAACCTTCAGATAACACTATCCAACAATTTTCATGGCACACTACTGAGAAAATGACCCTGTTTTTAAAAAAAACTAAAAACAAAACTTAAAAAAACTCAAAATCCACAAGACTGTTACCACTAATCATAAATACACTACAATCTACAAAACAAAAATTTTAAGTTCGTCAGAGGGCTAAATATACAGGAGAGGTAAAAAGAGGCAACTGATGATGACAGAAGGCAAGTCACATTTAAGAGAAGTCAAAGCCCATCATGTTGACCTGGGTACACTGTGAATGCTCAACTAATACAGGAAATTCTATTTTTAGAGATTAAGATGAGGACTTTTGGTCTATTCGAATTGAAAAATAAATTTTATTTATTAATATAAATTAGTATCCAAGAGCACCAGAATTGGCAATTATAATCAAATTAATTTTTAAATATTATTTTTAGATGTTTTCTTCCACAGTTACATAAATGCTCAGGTTATGATATAATAATTGCCATACTTAAAAATACAGAAAAAATACCATAATGGGCCAGGCCAGACAGGCTAAGGAATTTAGGCTTCACCCTGAAGCTAAAGGAGAAGACAGCTGTAGGGAAAGAGAATGACTCTATCACCTCATAGTTCTGTTTCTATTTACCATTTAAAAACATTTAAAAAAATGTGAATCAGTGTTTTGTCTACATATATGTAAGTTTGTCTGGTGATTGCAGAGACCAGAAGAGGGTGCCAGGACCTTCAAAGAAGAGTTAAATATAGTTATGAGAAGCTATGTGGTGCTAGGAACTGATTCCAGGTTCTCTGCAAGAGCAGCAATTGTTCTTAACCTCTGAGCCATCTCTCCAGTCCCTATATCATTTTTACAGGGAGCTGGTAAGATGGCTTAACAGGTAAAGACACTTACTACCAAGTGTGATGACCTCTATTGAATCCTCAGAACCCACATGGTAGGAGAGAACTGACTCCCACAATTTTTCCTTTGATCTCCTACATCGGCACTACAACATACATATAATACCACATACACAGAAATAACATACATTAAATAATTAATAATAATAAAACAGATTTCCTGTCCTGTCTCCCTTCCAAAGGTCTTATCCTTTGCCTTGCATAGTAAGTCCCCTGATAATATATATAATCCTATACAACAGATAGTTTATTTGTTTTGCCTGCACTGAAGGCTATGTGAAGCATGTGTGCAGTGCCCACAAGCCACAGTACTGCATTAGATCCCTTGAGATTGGAGTTAGAGATGGTTGTAAGCCACCAGGTGAATGCTGGGGATCATACCAGGATCCTCTGGAAGAACCATCTCTCCAGCCCCAGATGATCTGTTTTATAATACCAAGGGAATGCATGAGGAAAAATGAATATTCCTTTACACTGTGTGAGTATTTGTCACTATGACTGGTTTAATGAAGAAGCTAAATGGCCAGTAGTTAGGCAGAAGTTTCAGGGCAGAGAGAATGCTGGGGAGGAGAAGAGCAGAGTCTGAGAAGTCACGAGGAGATGCAGAAACAGGAGATGAACTTGTTGTACTGAGAAAATGTACTGAGCTACATGACAGAGCGTAGATAAGAAATATGGGTTAATTTAAGTTATAAGAGCTAGTTAATAACAAAATGAGCTAACATATGAGCATTTAAAATTAATGAGTCTCTGTAAGGATATTTGGGAACTGGCTGGTGGGACAGAAAAGTCTGCTTACATTCCTCTCCTCTCATTCTCTCCAATTTCCTTCCCTCTGAGACCACCACATTAAACTTATCTGTTTCTGTACACAAAGGGGCAGGCCTCCCATGGGTATCAACAAAGCATGCCACATCAAATCGAGGTAAGAATAAGCTCTTCCCCTTGTATTAAGGCTTAGTAAGACAACCCAGTAAGAGGAAAAGGTTCCCAAAAGCCAGCCAAAGTGTTAGGGATAAGCTACATTCCCAATGATAGGAGTCCCACAAGTAGATGAAACTATACAACTGTCACACATATGTAGAGGGTCTAGGTTGGTTCCACACAGACTCTAAAGCTGTCAGTCCAGTGTCTGTGAGCTCCTATGAACTCAGGTTAGTTGTCTCCCCTGGTTCCCTTGTAATGACATTGCCCCCCTCCACTTCTGGTGTGTACAATTCTTCCTCCCTCTCTTCAACAAGATTCTCAGAGCTCAGCCAAGAGCTTGGTCATGGATCTCTGCTTCTATCAGTTACCAAAGCTCTCTGATGACAATTAGTGTAGCGTGAGGCATTTCAGGATCAGGAAACCCTCTCTTATAGGAAGCAAGAAGCTCATTTACATCTAGGACAAAGGCAGGGAAGAGGTTGAAGAAAGAAAATGGAAGCAAGCTACTGTATGAGATGAAATAGGAAGCCCATTTATACCAAAGGACCTGACTACCATGAGAGACAGGACTGTAAGACCAGAAAACTACTATGTTATATATAACTCAGGTGCACAGTGCTTGGTCAATATTGAGGTTGGTACTGGAGAACCAATAAATTACTCTGTTCCTATGTGGAGCTTCATATTGAGTAAGAAATAAGAAACAGTAGTATACTGCTTTGAGAGACAAGCAAGAGAGCAGATGCTAGTCAGGCATCTAGAATAAGGTAAAAGAAGATGGTGGAAAAGTAACATTAGGAAAAACACTCTAGCACCCCAGGTCCAACACAAAACTCAGGATAACTGCAATCAATCTTTCAAAAGAATGTAAAGCACAGTAGTGTATTAAAATAACAAGAATTACAATAAAAGAAACAATGACAACCCAACTCCTGACTAGACTGACCCAAATACCAAACACTAAAGATCTGATGGAAGCAGAGACAGGTCCATTCCAGAAAACATACACTACTAATCTCCATATGAAAATATTACATCTAATGAAGTGAAAACTTATACCCACATAAAAACTTATATTTGAATGTTTGTAGAAACTTTATTCACATTTGATAAAATTCGGAAGCAGTAAAAATCTATCTTCTCCAGAAGTAAACTGGTAAATACAGAAAAATTAATATTACTCATCACTACAAAGAAATGAGCTATCAAGCCATCATAAAGCACGGAAGTAACTTAAATGTATACTAAGTTAAAGAAATTAATCTTTTTAAAAATGGCCATATATGTTATGGTTTCTACAATATTATACTCTGAAAAATGCAAAAACATGTAGTAGTAATAGGACCAGTGACTGCAAAAATTAAGGGAGAATGAAGAATAATGAGGCAGAACATAGATTTTTAGAGACAGGGAAATTATCCTATACGATGTTACAATATTAAATACATGCCATACATTTATCAAACCTCCTAGAATGGATAGCACTAAGCGTGAACACTACTGTAACTAAATTTTATGTGGTGAGGGAGGTTTACTGATGCGTACAATAGAAAAGGGTACTGTGTGGCAGAACATGGCTATATAGCTATACTTTGTTAGGTTTTGCTGTGAACATAAACGTGTTCTAAACAGCAAAGTTTACTATTTAAAAAAAATCTACTGGCAATCAAAAAAGTTTGATATGATAAAAATCTAAATGTCATCTGCCAGGGATCTGATTTGGTAGAAGAAGCAAACAATGACTAATTTGAATAAAATATAAATATCACCTTGCTCTGGAAATATGAACAGTACACTTTCTGTGCAAAACCAGTTGTGGAGTTCCTTACAATTGCCACAAGACTAGCAGACTTCAACTGAGGCATATACTCAAAAGAACTGAAAACTGATACTCAAACAAAAACTTGTCCTTGAATGTTCACAGCAGCAACATCTATACCCGCTCACAGAAGAAACATTAGCTAGTGAATAAAGAAAATGTGGTATACACCTAGAATATGCTATCATCAAAAAAAATGAATTATAGATAAATGGTACAACACAAATGGATTTTTAAAATATTCTGAAAGATGGAAAACACAAAGTTCATGTAATGGATTATTTCATTCATGTAAAATATTAAAACTACAAACTGACTGAGAAAGGTTAATGTTGACAGGGCTTAGGTAGAAGAAATCATGTGTAATGAGTATAGAGTTTCCTTTTCTGGTGATGTAAATAGTGATGGTGGTTATATAACACTGTGAATGTAAATAAATAGTACCGATTCCTTTAGTGGGGACACCGTTTCTCTGTGTAGAGCTGGCTGTCCTGGAACTTGTTCTGTAGAGCAGATTGACCTCGAACTCAAAGGTCTGCCTGCCTCTTGACTCCTGAGTGCTGGGATTAAAGGCATGCAACTCTACTGCCCTGATCTGTATACTTTCAAGTGTGCATTTTTATCATGCAAAACTGATTCCAATTATTCTGAGTGGGGCCAGGGTAAATTCGGAGGGTAAAAGTGCTTGCTGTGTAAGCCTGATGCCTTGATTCTGAACCACAAACTCATATCAGAAGGGGGGAACCGACTCCAGAAACTTGTCCTCTGAACTCCACACATATTCCATGGCATATATGTATGTACATACATACACATTCAAGCACATGTGCGTGTGCGTATACACATGCGCCATTAAGTGTAGCTTTAAAAAGGGTGATGTAGTAAAACAGTACCTTGATTTTTTCACTTTCTTTTCTCACTCGCTTTGCATTTTCAATAATGTAAACAGTGCTTTTGTTAACTTCATTATCAGCTCTGTGTCTAAGCCAATCTTCATATCCCTATAAAGATAATAAAAATTATATTTATAACTTTATAATGTTAATTTCAACACAAAATGCCACACACACAAAATGATGAACACATTATTAGAAAATTTGAAGCATACTTTAAAAATACTTCTTAGGCATATAGCTTTATTGTATTATAAGGTTCCTTAATCAGATATATGTTAAAGGCAAAACAGGTATTAGAGTGTTAACATTCTTCATTGTAAAAATCTATTATTTATTCCTGTAGTGCTCTAATGAATACCTATGTTTTCTTTAATAAATACCTGAAGAATTAAGGGACATTATAATTCTACTTTGCCAGGAAGATTTAGTTGTTCATTTTATTTTGTGTGTGTTGGTATTTTTTCATATATACCTATGCACCATGAGTGTGAAGTACCTGGGGAGGCAAGAACAGGATGTCAGATCCCCTAAAACTGGAGTTATAGATGGTCGTGTGTCACTATGTGGGTTCTGGGACTAGAACCTGAATCCTCTGTAAGAGAAGCTAAGGCTCTTAAGTACTGAGTCGTCTCTCTAGCATATCTTTCTACTTTTAATTTGAAAAGATAATTGTTCTGACATTTTATTTTACGATAAACCTAATCACTTAGAAATGTAATTCTGCTCATGCAGAAAGTAGGAAAATTTGAAATTTGTTTTGTCAGAGAATTTACATATCGTGGAGATAATAATTAAAATTCTCCACTGACTTAATGATTAAAGAAAATAGAAACTGGTGTTTGCTTTTAGAATTAAAAAAAATAATCAGAGCTTTAATGGTTCACTTTCCTCTGGGCTTTTCATGTGGAATAGATTTAAACTAAAAGAGCTAAGGAAGCAGAATGCTCATTTGAACATGACCTCCTTCTTTTATATTCAATGCTTTTTTTCCCTCATTGGAATCTGTGCCTTTTCAAATACATCTGAAAAATAATCTCTTGATAGCTTTTTCTCCCCTCTTCCTTTTTTTTCCACTTCATTCTTATTCTATCCCTCTTTATGAAAACACTAGGCTATCATTTCATAGGGTACATTCTCTGATGCTCATAAAGAAAGGAAGGATATAACATGAACTAGTAATGGGAGTAGAATGAATCAGTAAAGTCCTCTGAAAACCATAAATGCTATTCTTAGAACTAAAAATTTATGACAGTAAGGAAAATAATCTAGAGAGCCCAAGGGAAAGAACATTCCAAGTCTTTATTTAGCAATGAAATACATGAAAAAACAATTTGTAAAATCCCTAGTAGGCAAGACAGACAATCAGATAACCCCAATAGGAAAGGTAACCTTATTCCTTCAATCTATCAGTTACCTTAAGGTACTTTCAAAAAGCATATTGATAGGTACTATCTAAAAATATGTTTGCAAATAAGCATAGTTTGTGGTTTGTTCCTATATAGTTAACCCACTCCTCACTTAAAGTTTGCTGTTTCAATTTTCAATTTCATTTGGACAGTTTTAAAGGTACTAACACATAAAATGTTCAAAATACTTCAAAGACAATCACATCATAATCTGTGGCACCTTGCCAGTTCTGACAAAAAAGAAGTCTCCCCTACCCATCACTCTCCTCAACAGTATTACTGATAATAAAGAAATTCAAGTATTTGTGTTCTTAAGTTCTAGGCTATAAGCAACAACAACCAAAATTCATTGGAATGGGAAATTCCAAGACACATCACATCAGAATAATGAACAGTAAAAATCCACTTCCCATTTCCCTACTGAGTTGAACTTTCTACTTGTTCATTATGTTTATACCACATACACATAGATATTGAAAAAGAAAAGAGTAAATAAATTAGAGAATTTACAAGAAAATTCACACCAGCTGGCATTAAAGAACAGGCAGAGTTTAAGTAAGAAACTTACCTGCTTGATTGCTGTAACAGTTATAACAAAAAAAAGTGGAAGTCCACTAGTAACTGGGCTGGTTGGTGTGTCTACTGTGACCTAGGTAAAGAAATTAAATTGAAAATAAAATTAGCTATTAACTCATATGTAGCATTTACATGTTTCAAATATTTCAAACAAAATATATTCTATTAGTGAGATAAATATTAATTTTAATTACAACCAAACAATATATACAACAGTCAATTTAAGAAAATTCAGAACTAGTTTTCATTCAAGATTAGATGATCTCCTTTATTGAAATATGCATACTGGTTTATCAGCTAATGGCTGAAAAGCATTCTGCCAGCCCCTGTATTGCTACCATTCAGCTGCTAGAAATCTTGCTTAAAAAAGATAGAAAAGCGTTTGCCTTTACAGAGCTGAAAGCTTACAAGGAAAATAAGACATTAAAACCAAAGTATAGCTGCTAAGATCTATAAGGATAGCTAGGAGTTAACTATCTCAAAGAAAGTTTTCAGGTACAATGAACAATATACATAGGGTCTTCTAAAAGGAAATGTGACACATGTACAAGTAAAGGAAACAAAAATTAAAAAAAATGCCCCAAAAATGTGTGGTGTGAGATCGTGTTCAAGAGTGCAGGGAAAGTTGGAGACTTATGACTATTCATTCCACAGTAGGGGATCATTGAAGATTTTACACAGGAAAAGGTAACACGAAAATTTATTCTCAATGCTTTGTGAAAGACAGACTAGAAGAGAGTAAGAGTGGAGGATAGGAGACTACTTGGGAGGCTACTGCTATAATCCAAGTGAAAGATGATGTCTTGGATTAGGATAGAAGTAAGATATGTGAAAAGAAGCACTGAAGATATTCAGGAACAAAAAAATGGCAGGACTGGTAAGTAACAAGCTATAACTATTGATTGCATATTATCTTGCAAGTGGTGGATTAACACGGCTGGGTGAATGTTGCTGTTATTCACAAAAATAAGAAACATGGAAGAAGAACTAGATTATTGGGGGGTGGGGTTGTAGTTATAATCTGTCTTCAAATCTCATTATCATCCCCTGACCAAAAAAAAATGTACATATAAGACTTTTAGACCTTTAAAGGTGCATGCCTTTACACAATGTCTTTCTTTTTGTGGGATGCTGGTTGTAGCATTCTCTGCCATGGAAACTTTTTCTAACCCTTCAAAGATCAGTTCAGATATCACGTACTTTTGAAGCCCTTTCAATCTTTTGAGATAAGTGAATACACAACTCTTAAAAACTTTTAATATAAATTCCTTAAGGGCAAAATAATCAGTATTTTGTTCACCATATTTTGTTCGGGACTACTGTACAACAAACTGTAGGTGGTCAGCATATAGTTGCTTAAATTAATTTAATTAAATGCACTCTTTAATAAACTGAATGATTCTTGCCAACAGAACCCATGGTATACTTTATGCTTCTAAGACATCTGACCATAGATATGAGCGCCTTTCTAAAAATTTCATCATTCACTACGGCAGTTTACTCTCTTCTATAGTTTGTCCCAAACTGCCTAAACTAAATTATAATATCATTAGGCAAAGCCTCAGAGTATACAAACAAAAGCATTCAACATTAACTCATTGGCATTTTTCTGCTTCATTTAAAAAGATGGGGGGGGGCTGGAGAGACGGCTCAGAGGTTAAGAGCACTGCCTGCTCTTCCAAAGGTCCTGAGTTCAATTCCCAGCAACCACATGGTGGCTCACAACCATCTGTAATGGGGTCTGGTACCCTCTTCTGGCCTGCAGGCATACATACAGACAGAATATTGTATACATAATAAATAAAATAAATATTTTTTAAAAAGATGAGGAGGGGGTTATCATTAAAGTAGTAATTGAAGGAAAAACTCTACAACTATATACTTAAAGATGTAAGACATGATTTAAAATGATTAAAATTTACAATACCGAATGGTAAAAGGAACACTGAAAAGCAGATTTATTTACTAGAGTTTCAAACTTCAAGGAAGTAAGTGAGTAAGGCACACAGAAAGGTGTAATAAGGAAGAAAAGTAGTGTGTTCAAATAGACTAAAACTAGTGTTTAACTTGGAGCTGAGTCATCACATGGGTACCGGGATTGAACCTGGGTCTTCTGCAAGAGTAGCCATTGCTCTTAATTGTTGAACTATTTCTCCAGTCTCAATAACTTTTTTGACACACCTATTCTGCTTTACCTTAAAATTATTCACTATTAAAATGCTAATGAACTTTTGGATGAGCTAAAGGCTAACTCATATCTCTAAAACAAATTAATAACAAAGTTTCCTAGAATCTATGGGGGAAAGTCTAGGCCTGGTGGCACATACCTATAATCCCAATATTTGGGAAGCTGAGATAGGACTGTATATTGGCTGACTTTATGTCAACTTGACGCAAGCTAGAGTCATCAGAGAGGAGAAAGCCCCAATTGAGAAAATGCCTCCATAAGATCCACCTATAAGGCATTTTCTTAATCAGTGATCAATAGGAAAGAGCCCAGACCACTGTGGTGGTGCCATCCCTGGATTTGCGGTTCTGAGTTCTATAAGAAAGCAGGCTGACCAAGACAGGGGATACAAGTCACTAATCAACCCTCATCCACGGCCTCTCCATCAGTTCCTGCCTCCAAGCTCCTGTCCTGCTTGAGTTTCCATAGTGACATTCTTCAGTAATGAACAGTGATATGGAAGTTTAAGATGAATAAACCATTTCCTCTCCTACCACAAAAAGCCTGATGTTTAACAAAGTAAAACTGTTAGTTTAAACAATTTAAAATTTTGATATATACAAAATCATTAAGATGTTATACAATATACATTTAAGATAAAGATATAAAATCTATGAAAAATTAAATCTCATTTCTAAGATAACTTTAGAAACCTCTACCATCACACAATTCTTGAACTGCAATTATATTTCTACTTAAAATAATAATCAAATATTTTTAAGTCACAGGACAGCTTAAGATGACAAATTATTTAAAACAACCAAATTTATCCATGTTGTTTTCATGGAATTCTTACCTGTACAAGGAAAATGATGAGAAAATAAAAATTTGCAATTCTTCTAAACTGTTCAAACAAATTCTTTGGGAGGAAATTCCAAAGTGTATACTATAAAATAAGTTGAACAAAAAAGTATTATTAGAAAAGAAACTTGAAAAAACTTATTATAACATAGAGTAGTATTTAGTATATATAACAATTGAAAACACCAGAATATATTTAGAGGTATAGAGTACTTTTTTTTTCCAGAAATAAAATTTCACTGAAAATTTCATTGACCAACTAAGTGCTACATTTTTAATTTCTCCAACCCAACATAAAACGGATTCTTTGCTATATGCTCTCATATCATATGTATTCATTCATATTTTCTCTCTTGAGATTCTCTGAACTTTGAGAGCGCCTAAGCCTTGTTTAAAGGAGATGTTAGAGGCCAACAAGATGGC